>NC_084467.1:47479772-48094545 GCF_027409185.1 Cynocephalus volans | reverse complement strand
ATTATGAGCAGGGTTTTCCTCTGAGATTTCCTCCTGCTTTGTGTAACAAGGGAAAATGCTCTGCTCACAACCTTCCTGAAAGGGAATTATAAGCACACAACAGCAACAATAGATAAACGTGATGGAAAGTGTGATAAACTGAGGGACTTTGATTATATGTCCGTCCCACCCCAATTACTCTCCTCCAGTGGCTTAATCATCTGAGCCTCCTCTGTCTCATTATAGTAAAAGAATAGTAAGTAGATAGCCCAAAGCCCTCATTCCCCCAGTTCCCTGCCTGTGAATCATCACAGCACATCACTGATTGATCATAGCACCTTCTGGCTGAGCCCATATCTGGTGTCACCATCCTCAATTCAGCAGACCGGGTAGCACTTGCCTCTAAAACCACTTGCCATCCCTGGCTTAACCTACAAGTCTCTGAGGTTCACCTCTGTAAGTGTCATCAGCCAGCACACTGTGCTTGTTCCTGCTCTGGGGCTGTACCTAAGCTTCAGAACAGACCACCACAAGCTCATCAGTTTACCTTTAACAATCCTTCCAGTTGCAATTCCCAATCAATGGGTCAAACTGACCCAATATTGCATTAAGAAGTGAATATAGAAAATAATACTCCCTTAATTATTTTTAAACCTGGTTTAACCACTTTCAAAGCTATCACAAGTAGTCTGATGCTCTTTAAAAAGGAGATAAGAGACATGAAATATCTAGGTTTACTACAAGGAGCATTGCACTGGGAATTAGAAAACCTGGTTTCAAACCAACTGTGTAACCTTAGACATGTCATTTTACCTCTCAGTGCCTGGCTTTCCTCATATGTAAGACAGGAACAGCCATAAACAGTTCAAAGATTTGCCAAGAGCCTTAAATGAGAACTGCACGTAAGGGCTCCACATGCTGCCTGCCATGGAATTAGAACTCAGTGATGCTTGTTCATTCATTTCCATTGGGATGAATGTTGGAACAGTTTGATTACATGAGAGTTCTCAGTCCTGGTCAGCAGTTATTACTCATGTCTGTCTCTGGCTTTCCCATTTGTCTACCTTCCTGCAGTGGTTAATTTTATGTGTCAACTTGACTGGGCTATGGAATGCCCAAATATTTGGTCAATCATTATTCTGGAGGTTTCCAGGAGGGTGTTTTGGGATGGGATTAATATTTAAATTGCTAGACTCAGTAAAGCAGATTGCCTTTCCTAATGTGGGTGGGCCTTGTCCAATCAGTTGAAGGTCAGACTAAGAACAAAAAGCTGATTCTCCCCTGAGTAAGAGGATTCTTCTTGCCTTCACGTGGGACAGTGACTTTTTTCCTGCCTCTGGACTCAAAGTGAAGTATCAGCTCTTCCTGGGTCTGAAGCCTGACAACCTTTGGACTGGAAATACATCACTGGTTCTCCTGGTTCTCAGGACTTCTGACTGGACTGGAACTAAACCATCAGTTCTCCTGGGTCTCCAGCTTGGTGATTTACCCTGCAGATCTTGGGACTTGTCAAGCTCTATAATCACATGAGCCAACTCCTTATGATAAATGTCTTTATACGCACCCCACCACACTACCCACCTACATATGCACACGTATGAGGGTCCTTCAAAAAGTTCACAGAAAAGTGGAATTAAAAGATAATATGAATCTTTCCATTAACTTTTTGTAGACCCCTCATATTTTATATAAAGACTGAGAGAGAGAGAGAGTTCCTATTGGTTCTGTTTCTCTTGAGAACCCTGACTAATACACTTTCCAATACTTCTCTGATGACTATTGATAATTTTTCCTTTACTTAAAGTGGTTAAATACACATCCATAGTCAGTAGAGCACACTGAGTTAAGACAGTGTTTTTAATATTTTTTGACCACCCCCAAAAGTAAAAAATACATTTTACATTGTGATCCAGCCCACACACATCCAGCTATAAAAAGTTAATACTTAACTATACTATGTGTGATGCACTTTTATATTTTTCATCCTATTGTATTATATTTCATTTTATTACATGCTACATATGACCCACTCATTTTTTTTTATAGTCTACTAATGGGCTGTGGCCTAAGTTTGAAAAACCCTAGGTTAAGAATCCCTTGAGACATTATAGCATGTTGGTTAATATTACAGTTTCTTGAGTTTGACCTGACAGCACTGATTAATAGCTATGTGACCTTGGGCAAGTTATTAAACATTGCTGGGCCTCCATTCTTCATTTTAAATTGGAGATTGTAGTATCCTCTTCACAGGTCTCTCCTGATGATTAAATGAGATAGTGTATTTAAAGTGCATAACCCAGGGCCTACCACATAGTAAATGCCCACTAAATGTTGGCTGTCTTACTACGATGCTAGCATCTAAGCCTCTGGTGTATACATAATATCAGAACAAATGAAAGAATGTGTGGGGAAAGGGATAAATACTTTGAATATACACAAAATCTAAGTCAGAAGACATTGGTTCAATACCAACTGAGTCCCATTGAGCCATTTTCCTACGCTCTTTGGACCTCAGCTTTCTCTCTATAAAATTGGGGGGAAATAATAATACAATAATAATGAATAAGATCAATTTGAATACCAGATGTGAATGTGTTATAATTTACAAATATTAGTAGTTATATGTACACATATTTTATTCAAATCAAATACTTCTGTTGATTCTAAGTACAGTGAATAAGAAAATAAAGTTAGTTCACTTTGGGTGGTAACTAATTTAACTGTCAGCAGAGTGAATCATCTTTGACCATAATCAGATGATGAGGACAAAGGGAAACCCGATTACCTTCTGTGCACCCCCGATGAGAGAGACCATGTATTAATCATGCTGATATCTAGATAGTGCTTCCCATGTTATGTGTGCTTGGTAAATGTTTGTTGAATGAAAGGCTAACAGAATGAATGAAGAAAAGCAGGGAGGAAGGAAGAAGAGGACATAGAGCGATATTTGACATCAGCATTGGTGAGGTTTTTGATTCTTCCTTGGGGCTTTTTCCACATTGTGTGTTAGGTGTTAGCTTGGCTGGTCCAAGGACCTTGACTGGAAGGGGATGATCAATGATGGCTTGTGTGTGCTGCTATCTCGCTGTAAGGGTCTTTCCCAGGGTCACTGTTATCCAGCATCCATCAGGGGCAGGGTTGATGGAAAGCAGGCACTGATTTGGGCAGAGTTGTTAACACTTTGAAAGATAGTGATGAGAATTCAATGTGACCTTGATAAATGGGAAGAATGGTCCCTCCAAAATGATGTAGCTCTGGAGACAGAAATGAATGACCTTGATCAACAAAATGGGCAGCTGGATGAGGAGGCATGATTTCTGAGGCTCCAGGTCCACAGCAAAGCGCTGGCCACTACGGGCTGGACATCATGGTCATGATTTCCCTTCCATTTGAACAATGTCTCAGAGCTGACCAATTGCAGAACCCTGTGAGACAGGTTCTTTATTATCCCCACTTTACAGAGGATAGAACAGTTAACATCACAGAGTTAATCATTGGAAAGTTGGGAATAATAAATGTGGTGATGATAACACCAACATAGGACAGCAATAGTAGGTAGAAGTATTTTTGGACTCATACTGTATGTCAGGCACTGGGCTCCATGCTCACATCAATTGTTTCATTCCATATTCACCACAACCCTAGGAACTATGTACTGTCATCATCTTATTTCACAGAAGAGGAAACTGAGGCATGGAGAGGTTAACTAATTTGCCAGTGGGTTGCATGACTGATGGATGGTGCAGGTGAGACTGGAATCAGGCAATCTGATTCAGAACCTGTGCCAGCAATTGAAATTCATGATTACTCATTAGAGTCTGGGCACTGCACTAAATATTTTCTGTGGAAAGTTCACTTATTCCTCACAAGTACTCTATGAGATAAATGATAATATCTCCAGCTTACAAGTGAGGACATTGAAGCTTAAAAAGATTAAATAACCTGCCCGTGATCATAGAGTAAGTGGCAGAGCCCATGTTTTCAACTATGCTATGTTAATATCCTGCATTAAAAGGAAAACTATCTGTTAAACACTTATCATGTAACATGTACTTGGAATTTTTCTCAATCAAACCAACCCTCGTTATTGTTCCTATTTGGGTGTTGAGGAAGCTGAAACTCAGAGAAATTAAGTACCTTGATTAAAGTCATGCAGCTACTAAATGTTAGAACCAAGAAGAATAAAAAACAAACAATAAAAATGGTAGAACCAAGATCCCCACCCACATGTGTCTGACTCCAGAGTTTGGACTTCTCGCTACCATGTCACTAGCGTATTTCTTAATTCCACAGACCTTGATTGAATGGCTTTAATATCTACTGACCTCACCGAAATTGTAAATCCATGATCGTAACTACTCTTGGGACAGTGTTGTAGTCACCACAGTCCTTTTTATAAATATCTTGGATAATTCTCAAAACATCCTTTTGAGGTAGCTATAATTGTCCCTGCATTAGTTATGGGAAAACTGAGACTCAGAGATATGACATACCAGCTTCAAAATGGTAGAACCTAGATGAGAAGCAAAGATATCTCAGGGAAAAGAATTCTTTCCACTGCCGCAGTGCCTGCTGGCTTTGATGGGGCCACAGAATGCTGCTGATTTCTTTTACGAGCAAAAAATCAACAGACATTGCAAAGCCCTTTCGATATGTCCAAAAACCATAGAATCATGAACCATTAGTCTTGAGGTTGATGAGTTGAAGTTTCTTTTTTTTTTTTTTCTGCCAAGATCACTTTATTGAAACTTCTTTCTTTTATGCATAATAACTGGTGGGAGGTACATTGCAATAGAGACTGGATAACAGGGAATAAATCTTCTGATGCGAAAGCATACCAAAGGTGCTTCCAGTCTTGCAACATCAGAGGAATCAACATTTCCCATCATGTTTGAAACCAAGCTTTCCACTTCTTTCCAGAGCTGCTTTGCAGAATTCACAGCGATTTTCATAAGTTCGCCCATCAGTGCCACACACTGGTTTGTGGATCTTTGGACAGGGTTTTCCATCCGTAGCTGGTTTTTCATAGTCACTGCAAAAAGCCTGAAAGCCTCCTTGGCTCACAGCCTCTGCAAAGAGAAACAAACAGGCCACACTGACTAAAAGCAGAAGGGTGCGTGATGGCTTCATGATCAATGAGGTCTGCAAGCATGAGTTGAAGTTTCTATTCTGTGCAGGGTTTCTGTTAAAGCATCCCCGATAGAGGTATCCTATCAGACAGACTTTCTTAGATTCTTTAACTGATGAGAAGCATTCTACTTCATGCTGCATTCTGGGGGACTAAGGGCACTGGAGCTGAAGCAAATTTATATAGCCCTCTCTGCACGAGCCACAAAAGGAGTCCAGAGCAAACCACTATCAGCTTGGTTCCAAAGGCATTTATCAAATGTGCATCTGACCTCTGAGACTTTTCTCATTTTGAATGCCTGTTTGCCCGGAGGGAGCCTGAAGAGAAAATGGGGCGCAGCATGGTCAACAGTCATAGAGAGAACTCCAGTTGGAAATGTGGGGGTCACTCCCAGGAAATTAGAGCTGGGCGAGTGGAGGAAGCAGGATGATGCGCTCAGAGAGTATTCTGGTGTGCCTACCGCGGCTCAGCCCTGCAACTTGCATGTAAAAGTTCCATGTCCAGCAAAAGAGACAAATATGCAATTAAAATTAGCACAATATGCACTTAAGAATATATGTATTCCAGAGTCCTTTCTTTGCTCCAGAATCCCTCCCACATTTCCAAGTGCCTCCAGGACATCTTTACCAGGAAGCTGGCACGCCCAGGCAAAAACATGTCCTTTTCACCGTAGGGTGTGTGGGTGTGTCTGTGTGGCAGAAATATAATTTAGAGAAAGGAGTAATTTAAACCTCACAATCCATACTCAGTCCATCTGTACATTCTCTAAATTGCACTTTCAAAATATGTCCTGAATCTACCATATTCTTTTTATCTCCGTCCTTTATCTCTTACCTGGACATCAGCAAGAGCCTCCTAACTGATCTGCCTGAGTCCACTCTCAGCCCCTCCAATCTGTGCTCTACATAGCCATGCAACGATCTCCTGACTCATCCACGGGACCATCACACTGCCGTGACCCTGCAGTGGCTCCCCATGTCACTGCAAACGTTGTCTGTACTTCTTACCATGGCCAGCAGGACCCTCTGCGGCTTCTCTAGGCTTCTTCCAACCTCGGTTCCTGCTGTTCTTCCTTTAGCCACAAGGCCTCAGCCACGGACGCCTTCCTTCAGTTCACAGCCTTGCCACCCTCCTTCCTTTCGCAGGGCCTTTGTGTAAGTTGTCCCCTCTGCCCAAAAACCTCTTTTATCATCTCTGGCATCTCCTCCTTATCCTTTGGATCTCATCTCCATTGAATAACACCTTCTCAAAGAAACTTCTCCAGATCATCTTAAGCTAAGTGAGTGTCTCCTTCACCCCCTGCAGTTATCTTTTATTTCTACAACCTATTCATTTTCTACATGGCTCTTACCACCATTTACAATTATACTTATATATTAATTGATTAATTTACTCTGTCAACACAAGATTCAGCCCCTACTGTGTGCCAAGAACTGTTCTAGGAAGTGAACATAACAGATTGTTTTGCAGCAATTTTTCTGCAGCAGTGAACAAAACAGATGAGGTCCCAGCTCTAATAGGATGCACATTCTAGACAGAGGAGGTTGATAATAAACAAGTATGTGAGCATTGTAGCTACTGAATAAATACGGATTTGCTGAGAATTAAAATAGAGTGATATAACAAGGAGGGTCTTGGCTACCTGGTCAGGAAAGGCCTCTCTGAGAAGGTGGAATTTAAGTTCACATCAGAATGGTAACAATTCTGCTATGCAAATATCAGAGGCCAGGGTAGCCCAGTCAGAAGGACATCTAGCACAAAGACCCTCAGCTAAAATAAGCTTGATATGTTAGACTGTTAAAGGAACAATGATATGACAACAACAACAGCAAAAGAGAAAAGAAATAAAGGAAAAAAGGAAAAAAAGAAAAGGCCATCATACTCTCACAGTATCCAGGTGAAAGAAAGTGAGCTGAGATGCTGGGTACTGTCCAAGCTTTATTAAAGGAAGAAAATCTGCCCAGCTGTGCTCAAAGTGGCAGGCAGCTTGGGGCTGCCTTGAAAATGGGGACAGCACCAGGTGTGGGGATGGTAGAGCTGATATAGGTATGTTGGCACCAAGAGCTGAGTGATGTAATTAGGGGGTAGAGATTGAGTTAGGTCATGGGAATGGAGAGTTCTGCACATGTGGAAATGCCAGAAGTTTCGTTTTCTCCGAAACCATGAGGCTTCTTGTAAAAGAGAATGGGGGAGGGGAGGGGAGGAGGTGGACAGCACCATTTTGCACTTGGGCTTGTCTAAAATGGCACTGGTTATGTTGCAGATCTATTACCAGATAAGAGTCAGTGGTGGTTTGGACTAGCACGATGAAACCTGGGTGGGCAAGGACAGAGGACACATGTACTTTGGAAATAAGGTCGACAGACCTCACTGATGGGGGCAGGAAGTAAAAGAGGACCAAGGATGACACCAGGATTTGTGGATGTTTATTTATTTTCCTCCACTAGATTTTGAACTTCACAAAAACAGGGACCATGTTGATTTTGTCCACCTCACACATGGTACAAACTCAGTGAACATGGTTGAATGAATGAATGTATGAACAGACAGGCCTATGGGAGAAGAGGCAGAGGAATGTCAGGGCAGGTTTCAGAGGTGGGGATGCCCATAGGAAGGTCTGAAGTTGAGTTGAAGTTTGCCAGATTGGCAGGACAGGGAAGAGCACAGGAAGCTGAGGGAACAGCATGTGCAAAGAAAGCTTATGACACAAACAGAACAGTGCCATTGAAGTCAACTGGAAGCTCTGCAACTGGGCCAGACTCCAGAGGGGCCAGACTCCAGAGAAACCAGAATGGCAAAAACACTACTCTCTTTGCCATACATTGGCACAAAGACAAATAATGGGAGCTCCAAAGAAGGGATGAAGGAGGGGAAAAAATTGAAATCCAGAAATGCGAGCCCAAAACCATGCTGATTTCTGCAGAAGGTAGAAAGCTGTCAGTCACAGCCCTTGAGGAAACTTTAGGATCTCATTGAAATCTAACATCACCTCCCCAGCATCCAAGACTTCCCTTGATTTTTTGATGCATGGTTTCATGCTGTCTTTGGGGAAGAAGCATTTGATCTAAAGGACACGTTAGAAGAAAACAGCATTGTGCATCCTCTGGGACAAACCCAGAGAGGATCTGAGGCAAACCCAAGGACAAAAGATTCCCCCAGAGCAAAGCAGCCAGTATGTTCACTTAAATCATTCCATACCCAGCTCAGCCCTTTGAGGACACGAATGTACACCATACAGGATGTCTCTTAGAAACAAGCACTTAATAGAATATAAATTAAAGTCATATAGATCAAAGCTAGAGAGAAAAAGACAGTGACAAAGAGGAAAAACAGATAAGGGGGAGGAGAGGAGAGCAGATGTGGGGGAGGGAGAGGGAGAGAGAGAAGGTACCAAGAAAGAATGAGAGATAGAGAGAGAGAGATTAGAAAGCAACAGAAAAAACTAGCCAAACATCAAACATGGAGAGAGGGCATGCAGGATTCTATTTGTCAAAGGGATAGAAGGTAGATGTTTTTTTTCTTTGTAGGTTAATATGTAAATGACATTCTGATTTATTAGCAGTCTCCAGCAGATGAGGTGATGATTAGCACATTTCCATATTTATAGAAAAACAATGCTAACTTTCCAGATTTATAGAAAATCAGCTCTTCACAAATAGCAAACTGTGCTATTATCGACATATGGTTTTCTATAAACAGAACTGAGGTAATTATCCCTGGGACAATTTGTCGGTGGGCTCATTCTGAATATTAACCACATTGGAAGCCCATTTCTGCCTCACAGATTTTAAAGGAGGGGCTATCAGATACCCCAGGCAATTAATTACTAATCCAACACCAAAGACCAGGAACTCAAATGAAAGGCTATACCACAACCTCAAGGTGGAAGACCACAGGTCCAGGGCTCTGACCCCAGATTCCTGTAGCCCTGGGGGAAGTAATTAACCTCCCTGATGAGCCACATGTTTATGTAGCTAAAACTGGGGTACCACCAATCTCCAAGTGTTGTCAAGAAGATGAGATGAAAATATTTGCAGTAGCACCTGAAACCTAACAGGTATTCAATAAATGTTAATTATTTTTCCTTCCTAATGTTTTTGAATGATTCCCACTTAAATAAAGTTTTTCAAACTCTTTTTACATTGATCCATATTCAGCTAATTATTTTGAATTATGATCCAGTACATGTATACATGTCTTTATTTAACTGGAAAAAGTTTCTTGAAGCAATAACTTACCTTCAGTGCCTACAATTCACTATGAGATTTTCTATTCTATCCTTTTGTTATTGTTGTTTTCCAAAATTTGTTTGTGATCTATACATTGATTTTGAGGCCTATTATTGGACTGCAACCTGCAGTTTGAAAAATACTGTGCTGCAAGAGGGTTGGAACTATATTTAGATTTGCTCACCATTGTATTCCTAGAACAAACATATAATGGATGCTCTATAGAGCAACGTGGATTATTAAAAAAAAATAGATGATGAATTAATGAATGACCCTAGCCTGAAATATGAATTAATGCCCCCTCTTAAACTCTCTGTCTTGTTTTGCACACTCACTATGTGTTAAGCCCTGTGTTGAGAGCTAAAGAGACAGAAAAGTGTCAAACATAATACTTGCTTTCAAAGATCTTGCTATCTAAATGAGGAGAAAAATATTAAAATTTGAAAAATTGCTTTTCAAAGACTAAAGAGTGTGGAATTTACATGAATGTGTAGAAGAAAAAGAGTGGCCAGCTGGGACTGGTACACTCAGGGAAACTTCTTGGAATTGGGAATTTGAACTGGCTTTGCAATATGGATAAATATCTCATCCTTTCACTCGCTCATTGACTTAATGGTTCTCAAACTGTAGTGAGTGAGCATCAGAATCACCTGGAGGGCTTGTTTAAACACAGACTGCTGGGCCCACACCCAGAGTTTTTGATTTACATACGTTTGGCATGGAGGCCTGAGAATTTACATTTCTAACAAGTTCCCAGGTGATGCTCTGCTGCCTGTTGGGGTCCACGCTTTGAGAACCACTGTTGTAGTTAGGTTGGAGTTGTTGATGCCATGCTAAGGAGTTTAGACTTTATTCTTAGCCATTTAGGATATGAAGCAAGGAAGTGATGTTATCAGATCTGTGAAATAGAAAGATCTGCCTGGTAGCAATTATCAAGAATGAATTGGAAGGGGGGCGCCTCCCCCAGAGACCATTTGGAAGCCAATGAAGTGCTAAGTGAAAGACAAGAGCCCCCCTATCCCTGCAGGAGTGGAGGTGGAGAAGAGCAGATGGACAAGAGAGAACTGAAGGGACTTTGAGATCTACAGCAATGAAGGAGCAGGAGGGGTCTGGGAGGACTCCAGGTTTTTAGCTTCACTGACTGCCTGTGTGGTAGTTCCATTAACCAAGAATCAACAAGTTTTCACATTTTAAATAACAAAATCCCCCAAGTTCTTTATTTTTAAGGAGATAACTGTGATCTAATAGAAAACATGTAGTTTGGGGGGTTTTTTTTGTTTTGGTTCTTTTTGGGGATTTTTTGGTTTGTTTTTTTGGTGGGGGCAGGGGGTGGATAGACAAGCCTGAGTTCAAATTTCATTTGTGGTACTTTTTAGCAAGTCACTTCACCCATCTAGATCTCAGTCCCTGGAAACAGTAATACATATGCTATTAAGTATTACTTATAGAGTTGTCGTGTAAACTAAATGAAATTACCCATGGCTCATAGTCAGCTCTTAGAAAATTGCCAGCCATGCCCCGGTGTGTGTGCTGATCATGTGCCCGTGAAAGCTTCTGCTCTACTTACCAAGTGATTCCATTTTTTCTTTGTCAAGCACCAGGATATATTCATAAGTGCCACCCATGGATCCAGACATGATGTAATAGGTGCCATAGTCGTTAATGAACTTAGCGTACGTGCCGTAATTGTACTGCTCTGGAAGCTCCATTAATGACTGCAGCATTCCTTCATCCAGCATAATATTGTCCCCCCTCATCTTAAAATGGACAGTCTGCACCTTTGTGAAAATTCTCATAAAGCTGTATTTCTGCCACCAGCAATCACCATTGAATGAGGCAAAAGAACAAAGAGAGCATATGTTTTACCACATGAGATTGTGCAAAGGTCAGCGCTTGGTAGCTGTGAACATAAATACACGTGATGGAGTATTATTATATTTTACAAGCATTTATAGACACCAATCTGTGCCAGACTTCTTCTCTCATGCCTTCATCTCTGTCCCATTGCTCCTGCCCAGGTCATGTTCCCATCAACTCTCACCTGGGTTAGTTGCTACCATGGCTTCTTCACTGTGCTGCCACCTCTGTTCTGCCCCAGTCCATTCTCATCTCCACACTTTCCCCAGATCTAAGCAAAGCACTGCACTGCACAACCTCCTTTGCAAATATTATGTGTCTGCTAAAAAGTATGCTTAGAATGTTTTTGATGACATGGTGAAATGTCATTTAATTAAATCTGAACAAGTATCTGTACTGCCTACACTTGCATGCGTTATGCTAGGTGCAGAGGATATAATCTTGAAAGAAATAGGCCCCTGCCCTCATGTATCTTACATTCTGAAAGTGAGCCAAGACACCGGGTACTGTTCAAGCTTTATTAAAGGAAAAGAATCTGTGGGCTGTGTTCAAAGTGACAGGGAGTCCAGGGCTGCCCTCAAAATGGAAGGCAGAACCAGGTGCAGGGGTAGTAGAGCTTATGTAGTGCACCAAGGGCTGGCTGATACCATCAAGGAGGGGCATTATGCTAATGCGGAAACTAGGCAACCAGGGTGGAGAATTGTGCCCTTGCAGAAGCAAAAGGGTTTCTATTTAAGTCAGGAGGCTTCCTGTAAAGGGAAGGGGGAGGGGGTTGGTGCTGGAGTGGAAGATAAGGTTGGTGGCTATTTTGTGCTTATTGTATGCACAATGATGCCAGTCACATCCAAAATCCATCGTTCCCACCTCTTAAGTATAAGAAGAAGGGAAAAGTGATGAAGGTCTTCTTCTGAAGCTACTTCCTGCTAGAGATGGGCAAAGATATCGAAAAAATAAAAGATTTATGTTGGTGGGCAAAACAATTAGGTGGCAGAGTACTGGTTTCATGTGGGGAGGCTGTATTCTTCTGGGGAAGGGTCACTGATTCTGAGGGGCTGATATCCTCCTCGCAGGAACAATTCAGTGACCTTTTGGTCGGTGAAAGCCTGCATTCATTCCTGCAAGAAATTAGAGAAACACCAAAAGAGACAGGGACCAAAAAGTAGGATGAGTCCCAGCATACTTAGGGGTCCTAGTAGGGGCATAAGCCAGGGTATCCAAGGGTTCAGTGACTGGGGCCACCCCCAAGGTGTGTTTGTGTTTTGTAACCCTTTGCATAGGCGATCAATGCTTGCCTTTAAATGGTTTAAGTTGTTTTGGATCACCCCAGACTCATTTATGTAGTAACAGCATTTCTCCCCCAAGAAGAGGCAGGTGCCTTCCTTCTCGGCTGTAAGGAAGTCAAGGGCCCGATGGCTCTGTAAAGTGACTGTTGCAAGTGTGGTGACCTGTTGCTGGAGGGAGGAGATGCTGTTTATACTTAGTGCTGAGAGTTTTTGATAGAATTGAGAGGCAGTAGCAGGGACCACTATGCCAGTCCCAGTTGCAGCAAGGATCCCTGCCCCAGTTTAAAAAGGTACAATTAGTGCTCTACGGGAGCAGTGGCACTTCCTTGGGGGGGCGGACAAAGTTAGTCCCAGTCCCGTCTCCATCCCTCCATCTGTCTGGACAGTGATGTCTGATGTCCTGGTGTCAGGGACAAGTCAAAAGAATATGCAAGAAATTGTGTTAGGAAGCAGGCAACAGGATAGCGTAGTTTTACCAAGGAAATATATTCCTGTTTAAGGGCATGGATGAGGAGGGGGTAGGTGAGTGGTAGCATTTGGTGTTAGTGAGGCAGAGTGTGGGCAGGCCCCGCACAGTGCTGACAGTCCCCACTGAGGTGAGATTGGAAGAAAGTGGAGAGACATTTGTGGAAACATTGCGGGCTGGATCAACAGGGAGGGGGGGTGACCACAAAAAGTTTCTTGCAAAGTGGGAGACAGATGAGTCACTCGGGGACCAGTCTGATTCACTGAGGACTGCACAGTCCCTGCAGACCCAGAACCTCCATGTTCCAGGTAAGGGGGAGCATTGAGATAGGAGGAAACACACGGGAAGGCTGTGAAGGGAAGCGGGCCTGCAAGAGTGAGAGGATAATCGCCGGGGGAAAGATCATCCTTCTCCTGGGATTGGGGGAAGAGCAGAGGCCCTGGAGATTTTCAGTTTTGTGGGTCCTAAAATGGATGAAGTGTGAGGAGATGTCGGGTTGGGGGTTGAGCAGAGGGACCCCTCTGGCTTGGTGTTAACAGATTTTTGGGTGAAGTCTCAGGGGCTAGTTTTGCCGAGGATAAGTGATACCAAGGAGCCTTTCCTAGTACTTTTACTGCCGTGGGGGTGGTGAGAAGTACTGTATAAGGCCCTTCCATGCATGGTGAGAGGGGCTTTGGGATTCGGGACTTGCTGTCCCGGGCTCAGTTTAAAGTCTGAGGGGGTGGTGGGGAAAGGATGAGGTGATAGAAGGTTGGCCTGTTCTCGAAGAAGATCTCTAATGAGCGAAAAAGTAGGGAGATACTGGCCTGAACATGATGAGCTGGAAGGGAGAGGTGTGAGAGTGAAGGGTCTACCATACATAAGTTCAAGGGGGCTGAGGCCTGTGGGCTTGCAGGAAAGTGAGTGACTGGTGGGCAAGCCAAAATGAGGGATGATTTCTGAGGTGGGAGCATGCGTTACTGCTGTAGCATCCTCTGAAGTGCAGGGAAAAACCTCAAACCAACATGAAAAGGTATCTACTAAGGTTAGAAGATAGCATATCCTTTTGTATGGAGAGTAATATAAGGGCTGAAGAAGGCATGGTAGAGGTTCATAGCTTATATGAACTGAATTATGGAAATCTGAAAGGATTTGCTCAGCTTGTGTAGTAGGGAGGACATAGCGACCAGAGAGAGTATACCAGTTGTCCTTCCTCTGTGCTCCCAGCTGTTGGAGGTGTTGTATTTCTTGAGGTGTATATTGAGGTAAGGGTATAGGGACCATGAGAAGGACCTGAGCAGGAGAGGAAGAGTGGGGGCCTGGTGACTGAGCAGCCTGTTTTGTGGTTAGATCCACCAGTTTGTTTCCCTGGGCTATGGGGTCATTCGAGGTTTGGTGTCCTCCGCAGTGTATAACCCCCACCTCCTTTGGGAGTTGTGCAGCCTCAAGAAGTGTCTGATAAGATGTCTGTTTTTTATGGGCCCTCCCTGAGTGGTCATCTATCCTCTCTTCTCCCATTTGGCCATGCAGGAGTGTAGGATGTGGTGAGCACATTTAGAGTCCATGTATATATTGACTCGTTTGTTACTTGTTAGAGTGAGAATGTGGGTGAGGGCAATGAGTTCTGCCTGTTGGGAAGTGGTGTTGGGGGGAGAGGGCAGCCTCAGTATTTTGTGTTAGATTTACTATGGCATAACACACCCAGGGGGAGGGCATGGAGGTGGCACTCCCATCTATGAACCATGTATGTTGGGGCCACATAATGGGATGCAGGGTGATGTGTGCAAAGGGATTGAGAAAGAGGTCCAAAGCCTCCATGCAATTGTGTTCTAAGGGTCATGAGTGTTTTGGGATGAGTGCGGCTGGATTTAAGGGGAGGGCAAGGTTTGAAGGAAAACTAGGAATTCTCAATGAAGGTCAGGTGAATAAGTTGTAGGCAGGAGGGGTAGAAAATTGACTTGGCCTTATGGCTGAGAAGGCCTTGACTATTTGTTGTCCAAAAGTTAGTTTAGAGCTTTCTTGTGCTAAAAGGGTGGCTGCTGCCAAGGTCCATAAACAGGGGCCCACTCTCGAGCTGTGGTGTCTAGTTGTTTAGAGAGGTATGTAACCAGGGAAAAAATATCTCCTGCCTTTTGTCCCAACCCCCCAACTTCCAGTCGTTGGGTTTCAGTGACACATAGGATAAAAGGATGAGATAGGTTTGGGAGGGATAGAGCTGGGTCTGCGAGGAGAGTGGCTTTTAATCACTGGAAGGGAGGATGAATGGGCTTTGTGGGATCTAAGGGAATGGCAGGACCCCCTTTGGCTGCCTCATAAAGTGGTTTTGCTAGCACGCCAGAGTTAGGAATCCATAAGCGAAGATACCCTGCGAGACTCAAGAAAGAAAGGATTTCACCCTTTGTGGTAGGAGTAGGAAGTTCAGAAACTAGACTTTTCCGATCCACCATTATTTCTCTGGTGTTGAGGGTGAGGTGGACTCCCAAGTAGGTAACTGAAGGAGAAGAAATCTGGGCCTTGCTGGGGGACACTCGACATCCCCTGGAGGCCAGGAAATTAAGGAGAGCAACAGTGTGGGGCTGTGAGTCCTCATAGGAGGGGCTACAATGGAGGAGGTCATCCACATATTGTATTAAAGTGCTAGAGGTTGGGGGAAGTTCAGATAAGTCTTGAGCTAAGGCCTGGCCAGAAAGTGGGGGCTATCCTGAAACCTCTGAGTTAGTCCGGTCCAAGTAAGTTGCTGGGAATGATGTGTGTCAGGATAGGTCCTGTACTAAATGGTATGAGCCATTAGGCTTTATAACCAGAAGGATGGGTGTATTAAAAGGCGAGTGGGTAGGCTGTGAGAGATGAGAAGAAAGGAGTTTGTGTATGATGGGTTTTAAGCCTGTTAGGTGTTTGTTAGCAAGGGGGTACTGTGGGACATTAGAGAACAAAGAGAGGTTCAGCAATTTAACAAGGAAAGGGGAATGGTGAGTAGCAATGGAGGGAAAAGAAGTATCCCATACTAGGGATTAACCTTGTCTGAGGGGGAGGGGAAGGTGGAAACCTCAGGGGCCAGGTCTGGGGTGGCCTGTAACAGGAGTATTGTAGCTGAAGTTAAAGTGTTTAGGGTAAGAGTAGCTTTGAATTTGAAAAGAATGTCCCATCCCAGTAAGGGGGTTGGGCATTGAGGCATTATTAAGAATTTGGGTGTGAATTGGGTGTGATATAGGGTGCAGGAAAGGGGTTGAGTGATCCATGGGCAGTATTCTGATCCCGTGACCCCTACTATTGTGATAGAGGATGGGGTTGTTGGTCCTGCATATTCAGGAAGGGTAGAGTAAATGGCCCCTGTATCAATAAAAAGAGAGATCAGCTTACCTGCCTCAAGGTGAGTTACCCTGGGCTCAGTGTGGTGATCTCCATGGGGGCCTCAGGCCCCGGGCATCATCAGTCCTCCTCCTGGGCAAAGCCTGGAAGCTCCAGGAGAGATGGCTGTGAAGCCAAAGGCTGTGCATTGGGGACTGGGCCACTCCCTCTCTGATGAGTGGAACAGTCAACCTCCCGGTGATTTGGCTGTTTACAGTGAGGACAGGACCCAGAAGGGGGCCTGGGGTTACAACAGGCCCATGCTGAGTGGCAGGGTTGACAGCATTTGAAGTAGTTCTGGGGTGGCTTGCCCCTAGAGGCAGTGGGCTTTGGAGTGTGTGAGCCATGGATAGCATTAGCCAGGAGCTGGTATTTGGCCTGATCACTTTTACAGTTTTTTTGAATACCAGGGGCTGATTGGGTAACGAAATGAGAGTGTAAGAGGGCCATACCTGCAGGGGAGTTTGGGTCTATACGTGTGTATTCATGTAAAGCCTCTGAGAGGTGGGTTAGGAACCCGTTGGGATTTTCAGTGGATCTCTGTGTGATTTCTCTAAAAGAGAAATCACTTGACTGACTTGTGAGTAGCCTTTTGGAGGCCATAAATCAAGTGTGTGATCATGTTATCCCAGAGATCCTGATCCCCAAGGCCAGGCTGGTGGTCCCAATTTGGGTCCATGCAAAGAACAGCGACGGCTCCCACAGGCCACCTATTTTTTGAGCGTGTACCTCATCTGCCTGTTGGGCCACTATCCAGACCTGTTCCCTGTACATGGATTCGGACAATTCCTTCCATCCCAGCCACTTCATGGAAGGGTTATAAAAGCCAGAGCTGAGGTGGGATTGTTACCTGATGAAGTGGGAGACGGAGAGGGGTTGAGTGGCTGAGGACGAGCATCTTGAGACCAAATAGAGGGAAGAGAGGGAAATGTGGAGGGGCTGGTGAAGGATTTGGAGCATACAGAGGTAGTCAAGGTGGCCCGCACGGGTAGCAGAGTAGTCTGACAGATCAGAGGATTGATCCAAGTCTGGAAGGGTAGGTCGAGCATGAGCTAGGAGAATTTGAGATGTAGGACAGTTTTGACAGAAAGAAGAATGCATTCAGAGATAGTAGAAGGCCTGAACATAAAGGAATCTCTCCATCTTGCCACTTCAGTGAGTATTTAAATTGAGAGTGGCCTCTTGTGGCCATTGGGATCCATTTAATGAGGGATTCGAGTTTTAATGCTTCCCTGGAGGCCAAGAAATTGGCCAGGAGATGGCCCAGAGGCATAGAGTGTGGAGTACAGTAGTGTGCGGAGATTTGGATTGTGGGGATCCCATGTAGAGGGTTGGAAAGGGAACAGGCAGTCCTGGTAGGAGAAGAATGCTGCCAAGGAGCATCCTCCTTGGTGTGCATCTTCTTTTTGAGTGAGAAGCCACCGACCAGCTAATGGATCATCCTCCAATAGCTGGGGGGGATGAGAAAAGTTCCCTTGGCCAGGCATTTGGGCTTCATAGAGACTGGAGTCATAGAGAGTATTCAGGGGAACTTGTAGAAGTAGGCAGGACAGACCCACTGACTCACCCTGAATTGAGGCCAATGTTGGATGCATTGGTCTGAAATGGCAAAAGGAGAGAGTCCTGAGTGCACCCAGTTTGGCAGGGTCCAGGAAGGGTGGCCAAGGGCCAATCACCCTAAGAGAGAGGAGATCATCCAACAATGTTGGCCAAAACCCTTCCCGGATTTCAGCACCATAATGAAGGAAAGTGAGCCAAGACGCCAAGTACTTTTCAAACTTTATTAAAGGAAAATAATCTGCCGGGCTTCACTCAAAGTGACAGGCAGCCCAGGGCTGCCCTCAAAATGGAGGCAGAACCAGGTGTGGGGGTGGTAGGCTTATATAGGGCACCAAGGGCTGGCTGATACCATCAAGGAGGGGCATTATGCTAATGTGGAAACTAGGCAACCAGGGTGGAGAATTGCACCCTTGCAGAAGCAAAAGTGTTTCTGTTTAAGTCAGGAGGCTTATTGTAAAGGGAAGAGGGGAGGGGTTTGGTGCTGGAGTTGAAGACAAGGCCGGCAGTTATTTTGTGCTTATTGTGTGCACAACGGCGCCAGTCACATCCAAAATCCATCACATTCCGGTGGTAATCTTGTACTATTAAGTAATGAAGAAAAGTAGGATCCTCATATAATAAGTAAAAGATGGCATCAGGGGGGTGTTGGATTTGTTTTAAAGGAAAATAGCCATCTATGGGCATTATTACTTCCAAGTAGTATAAACCTTAATTCAAAGTGATAATGACAGTTTGAAGAGGACACCTGCTTTGAGAAAAGTACATATTAACATGTTACAACCAGACCTCAGAATGATACTTTCCCTTCAGATCAATATAATTTTTGCAAAGCTCCAGAACTCAATTTATGTTTGTTGAATAAATTAATTTTTATAACTGTATTTTCATTGTCCAAGATAATTTTTTGAACCCCAAGTATATCCATAGTCTTGGTATCAATGTTATTGAGACTTTTTGGTATACTTCTAACCAATTCAATAAATATTTCTCTGTCCCTTGTCTATCTCTCCACCCTCATCACTCCCCACTTCCCCTTCCCACCCTGTGCTTCAGCCACCTGAAGTATTTTCAATTTCACATTTGTGTGCAGCATTCTCTCATCTCCAGGCCTTTGCACATGCTGATTCCCATGCCCAGAACACTCTCTGTCAACTTCTGTCTCCCCTTGTCTGGGCAACTCGTACTAGTCTTGAGATCTCAGCTTAGATGGGTGGCCCTTCCTCAAGAAAGAATTTCCTGATACCTCAGGATAACAAGCACTTAGGGGGAATACTTGATGGATAAATGAAAGATTTATGGAGGATGCCAGCCCTCTTATCTATTGAGAAAAGCGAGGCTTGCTTTAGAATTCTTCAAGGTCAGATTTTACCAGCTCGCACTGGCCCCCTTGCTGTTTCTCTTTAACACATTACTATTCTACATTTTTCCCTATATGCCCCAGGTAACCATGCAAAAGGATGGGAAGGGGCAAAGTGATAAGAGTTCTAATCTTATCGTTCAATTTTATTCCCTTTGTGATGATTCTGTGTGCAAAAGCCTCGTAAGAAAAACAAGCATGATTACCACTGATCAGCCATTTCCAATTACACAAGCAAATTAAGGTTCAATTACTACTGTACTTTTTAATGCAATTAAGTAATACACGTTCAACATAGATTATGGAATACTGCAAGACATTGGCAGTGTTTCTTAATACCTTCTCATTATACTTGCTTAACTTATTCAACAAGGAAGTGTCTTCTGACCTGGACACACCCAGATCCACCACTGCAAGTTTGCCTGTGGGGCCTATGCCAATGGCCATTCCAGCTGACATAGACTTGTCATTTTTTACTTTAGAAAGAAGGTCATTTCCATCATCTTACAACTCTGAAAAGATTCCAGTATCTTCCCAGGCCTGAAAAAAAAAAAATAGATGTTAGCTTTGTGCACATAGAGCTATTTTTCAATTCATATTTAATATTTTAATCTTTGCTTTATAAAATATCTAAAATTTTAGATTATTGTAAGAAATTCTTTTAAAGGGCTAATCCAGGTATTAGATTGATACTCACTAAAATACAGAAAATACAGCAGTGTAGTGTTTAGTGGTACTGCTAAAATATTTATTTACACCACACACACAATTCTAATAACGTGCCTATTGTTCTGAGCATGGATTTCTTTGTGGCTTGCTTATCTTTCCTGGACAGAAGGCCGCTTGCCTCTGCAATGGTGAGATACAGAAAGCTACATCTGGGCATGACCCTGGGAGGAAAGGGGTAAAGGAAGCTATACAGATTACATGACTGTCCTAGGCAGTGGTATGCTTTCGTGCTGCCCACAAATGTTCCATTCATTCCAGGCACACAATAGGGTTGCATCACTTTGCTGACTTGAACTGAGGCACGGTCTTGTGCCTTGCTGGAGCCACTGAAGCACGTCTTAAGAGCCTACAAAGAGTTTGCTCTGCAACTGTGAGAGCGGGTGTTGAAATGAAGGCCCGTTTGTTGAGTCCCTGAGTGTCTGTGATGACAAAGGTGCCTTTCCACCTCAGGATGGACAAGCAGCATAAGTAAGGTATTGCTGCTTCCAGCCACAGAGCATGCAGAATGTTTTGTTCCCACAGCATGGCCTAGTCTATCACGCCTGACACATACGCCTTAGGCCCTCCTCAAGATTAGGAAAACGGTGTCATCTGTGCTTTCCAGCTTGGCTAACCATAGAGAGGCCTGATATGGGGTAGAGGTGGACATGGGGTTGGGGAGAAAACTTCTTAAAAGCATACCCCATAAGCCTGGCCTTAACCTCTGCCAATATTTTTCTCTTGAGAAACTTGGGGGATGGGAAGTTGTGACTAGATAATTGTTCAGAATCCTGGGATCCTACCATCTCTCTCTGTAGATATAATGTGTATAATTATATAGAAGTCATGTGTATAATTGATTCCCTATTCTAAATGATGGTTCAGACAGATCTGGGTTTGAATCTTGTCTCTACCACCTACTGCAGTACAGCTTCGGACTGACATTTTATCTGTTTAGGTCTTTCTTTATATATGTGTGTATGTATGTATGTATGTATGTATGTATGTATGTATCTATCTATCTATCTATATTAATAATGAGACAATAATAATATCTATCACATCGTGTTATAAGGATTAAATGGGAGAATTCATGTGGAAGTAGATCTGACACATGATAAGCATTCAATGAAGTTTGCTGTGTGGATACCTCACCCAAAGGATGAAGGGTAAAGAAATGAATGGCCACAAACAGGCTCTGGAAGTGACCGTGAGATATGTGATGCTCCAAGTGACCAGGAGACCTCAGAATTTTAGAGATGGAGAGAGTCTTTGGGATCATCAGCAATTCACAAGCACTTTGAAAGAAGAATCCTTTCTTCAAACAAAATCATATACAAATAACCAAGATATGAAAAGGATCAGCATGAACTGATCTTGATGAAGCAAGGACACAGGTCTCGGAACACAGCCCAGCTATGCCCCACCGTGCCCCCCACTTTACAGATTAGGAAACTGGGCCCACAGAGGGACAGTAAGCTGCTCAAAGTTTTATACAGTTATAATCTAACAGAGCCACAAGTTGGAAACAGGTCTTCTGACTAGCAGCCCAGAGAACAGGGCCCGGATCTATGTTACTGATTTTGGAATGGAGCTGAGATTTAACAGGTGGGGGGCCACACTTACGTTATGTCTCTCACTGGCCTTGCCTCTCAGCACCCTTCCACTCTGAGCATATGTGGGGCAAGTGGAAGGGGGCCTTCAGCCACTGGTAAGCTCTGCAGCAAACAGAAGCCTCCAGAGCACAGCATTGCCACCAACAGGCCTCTTCCTCGCTGCCACCCACACAACAGTGGCCTGGGAATGTTCCTGTTCAGACTCGCTGAAAAGTGGTACTTCAGGAAGTTGTAGGGTTTCTGAAAGTACTTTTCATCATCTCTATAGTAGAGATGCTCACAGGTGGGGTCGTACCAAAGCTCCCTCCATTTCCCATTGTACACCATCTCACACCGGCCCCCATAATACTTGGCATCGTACACACTCTGAGCTTCTTCCTGGGTCAGGATATTGTACCTAAATTGAAAAGACAACTTCTGGGAGAGAGCTATGGAAAGGCGACGATAGCATAAAATATCTTCTGGAAGACATTGTAGATGGTAGGTCAAGCAGTGGTTTCTCAAGCTGTGTTCTGTGGGGCCCTAGGGTTCCTCGAAGCACCTTACAGCCACTTCAGGTAACACTGAGAGACTAATGGGCTGGGCCTGGTCCCCAAGTTTCCCTTTAACCAGAACATCCAGACAGCCCAATTCAGCACCTAGAACAGTGCTCCCTCACAGGAGGCACCCCTAAATATTTGTTAAATAAGTTAGAGAGAAATATACATAATTATCATGAATCTGAGCATAGGAACCAGATAGTCTGGGCCCATTTCTCAGCTCTGCCAATCTAACTGTGTGACTTCAGGCAAATCATTTAACCTCTCTGTGCCCTAGTATAGTCATTTGTAAAAATCAGTTAATAATGCTATCACCCTCATAAGTTAAATATGAGTTAAAAAACATGTAAAGGAGTTATAACTGCTTAGCATATATTAAGTACTGAATAAACATTGCTATTGTTGTTACTGTTAGCATACTTCAGAAAAGGGCTGTGCTGCTAAAAATAATAAGTTTGAAATATTGGCTCTAACTCATGGTGCTAAGGTTGGAATCTAATCTTCAGAAAGGCCTCTATCTTCCAAGCAGCATGAGATGTTGGAGGGGACACAGTTTGAAAGTCAGGAAGAGACTCCTGTTTAATTTCTGCTTTGCCACTTAGTAGCTGTGTGACTCTGGACACATCCTAGAAGCTCTCTGAAGTTCATTGTCTTCATTTGAAGAACAGACACAATAATACGTACCTCTCATGGTTTTTGTGAAGTCTAAATGAGAGTATTACAGCAGAAGTAAAGTTGATAGCACATAGTAGGCACTCCACAAATGATACTTACTTTTCCCTAGCCTGATACCTTTCCAGAAATATTTTCCCCTATTTCCTTCTCTGGAGTATTTAAATTCTATTTGCTCAGGTTCTATGCTTTAGGACATGCATTGTTTCACCATTCTTAGGTAAAATAATGTCAAGGAAGTGAAAAAATGGCTTTAATTTTCTAAAATGAGAAAGTTAGAGCAAAAACATTAGAGTTGGCTAAGGGTTCTAAGGGCTGACAATTAAAGCCTGTTATGTTATAAATGATAAAATCATTGCTCATCTCTGTCTCTCAAGCTCCTATTGAGCCTTTAAGACCCAGCTCAAATGTTGCCTTCTCTCTATGGCCTTTGAATGCCCTGGACAGACAGTCGTTCCCTCATCTATCTTCCCATGGCATTCAGTAATTACCTCTGGCATAGCATTTGTCATGACTGTTTATGACCTCGGTGAAAAGGCACAAAGGCAGAAAAGGAGCAGGGAGTAAACTGTAAATAAAACCTACCTCGAAGGAATGAATGGATAATTATAGAGCAGCTGGCATATACAGTAGAGATTCAATGTATGTTAACTTCCTTCTTCTCTTTTTATCTTCATCTCTTTCTTCATATTAGTGGAAGTGATGTAACAATAGCTGTGATTAATTGAATACACACTCTACTAGACATTTAGCATACATTAGCTTTCAACCTCATGACAATTTTGCAAAAGCAGAAATTGAAGCTCAGGAAAATTAAGTAACTTGCCTATAGTCACAGCTGGATTTTTTCCTAGATTTTTTTGACAGTAAAATCTGTGACCTTCCCTAAAACAGTGTCCCTACAGGTTCTATCTTTCCACGCACTGAACACGTTTCTGCCTGTAGCTTGCAAATACAGCAACTCTAACAAACTAAATAAAAACTCAAAGGAACAATAAGCCCTAAGATTGTACTATAACTTCTAAGCATAAATAAAGCCCACATATATTTGGAAAAGTTGGTTGCAAAAGCCCCAGTGAAAATGAAAAGGCATACGCAGAGAAGTTCTACTTTTTGGAAATCTACTATCCAGATATATTCTCACATGTATACAAAAATACATGTACAAAGATGTTCATTGCAGCATTGTTTATAAGAGGAAAAAATGGGGGAAAAATCTAAGTATCTTTCAATGAGAAGTAGTCAAATAAATGATCACATAGTTATACTATAGAATAGTCATCAAACTTTTTAAATAAAGGGCCAGGTAGTGAATATTTTAGGCTTTGCAAGCCATAGGGCTGTGCTGCAATGACTCAACTCTGCCGTTGTAGGGCAAAGCTGTGTTCCAATAAAACTTTATTTATAAAGACAGCAGGCTAAATTTGGCTTCAGGCCATAGTTTGCTGACCCCTGTTATAGAACATTTTACTATGCTTATTAAAATGAGATAGAAAGTATAGGGAGAAACCTCCAAAATGTATCATTAAGTGAAAAAGCAAGTTATAAGCAGTATTTATAGCATGATCATATTCATTTGAAATATACCTATGTCTATAATGCACAATACACATATATTTTCCATGCAATGTATGTTGTCAATGCATTTTTTACATGATCTGGAAGTATCTACACCAATCTATTAACAGGGGTCAGTGGTAGGGAGGGAAGAGAGAGAGGGTAATTGGGTGGGATACAGGTAGGGAAGGGTTAAGGAGACTCTCAATTTTTATCTCGAATACGTATTACTTCTCTAATAATAATAATAATTTAAACTGAGAAATGCTTGAATTACAATAAAATAAGATACCACAAAAAGTCTCTGAGATCTTGAGATATAGAAGCACCATCTGGAGCAGAGGTGGGGCCATTCTACTGGTCTCAGTGTTCAGTGGGGGTGAAGCACACTATTCAGGAAGAGTATCTGAAATGCTCCTAGTTGAATCACATGACAGCAGGGTCATGGTCTGCAATCTTTTTGCTAATAAGGAGAGAATGATTTTTCAGCTCAACACCTCAATATTTTATACTTCTACTCTGTTCATTCCACAGTCACTTTCAAAATCAACAAGAATCCCCTTTGATAGGTGTTATGGGCTGAATGATATCTCCCTAACATCCATATATTAAAGTCTCAACCACCATAAACCTCAGAATGTGACTGTACTGGGGGTTCTGAAGAGGTAATTAAGTTAAAAGGAGGTCTTTAGGGCAAACCTTTATCCAGTGTGAGTGGTGTCCTTGTAAGAGGAAATTAGGACACAAAGGGAAGATCATATGAGGACACAGGGAGAAAATGGCCATCTACAAGCCAAGGACAGGCCTCAGAAGAAAACAACCTGCCAACACCTTGATCTCAGACTCCCAGCCTCCAGAATTGTGAGAAAATAAATGTTTGTTGCTTAAGCCACTTGGTTTGTGGTACTTCATTATTGTAGCTCTAGCAAACTAATAAATTTGGTCTGAAAGAAAACAGAATTTGCTCATCTTTTTATATGTGTGTGTCTACATGCACTACCAGGATTCAGTCTCATCTGGTAGGTGGGCTATGATCTCAGGACAATTAAACCGTAATGAACAAGAGCTGCATTTTAGGGAATACACACCTGTCCCTGAGAGGGCTGTAACTTGTTTGGGTCCCTTTGTGATAATTACTACAATGTATAATTACCACATTTCCTCATCTGTAAAGATCCAGCTGGTCATATCAATTTGTTCCAATTCAATCAATGATCAGTGAGAAACTATTATAGGACAAGCTCTGACATAGGGCTAAAGAGGTGAAAAAGAGTCAGAAGCAACCTCTGCCCACAGAGAGTTTGTATTCAAGTTAGGGGACAAAACCCAAGCAAAGACAAAGTGATAGAGAACTAACAATATCACAATGTCACTATGAGCTAAGCCGCATGTTGGGTACAGGGGAACAGAGATGACAAGGAGCTCTCAGCCTGGGCATATGGACACCCCAGCAGGTGTCCCCACCCTTTTGGGTAAGTGCTGGAAGAATAGGACCTGCAGGAGGCTCTGGGAATAATGGGAGGGGACTAAGCCAGCCTAGTCAAGGTCAAGAGCAGGGGAGGGGGCTGTCAAGAAGATGACCTACAGGAGATGACACCTATGTGTACTAACTAGTGTGCTCAGCTGCCATAACAAAATACCACAGCCTGGATGGCTTAAACAACAGAATTATTCTCTCACAGTTCTGGAGGCTACTAGTCCAAGATCAAGGTGCCGTCATGGTTGGTTTCTAGTGAAGTTTCTCTTCCTGGCTTAAAGACAGCCACCTTCTTGCTGTGTCCTCACATGGCTTCTTCTCTGTGTGCATGTGGAAGGAGAGTGATCTCTAGTGTCTCTTCCTCTTTTTATAAGGCCACGAGTCCTATGAGATTAGGGTCTCACTTTTATGATCTCATTTAATCTTAATTACCTCCTTAAAATCCCTATTTCCAAATATCGGGAGATAAGCCTTCAACATATGGATTTGGGGGGAGGGAGAGACACAACTGAGTCCATAACACTAGGTAAGGAGTTAGCCAGGTTAGGAATATGGGGAAGGACATTCCAGAAAGAAGGAACTAAATTAACTAAAGCTCAGAAGGAAAGAACATGATGCATTCAAGGAACTGAACCTGAACAAAAGGTGCATGATGAAGAGAAGTTAGAACTGAGGCTGATTTAATCTCAGCAGATGAAGAAACTGTGGCCTGGGAGGTTTAAGTAGACAAGGGCAATGTGGAGCTTCAAGCCCCTCTCTCTCTCACCCCAGAGCCCATTTTCTTTGCACTGTTATAGCCCTGGTTATACACGCTATTAGCCCTGGTTATACAAGCAACTACACTGCAAAGCACATTGTAAACACGGCTACAGGAAAGGACACAGGTCAGAGAAGACGTACCATTTGGGGATATCAAGGAAGGCTTCATGGAAGATGTGGCCTCTTAAATGAGCCTTGGAAATGGAATTGGGGTGAGGAGAGATGAGTGATAGGTGGGGAGGTGTGAAGGGAGAGGAGGATCCTCAGGCAGAGACATAGAGGGAAAGAGTCACATGGGTGAGTCTGGACGAGCCACCTTAGGGGATGTGAAAGCTGCCTCATGGGATCACTGCAGAAGAACCCTCCAGAAAGGCCCCCATCTGTCCCCAAAACTAATATTTATGATTGAAGCAAAGTATTCCCTATTCCTGAACAACCAGAAGGCACAGACTCACCCCAAGGCTGCCCTGTCTGATCCTGGAATCAGCTCGTACTGGGTGCAGTCATCTTCAATGGCCCTGATGTCCTCCCAGTCATCCTCATCAGAGCTACTAAGGCAGCCCCTGTCTCCATTGCACACAGGTGGCATTTCAGGCAGCGACCTGACAGGGGAGAGGCTGTGGATGCACCTGGACTCCCACTTTCCTCGTGACCCACATCCATAGTCACCAGGTCGGTTCCACCTTTGAAACAGCCCTCTCATCTGCTCCATCCTCTCTCTGTCCCCACTGCCTCTGCCCTCCATCCAGCCTTGTTGGCTCCCTCCCGCAGCCCCAACCCAGCTCGGGCCTTGCCCCAGTCTCTCCCTCTCTAATCCAGCTTCCGCATTGCAGCCCAGTGATCTTTCTACAACACCAGTCTGGCCATATAGACCCTCTGATCTTTGCCCTTTAGTGGCTCCCCACTCCTCTCTTTCCAAATGCCACAGTGAGGCCCCACTTACCCATCTGATCCCCAGTTACCTCAATGGCTCACCACCTCTCTCTTCCCAAAGCCCTGATGCTGCAGATATTCTAGGCTGATTGGGAGTCCCTGAATCCCCATGCTTTTGCATATTCTTTCTCCTAGAAAATTTTATTTTGTTTTCCAAGTTTTGCCTCAAGTACCATTTTGAAGCCTGCCCTAACTCCCCAAAGCAGATATGGGCACCTCCTGCTAGAGAGTCCCACTGCACCATGTCCATATGCCCATTACAGTAGCTAACACACGATGTGGTGATGGACTCCTTGTAGGTTCTTTTCTCAAACAGACTAGGAGTGCCTCAAGGTCAGGTACATTATTTTTTCTTTTTCATGTGGAAAGCAGGTAGCATAGTTCTTGGCACATAATATGTGCCTGATCAATATTTGTCTAATGAGTTGATGAATGAATGAATGAATTGCACCTTTTCCAAATGAATCAACAGATGTTTCTACAAACTTGAATCAAAGTTATTTGGGCTAGGGCCAGCCTGAGGCTCACTTGGGAGAGTGTGGTGCTGATAACACCAAGGTTGTGTATTT
Organism: Cynocephalus volans; assembly: GCF_027409185.1. Classification (NCBI taxonomy): domain Eukaryota; kingdom Metazoa; phylum Chordata; class Mammalia; order Dermoptera; family Cynocephalidae; genus Cynocephalus; species Cynocephalus volans. The sequence continues at coordinate 48,066,529 of NC_084467.1, read as the reverse complement.
GGATGCCTATATAGGGATGGCCGGTTAGCTGACTTGGGAGAGCGTGGTGCTGACAACACCAAGTCAGGGGTTAAGATCCCCTTACCAGTCATCTTAAAAATAATAATAATAATAGTAATAATTTGGGCTACTGGCTTGACTTAAAATGCAGATTCCTGAGCCACAGCCCAAATCTACAGAATGGCAGCCTCTAGAGGAAGGGCTCAGGAGTGTGCATTTTAACTAGCTCCCTGGGAAGTGCTTTGCATGTTACGTTTGACAGGCACAGCTGTTATCCTGCTGGAATGCTAGTCACCTGTCTCCTTACACTGGAAATCCTGTCCACACTGTGCTTGCTTTTGACAAGCTGTGGGACTGGAACAGCTGGCTGGATCCCAGACATCACCACTGCAGATGGTTCCCCCAAACTTGTTCGGCTGCAAGAAGCTCCGGTATCGATACTAAATCAGATTTTGAACAAGATACATTCTTGTCAATCAAACATCCAAAATTTGTTAAAGCAGGTCTCAGCTCAACATAAAGAATAACTGTCTGATGATTGAAAGCTGCCAACAAAGCTGTCTTTCGAGGGGATGAATGTGCATCAGCAGTGGTGTGCAACCAGAAGTGGCACGTCACCAGCTGGAGTATTGAGTGGAGCTTCCAAGCACCAAATGAAAGGTTAGGACAAGATATTCCTAGGGTCTTCCTACTTGCTAGGAAGCACATCTGCTCCCCCTTATTCAACCAATTAATACCTGTTCATCTCTCAAGATTTATGGTTTACCTCCTCTGGAAAGCCTTCCCTAACTAACCATTCTGCAGGTCCACTTGTTTCCCTCTCCCCTAACACTCGTCATATAAAGTTGTGATCTAGCATCCATATATTTCTCTTTCTCTCCCACCAGTCTGTGAGCAATTTGCATTTGAGGTGTGGGCAGCAAAGGGAGAACCATATCTTATTTGGCTTCATATACTTGACACTTGATCTATGGTCAGGTACACAGGAAAGACATTGATTTTCCTTCACAGCATTTCTTCTGGTCATGGCATTCCCCTCTCTTGGGGGATCTATCTCATATGGTTCAGGTGGGGATGACCTCACCAGTCACAGGGATGGGTGGGGAAGGACCAGGTCTGGCCGGCCAGAGCACCACATCTGCCTAGTTGCAATGATTGTGTCAGAGATTGGCACATGAAGCAACCCAAACCAATCACAATCCTCTCTGGGGATTTTCTTTTTGGAAAAGACAACTTCTTCCTACTGGAGTTGCTGGGAATAGTGAGTATCAAGTGGTCATCTCGCCTGTTAGGTAGAAAGAGCCCATCCAAGAGATAGGAGACAAAGACAGCTCTGAAGACATCATCTCAATGCCTGGGTCCAGCCTTGACTACAGGTGAATAAATACCTGGTCATGGAAGGAAAGAAAGAATTAATATGTGTACCAGTCTTGGGGTTCTAGGGTTTCATGATGATTCTTTCTATATAGTGTAGAGTATCAGGCTCTAGAGTAGAAGGAAGGAGCTGAAGATTAGAATATTCAGAGAAATATGAGGTCCCATCCCTACCTTCAAGAAGCTTACGTCTAGTTGGGGAGATAAAATGTGTAATAATGTAAAACATGCTGTATGGAGAGCATCCCTACAGGGTGCCCCATAAGGGAACATGCAAGCCTGTGCTTGCTGCTGCCTTTTACCTTGTCTTGGCCCACAGGCCCTTCCTTCAAGAATGTAGTAAGTCAGTAAGAAAGCAATGATTTGAGCAGCAAGAGAAGTGAGTTCCTGACCTGAATCTATTTCTTACTTGCTGTGTAAAGTATCTGTACGTGGTACCTTGGACCTTGGTTTCCAAATGTATAAAATGACTTAGATGACCTCACGAATTGCAGTTACTAATGACTCTTACACCTGTGTCCTACAGTTGAAAGAGTGTGAGCATGAGAATTAGGCGATCTTGGGTTCAGATCCCAGATTCACTTACCAACCAACCCATGAGCAAATCACTTACCTATTCTAAGCTTCTGTTTTCTAGTATGTAACATGGGTGTAATGGCACCTTGCCTCGAAAGGACTGTGAAATCCAAGTGAGAGAATTTATGAGGAAGCACCCAGCCTGGTATATCATTCGTTCTCAATAAACAGAAGTGGTTTCCACATGGTTATTGTTGTCCACGCAGTCTTTTCCAGACAATTCCAGTGGGTGAGCTGTGGAGAAGGGCAGCTTACCCCTTCTCTTGTCCACCTCTGTCACTTAACTCCTCATGCAAAGAGGCAGAGGTATCAGGAAAGGTAAAGGTCAAACCCACACCTGTCCACTTGCCTTTCCTGCCTGTCAGTTAATAACAGCAGTAAGAGATTTGTAAACTCTGTGGGAAGAGATTATAATTAATGACCAATTTGGGAATACTGGGATATTTTATTTTTTTACCCACATTCTTGCCTCTCAGCAAAGCAAATAAAGGAGTTATCCATGTACAAATGTAGAACCAATTCTCTGTCTCACTCTTTAAATTTTTAAAACCTGTAGTTACCAACATGATGATAATGGTGATGGTAGCCACTGTTCCTTGAGTGCTTGCTATCAGCCAAACATTTACAATTCTTTATCTCATTTAATCTTTACAAATTTATGAGGTTAAATACTATTATGAATCTCACTTTGAGCTGGCTTAGAATTCCAGTTCTGCCACTTACTATATAGGCATCACTGTGTAAATTCATGTCTCTGAATCTCAGATTTCTCATTTGAAAAATGAGACCTATCTGGGAGGGTTGCAAAGATCAGCGATGCTACGTGTAAAGAAGTCAGCACTTTGCCTGGTTCCTGGTATACACTCAATAATCAATATGATTATCATTTTGACAACCAGCTGTTGGGCTACTCCAGAAGGAATTGGATTAAGTGACTGCAAATGTCACTTATTTCTCTCCAGCATAGTTCAGAGGCAGCAGCAGATTGGAGTGGTCAGCCATTCAGGCTTTTTGAAGTCAGACTGACCAAGTTTTAAATCTAGGCTCTGCCACTTTCTTAATGGGTGACCTAAACAAAGTGGATAATGATGTTTATCATTTATGGTTGACTGTGAAATCACACAATTTATTTAAAGCATTAGCACAGTGCCTGGTACATAGAAATTATTTAATAAATAGTGACTATTAATGCCATTATCATCTTTCCTGTGGTTCCTGTACTTGGAATGATGGTGCAAGCCATAAGGTTCATTCCCATTGGTTCCCTATTTTTCAGGTTGCTACCAAACAATGAAGATGTTGTGTTGCAGGAAGATTAGTGCCAATACTCCCTTAGGGACTTCTCCGTGCTATTGCTTGTGGTTGGTACTATTAACACATAATTTCCTTTTCTAGCTAGTAGATAATCTTTCTTCCCAGAAATGCACATCTTTGTTTGTGTGATTTTGAGAGGAAGAAGCATATTAATAAAAAGAAACTAGGGGGGTCTTTCACTTAAATAATTAACATAATTTAATTGTTTTAAGGATTACTTTAAAGACATGGCTTTTTAGTCATTAAGGAAGTAATTCAATTCTGATTCAAAGTAAGGGATTCACTTGTGCTCTCTGCTATCTAAACTGAAACACATGAGGAAAATTTAGTTTAGGATGTATAATAGGTTGGAAAATGGCCACATAAAGATACCAAGTCTTATCGGTGGAACTTGTAAATGTTACCTTATTTGGAAAAAGGGTCTTTGCAGATATTATTAAGGTTTTTGAGATGAGATTACTCTGGATTGTCCGGGTGGCCCTAAATGCCATCACAGTGTCCTTACAAGAGGAAGGCAGAGGGAGATTACAGGCAGATACACAAGAAGACACACAGAAAGGAGGAAGCAATGTGACCAGGGAAGCAGAGAATGGATTGGTGCAGCCACAAGGATTGTTGATGGCCACCAGCAGCTTAAGAGACAAAGAACAGATTCCCCCCTAGAACCTCCAACAGTGAGCATGGCCCGCTGACACCTTGATTTCAGACTTCTGGCCTCTTAGGACCATGAGAGAATAAATTTCTGTTGTTTAAGTCACCAAGTTTGTGGCAATTTATTACAGCTGACTCAGGAAGCTAATACAAGATGTCAGAGAAAAATGGGAATTTAGGCCAGATACCTTCAAACAGGGGCAATCTAGGATTCTTTGGCATTTCTCAGAGATGGGAGAAGCAGAACAATATATTTCAGATTTTGAAGTTGAATAAATAGGCCCAAATCATGTTTCCACCACTTACTAGCTCTGTGATTTTGAACAACTCATCAAAGCATTCACAGAGCACCCCTGTGTCTAACTGAGGCAGGATGACTATTCGCAGACTCTGCAGGAGCTCCGGTGAGAGAAGAGCAGGGCTTGATTCAAGCAGTGGCGGTGGGCTTGGAGAGGAGGGCATGGATGGTAATTATAAAACAGCTGACACATATTGAACACCTACTATGTGCCAGACACCGTGAAAAGAGCTTTGCACATACTACTCATTAAATGCTCTTAATAACTCTATAATACGGGTACTATTACTACTTTCTTTTATAGATAAGGAAACTGAGGCACAGAGAGTATAAAAAACACAGCAGATAAGGGGCAAAGCCATATTTGAAGTGCAGAATCAAAGCTTACACACTTAAACTCGACAGTAAGTGCCAATGGACAAGGCCAAGTGGGAAAGCTAGGAGCCCAGAGGCATCTCCAGAGGGATGCAGCCAGGAAAGACATGTGGTCCGAAGGGAATTTCAAAACAGTAATAAAACAGAATAGAAGTCTGACAGCCTTTTACTATCACCATGAGCCAGTGATTCTGAATAAGTCATAATTTTAATACCGCCTGCCAGCGTGGAGGGCTCCCAGCATCCACCTTCCCTTCGTATACTGCTGGGTTTAGGGACCATTTTGGATCATTCAAAACCATTAAAATGGGCAAGATAGACAATCTCTGTTGATTGGGTGTGTCAGCCTTTCCAATTCATGGAAGTGGAGTCCTCAGGAACACTTCCATGACATTCCCTGGCTTATCTCAGCTCCCCATAGGCAGCCTGGCATTTTGTTTCTCAGGTCCCCATGGGCAGCTTGGCATTTTGTTCCTAAGCCATTAGTCCCTCCAGATGCCCCTCATTAGAGGGCGGTAGACTGGCTAGGACCCAGAGAGGCCATCAAGGATGAACGTGCCTGTGTCCAGATGGTCACTTTTCTGCCTATGAGTCATAACATGCACATCTTCTGCAGCCTCACCCGATAATGCCTTACACACAAAATCAGGAGAGGCAAAAACCAATTTCACCATCCATGTGCCCATGGCTTCCGAATACCTATTTCTAGACCCAATTTCTCCGCATACCTCTGGATTTACAGCCCAACTGCTTATCTCTATATGAATGCCTAATACACAAATCAAATATGAAATACCCAGAAACTGGTCACAAATGTCTTACCTTTTTGTCCTGGCATGGAAGCAATCTGTCCACTCTGACCAGTTGCTCAGCTGGCAGGTAACTGATGCAGGGGTAGAAGCCCAACTGACTCTCCTAAAGAGAGGAAGGACCCCTGCTTCAATTTTGAGATGCAAAATTCAAGCAAACAAGAAAGCTGCACACATTTTCCTTCCAGTAAAACATGGTTTGAAAGAAAAGAGGAATGAACATTTATTGTGCTCCTACTATATGCAGGTATAGGTGCTGGAGGGATCATATAAGCCATCCCTTTAATCCTATATCAATCCCAGGTAGATCCAGTTATTATAATTTTAGAGAAACAAGTCCTAAAGAGGGCTAACAGGTTTTGAAGTGCCAAAGTAGCAGAAAGCTCAGTGGTTGAGTCTGGGGTCTGAGGACTGAGTTTGAACCTAAACCACTTGCTGGCTTTGAAAAGTTAAGCAAGTTACTTAACGTCTCTGAGCCATAGCTTTCCCATCTGTAAAACTATGTTAAAAATAACATTACCTAACAGGGTTATTGAAAGTATGTTAAAATGCTTATGAGGTATTTACTAAAGGTTGGATTTTATTATTACATGCTGGGCTGTTACATGGATTATCTTGTTTAATCTCTACAACAATCCTGGAAGGTAAGTATTATTAGCCCTATTTTATGTATAAGAAAGCTGAGATTCCTAAAGTCTAAGTAACCCTATAAGTCACAGCCGAGGGTTGACAGAGGCAAAATCTGAACTAGTTGGTTTGATGGCAAAGCCCATTTTCTGCTTGTCATGTTGCTGCTACCTCAGTTTACAAACCAGCCAACAGGAAGGAAAGAGGGAGAACCTTGCCTTGGGTAACACAGACAGAAGGCAGACGCTGGTCTGCCTCCAAGGCCATGATGTCTCTCTTACCCCATGCTGCCTCCTCCCAGGTTAAAAAGCTTGCCCAGGTCACTCAGGAGGAAGTAGACAAGCCACAGCTGCCTGGCTCCAAGCCTTAGCCTCTCCCTGGCACCATAGCTGTTGCCGCCACTTCAGAAGCAGGACGAACACTGGGCAAAGCAGGAGGGTTTCCTGTTATCACCAGAATCGCCACAGCATACACTAGGGAGATACCTGTGCCAGCCATCACAGCCTGGTGGTCTGTACTGTGATGGCTGGCACAATTATCTCCCTAGTGTAGGGAAAAAGTGCTTCAAACCTCATGCTAATTCTGCAATGAGCTGCGACTCAAGGCAAAGGTTGAAACCCTAGACAAGGAGCCACAGGATAGTCAGGAAAGGTATGTTCGTCTTTTCTGCCGGTTCTCAAACTTGCTCTCAGGACCCCTTTACATTCTAAGAAATTATTGAGGACCCCAAAGAGTTTTAAAGTGGGCTAGATCTATCGAAATTTACAGAATTCAAAAGAAAAACTGAGAAATTAAAAAAATACAGTCATGTGTCACATAACGACATTTCAGTCAACAACTGACTGCATATGCAATCTGGCGCTACCACATACCTGGCATGCAGTAGGCTATACTATCTAGGTTTGTATATATGCACTCTATGACGTTTGTGTAACAGTGAAATCTCCTAACAATGCATTTCTCAGATTGTACCCCTGTTGTTAAGTGATGCGTGACTGTATTTGTTTATTAATTTATATAAAATTACTGTAACAAACTCATTACGTGTTACCATAAATAACATAATTTTATTAAAAAACATATTCTTGAGAAAATAATTAGTGAGAAGGGAGGGTAAAATTGTTTTACATCTTTGCAAATCCTTTTTCAGGTTTGATCTAGGAGAAAGCAGCTCAATGCTCTGCTTCTTTACTCAATATGTTGCTATATGTTTTTTTAGTTGAAGTCTATGAAGAAAACCCAGCCACACACAGTTATTGAAAAAGGGAAGAGTGTTTCAAGAATCTTTTCAGATAATGTGTATGTTTTCCCTTGGTATTACACCAAAACTTGACAAGTGGTCATTTCTTGATGTTAGTTGCAATGTGGGATCTGAGAGCTTATCAGATTTTTTTCTTACATTAAAATCCATTGGTCTATGTACATTTTGAATGGATCTTGTGCCCATACATGATTTTTGTAAGATCAGGCATTGAAAATTTGGAAAATTACAGTTCACTGAGTGTGTGTATCTTTTAATATTGATACATTCCACTATTCAATTTCAAAAAATCAAATTGTAAATATCACCAGTGATCTCGTAAAGTTTACGGTGGTGGATATGTTTTCCAAAATTTTAATTTTTGCATAAAAGCTCAGATTTTGTTATTGGTAATGAATAATGTTATTTTCCTTGAAGTGATAGGCTTTCTGCATTTTCGAGACAATGCATGCCTGTATAACCATAGATTGTCTGGCAGTTACTTCATCAAGTAAAAATGATGTTCCAGGAAAAAAGTGATCCTGTGGATTGAATGTTTCCCCCCAAAAATCATAGGTTGAAACCTAATCCTCAATGTGATTGTATTTGGAGGTAAGGCCTTTGGGAGGCAATTAGGTCATGAGGGTGGAGCCCTCATAAATGGAATTAGTGTCCTTATTAAAGAGACCCCAGAGAACTCCCTTGCCCCTTCTGCCATGTAAGAACACAGCAAGAAGACAGCATCTAAGAACCATGAAGTGAATTCTCACCAGACATCAAATCTGCTGGTACCTTGATCTTGGACTTTTCAGCCTCCAGAACTATGAGAAATAAATGCCTGTTGTTTCAGTCACCCAGTCTATGGCAATTTGTTATAGCAGCCCAAACGAAGACAAGTGACTACTTTGACGTCATCTCAAACAATTGCTTTTCCTCAAGACAACAATCGTACCTCAGTGCATCAGAAACTTTTTGCATTCTTTCTATTTTGTCACATAGAATATTTAGCATCTCTTTTTAAAAATTTTTTAATTGTACATATTTTTGGGGTACAGTGTGCTGTTTCAATACATGCATATGTTATACAATAATTCACTTAGGGTAGATAGCATATCCACCTAAACACTTTTCTTTGTAGTGATTATAGTCAAGATCCTTTTTTCTAGCTATTTTAAAATATACAACCTATTATTATTAACTATAGTCAGCTTAGAACACTAGAACTTATTCTTCCTATCTAACTGTAATCTTGTACCTGTTAATCCATCTCTTCCTCTCCCCACAAGCTGCTTTCCCTTCCCAGACTCTGGTAAATATTATTCTACTCTCTACTTCTATAAGAACTACTATTTTTTGGTTTTTGGGTTTTTTTAGATTTCACATACAAGTATGAGTGAGATCATGTGGTATTTGTCTCTATGTACACGACTTACTTCACTTAACATGATGGTCTCTATTTCCATCCACGTTTCTGCAAATGACAGGATATCATTCTTTTCTATGGCCGACTAGTATTCCATTGTGTATATATACCAGTTTTTGAATCCCTTCATCCAGTAATGGACATTTAGGTTGATTCTATCTGTTGGCTATTGTGAATAGTACTGCAACGAGCATGGGAGTGCAGGTGTCTCCTTGATATATTGGTCATTTCACTTCATTTGAATATATACCCAGTAGTGTGATTTATAGGTCATAAGGTAGTTCTATTTTCAGTTTTTAGAGGAAACTTCATACTGTTTTTATAATAGCTGTATGAATTACACTTCCACTGACAATATATGAGTTCCCATTTCTCAGCATCCTCTCCAGCATTTGTTATCTTTGGTCTTTTTGATAATAGCCATTCTAACTGGAATGAGATGATATCTTATTGTGGTTTTAATTTGTATTTCCCTGATGATTAGTGATGTTGACCATTTTTTTTGTGCCTGTTAGCTATTTGTATGTCTTCTTTCGAGAAATGTCTCACATAGAATATTTAAATAACACCTATTCAAGGACTGAAGCTTAATAAAATTAACATTTTTTTCTGCTTCAGGAAGGACTTTCTTAAGTAAAACTTAATTTTTTCCCTGTGAGTTTGGTGCCATTGCCTTGGTTTTTACCAAATTCACAGAAGTTTTATCTACTATTGCTTTTGTACCATCAGTGCAAGTATAAACAGAGTGAAAAGGGCCAATAATGTTTTAGCATCATTATAGAAATTGTTATAAACTCACGTTCCACCTGAAAAGATCTTGGGTACTTTGAGAAACTGTGCTTTATAAAATGACTCTAGTATATGACACCAGCCCTACCACTCCTCCAAAGAAGCCTTCAGTGCCCAGCTCACAATCTTCCTCTCTACCTCAACTCCTAACATCCTTCTGGGAGACCCCTCATCCCCATAAATGAGCCATACAACACTCCACCCTCAGTTGCTCCTTTTCCTAATCTCTAATAATCTTTTCCTCACTCCATTCTCTTCCATGGTCACATTCTAGACCCTCTCACTCTCTGAAACAGCTTCTGCTCCAAATCACTAATTCATGAGTCACCTGTGACTTGTCACTTGGGGGCTTCATAGCCTCTTCTCCTTCTATCTTACATGCTCAAGGATTCCCACTGCACTTTTTCTTGGACCTCATTAGGATCTCCTAAGCTTCCTCCATATCAATAAGACCCCCTCCTATCTTCATTTCCCTTTATAACCAGTTCCGATTCCATGACCCATCATTTTTAAATCTTACCTATATTCTAAACTCCTGGACCCCACTGTTCCCTCAGTCACACCTATGTGTAAAACCCAACCATCTACCTCTTCACCTGTTTAACTCCTAAGTATCTTTCAGTCTCATGATAAATATCAACTCCTTAGGGAAACATTTCTTGTTACCAAGATTGGTTAAGTACCTCCTTTCTTATGATTTGGTCACTCCCTGCATGTCTTCTCAACACTTAATTATCACACTTGCAATATTTGTATAATTTCTGTCTTCTCTGCCAGATTCTAGGCTCTATGAATGCAAGTACTGTCTGTACATTTGCTATTGAAGTACTAGCCTGTCATGGGCTGGACCCATGTAAATATGCATGAAAGAAAGAAAGAAGGGAGAGAAAGAGAAAGGAAGGAAGGAAGGAAGGAAGGGAAAGAATAAAAACCAATTTCTGCTAAATAGGTAGTGACATTGTTGAGAGATGTATTTAACCTGATTCCCAGTTAGAACCTAATTAAATAATCCCAGTATCTAGAAATTCATATGGCTCCAGGTTTGATTAACACATCATTTTTTCTGATATACTGTCCTAATAGTAAAAGTCTGAAGTGTAGGAACATGGAGAAAGAGAGGGTTTCTATTCATCAAAAGGTGAGAGAGAAGGTACAGGGAGAAGGTTTAGGAACAGAAAGAACTCCAGCATTAGTTCTGCATCTCACTATAGATTGTCAAGATAATGTCATTGTAAGCCCACAGAGACTGCATTATGATGTCAAAGTGGAAGGAAAAAGTATTAATGGATGGAAGCAAAAACCTAGACAGAGCAGTGCTGTGTTGCCATAGCTTTAAAAGCTTTGTGACATGATGTCTAGACAGAGGCACACACATAATGCTATCACTGAGGCCAGAGTACAGAAGGTACACCAGGACCATTCATTAAGCCATTACAGGACTCCAACCTCTTAGCCAGTATCAACGTGACCAACATTTTTTCTTATTATCCCAATGAACTTTTTGATGTGCTGCATTTCTTGATGATTATAAAAGTAACACATTCTTATTAAAGAGTACATAAAAATATTATAAAAGAAAAAAATGCCCCAAATCCTACCACCATTAATACTTTGCTATATTTCCTTCCCCTCTTTATTTTCATAACATAATTGAGGTCATACTGAGTATTACATTTTATATTCTGATTTTTCCCCTTAAGAGCAGAGCAGAAATGTAGACTATTTACATTGACTGCACATTGTTCCACTCCCATGATATTAAACAATTAGATTATTGATCCCCCAGTTTTTCCGCATTCTAAGTTGTTTACTGAAGATATATCTTGTAGAATGGGATGACTGAATTGGAAGATACAAGTGATTTTAAAGCCTATGACATATTGCCAAATGGCTTTCCAAAATAACTTTATCAATTTTTTAAAATTACTTAAGGAGTCATTAATAATTCTACAGCCTAGTAAATCTTGGCAAATATTTTTAAAGCATCCCTCAGCTAGCAAAAATCTACTTAATCAGTAAGACATTTAATATAGAGCTCTGGGATTCAAGAGTCTTTGATTCTAGTTTTCAGTTTGCCTCTAACTTGCTGTGCTACCACGAGCAAGCTAATTTAACTATCTGACTTTTAGTCTTTTCAGCTGTAGAATGAGCACAAGTCAATATAATGTTATTCCAGAGCTTCTCAAAGTATGCTCTGTGGAGTACTAGTTCCTGAGATATGCACCAGGGGTAGGGGAGGATGAGAAGAAAAATTCTATGGTCACCTACATTTGCATAAACTGCATACAACACAACATTCTCGGACACTTAAAATGCCCAGTAACATATTAAAGGTTTTGAGAAGTTCTGCACTATAATTTGTTTAACACAGCATTTCCTTTTTTTTGGAAGCTGGGTCATTTCTTTTTTTATGCAATGTCTGTAAAACTATGTAACACAGCTGAAGAAACGATGTAACAGAAAGAGGCTTACAATCTCCCAAATATGCATTTGAATCCAGTTTCTGCCACTCACTGAACTTCAATTTTCTTATAGCTAAAAAACAGGAATAATAGCTTGCGAGAATAATTTGAACATGGTGTGAGGTCATGTGTGTAAACCCTGAGCACAAGCCACGAATACATGTTAATTTCTTCTTTCTAACTTTCTCAACCCCATACATGCTCATCAAACCTCTCCATCTTCATCAAAAATGTATTGAATGTCTCCATACTGGCCAGCTGCCAAACAAACAAAAAAAATTATTGAATATACTTTGTATGGGGCTATAGACCAGTGAGATGTTGCCCATCTACCTTTTAAAATAGGGTGGCATATTGGGCCAAGGGCCTAAAACCTAGAGTTGAATAAGCAACCTGCACGTCAAACGCTTGACCCTAGAATGTGGCCGCCTCAGCAATTTAGAAGACAAAATAATTAATTAGCTACCAATCCTAGGCTAGAAGGTCAGAAAGCCTAACCCTGCTTATTGCTGGGAAGTCATCTTAATAACTTGGCTCAGTTTATATTCAAGGCTGATGGTCACTAATTATGTAATCTTGAGCCCATCCCCTTCAGTTACAGAGAAATTACATCATGAAATGAAGGGATTTTAAATCTGACTTGTAAGTGCTCAGTCTTCAGCCACCTCCATGGTGCCAAGTCCATGAGAAAGTTTCCTGGCTTTGTCTTACTTGCCCTCTGTTAATCTCTTTTTTCCTTCATGAAAACTTTCCTCCCTTGGACTTTCTGAGCACCATACCTTCTTGCTGACTTCCTACCCCTGTGGCCAGTGCTCTTTGACTTCTCCTGTGGAAACTGGCCTTCCTCAGGGTGCAGTTTTGCTTTTCCTCTTTTCTCTTTCTGCTCTCCTCACCCGTAAGGAGGTAAGATTCCTGTCCAGGGCTTCACACACCATCTGTGCCAACACCTCCTGTGTTTAGATCTTCCTCGTTCCACTCCTCTGCAATTCCGTTTTGTTTATCCAACTGCCCTGCTTTCCATCTCTACTAGTTGCCTCTTAGGCATGGCAAACTTCACAGCTCCAAATCCAAACCCTTCATTTTCTCCTTTAGCCAGCTCCTTTCTCAATTTTCCCAACATAGGTAGTGAAACCATCACAACACATAGTTGCTCAAGCCAGATACCTAACAGTGATCTTTACTTCCTTCCTTTTCCTCACTTCTATATCCCATCCTTTGGAAATTTCTGTCCATCTTACCATCAAAATGGAACTCAAATTTCTTTCCTTCTGCCCATCTCCTCTGCCACCATCCTAATTTAGGTGCCATTCTTTCTTACCCAGATCATTGCTGTAACTTCCTGTGGGCCAAGACCTTCCACCTCACCATCCATTCCCTGCATAGCAACCAGGAAGATTTTTTTAGATGAGAAATTAAATAATAATCCTCTTTTATAGGACGCTCTGGTGATTTTTTGTTTGTTTTTTCATATATGCAGACTAAACTCCAAATTCCTCATCATGGTGCTGAAGGCCCTCTGCAATCTGGCCTCCACCCACCTTTTGGACATCGTCTGATGGCACAATTCTCTGCTTTTGTGCTGCCCTGATCCTTCAGTCCCTCAACATGACAAGGCACTTCCCACCTCAGAGCCTTAGCACACACTGATCTCTCCACTTTCTCTGCTTTTCACATGGCTTTTCCCTACTATCCTTCACACCTCAGTTTAAATGCCAATAACTGATATGTCACCAATAACTAATGTATGCACCAGCAAGTGCACATGCACAGCCTCATGTAGACAGTGGTACACAATACAAAGGCATAGTTATTCAGGTATAATAAAAATGATATTAAAAGCAGTATGATATTATTTAAAGGTAGCCTATGATAAGTTAAGGATGTATTTTGTAAATTTAAGAGTTACAACAGAAAAAATTAAAGTAGAATAGCTAAGATATCATTCTCAGAAAAATATTGTCTAAAAGATGACCCCAAAAAAAGAATGAGAAAATAGAAACAAACAAACAAACAAAAAACATGGGAAAATAGAAAAAAAACCCAGCAAAATGGTAGCCTCAGACCCAAGCATATCAATAATTACATTTGATGTAAATGGTCTAATTACTATGATTAAATGACAGAGACTGTGAGACTAGATAAAGCGAGACTCACCTTGCATGTCTACATGAATCATACTTTAAAATGTATTCATATAAGTTAAAATAAGAACAATTGCCAGGAATAGTGAAAGACTTTTATAACAATAAAGGACCAGATCATAAAGAAGACAGAACATTCTTAGATGTTAATATGTCTGTGTGTATGTATTTTTTTTTTTTTTTTTTTGTCATTTTTTTTTTTTTTTTTTTTTTTTGTCATTTTTTTTTTCGTGACCGGCACTCAGCCAGTGAGTGCACCGGTCATTCCTATATAGGATCCGAACCCGCGGCGGGAGCGTCGCCGCGCTCCCAGCGCAGCACTCTACCGAGTGCGCCACGGGCTCGGCCCCTGTGTGTATGTATTAAATAACAGAACTTCAAAAGACATGAAGCAAAACTGATAGAATTGAAGGGAGAAGTAGACAAATTCACAAAGATAGTTGGAGATTGCAACATTCCTCTTTTAGGAATTCACAGAACAAGGAGACAAAAACTTGAGCAACATTAAGAACCAATTTGACTTAATTAACTTGGATCTATACTGAATAACAGAAGAATACACATTTTTGAGTGCACATGGACTATTCACTAAGATAGATTATATTCTTGGTCATAAAACAAATCTCAATAAATTAAAAAGATTGCAACTTTTAAAACTTCTAAGCTATACATGTACTAGAAGGTATTATCTGTATAAAATATTTAATAGAGATCCATTCATTGTGTAGCTTAAGATTATAAATTCCTTCCATCACCATTGTTTTAAAATAATTTCCTCATACAACCCCATTTTTCTATTAAGACATTACAATAAGCAAATGTTAAACATGAGCTTATGAAATGAATGTGTATCATTAAAAATGTAAATATGTATCATCTGTTTTCATTGTTGGGGTTCATGTGAGATTTTATTTTAGGGGGAAAAATTAGTGCTATGGCTGTAAAAAAAAAAAAAAGTTTGAAATCCCTGACTGATCTGGAAGAGTCATACCAATTAGCACATTATAAATTTGTTCTATCTGATTATTGCAACCATGAGAGCGAATGGAAATACCAAAAATAATAATAACAGCCACATAACACCACTGGCAATGGATTTCATTGAATGCTTACTAGGCACAATACTAGACATTGTTCTCATGTACTTAATTCTTGCTCTTACTTTTCTCTAATTTTACAGGTGAGGAAAATGACGCTTAGAAAAGTCAAATAACTTGCCTCAGATCAGACAACTATTAAATGTCAGGGCCAGAATTTGAACCTAATAAAATTATTTCACCATGTAGTTTTTCATCTTCAAAGCCAGTGTCAGACACATTGGCATTAGACACAAAGACCTCGTGACCTCCTTCTTCAGCACTTTGTAAAGTATTTAATTGGTTCCCTTTTGCCTTAACTTGAAATTTGCCTCTTCACTGGTCTGTCTTGTTTGATAAGTTCATCAAACATCAAGACTCTTTGTTCATTTTCAAAAAGGATTACAGTGATAAGCTTTTATAATTATGAGTATCTCGGCAGAGATTTCCTTTACTACAGTTCTCTTGCCTTTATCTTCTAATAATTAAAGATGAATTTTCTGATTTTTACAAAATTGTATTTGCTTTAAATACAAGTTAAAATTAACTGCTTATAAAAATGCTTTTCCCCCTTCTGAACTGTGAAAGGAAATTTTTCTTGCTCTAGCATTTAAAAGCGCTAATGATTCAAAATTGAATCATCTAACAAGAATTGGAGTAAAATAACTCTATTTAAAACCTTCAATATTTGGGAGACAGGGAATGCTTTAAAGCTACCCCACAGGTGAAATAAGGAGCTGCTTAGGCACCACAAAATAAATGTTAAAATATAAAAAATATGAAGCCAGGTTGGAAATTTCAAGGAAAAATTTGGGTAAAAGGCAATGTGTATAGGAATATATCACCTCCATCTATTACCACATTGCAAAGGTAAACTCATCTTAGAATGAAGTGACCCAGCATTTTTACAGTCCCTTGTCTTTCCCAAAATTATTTTGTATACTTTATCTAGTTTTATCCTCCCCAAACATTATGAGGTGGGTATTCTTACAATCCTCTTCTACAGATAAGGAAGCAGAGGTTAACTATCCAACATCACTCAAGAGAACTATCATTTATTAAGTGCCTACTATAAGCTGAGAACATTTTATATCCAGGCTCATATTTCATCTACATTATCTCCTATAGAAGAGGCATTATTATTCTCATTTTGCAGATAGGGAAACTGAGAATCGCAGAGATTAAGTGATTTATTCTGGATTACCCAGCTTCTAAGTATTAGAGCTGTGATTTACACACAGACTGATCTGAGTGTAAGTGGATGGTCTCTTCACTGTCCCATCCTCCTTCATTGGATTAGTAATAACATGAAAAGAGGTTACGTTTCATCCTAACACAGCCCATTGCAAACATAAAAGTGTCTTAGTTTCCCAGCTGGTGATTTCTATGCCCAAATTTTAAAGAGACATATGGCCCACTTACTGGTTCACCTTCACCTGCACTGTCACTGATAAGTCATCAAAGACAAGAAGAAGAAAGCAACAGCAAACATCTCATCCAGAAGCCGCCACCCTATATTACCTTGAAGGAATAAAACTACCTATTCTGGGACCTGGAGTAAAAGTTGTCTACAGACTGGGAACTGCAAGATCTAGCTAATGTTTAAAACTAATAGAACTCACCCAATTCTCATTTAAATGTGGTTAATTAGTAACCAGGATATTGATTAGCCAACTACCCTGAAAGTGGCCCAGAAACCAAAGGCCACTGCCCTTCAGACTTTTTGAAAAACAATATCCATGTGATAAAGGAAAAAAAGGTATTCAACCAATACCAGCTTAGCAAAGGGATCTTATTTTCAGATTGAGGCAAAAGCCAAACCAAGATGCAATTCCAGAATTCCTGGTCTTTTTTAGTGGCTCTTGGAACTTCTGAGATCAGATCAATTTGTTTTGCAAATCTGAAACAAGGGTAATACTGCTGTATCAGCTCAGGCGTAAAGCAGCCAGAAAAATGTAGGAAATGCTAACAGTTACATGGAGGTTCTACTGTATATCACCAAACATCTGGAGCCTGAAAAATACATGTAATTCAATGGACTTTTCAATTTTTCATACAGACATTGGGTATCATTAAGATCCAGCATATCTGTGTTTTGAGGGGACCTTATGTCACAGATATTTCCAGAAGCACTCTCTAGAATTATAATGTCAATAACAGCCACACATCTGGACCAATGATGCCATACCTGCATACGATCTCTTACTCTTCCAGACATAAATTAAATTAAATAAAGATAGATGGGTAATGGATAGATAGGTCGGTAGACAGATGATAGATAGCAGACAGATGAATGGATAGACGGATGGATGGATGGATGGATGGATGGACAGACAGATAGAAAGACTGACAGAAAGATAGATAGGTGTGGCGGGCATTTCTTATACCTATTTAATCTTCAAAACAAATCTATGAGATGGAAATTATCAACTCCATTTTGCAATTGAAAAAATAGAGGCTCAGATAATTTAACTAACTTGCCCAAGGATGTACAACTGTCTCAATATCCTCGGGTGTATTTATATTCTCTCATTAGCAGGATTTGCCAGCAATATCACTATTAACCTCAAATAAAGTTATGAGGAAATTTAATGTATGACTTGTATGTTTAAGAAATGTGTATCTGATTTAAATGTGGAGATTTTAAAAAGATACTCAGTTGTCATTGCCTCCCTTTTCTCAGAGATTTAGGTCAAACTTGAAAGAACAGAACCCAATTCTGGGTCCTGGAAAGCCCCTCAAGGCTCTGATTTCCCTGTCTCTCTTCCTCCTTCCTGTCTTTGTTTTGACTCCTGGGTCCTGTTGGCCTCAGTTCGACCCTACTCCAGATCTATTTGGAAACTGCTCTTGCTCCTTTTTCCACAAGTAATCCAGTCCCGACTGGCATTTCACTGCTGTGAAGATGTGGAGGGTCGTGGGGGTGTTCCATCTGGCTTCACTGGAAGCTCTGGGTGGTACATCTGGAACCCACCTCTTTCCACCAACTCCCTCTTCTTGTCTCATCCACAGTCCAAGTTCCTGACACCAATCCACCGAGCCCCCAGGGGAGGATAGCTCAGGTTCCCCCACCACTTTTGCAGCTTTCCTCATGGGTGCAGACCTCCCCTACAGCAGTGCTCTCAACTGTTGATTGAGATGATTTGTTCCTCAGGGGATATTTGGCAATGTCTAGAGATGTTTATGGTTGGCACAGCTTGGGAGATTGTACTACTGGCCTCTAATGGGTAGAGGCCAAAGATTCTGCTAAACGTCCTACAATGCCCAGGACAATCCCCATTACAAAGAATTATCTGGCCCAAAATGTCAGTAGTGCCTCGGTTGGGAATCATTGTCCCATAAAAAGGCTGGACTGCCTTCCCCTAACCCCTGGAATCCTGGTGAATTAATTTTCTTCTTCTTTTTACATGTAGGCAATAGTGCCTTTCTAAACCACCTCTTCCTTTAGACTTCTCTGATGCCTTCTCTCCTTCCTCAATACTCAGCAGCATTCAGGACTCCCCTCTCCCCCCTCCAACATCTCCCAACACATCACTTAAACTCTATCATATTCCCCTGTAATATTTTCCCTCCAAGTCCCTCCTGCATTGATCCATTTCAGGGCCTCGTCTCTCTGCACCTCTCATCACCGACTCCTGGTGGGCTTCCTTTTCTCCTCTCCAAACCTCCCTCTATATCACCTCCAGATTTATCTTCAAGAAAACTGGCTCGGACAACATCACTCTCCTCCTGCTCAGAAAGCACCAGTGGCTCCCCATTGTCTATAACACAAAAAGTCCAAATTCCTCCATAAAGAGGTCCTAGCCCATCTTTCTAACCTTATCAACCACAACCCTCTATTTGTCCCCCACAGCAGAGTCTAGGTTCCTCTTCCCCTCCTGGTGTGTTGTCACTGCTGTGACTTTGCTCACACTGGGCCTTCCACCTGCACTACCCTCTCCATTATGTCCTTCCTTTCTGCCCAGTGTCTTCTCAAATCAGGCCCTTCATGGACCCTGGGCTGATGGCTCCATTGGGAAGGTATCTCCTCGTTGTCTCAACCTCATAAACATGCTACCAGAACTTTTAATTGTTGCTTCATATTGTGTGTTTTGTAGGGGAGCAGAGTATATGAACGAAGAATGAACATTTCCTTAGGGTAAGTTCTGTGTCTGATTCTTCTTTATAATCACTATATCACTTAATACTGCATCTTTAATAAGAAATGTTTGTTAACTGAGTGAATAAGCAAATGAGTCAATTAAAAATATATTACTATTTTGAGGGGGAGGGGGAGAGGGAAGAAGAAGAGGAATTGGTAAAGGGACACGAAAATCAACTTTATTGTATATTGATAAACTAAAATTTAAATAAATAAATAAATTATATATATATATATATTCCTATTTTGTAATACTTTCAGGTATATTTTCTCATTAAATCCTCATAGCAATATTGTGAAATAAATATCATTATACTGAAGAGAATCCTGACAGTCAGGGAGACAATGATTAAGACAGAAAATAACCGAGATATATGGAGTACCAGGCCTGTGCCTGCTACTTTACATGTCTATTTATCCTCACGGCAATCTTGCAAGGCAGTAATACTAAAGCAGTCTTGAAGATGAGGATATTGAGATTTAAGATACTGAGAGTGAAGCAACTGGCCTTCCATCACATAGCTGGTGAGTCTCAGAGTCACGGTTTATAATCTGCTCAATTGCAAAACTTGAGATCTTTTTGGTCTGGTCATACAACTACTATATCAGGACTAAGTACCAGGTCTTCTAACTACGAGTCTAGTTTTCCATCCATTATGCCTTAGCAGTAAATGAATACAATTTCCAGGGGACAAATAAACAAAACAAAGTGAATGGAGAGATAATCACAGGATGAAATCAAAAGAGAGAAGCTAAGACAAATGGGATCATTCCACGCCTCTGAAAGAGAGAGAGAGAGAGAGGGAGGGAGGGAGGGAAGGGGAGAGAGAGAGAGAGAGAGAGAGAGTGTGTGTGTGTGTGTGTGTGTGTGTGTGTGTGTGTGTGTGTGTGTGTGTGTGTGTGTGTGTGTGTGTGTGCTGTGCTGGGATGGGGGTGGGGTGCCCATCTGCTTCCAGTCATAATGTTCTGAGATGAATGGGAAATGCCAAAAAATTGTTAGGTTTGCATATGTGGATCTCACCTTAATTGTAGCATTCTGTTATCAAAGATAGATAGTTATAAAATACCATGCAGAACAGACAGCAAGAAGGCAATCCATTCTGAAAACACATTGCCTGTCTCAGGGAAACATTTTTCACTATCTAAATCAGCCTGTGAATTATGGCTTCAGAATGGAACATGTCCTGTGTTAGCCCAGACTGCCACCACAGCATGACCTCCAGGTCTGTGCTCCCTAAAAGGTTTTAGAAGCTCTATACCACATTCCACCTGCGTGGGGCCTGCAGCTTGCCCAATCCAGACAGGAGATCTAAATTCTGCAAATCTAATGCAAATGGAGACAATTTTCTGGAGTGGAAAGACACAGCTTTAGGTCAGAAATTGCCACTAAGCAGTTATTATCTCCCAGGCTTAGTTTTAGTTTCCTCATCTGTAAAACGGCTAAAACAATACCTATCTAGCAGCACAGGATTGAACACCAAATAAGGAAGTCTATTCACAACTGGGCATTTTGAACATCTGTTGCTGCTTTATCTAAATAATACTACCTCTTTTCTGTATCTATTATTCTCCATTTGTATGCGCAGGAGTTCTCCTTTAAATACCAAGAAAGGGGAGAAGTGGAAGAAAGGAGGGGTCTGGCACAGAGACTGTTGGAGGATAAAACATGGGAAGTCCACATCCAGGTGCCTTGGACTGATTTTGAGCCCCTCTGGAGGGAGGATGCTACCAGCAGAAGCTGAAAGAATGATTCCAGCTGTAAGACCCAAGTGGCAAAGTGGTAGAGGGGGCCCCTTCCCCGTCTTTGCCCAGGTTCCAATACCATTATGGCACCTCAAGGGTTGAAAACATTGGGAGCAACTCAAAGTAGCAACTTCAGCTTGGACATGGCCAATCTCATGATGGCCATAGCGGACATGAAGTGTCTCCGAGCAGCTTACTGGTTGGTGGTCAACATGGATGGCTGAACATCCATGTGGGTTTGTTTGAGGTATCTCTGTTGGGGGCGTGTGTGTGTGTGTGTGTGTGTGTGTGTGTGTGTGTGTGTGTGTGTGTGTTTGTGTTGGGCTGGGTGATGATATTCTTCTCCCTCACTGAGAAGCCTGCAACATATTCAGCACAGTACCCGGCACAAAGTCTGCAGACAGTAAATGGGCATGTCCTGTCCACTGCCTTCCCCACGCTCCTCTCGCCACCCTTTGTGAGATTACATGTCTATTATATCTGTTTTTTCTCCTGCTTGCCTCATCAGTCCCTGACTGCAGCCAACAGACATTAGCGGTGGGTTTTCAGCTGGAAATGAAGTGGGGCTGGTTGAAGTAATTGGTCTCAATCAGAGGCTTTACAATGAATGGGCTAATGGGTGCCTACTGCTCCCACACTTCATATTGAAGCTTTGTATTTGCATTTAAGGGGGTGGGATGAGAGGGAGTCAGTGTCTGGCTCATTAGAAGAGAAATTAAAGACTTTTTCTCGAAGAAAGCATTCAACAATGTAAGCAGCTCTGGCCAAATCTGGGTGGTTCTTTGGGAAATCCATCTTGGAATTTGGCTTCAATAAAAACTAGAGACAATTTTGAACATGAGCAAGTTCTCCAGGCTTCATCTTCTTTCACAGCTTGGTGCAGGGTAGCCTCTCCTCTGTTCCCACAGCAGCTGGCCACACCACCCTCTCTAAAAGACCACTGACATGGTGGTTTGTCACTATCCAGCTTGTGATTTCTGTAAAATCCTGGCAGGCAGGGCTGTGCCCAGCCCAGAGTCTCTCTGCACCAGATATGTGAGGCAGTGAATGGAGCAGAGATGTTAAACACATACTAAAACTGACCAGAAGTCTGCCAGCCTTGTGTGATCACCGTTTGTAGACAATTCTAAACAATGTCCCTGGTAAAATCATCTTCTCCCACAGCTCCCCACCCCCCATTGCCTCCCAGCTTCACACAGAGATACCTGTTTACTTTCCATAAACAGGTGGGGTGAGCTTCTTGAGCTTCTTAGGGTGGAGACCATGATTTAAATCGTTTTTTATTCCCAGTGCTGGCACGTAGTCAGTGCATATGGTATATGCCATTATAGGAAGATAACAGCTCTTAAGTCCCACACACCTGGATCAAATCCCAACACAACTAAACAGCTGTGCAACTTTGGGCAAATTATTTTACCACTATATGCCTTAATTGCCCCTTCTGTATAAGGAGTTTGATGGTCATTAGGTTTATAAATATATGTAAGTTTTATATGTATACAAGAGTACTTGAAAAATTCATGGAAAAGTAAAATGAGAAGATAATACAAACCTTTCCATGAACTTTTTGAAAACCTCTGGTCTCTCTCTCTCTCTCTCTCTCTCTCTCACACACACGCACACACACACGCACACGCACACGCACAGAACCTACCGTTTGTTGAATTGACCTGAATTAACAGGCATTTTATCATCATGGGTGCTGTTTCTCTTTGTAATTCTCTCCCTTCCCCCCTTTCTGTCATGGCCGTCTGCTTCAGAAAACCCTCCTGTGACCATTCAGGTGGGAGCTTGCTCTCAGCTGGTGCTCAGGATGCCATCTGAGGAGCCAGTCATGGTGGAGGGTCACTGAGAAACTGATATAGCAGACCCATGTGTGTGCCATTTTTCTATGTATTTTAGGCATCTTTATTTTATCAGCCAATAGGTATTTACAGTTTAAATGAGGCCCCTTAAAGATATTGTACCCTTTAAGTCTCAAACCAGTGGTGACCCATAAGCTGTGGGAGGGCTGCCCAAGCCCATTTTGTTCCCGAATATATCATAAGCAGTGATGCAGCGTGCGTGGTAAGCAATCAGCGATTGCATTCATCCCATCAGGGGTTGGGGCCAGGCGGTTAGGCACTGCGGTGGGCACTAAACACTCAGGAATGAAGAGAACACAGCCCCTACCCCTCACAGCACCATGCCTGCGATCTAGTGTGCCATGGAGAGCGGCAGAGGGCCATGCTGGGAGCATCGAGGAACAGCTGCTTAGAGGTGACTTGGGCTTTTGAATCAGGGGAGAGGGTGGGAGGTTGGTTGATGTAGAAGTTTCTCTAGACAGAGACAGGAAGGAAGAGCAAGCAAGGGAGGGCAGAAGGACAGGCAAAGGCCACAGGTTTTGTGGGGTATTTTTTTGTGGAGAGGGGTCTGCTTTTTGCTAAGACTGAGCTATAAACTCCACCCCTAAGGACACAGAGACTCCACTGAACCAACAGAAGCTGCAGAGCCCCATGATCAGACTGTCAGTTTTCACTCTGGGGCTACCTGGAGGACGGACTGGGGAACACTCAGACTAGAGGCAGAGAAACTGGCTTAGACACCAATTCCTGGGGACTGAAAGGCCATGCACCTGCCAGACAAGGGGAAATCCTTGAGAGCAAGAGGGAACAAAAGGAACTCAGAAGCTCCAGAGTCAGGTATCTGGATTCTTATGCCGATGTGTACCAGGAGCACATTGCATGACCTTGGGATGGTCACTTGACTTTTCTGGGCTTCTGCATCCACACCTGGGGACTGGCTCATCTTCACTACCACCTCCTTTCCGAAGTCTTATGCTTCTGTAATCCTGATCTGGGAAATCCGTCTTAGTACTGAAGACTAGGAAATAAATGTATATCCAAACCATTCAAGTCTCTTTTAATACATTTATTCGAGATTTGTCTTCCCATGAGGCACTCTGGGCTGTCAGTCTGTAATTAGACTTTCTCCTCGCTCATGAAGCCAGGCTGTGTGGAGTGTGAGACAGAGCCGGATTAGCCCACTGCAAACAAATTTGGTCAGTCCCTTTCAACCAGTCTCGGTTCCAGTTGAGTGGATTTCAGCAGCTCCTGGGTGAATGTTAATGCCTCCTATGAACATGGTTGCAAGGAAAACAATAACCATGCATGCCTCCCTTTCTTGAGAATGCTCTGGGTTTCACTTGTCAAGCATCTTTGTGATGCAGCATGGGTCATGGGGGAACGGAGAGGGAGTGCTTGCAGGGAAGCAGTTCAAAGAATCTAGAAAGAGTTTTAAAAAGGAGGTAGGGCACTTGGGTTTCAAGGCCAGCTCAGCCACTAATTTTCTTTTTTTACCTTGCAAGAATCACTTCAGCTCTCTGAGCCTTGGATATCTCAACTGCAAAATGAAGCTAAGAACACCTGCCTTGCATGCCTGCTGGAAAGAGCAGTTGAGGTAATGTACATGAGAACCTCTGGTAAGGCTCTGTGGACGAGGGTCCCAGCATCAACGATCACAGGCTCAGTCTTCCATTGCAGAGGATCGGGAGTCAGGGCAGGTAGAGCTAGATTCAAAACTCTTGTCAGCATCAGTCTTAGACTGCAGAAGGGGGTTCAGACAAGAGGCCCGTGAACAGCCCTCTGACTGAAATTGCCCTGAAAGTAGATGTACGTGTTCAATTGAGGGGGGCGGAAAGAAAACTAACATTTATGGAGCACTTGTGCTCTTTCTGCAAACCTTATGGTAGCTTTAGATGGGAATTCTTATACCCAGTCCAAAGATGAGGAAACTGAGGCCAAAAGAAGGAGGTGGGAAGGAGAGAGGATTTGGCCAGGTTTGTCTGACTTCGGAGTCTGCCTGTGATCCCTGTCTTTGGCTTTACAAGCACATTAATGTCGTATTTAGATGGTGTACAGGTAGGTAGTAGGTTATGAAGAAAACACATGATGTATTTGGGGAGCACTACTCATTTTTTCAGAGTGGCGTCAAGGAAGATGAATCCATGCCATAAATTAAGATCACCATGAAGGCAGGGCTGTTCGTTCATCACAATATCCCCAGAGCCAAACTCAATAAGTATTTTTTGAATAAATGAGTGAACACTATGAGGCTCATAATCACCCCCTTAGCTTTTCTGGCTGATCACAAATAATAAGAAAAGAAAGTTCTTCATGTAAATTGTCCAAAAAATTTGCAAGCATTCATTGTACCAATTATTTCAATTTCTACCACTGTGTAAACAAACTGCCTCAAAACTCAGTGGTTGGAAACACCATTGGTTTATCATTTCTTAGGATTCTGTGGAAGGTCATTCATGGGGCTGCATTCAGCTGAGAGCTCAACTGGGGCTGGAACATCCAAGATAGCCTCTCCCTTTCCAGGATTTCTCTCCATGTGGTCTCCCATCATTAGTAGTCTAACTCTTCTTTACAGCATAGTAGCTGACTCCCAAAAGAGAATTCTTCTGCTTGCATCACACTTGCTAATGTCCCAATGGCCAAATCAAGTTTCATGGCCACACCCAGGATCAATGTCAGAGAGGACCATGCAAGGGCGTGACTATCAGGAAGTGTGGTTCATTGAGGCCAATTGGTCACATCAATCTTCATGAGCAACACATAATAATGAATGGTTATATGTAAAACACCTAGCAAGGTGCCTGGAATTTAGTTGGTACCACCTAAGTATTAGTTAAGAAAAACAAACTGCCAAAGTATTTTTCCTTATATGCTTACTCAGCAACACAATCATCAACACAGTAGACAGATTTCTCCCCACTGAGAAGCAAGCAATCAGTTCTGCAGCAGATACCGGGTGGGTGCCCTCCAATTCAACTCTGACACTATCCACCTGGAGATAGCATTTGATCCCACAGGTTGAGGGCTCAGTCCCCAAGACTGTCCACTTTAGATGTCAGTCGCAAACCCAGACTTCTGGAACTTCTGACCAACCAGCTATAAATTGAGGTTCCCACAACCCCCTCCTCAGGTTCAATTGATTTGCTGAGCAGCTCAGAACTCAGGGAAACACTTTTGCCCATTTATTATAAAGGATATTACAAAGGATACAGACGAAGAGATGCCTAGCACCACATATGGGGGAAGGGACACAGAGCTTCCACACCCTCCCCGAGCACAGCACCCTCCAGGAACCTCCATGTGTTCAGCTATCCAGAAGCTACCCAAACCCTGTGCTCTTGGGTTTTTGTGGACCCTCCATTACGTAGGCATGATTGAAGCATGCACAGCCTTGCAGAAACATGATTGGGCAAAAGGGTATGATCTACATTTAACAGACTGAGTGGGGAAACCCAGCAAGGCCTGTTTGTTTAAGTTCTTCTTGGCCTCTCTGTGCAGCATTCCTTCCTCCCGGATATGGGGCAGGACCCCTTCTGGAAAGGGGGTCTTATGACCTACAGTCAGATAAGGTAGGTCAGAGAATTTCTTTACAACCAGCTCCAAGACAGACAGCCGGGGAAGGTTAGAACAAGCCAGGAACCATGCATGAAAACCAAATTTTATATATCATAATATCACAATTAGTAATAGCTAATTATTACTAATAGTTAATTATAGCATATTCTTATTATAATTATTAAGTTCCTTACTGCAACTGCTTTTATTTTATTGAATATGGAATAACAACCCCCAGGCGTGTGATGTTCTGGTGTAGCCCTAAAGCTCTGAGCGTGTTATCTCTGTCTATCACTGCAACCAGACAATTGTGTTTGAGTAACTGTGTCAGCAACACGTTATAAGTTGGATCCTTCTTTCTTTCCCCCCACCCCCTGCTCATTTCTCTATACTTTGTTACCCTAAACCTCGGCATGCTTTTTGCTTGTTCCCAGAAGTGATGCTGGAACCTAAAGAAGGATTACTTGTTTCTCTAAGAATTGATATACTCACAAGCATTTTTCTAAACCTATCCCAGTAATCTCTTTCTCCTTTTCAGAGATTCATTTGGAGACGGACATGGGGCCCAGTTCTAGCACATGAGATGCAGAGAGAAACCCATTGGTAACTTCCAGGAGAGACTGTCTGCTCTGATGAAGAGAAAGAGGTGAGCGGTAGAATCCTCACTTCTCTTTATCCTTTTAGACGTAGTCTATGAGAGCATGATATTGGAGATGCCCTTTTGAGCCTCTGTTATCACCATAAAGAGAATAGACCCTGGTAGACCTCTAGTCCCAGAGGAAAAGAGACACATGGAACAGAGCAGCCCAGCAAACCTGCACACTTTCATCTTGAAATAGAGTCACCCCGTCAAATCCACACTCATTCAGCCAACCTCCAGCTGCCACAGCCTGAATCCGAGCTGCTCAGCTGACCACAGATCTGTGAGAAACAATGTGATTTATATCACTGAGTTTTGGGATAGTGGTTATGCAGCATTGTTGTGACAACAGTTAACCAGTACAGCATCTTATTCCCTAGTCTCCTGTCAACTGAGCTGCAGAATTTGAGGTCTCACCTCAGGACCACCTGATAGGGAAGGGAACATAGTAAAAAAGTTCCTGAGAGAGGTGCCTTGGAGTTTGGGGATTTATTAAAATGTAGAGGCAGGTGCCCACTTCTATCCTAGTTTCTGCAGGCAGGAGACTTGCTGGAGTCGCCTGCACAAGGAAGGTTAGGTGGGAACCATGGAATAGCATCATAGGACAAGGAGGTTAAAATACTGGATTGAGTCTATCCTCATTGCTGAAAATGACCGAAAAACTATAGATGGGCCAATAACACGGGAAAGTGGATTTAGACAGAGTTTAGCTGAAGGCAGTGACTGGAAATTAAATGAAACTACATCTGGTTTGTACCCCCAGTTCAAACAGTTCAATAAAGCCCTACTTAGTATTGCTCTCTGCCTAAAAAATCTGGTGCCATCTTCAAAGCGGAGATTTCAGTGCACTCTTTGACCAACCCTTTGCAGAATTGTGGACACTGGTCTCATTATGTCTCCCTTTCCGTTTGTCTTTATATTTTATTTCCTTGCTTGGAACAAATAAATTGTTTATATACCTAGCTCTTGCTGCAGAAATTTTTCAAATGGTATCCATATATGTAGTTTAAACCTGCTTGTCTCCAAGCTTATAGAAACTTCCAAGGATTGTTAATCAAGACTGATTTACACTGTTATTGCTAAAATTAAAATTATTAATGCAGCAGTAGCAGTAAACACCATTTCTCAAGCACTTTCTACATGCCTGCCTCTGTGGAGGTTTTCTGAGTGCAGTTCCTCAGACTGGCTGATGAAGCAGATATTATTGTTGCATGTTGTCCTAAGAATAATAGAGCAATGTCTCTCTGGCACTGCCTGTTCACTGGGTGGTGAGGTGGGTGTTTACATGCATTGTTCCATGCCTTCCACAACAGCCCACTAGCTGCAATGGTTATCTTCTCATTTGTACATTGAGAAAAGTGAGGGTCCAGTGGGCAAGGGGACTTTCCCACATCTCATAGTCAAGAGGAGACAATGTCTGCATTTTGAACGCTGGTCTGCCTACGTCTAAGCCCACGTTCATTCTGCTTCATCTTTGACTCAAAGAAACAGAAACCATAGTCCTCCGATGATTTGGCTGCAATGTAGGTCGGTCTGGCCATCCTGCCCAGAAGGCTTCCCCACTACCAAGAGCTGGATTACTGCATTTGGGTGTGACCCCACGTGGACGGAACCTGGTGATTCAGGGCAAAGGCAAGCACAGAAGGAAAGGAAAAGTCATGACCATTAGCTAATGTCCAGCTAGCAGTTCCCTTTCCCAGCTTCTGCCTCAGAGACCAAGCTGTCTCCAGCCCCAGGACAGAGGGGATCCCTCCGTACTGATGCAGGGTCTTTCTTTGGAGGGCAGCCAATGGATACTAATAAAGAAATTAACATATTATTTTTCTTTTTGTGTGTGTGTGTGGCTGGCCAGCATGGGGATCCAAATCTTGTGTTATAACGTTGGTCTCTAACATTGTTCTTTTTATAACACTTTACAGTTTAGAGATCCCTTCTGTATATTTTCAATCTTGCATCCACTTTGCAAATAATGCCCAATTTATTTGCATATTAACAACCTAGTATATGCCATGCACTATGCTGGGCAGTTACAGGTACAACATCTCATTTAAATCTCACAAAATCCAATGCAGCAGAAATTACTATTCCCATTTTAAAGAAAAGAGAGTTGAGGTTCTGAGCAATGGAATGACATATTCACTGTCTCCCACAGAATCAGTGGTAGAGTTAGGTTTGGACCCAGATCATCTAGAAGTAAAGCCACTTTACTTCTCTTAGCATTAGTTTCCTTATCCATAAGATGAGGACAAACATACCTACTTTATAGAGTTGTTGTGAGGATCTAATGAGAAAATGCTATGTAAATGACTTAACACAGTTCCCAGCCCATAATAAACATTCAGTTAATTGAACATCCCTTTCATAGTGGGTTTAGACTCAGAAAAGTTTTCTTTGCTCATCCCTCCTGACCCCAACAGAGAGAGCCCCACAGGGTCACAATGGAGCAGATACACCCCACCCCTGATCATTTCTTTTTACCTCCCCCGAAAAGACTCAGCCCTTTTTGCCTCTGTTCCTCCAGCCCCTCTGGACAAAAACGAAGCTCAAACACAGGCAGTAAGCTTTGCTCACAAATTCCTCCTTCACGACTGACTGAGCCCTGACACTGGAAAGAAACATTCCGTTGAATCATGTAAATCCCCACTCATCTCCAAATTGGGTGCTGGAGTGCCTCGGGGAAGTGATTTTACAACCTCACTGACTTCAGCCAAGGTAGACTCCAATTGCTTTTGCAAGATAATTCAGCTGTGCCTGGCAGCCAGACCAAGCAGGGGTTCCCTTCCTTCTGACTAGGGAAATGACCCCTTCAGCTGAAGAGGAATAGTCTCTTCCCCCAGGAAGGAGAAAAAGAGGAGTCTTGAGCTGCCCATCTCCTCCAGCCCACGCCAGACACATAGGTAGAGTTCCGGACGCATCACTCACATCCTCACTGGAACAAAGGATCTCAGGCTGTGATGAGGAGGGATGTTGAGAGAGATGGTGCTAGAATGCAAAGTCAAGGTTGCCCCCACGTCCCCTTGCAAACGCCTGGACTTCAGAGGCAGGGATATGCTATGATAGACTGAGCTATCCCTGTGTCCCCACACAAGAAAATGCGTTCTAGCTTGCTATGCCTCTGGGGAAAGTTGTTATTTTTTCTTGTATGGCTGCCTTTTTAAAAAATTTATTTTGAATCTAGGTCTTACGATAGATTATTCAGCCCACAACCAAATGAACTGTGTAAAGTGCATGGCCTCAGCCTCTTCTCGGCTAGCACAACTCTGACTACCCTGGGATGCTCTGGCTGCCTCGTCACAGGTGGCACAATTCCCCATTTGGGTTTGAGAGATTACTTTCCTCTCAGGTCACTGGGGGCCCAAGTCTTATTGCAAATCTTAGAAAGCAGGTCAGCAGCTCCACCCATAATCCTACTCATAAAAATTACTATCCGTTTTGGAAAGCTTAGTCTCCATGTGCTTATTAACCACCCTATCATGTCCTTCCTGCCTTCAGCTCCTCAAGGTAGATCTTCTTGTCTGCATCTTATGTGTGCAGATGCAGGTTCAGTCATCAAGCTATTTGCCCAAGGTCACACAGCTCGTATGTGGCAGACAGAATTCCAGCTCTGCCATCATTGATTGTTGCTGCACACTCTGGGGAAAGTTCTCCAATGACAGCTATTGCTCTCCAGACTGGCAAAGTGACAGTACTTGTCTTCCCAGCCATGCTCTGCTCGAGGCCTTCAGGGCCTTCATCCATGGCTCACCTTTTCTGTGTCCTGAGTCAGTTCATAGCAGACTGCAGTCCTGCTCTGTTCTCACCAGCAGGTGATGCCCAGCATTTGTCTGGCATTCCCCAGCTCATTCTCTGGTATGCTTGGAGACCAAGGACCTCACCAAACTCAAATGCCTACTGTTTGGGCCAGGCTATATTGCTCCAGATGTCTGGGTCCTGCTCTCGGGGCTGGAGTAGATCAGCAGAAATTCCTTACTGATAACATGATAGACTCGCAGAGAAGTCCCATAGACCAGAATAAGCAATGCTCACAAATCATCCATAATTTCTTTAGGAAGAGCAAAAAGTGACTTACAGTATTCCTTGTCCACTGGTGGAGTCCAGGTTATGCTGTCTATATGGGTCAGTCTTCCTCTGCTAAAGGAACTTCCCTGCCCACACCACAGCCCCTGAGTTGCCATGTTTAGCTTGTGACTCTACCCACCCCAGTAGCCTCCAGTTGCAATAGGGGTGCAAATCTGACTAAAGGCCAATTATGATGTGGCCAAACATAGAAAGTTCTGCCTCAAGAGGGGAGAGCTGGCCAGTCAGATTTTTACTCTGGGAAACTTGAATTAAAAGATATAAGGAGAATCTAGTTATTTGTAGCAGAAAGTGAGGCTGGTCGGATGCCCAGAGAAAGGCAATGAGGTAGAACAGAGACCCTGATAAACTGATGTTGTGTGCAAACAAAATTAGGGCAATGCTGAAACCTAAGTAACCAGATGCTCCGAGGAAGACCTAATATGTCCGAGGAAGCAAATTGTTGGCAGAAAGAGAAGCAGAGAGAAACCAGTTCTTAGACACAGCTCAGCCATACTAATGGCAGACCACTGAGACATGGACCCAGTGGGCCCTTCGGTTGCAGTTTCTGGAGGTGTCCTAGAGCTGGGTGCCTTGACTGGGAGACCTGGCCACACTGTGTTTCCTGTTCTTAGAACCCTGGGACATCCCCTTCTCCATCACTGCCAAGGGCGTCTTTATGGCCAACCCTCCCCTGCTCCTATTCTTCCTGGTGCTGTTCGTATAAGTCTCTTTTCATACAGCTAAGAGAATGCTGCTACAACTCGTCTCCATATGGTTGTGTTTGTGTGTGGTAATTGATTCATTTGCATTTTATAGACTTTGAACTTAATAGATGCTCTATCTACTTTATCTGTGGGTATCTAGAAAATAAGGGGCTCCACTTGTGGCCTGCCAATAATCAAGTGCAGAGGTTATGATGCCATGCTATTTTCTCGGTTTTAGCTTTGGTTCCTTTGTCTCCATGTTTTTTAATACCACTTTTAACTTTTGGATCTCACATTTTATGTTTTGTCATAAATACCTTTCTAAAACAAGATAATAAATAAATATTTTCAAAGAGATGATCTATAAGGCAGGGCCCTGGTAGAACAAGGACTTCATGCCAGGTGGTTCAGAAGGAGAGATGTTAGTGAAGGGACCTCTTACAGAGGCAGGGACAGGGTTGAGGGAACTGACAAGGGAGGGGGAGGCACCCAGAGGCTAGCAGCGAGGGAGCCAGGGTCACCCTGATGGCTGAAGGAACAAGGGGGGAAAGGGCATCACAAGAGCCCAACAGGGCCGGGGCCCTGAGGAGGGTGGCGGGAGCTGTAGTGCTGGGGGGTCACAGGTGCTGCCAGACACCTGCAACAAAGCAGGGATGGGGGTAGGGAAGGAATACCCCAACCTCCTCCTCATCTCATCTTAGGACCTCTTGGGAGGGTGCTGGTGGAGGGGAAGTGAGAATAAGCAGCAGAGAGGAGCACGAGGTCTTAGGCTTGAACGTGGTCACACACAGGCATTGGACCAGAAGGAATGGAAGTGGGTATAGGAGAGCAGCTCAAGACCAAATCCATGCATGGAGAGCTGCTGCCGGGTTCACTTGTATGGCTTGATGGCAACCCTTATGGCTTTCCTCCTAGGATCGCCAACTTTCTCTTGGTTCTGACCTGACCCCAGAGTCCTGGCAATCTGCAAGCTGCCTGCAACCCACCCTCCTTCCAAGCCCCATACCTTGCACCTCCCCAGATAGTAGGCCATTTGGCCTGCTGTAACCCCAGAGTACCACATACTCTGTGGCTCAAACAACAAGCATTTATTCCTCACAGTTCTGGAGGTTGGCAAGTCCAAGATCAGGGCACAGGCAGATTCAGTGTCTGGTGAAGGCCCACTTCCTGGTTCATAGACGGCCTTCTTGTCTTCTTGCTGTAACCTCATGGTAGGAGGGGCTGAGGCCTCATTCATAAGGACATTAATCCCATTTATGAGGATTCCACCCTAATGACCTAAGTACTCCCCTAAGGCCTCACCTCCAAATATCATTACATGGAGGATTAGATTTTAACATATAAATTTTGGGGGGGAACACAAACATTCAATCTATTGCACTAGCAGAGGCTCTCAACTTATCAGCTCCTGTTGTTCTGCTTTTTACACAATCAGAGGAAGGGTCTCTAAGTAGTCTTTGCAGCTGATGAAGAGCTTGGAGTTTATGTGTTCTCATTTCTACTGTCTGCTGCATTGTTCCTTGTCCTTGAGAAAAAGCACTTCTTGGCTCAGTTAAGTGCCCAGGTTCTCTGGAGAGCACACGCCTACACAGACACGCTTTCTCTTTAGAGCTACGGGATTTACTGAGAGACCCTCCATACCCGGGTGGTCCGTCATCACTCTCACTCCTGCCGTGGCTTCGAAGCAAATCCTCATTAATGCAGGCCCACCAACTCAGAATTTGTGAAAGTGCAGAATCCAACTCAGTTCAAATTTATTTGTTGCCATCTTTAAGGAAACATGAAAACTCATCAAAGAAGGAAGCTAATGTTTATTGAGCACCTATGATGAGCCAGGTACTCGTGTATACCATCTTGTTTCGTCTTTGTGTTCATTCTGTAAGATAGGTATTGCAGAAACAGAAGGTCAGAGAGGTTAGGTAATTTGCCCAAAGTCTCACTTTTACCACCTCAAGAGACAAGATTTAGGCTCTGTTTTGCTGGAGCTGGGGACCATGCTTGTCCCATCACATGGCACTGCTGCATGCCAGAAGAGTGCTGCTCAAACAATTGATTGGGAAGGGCAGTAGGGCTCTTTGAAGGCAATAATTTTGCTTATTAAAACAGAATATCTCTGAGATCCATTATATTATATGCCTATAAAGTTGGACATAATAGAACTATACTTCCAAAAATAATTCTGTAATGCTCATTATTCTATTGTTGGGACAAGATTACCCCAACCCTCCTCCCCGTGCTGTGGAAAGAATGAGGAGATACACAGTGGAACTGCACACGCACCCTGCAGTCACCCTTCCAAGCCCATCCAATTCCACTGGCTTCAGGGCAAATATCTCATGCCCACCAGGGCCAGAATTCACATCCTGTGATTTGGGTTGTAAAGACAGAGATTTACACAGGATAACAATTTTTTCTTTTGGTTATGGTTGCCTCCAATTTCCCATTGTCTGAATCATAGCCATGGAATAAATTGAATCTTTTTCTAACATGGAATATATTACTCTTGAAATAGTAGGAAATGTTGATAATTGCCTTTTATTGGACTCACAAATAATTTATAAGTTGGCCCGGTTTGAAAAAAAAAAAAAAAAGTATCATAGTCTTTTATTTCTTTGGTTTCTTCCTTGAGGCTAGAAGCAGCCTCTAAAAATAGCCTCCCGTGCAGGGATGGGCCTAGCGCTCCCCCTGGTGGCCACAGTCCAGGATTGCGGCCTCCGTAAATAAACCCGAAGCTGCTGACCCTGTATTTGAATAATTCTTTCTCCCCTAAGTACACAGAGAAATTTGATTTATTCTTCCAAGTCATGTCTGCATTGAAGCATACTTCTCCTTATAAAGTCCATCTGCTTTGAGGGTAAGTAAATGATCAATCCCTCATATAGAGTATCATGCAGCAAACATTTCTCTGAGGTAGTAACAGCTTTTGTGGTTCTACCAGATGTCAGGGAGGCTGGGAGTTTCTTCTTTGCTTAAGAACATACTGAGGAAAGAAAAACAAATTGGCCTTTATGTAATCAGGACAACTATTTGTGGAGGGGATTAACTAAATGTGAATGTGTATAGGGGTGGGAGGAGTTAGAGGGGGAAAGTGAGGAGCAGGAGAAATAGACACAGAGAAAGGCCATGGGATGAGATGCTCCACTTACAAGCTGCGGCAGACGGGATCCTGCGATGGCTGTCCACAGGGGTGACAGCTAGATGTTCTCCCTCTTCCCCTGGGCCCATAGGAAGACTATATCTCCCATCCTCCCTTGCAGTTAGGTTGGGACCATGTGACTGAGTTCTGGCCCATGGGATGTGGGTAGAAGTGAGGATCCCTTCCAAGCCTTACCCCTGAAGCATCCCTAGTGATTTTCCACATCGGCTGTCTCTGTGTCCACACCGATAGAAGCAAAATAATCCCAAAATGTCAGGGTCACGCAAGGGAAGTGAGCCAAAACCATGAGACACCACTTAAAGGATGCTCACCCAGGAGGGCCACCTGATTCTCATCAAACTCTGATGTGAGCAAGAAATACACATTTACATGCTAAAGCACTGAGATCTGAGGGCTATTTGTTATAACAGCCAGAGTCATTTACCCTATTAAAGCAAGTCATTTTATTCTCTCTGAGCCACAGTTTTCTCATCAAAAAATACAGTTAATGGATGAAGATTCAACGAAATAATGGATGTGAAAACATTTGACACATACTCAGAGCTCAATCAATGCTGGTTAAAAGCTACCATGAATCTCATAAGCAATACTTTCATTTTTAAAAAGGTATTTTTGTTATCAAACAAGCTTTTGTTTGCAAGAAAAAGGAGACCCAACTCCAAATAGCAAACCAAAAAGGGATTTTATTGGCTCCCAAAGCTAGAAAGTCCAAGTGTAGATTAAGCCTTAGGGCTTGTTTAATCTGTCCAGCAACTTAAGGACCACTCTTTGTTCTACGAGGGAAGCTCCATTCTGAACCTGACTCCCCTGAATGTCAAAGATGGCTGTCAACAGCTCAGGCAACTACATATCCCTAGTCTGCCTTGAGAGCAAGGGGAAACCCCATCCCAGTATTCTAAGAAAGAATCCTCTGATTCCTGGGATTGGACTGTCTTAGATCACATGCTCACCTCTGAACCAATCACTCTGTTGAGATGGAGAGCATGAGTTAATGACCCGCCGATCAAGACCCACTTCTGGAGCTAGGGCTGGAATCATTTTTCCTTAAAGCACATAGGGTTGTGGGTGAAGAATGGGAGCATTTTTTTTTAAGGGAGATGTTTAAGCAGAAGGAAAGGGAAACAAGGTTAGTCTACCAAAATTCTGCACTACAACTGGTATGTTTATTCTTTGAAGTAATAAACAAGTTGTAGGGGTAGCTGGTGAAGTTATTTTGTGATCACCCAGTGGTTTCCCAACCTTTCAGACATCTGTAAGTTAAGGACATCATGGTTTGCAACTTCCAAATCTCTGACAAGGGGTTTCCTAAAATACCTCAGATATTGACTTTTTGAATTATGCTCAGATATTGACTTCCTGTCACTCTTAACAGTGCAGTGTTTTTAAAAAAATTTCTCGTAAGAATAATTTACTCTCTGACTCTTCTGCTTTTATTTCCTCTCTTTATTTCTTCGTACTTTCCTTTGATTTTTATGGAAGAGTTTTAAAAGGGCAAGGTACTATACAAATGGGAGAGATCGTTCTTTTCCTCTGCTTTTAAGCCTAAGGTAAATCGTATTACACTTAATCATAAAATAATGAGACTGATTTTTAAACAGACCACTTAGGTATTTGAATGACTACTGCTCTTCTGAGCAGTCACCTAGAGAGGTGATCTTCATATTTCAATGAATATTTGATCCATAGCTCAAATCATATTATTTATGCCTCACTTTTAGCCAAAAATGTGTAATGGCTTGATCGACCACACCACGCATCTCATTTGATTCCCAATCCCCTGTTAGGTTTTCCAGAAAAATGAATCTATCCCCCAAAGCAAAGATTTGTCTTTTAAAGTAACGTGTCTTAGGATCTGAAAGCAACTGTCCATGGGAATTATAAACCTATTTTGAATCCTGGCATTAGAATAAACATGAAAGAATGAACACTCAGGAGGGTACATGAGTTTTACACTTTTTTAATAGAAGAGGAAGAAGAAGCCAGGAGGAGGAGACAGGCAGGTGGCAGGGTGTCACGCTCTTCCTCTGCATTAGAGATGATCTGATTGCCACCCTCTCTCAGTCCCCCTACAGCAGAATTCCCTCCGCCTGCAGGCTAATCTGAACTCCTCCGCACACCGTTCAAAGCCTGGAGCTGTCCCTGCACACTCTGCTCCTGCCTCCTTTGTGGCTGCTCTCCCAAGACACACCCCCTGCACTTCTACCAGACTAAAGTTGTCTCTGCTCCCTGGGCATCCCTTTCCAGAAGCTGCGATGCTGCTCATGCCATGGCCTCTTCTGAAATGCTCTTCTCCCTGCTTTCATTTCAAAGTCTCATGCCTCACTCAAGTCACAGCTCATGCTTCCTCCTCCAAAAAGCTTTCCTAACCCCTCCCCTCCACACAAAAATGATGTCATTTCTCTCTCTTTTGATCTGGAAGCTTTTGTGAAAAGTCTATTGTAGAATTTCCTATTTTCTCTTGTACTATTTGTATCATTTGATACAAATGGAGAGACTGTCCACAGACCCATTCATCACGCTGCTCTGCTCTCTTCTGTATGGTGGGACATTGGACCCCCATAGGCTGCGGGTCTCAGGCTCCTGCATTCCTGGCTTCTGCCTGTGCTCGGCCAGTGGGAGGCCCTGACAGGAGACTGAGGGATGGGAGAAAGGGAGAAGCCAGGGTATTTCCTCCCTTCCAGAAGCCTCAGGAGGTATACGTGCCAGGGGCAATTTCTCTGCCTTAGTGGTTCTAGCTTGCTCTGAGTGATGCCAGCTCCTGGGCAGGTTCCACCACTTCCTCTCTCTGTCCCACCAGCCCAGTGGCTCCCAGCTGTTGCTAATCCCTGGGTTTAATCTCACAGCTCTCTTGGTATAACCAATTCTCTCTATTAAATTTCCTCTGTTTCCAATATTTAGAGTGATTTCTGTTTCTCTAATTGGACCCTGATATATCAGCTCCTCTCCCATCCAGCAGTATCTGAGAATGGTTGGTTTAATAACATCAGTGAATTAATGAATGGACAACCACATTGACTTGCTACAAATGATTTCTACATTTCCACTTTCCAAG
This sequence comes from Cynocephalus volans, assembly GCF_027409185.1. Lineage (NCBI taxonomy): Eukaryota > Metazoa > Chordata > Mammalia > Dermoptera > Cynocephalidae > Cynocephalus > Cynocephalus volans. The sequence continues at coordinate 48,028,485 of NC_084467.1, read as the reverse complement.
ACATTTTCATGGCTCCTGCTATCAACCCCTTTTTTCCTTCTATGGCTAAAAATAGCTTTTCTTGAACTCTATCCATTCTCCTAGCTGGACTCCCAGCTCCAATCCCCTTGCTCACGTTTACTCACACTTGGATCCTGGGTGGCATCTGCATCACCGACAGCTGGTGAAGACATTGGGTGTGGAGTGACACCATCAATGTCAGAACAGTTGCAGAATCCAAACAATGAGGCTGTTAGCTGGGTCTCAGGACAACAAGGCAGGATTCATTCATTCTCCTTCTGCTCTTCAGGTCTAATATGTGACTTTAGCCAGAGCAAGACCAATTTACAGTTATTCCCAGAGCCCAGTGCAATTTGCAGATGAAGAGAAGATGCACATTCATGGCCAAAGTGGAAGATTTGGATATTAGGCTGGCTGCTAACGTGCTCCCCTGTGTATGAGACCAGCACACGGCCGGATGGTCTCCTCAATGCTGCCCAGAGCATTATTATATTTCCATGGTCTGGAGGCCAAATGAATAGAAACCAGACATTCGGAAAGGATCTGGGAACAGCCAAAGGTTAAAGCACCTGCTCCGTTGGAGATGGTGGTGTACCCACCTTCCTGCCCTTTCTGCCCCACACGTCTCTCAAATTACTTTGATCCTTCTGTGCTTGGCTGCAAATGAGGCTGACCAGCTATTGAGAAGCTTAGCTCTAAAATGAGAAAAGGAAAATATTACAACATAATGATATCTCACCCAAAAGGTAACATATTTATTGAAAAAACAGTTTATTGTAGGCTTAGCACCGAGCTGGGTACAGAGAATAAGAATGAGTAAGAGCCAATTTCTGCCCTCAGAGCTCCCACTGCCTACTTGGGGGAGACAGACCTGGGGGCGGAGGGACAAAGGCAGATCGGTGGGCTGAGCTGGAGCCCGCATGTTCCCGCATGGCCCCCACACAGCAGTGAAGAACACGTGCCCTGAGTGAGGTGGCCAGGGGCTAATCCCAGCCTGGCAGCTTCCGCTGTGTGACCTCCACTGCTCTGAGTCTCAGCTTTCTCTTCTGTGCAAGGGGATTGAGTGAGCCCCTCACGGTGTTGTGAGTATAAACTGAGTTTATGCAGGAGAAGTTCTCCACACCCGTCTGACACCAGGCAGGCACAGAACACTGGTGCTGTCGCCGTGGACACCTAGGCAGTGGTGGCAGTGCCACTCCTCCAACAGCTTTGCGGGCCCTGAACATCACAAGGAGGAACTGGGGCCAGAGAAGGAAGACCATGGGGAATGCCAAGTGGTGACTCCAGCAGGCAGCCTGGCTGGTAGGCACTGGGAAGCCCTTTTGAAGATCCTCTGAAATACCAGGGAGGGTGGGGAGTTTACAGAGGACTCAGAGGCTGCCACATGAATATAAACAGGACCTGTTCTGCAGTTGCCATTGGGTCATGAGATGAATGATGAGGGAACTATGGGAACAGAAGATTGAAAGTCACTGGCCTGTTGTCATCAGGAAAGTCTCCATGCAGGGGCCTCACTTGCGCTAGCTCTCAAGGTTAAGGGGGAGGGCACAGGTGGATGGCAGGCATACCAGGGACAGCATTCCAGGTAGAGGAAATGAGATAGGCTGACATCCAGAGGCAAGATGTGCCATTGTGAGCCCAGGACTGGAGAAATTCAGTATGGCAGGTGCAGGGAGCCAAGTGACAGGAGCTGAGCTGGAGAGGCTCCACGGGGCCAATTCTGAAAAACCTCATGTCCTGGGAAAGCGTTTGGACTTTTCCCAGTAGGCATTAGAGAATCAGAGGAGGTTCTCAATTCTGGAGTGTCACGTTCAGACTTGTCTCAGAGAAGACCAATCTGGCAACACTCAGCACCCTCGTTTGGTGGGAGATTGAAGGCAGGGGCACCACGGGCCTAAACCCGCAACCTCCCATAGAGGGGATGAAGGTAATCAAATTGACTGAAAAGATATGTCAGAGGCCTAGTCACCTCCTGAAGTGAAACTAGCCTGTAAGTCCCTGGATGGCAAGGACTGTGCCTACTTTGTGCCTGTGAATATCAAGCACCTAACAGGAATGGGTACAGGGGAGGCATATTTGCTGAGTGTTGTTGAATGCACCTGAGAAGTGAAGGATCTATGGGAGTCAGGAGTGGCCAGTGTTCCTGCCTGGAAACTGGATGAGCTCGGTGCCACTTAGAGCAGGTTTAGGGGGTCAGATCATTGGCTCAGTTACAACCTTGTTGAATTTGAGGTGTCTGCAGAGCACCCAAGTGAGAAATCCAGCGGATTTCTATACAGTTGGATAGTGGGTCCCTGTGAGTTCCTCAACACGTAGAACGGTGCCTAGCTCAACACGCTGATTGGACAAATGAATGAGTGAATGTGTCTGGAATTTGGAATGACCTGGACTCCTTGACCACCTTGTACAAAGCAGGGCCCTTATTATTTTATTCCCTATTCTTTCCCTCCATGGCATGGAAGGGCATGAGTACTCATAGGATCACCTGTTTGCGGAGTGGCTGTCTCCCTCCCTAGTCTACACGTTCCGGGGTGCCAAGGACAGTGTACGCTTTGTTCCCTGCTGCATGTCATGGCCTAACCTAGCCCAGAGTGGAAATTAGGTAAACATTTGTTGAATGAATGAAAAGCTAGAAACGTGGATGTGGGTGTGGGCAGGATGAGAGGGGAAGGGGCCTGGTGAGCTGGGGACCAGGCCAAGCCTGGAGCTTCTAGGTTCAAAGTTACTTGTTTGTAACACTGTTCTCCAAACCTCCCAACTCCCTCCTCCTCCCCCACTTGCCACACCCCCAAATCTAGCCCTAGTCATGTCATCCTTTCTCTGAGCTGCTGTTTCCTCATCTGTAAAATGAGAAATTATTATGTGCCCTCACTAGGTGGCTGTGAGCATTGAATGAAGTAATTCAGTTCAACAGATATTTATACAGGTGATTAAATGCCACAGTGATAAATGCCTTTGAATAAATGCACTGACCTCCATGCTCAGTTCCATTGGCTAATGCACATTCAGATTGTGCCACTATGGTGACATACTTGCTCTAGAAGGCAGTGACTCATTGACACATTCCATCTCCCTTCCTAGGGAGCACTTCTTTTCCATGACAAAAGACTCTAATCTTGCAATATGAATAGGGGCCAAATGGCCTGTCTCATCCAACATCCTCATTCAGAGTCTGTTGACTGAGATCTGTCCTGCGGGGCCATGGCGGTGAGCCATGGCGGTGGGGTCCGGCCACTCCCCACCTCCCCACAAGCTGTTGCGCCAGCTCTTGGCAGCGTGGAGCCTGAGTGCCAGCCACTCTGAAAACGTAGCTGGTGAGCAGGGAAAACAGACAGTAAAGCAGAAAAGGATGTGCAATCCCTCGGGCTGCTTTTTGATGACAAAGTCTCAGAAACAGCAATTCCTGAAAGCAGAAGCCATGCCTCTTCAAACTTTTATCCCCCTGAAGAGCCCATTTGGGATCTTAATTGTTGAAGGTCGGTCTTTGCACAGCTGTTCTCTCCTTTGGACTGCCCCACCCTCAACAACTTTGGTACTGAAATCAAGCCTTGTTCCCTTCCTCCCAGGATACAGATAGATGCCTCTTTCTTTGTGGAGAGAAAAGAGGAAAAGATCTAGCCATTACTGGGTGCCTGTCCAGTGCTAACTATTGTGCATCATTCTTCATACATCTTCTATCATTTTATAATTTAACCATCTGTGTGGTCAACTTTGTCAGCCCCATTTTACAGATCAGGAAGCTGAAGGTCAAAGACACAGGTCATTGTCAAGGACACAGCTAATAAGTGGTTGAGCGAGGACTTGTCAAAAATCAAATACACAGTATTTGCACAGCACTTTTTCCGTATTTCTAACAGAGCACTCACTAGGTGTGTATTTTTTAATTTACCTGCTCAAAAGCGAGTTCCTACAGGGCAAGGATCTCCTCTAATCCATCTCACTGTCTGTCCCGGCCACACACTGAACAGGTCTAGAGACCTTTGAACACAAGGCCCAGGTCTGCTCAGACCCGAGCACCTCCTTACCAAGCAGGCAGATGGTAAGGACCCGTCTCCCCCAGCAGGGGTGGTCTGGTGTTAATCATGTTACCCTGGTCTGGTATCTCATATTCTCTGAAATGAATCTCGGTCACCAGTGTGTCACTGTGCCTCACCCGTTCTCTAGCCTTCATTGTATGTTCCTTATTCCACCAACTAAACATCTGCCTCTATTCTTGGTTTTCACTTTTCTTTCTCTGTGGGTGCTGAAACCCTGGTCTGCTTGCCTGACTAGCACTGCAGCCTCTCTCCCTGGCTGTTGAAATCCATCCCCAAGATGCTGCAATAGTTCTTTAGCTAGATGGTGTCCCCTAAAGTCATAATGATGCACCCCTGTGAGCTTTCGCTTGGCTATCACCTGTACTGTTGTGGTTAACTACACTCGACTTTACCTCAATAGAACAGATCTGAGTTTGAAAAACCCAGTTCTGCTACTTATAAGCTGTGTGGCCTAGGGAAAAACTCTCAATCTCTTGCACCTCAATTTCTACATCTATAAAATGAGGGTAATAACACCAACCTCCTAAGCTTGTTGAAAACTTGAATGGGATGATATATGGAAAGTAATGACCATGGTGTTTGTTCTTATTCTCAACAGCCCAGATCATGTCGTTTAGGCATTGTAATAATCATATTCACTTCTCAAGAAGTTGGCTAAACCTATGTTTGGTTTGAATGTTTGTGTCCCCCAAAATTCATGTTGAAACTTAATCACCAGTGCAAGTATTAAGAGGTGTGACCTTTAGGAGGTGATTAGGCCACAAGGGCTCTACCCTCACGAATGAGATTAGTGCCTTATAAAAGAGTGGGAGGGACTAGCTAAGCCATTTTGCCCGTCTGCCTTCTGCCACATGAAGACACAGTGTTTGACTTTTCGGAAGCATGCAGTGTTCAAGGCACCATCTTGGAAGCAGAGATTGGGTCCTCACCTCATATCAAACCTGCCAGCACCTTGATCTTGGACATCCCAGCCTCCACGACTATGAGCAATAAATGTATGCTGTTTCTAATTACCCAGTCTAAGGTATTTCGTTATGGCAGCACAAATGGACTAAGACACCAACTGAACTGTAGGTTTTGTGGAGAGATCTACCACTCCTATATCCCAGCACTCTAAGCCTGTAAGCATTGCAGTCATCACTATGCCTTGAAGTCCAGACCCAAGAAAATAAGACCCAAAGAGAAATCAGGTCCCTGCTCACATTTTCTGTCTAAGGCCCCACTTTTCTGGACGATGGATCATGGGAGTGATTGATACTGGTAATGATTTCCTACTTCCAGTCCAGCCCCATCTCCTTCCCACAGGGGAACAGTCTTCCTTTGATCTCGAAAAGACAAACATATCAGAAAACATCTTAATAATTCATCTGAGCGATGCATACATAATGTAACTGGCATTAGCAGAGGAAGATGGTTTCCTTACAAGAACCTAAAGGGTTGCTACGTCCCTAGCTCCCAGCACAGCATCCGGAACAAAGTAGGTGCTGAGATTCTTGCTAAATGACTATTAAAAGGAAAGCAACTTGCTTTGGTCATGTTTGCTTAGCATCTTCCAAAAACCTCTTAATAAACTATTACATACTCTTAAGATGTTTACTTAAATAAGTACAAAGTTGAAAAGTGAGCTTCCTTTAAGGCAAAAGAGAAACCAGCTGGATTAAACAGTTTTCACACCCTGGCAAAAAAAGAGGCAAGACCTTTCTTGAACTCATATACCTCCAAGATAATTCTAGGTGTTTTATCCTTAAATATTTTATCTTTAAGTAATTGTATGCCTTGTACTAGTCATCCCATATTTCTGTGCTGATTATCCATTCCTTCCTACCTACCCACCAGCCCTGTGCTTTACATGGCTATTATCTTCATATTTAACCCTCTTATTTTACTTGGCTTTTTATTGTCCACTCCCTTGAGTCCTCTGGGGGCCAGCATGGAACAGAGGAGAGAGCAATGGATTAGGGGAGGGCAGAATTCAAACAGAGAATCAGACCTATGCTCTCTGCATGGCCAAGACATTTACCTTGACCTTCCTGAGCCTCATTTTCTTCACCTGTCAACTAGGGGTAGCATCTCATGAGGAGTGGAAGAAAATGTATGCAAAGTGTGTAGCTTGTTCTACAATAGACTCTCAATAAATTTAACTTCCTCTTTCCTTCGCTCCCTTTTTCAAAGTAGTCAGGATATAAATTTTACGTAAATAAATTACATGTTATACTGGAAATCCTCAGAAATGATTCATGTAACCAATAATAATTTTAATAGTAATAATAGGTTACTCTAACAACACCATCCCAGCTCTGACAATCCATCTACCTACTTCGGTTTTGTCATTATATAACATATGGTGCTCAAAGTTTACCCTAGAACAAGGTGAATACACATGATTTCCTATTTTCAGATATTTTCTAAATGCTCCTTTTTTATATCAGGGTATTCTGCTGCAGATCATTACTTATGGCGCAAAGTGTAAGTAACATGTCTGCCAAGAAAAGACTGAGACATGATGGGAAACACTGAAAACCTTCAAGCTAAGATTTGCAAACATCAAGAATGTGCTGAAAATACTGATTTCTGCTGCTCAGTACCCTGAAGAATGGATGGGACCTTGCTGGAGAATATGGCACATCATCCACAGTACCCAGAAGCACAAACTGTAGCGAGGCGCTTGAAAGACCAGAACTGTCTAGAAGATTTAGAGCCTAACTTCTGCCTAAGGATCCGCTAAGCTTTGTTACAGACTACTTTTAAAATTGAATTTGGAAAAATTTGCTTCAAAGAACCCTTCAAACTCTCAGCTGCTGTGCATTTATTATTCTGTGTTTCTCTAAGATTTTAACAGAAGCAAATGGGGTAGTTATGAGCGCAGGCACTGGCGCCAGACTGCCTGGGTGGGAATTCTTCTGTTCCACTTGCTAATTGTGTTACCCCGAAGAGGTGATTTAACTTGAACGTGCCTCAGTTTCCTCAGCTGGAAAATGAGGATCATAATAACAGCTACATAAGATGGTGTTTGCAAGGTCTGGGACACTGTTCTCGGCAGGCAGTAGACCCTGGGTCAGTCACTTATGTGTCCATGATTGAGTGGAACTCACAGGAAAATTCACCCTTGCCTAAAGCTAGCAGCATCTTGTGTATAGTAGTATCATCTCATACTTATTTATTATATTGAATTATTTATACCTAAGGTGTACTGAGATCTGGTTAAACTTAGGTAGGCCCCAAATTTCACATCCAGAACTCTCCCCACAATGTCTATACTTTGTCCCTACCTTTTCTGCCTCCATCAGCCAATGTAAGCATGTAGGATTCTCCTTATATCAAGCTGGATGCAAGGACCTACTACTTCATTTGTACATCCAAGTGCAGCAGGGGCGTGTTGACACTGACAGAACCACAAATGATTGAGGAGGAGAGGGGAGAGAAAGAAGGAAGAAGGGAGAAAGAAACTGACATTTTTGATGCATACTTAGTGCTAGCACTGCACCAGGAGATTTCGTATGACCATTAGTTCTTAGGCCAACACTGCTAGCCCTCTTATTTAGTTTTACAGATAAGGAACATAGATCTCAGAAAGGTTTGTTGACTTTCCCAAAGCCAGCCTCTAGTTGAGAAACTGAATGTAGCACCTAGAAGATTATAAGGTAGATAACAGGATCCTATGCCATTCCAGAGTCATAATTCTTAAGCCTACTGGCAACACAGTCCCCAACCCTAACAGCTACCAATGATAAGTGCCTACTACATCCTAGGACCTACCACTGTAACTTGACCTGAACCCAACCAAAATGTACAGACCTCCCAGCCCTTTCTGGTCCAGGGAGATGAGAGCCCTGCTCTGCCATTGGAGGCTGCCTGAAGCCACTAAGGGGCGCCCTTGCACTAGGAGCAAACGGAATTTGACAGCGTGATTAGTATCAGCTGGGGCTGGGGGAGAGCCGCCTCCATGTTATTATTTACAAATGTATGCAAAGGTGTGAGTGAGAACCAGAGTGCTGAGGGAAAGTTACAGATGACCTCTGGCCAGTGCCCCATTTAGCTTTGAGGAGTGGGCTCCTAATCTCACTGCAAGCTGAGTTTACATAGCAGTGTTGAGAAAATTGAGTCAAGAAGCCAATGTAGTGGGGTATGCTGAGCATTTATTTCATTAAATGGCACATCATGACTCAGAATAAAATAGAAATATCAGCATGATCACACATAGTGAGAGTGTTTGTTGCTTCGAGAAGTTTTTATTTTAGGGTGTGTATGTGCGATGAGTTACAATCCTACTACATATCCTACTGTGAGTCATTAATTAATAACGTTTAAAATACACTGACCTAAAAAGATTGCATAAAATCCATATTCCCCGATCCTAGACCAGAACCAATGATTCAGTGTCTCATTTGGGCCTTGAAGCCTGTATTTTGATAGGTGCCCGGGCAGCTCTGATGATCAGCCAGGCTTGGGAATCACCTGTTAGAGGAAATGAGCGTGCAGGTGGGGTTTTTCCACTTGCCTTCCACCTCCTCTCCAATGGTCAGGGCAGGGGAAACTTTTCACTTCAAGAACTTGACCCTAGCAAAGCAAGAAAAGTCGCACAGGCTGCACATAAAATGGGACACGGGCCACCTGCCCTGCCTGTCCCCAACCCCCAGGACAGCTACAAGCCCCCAAGAACTGGGAACTGGGTTTCCAGCACCAGCTCTGTCAGAAAAACAAAAACCCAGAGAAACAAAATCACTTTAGAGGCAGCCAGATCTGTGCTCAAATCCTGATTCTTCTACTGACTACCTAAGTGACCATGAGCAGGTTATACCATCTCTCTGAGCCTCAGTTTCTTCACTTTTTAGAATGGGAATAATAGCAATTGGCAGGGCTGTTGTAGGAGTATAAGCATAATAATAAAATGCCTAGATGGTACCTGGCCCAAAACATGTGCTCCATATATTAGTCCCCTCTCTGGCCTCCCCCTAAGTACCCCTGTGAGCTTAGACGCTTCTGTCCCCTTTGGGCTTTGTTTCCCTGGCCGTGAGAAAGCGTTTTGCGAAGCTAAGTCGCCATCCTCAGGGGCGGAGTTGGACGCAGGCTGTCACTGATGGAGATGACACTGCTCAGCCTGAGCGTTCTGTCCTAACAGGAGACAGGCCGTCCGCATTCCTCAGCAACCCCGCGGGCCTCGGGGGGCGCAGAGTGTGAGCTCCTGGGGAGCGGGCGACTGTCAGACCAGCCCGGGGGGGAGAGTGGGAAGAGCTTGCTGGGACGGGCTGCGGTCGGGGTCTGCGGACCGAGCGCGCCCCTGCCCCCACTGCAGGTTCCCGGCCAAGCTCTGAGGATGGAGGCCGGCCCCGCCCCGGGCGGGGGAGGAGCCAAAGCCCAGGTGGGGCAGGTGCGGAGCTCAGGTGTGTCCCGGGCCGGCCGCGGGAGGCGACTGCTCCGGGGCGCGCAGAGGCGGAGGAAAGCGCTCTGCGGGGCCCAGGACCCAGCTCTAGGAAGCCGGGTTTGTCTCCCGGCCTCTGCCCGGAGGAAAGCAATGGCAGGGGTAAGGAGTGTCGGTTTGGGTGTCGCTTTCTGTGTGTCCTTTCTTGCCAGGTCTAGCTCCTCCCAAACAGGAGCCCCACGGAAAGGCCACCGGTGCGTCCTGCCTCCGGGACAGGAATACACGTGCCCAGTACCGGCGCGGTTGAGCCCTCAGGGGCCTTGCTCGGGGCAGGTGGCCGTGAGCGGGGTGTGCCCTGTGCCGCCTCGCAGCCTCAGGGGACGAGAGGCTGAGAACGATGGCGCGAGGGCTCCCAGCTCCAAGCAGCCAGCTGGACTTCTCACCCACCCCCAGCCCCGATCAAGGCCGGTGGGCTTCTCCCTGTGTTTACTTGCCCTCTGGACTGGGTCCAGCCTCCGTGGGAGTGAGTGGGATTCCTGGTCGGAAGGCTGGGCTTGGAGGCTACACGGTGCTCTTCTGTGGCTCGTGGCTTTAGATAGGGCTCTGCTCCTTACTAACTGCGCCGCCTGGGGCCAAGCTCAGGCTCCAACTGAGCCCCCCGTTCCTCACTTCTAAAATAGGATTACTACTAGAATAACTAGTTTGTGAGATTATTGGAGGGGTTTGTAAAAATAGGAATGACCTGTAGAGAAGTCCCCAGCACCAAGCCACGTGGCATTTCCTTTTCTTTGGGTGGCTGAGTGTTGTTTGCATAGCTGGAGATTTCTCTGCCTGGCTGACCACATCTTGCTTTTTCCTTCTCCAATTCTCTACTTTCCTCTATCTCCTCTTCAATAAGAAGATGTGTGCACGTGTGTTTTGCTCTGTATCTCCTTCATTATGTTTGGAGTCACGTCAGTTTCTCCTGTGCATTATGTGGCTTCCCACCCAGGTGTCTGGTTTTAAATCAGGACAGAAGTCCCATTTCAGCTGTTGCTAGTCAGGAAAAGCTTTCCTTTGTCCCAGGGGATAGGACATCTGTCTCTGTGGCAGATCACTCCAGTCCCAACAGCTGAGTTTCGGGAAAGGGCAGGCAGGGCCACTATGGTACAGCTTCCATCTCTCTTCCTCCGAATTATAACCACCCCCCAACCTCCACACACACCCCACGATGTTTAAGGATTTTTGAGAAACTCCTTGACTGGAAAAGTGCCAGGCTGAATAGATTCGGTGTGTCCGTAAGGAAAGGAAACTGAGTTACATTTTGCTGTCTCTGACAGGCCAGGATCTGTGCTGGCCTCCATGGCCTCTGGTATTTCAGTTGATCTACGTGACAACACAGCGAGGTTGATGACATTTGCCCCATGTTTTATTAGTGAGGAAACCGACGGTCAGGATGTTCTCACTTGCTCAGTATCACAGAGCTGGGACACGAGCCCAGATTTGTCAATAACAACTACTGAGTGCCAACTGCAAGCCAGGCATGGCTAACAAGGATTACAACAGGAGAACAGGTATGATTTAGGCAATTTAGACAAAAATGTACAAAAGGGCATGTTTGTTAGTTAATAACAGTTTTATGGGATAAGCTAATATGATTTCACAACTTACTGCTCAGAGAGAGGGAAAAAAGATCAAAAGAGAAATATGGGTGGTTTCTTAAAGGGAAGATTTTATTTTAAAAAAAATCAACAAAATATTCATTTATTCCATATATGAGGGTACTTCAAAAAGCTCACAGAAAGATTTGTATTCTCTTTTAATTCTATTTTTCCATGAACTTTTTGAAGTTCTTTTGTATAGTTGTTGAGCACCTGTCTTGTGTGGTCAGGTCCTGTTTTAGGTGCTGCAGATGCAGCAGTGAGCCAAACAGGCAAAAATGCCTGCCTTCATAAAACTTTTATTAAAGCAGGAGAAGACAAACTGTACACACACACGCACACACGCACACGTGTGTGTGTGCATGTGTGTGTGTGTCAAATGGCAGTAAATGCAATGTAAATACACAAGGCATGGAAAGGTTTAAGGATGGTTAGGCAGCAAGACAGGCTGCTGTTTTAAATGGGATAGTTTCAAGAAAGCTGTCAATGTAAAATGGCATTTGAGCAGAAACCTGAAGGAGGTAAGGGAATTGATTATGTGAATATCTTAGGGAAGAACATTCTATAGAGAAATAATAGCGGATGCAAAGGCCCTGAAGCAGAAGCTTGTCTAGTGTGCTCAAGGAATAGCAAAATGGCCAGAATGGCCGGAGCAGAGGAAACAAAGAGAGTGGTGAGAGGTAGTGGGGTCAGGCCACGTAGGGCCCTGGAAGCCATTGTAGAAACTTGAGATTTTCCCTTGAGTGAGGTGGAGAGCCTCATGAGTGCTGTGAGCAACTCAAAGACAGGATTCAGCCTGCATTTTACAAGGATCATCAGGTTACTGTTTTGAAAATTGATGATAGGGGGAGCAAGAGCAGAAGCTGGTTGACCAGGAAGAGGCTCTTGTAGTAATCCAAGCAAGCAGGGTTAGTGGCTCCACCCAGTCTTAAAAGTGAAGGTGGCTAGCAGTGGTCAGGTTTTGGATATATATTAAAGGTAGAGTCAACACGATTCACTGATGGATTGGACAGAAAAAAAAATGTAAGTGAAAATGAGAGATTGTTGATGACTCCAAGATGTGAAGCCTGAACATCTAGAAGAATGGAGTAAATGTTTACTGAGATGACTTAATACAGAGCAGGTTTGGAAGGCGATTGGGAATCAGTTTTAGACACAGTATGTCTGAGGGGCTGAGTAGGCACTTGCATGTTCTGGTTTAGAGTTCCTGGGAGAGGCCCAGGCAGGAGGTATAATCAAGATAATCTACATTATCTAGGATAGTGTTGGGTACAGGTGTTTGGTATACACTCTTGTGGTGGTTTTAAAACTTGGCCTCCCGTTCTCTGGAATGCTTCTCATCAAGAGATGGGATCTGTTTTCCTTTCCCTTGAATCCGAGCAAAAGTGTGACTGTTTTGACCAATACAGTATGGCACATGTGACACTATGTGACTTCAGAGACTGTGTCATAAAAGGCCATGCTGTTTCCACCTCGTTTATAAGAACACTTACTCTTGCAGCCTGGAGCCCCCATGTAAGCAGTTTATACCCCAAGACTTTAGTGCTGGACATACCTCATGTAGACACTCCGGTTGACAGTTCCAGCTAAGCCTTGCCTTCTAGTCATTCCCACAAGGCTAAACTCAGGACCTTCCAGACCAGCCCATCTACCAGTAAGATGCCACTGAGTGACTTTCATCAACACCCTGTGGAACAGAAGAATCACCCAACTGGGCCTTGCCCAAATTCCTGTCCCCACAGGATTGTGAGATATGGAAAAATATTTCTTGTTTTAGGCCACTCAGTTTTGGGATCATTTGTTTTGCATCAATAGATGTCAAAATAATTCGATATCTTTCATTCTTTCTAGTTATAAAAAAAAGTTATTCTCCCCTATAGAAATTCAAGGGAATTCTATAAAAATGTTTTATTATATAGGTTAGACACCCAAACAGAGAGGTTGATGAGTCTTTATCAGAGAGTGAAGTTATAGCCCTGTGCATGCCTCAGCCAAGTAAATTTTCACTTAGTCACACAGTCTTGGTAAGAGAGAATTGTAGCATTTGGGGGCTGGGAGAGCTGATCAGTCAGGGTGCTTACAAAATGGTGCTTGAATTTTTGACAAATGAGCATTGGAGTTGTCATTGAACTATAAGTTTACCTCTGCCTGTTATTAGTCTAGTGATTTGAGCAAGTCATGGAATTATAAAGTGTAGGAGTTGGGAGATTTCTCAAAGACCAACCATTCTAAGAACTACCATTTTACAGGGAAATTTGGGGCCCAGAGGCAGAAAATGGTAGCACACTTTTTATATGTTATCCCATGTCTCACATATAGAGGATGCTCCATAAATGCTCTTGTTCATCGGAGTCAGGAGGTCTGATCACCAGACCCTGCTCTCTCATTACTTGATAGATGTTTACGAAGCATCTTCTACAGGTCAGGCCCTGTCTTAGAATTTCTGACAAGGGGCCCATCTGAGATGCCATCCAGTTGCTCAGCTTTGCAGGGGAGATTGTCAAGAAAACAAACAATTTTAATATTAAATGGAAAGCAGAGTGATGAAGAGAGGCACGAGCTTCCATGGGAGCACCGAGGTGGGTGCCTGAGCCAGGGTGGGGTTTATCCTGGGCTCATTAGAGGAACTGGTATTGGAGCTGACTGTCAGAGGAGTAAGTAGTATTTCATCAGGGAAAGAGGGATGGAGGGAGGAGGAGGCACAGGGGACAGCTGGACAACAGCAGAGTGAGCAATACAGTGGCATGAGAGTTAGGGGACACTCCTTCAGTTAGGTATTACTGGAGCAGAAAGGTAAAAAATGGAGTAGCCAGAATAGGCCCTCAATGCCATACGTAATTTGTCCTGTAAGCCATGGAGCCACTGAGGGACTTCACCTTCCAAAATGGGAGGTTGAACTAATATCCCCTGATGTCTTGTTATGCTCTGACCATCTGGGATTGCAAGATTTTCCTAAGTTCATATATGACTTATTTTTGACAGAACGCAGGTCTGAATGCCTGTGAAACTCCATTTAGCAAGGCTTCAAGGGCAATTTCAGAGGATTTTTCCTGAATAATCTGACTTTTTGGCAATACTTCACAAGATGTAGGGTAACATCTGCAAAAGTGGACCTGCCAGCTGAGGAGCGTCTGTACCGTAAAGGTGGTCTGCTATTAGCAAGCTGTTCTTGGGAGAGTGAAGTGTGCTGGAGATTAAGATCAGATCATCAGAAGTGAGGTTCAGGAGAGTTTCTGAGAAGGGAAAAAGAAGATTACCCAAGTCCAAAAGACTGGCCCCATCATGTCCATCTCTGCTGAGAAGCTGCACTACAGAGTCCTCTTGGATTGTGATGTTTAGTCCTTGACGGTGAAACATTAAGTGGCCTGCACTATTGCAGGGCCACCATCCATGCCAGCCAGTCTTTTGCCACAACACTGACTCTAGCATTTAGCCCATCATTAATTTCCCATGAAGTCGGGTTTTCCCTTCTCCCAACCAGCCACTCCTATTTCTCTCTAGGAGAAATGGTTCTAATAGGCAAATCTAATCATGTCACTTCGCTGCTGAATGCCCTTCAGTTGTTGCCATGACCCAGGGGGTAAGAGTGCAAGCCCTTTAGCTGGCTGGCAAGGCCAGCCCCCATGCCCACGTCCCTTGTGCGCATGTGCTCCAGCCCATTGTTTCTGCAGACACACTCTTCTCTCCAGAATGCTGATTATCACTTCATTTATGACTCAGCTCAGACAGCGCCTCCCTGAGAAGCCTTCCCTAGCTGCTTGGCCACAGTATGTCTTTCCTTGCCTTGCAGGATCTCAGGCCCTCTGAACAGACCCAGGTCTGGACTATGAGATCCCAGAGAGTAAGGATTATGTCTTGCTCACAGAGACAGCAAAGCCTGGTGCTTAAAAGCACAGATTGTGAGGCAGCCTGACTGGTTTAAATTTCTGGCTCTACCATTTACGAGCTGTTTGACTTTGAGTAAGTTACTTAATTTTTCTGTATCCCAGTTCCCTCATTTGTAAAGGGGAGATAATATCTACCTCTTAGCATACAACTGAGGCGTAAATAAGTTAATACATATAGAGAGATTAGAACAGCTCAAGGAGCTTAAAGGGTAGTTAACTCTACAAAATAACTATAGTAATAATCGGTGGACTGTTAAGGGTTGAACTGTGCTCTCTGCCCCACCTTCCAAATTCATATGTTGAAGTCCTAACCCCCAGTACCTCAGAATGTGGCCTTATTTGGAGATAGGGACTTTACAAACATAATCAAGTTAAAGTGAGGTGTGGGGGGGGGCTTTAATCCAATATAAATGGTGTCCTTATAAAAAGTGAGAATCTGGCCACGGAGATATGCACAGAAGTGAGACAGTGTGAAACTACATCACGTGAGCATGAAGTGGACCATTTACAAGCCAAGGGGAGAGGCCTGGGACAGATCCTTCCCTCACAGCCCAATGCTGCCAGCACCTTGATCTTGGACTTCTAGCCTCCAGACTGTGAGGCAATAGATTTCTCTTGTTTAAGCCACACAGTCTGTGATACTTTGTTATGGCACCCGTGACAAACTAATACATGACACCTTATCAGTAAATTAATTAAGAGAATTTATGTAAATAGTGCAGGGCCCTTCACCCATCAACCTGGGAAGTGTTTTGTATCATGTTGCTATTTTGACCTCTGCAAAAATAACAGCTGTGCTTAGCTCTTCAGAGAAGAAATCTGAGAAGTGTTTATTACCACTCATTACAGGAAACAGACAGACATGATCTTGGGACCACGGTCAGTATTCCTCCCTGATCACAGACTTCTCGGTTTTGGTTTTTCCCATCTGTAAAATGTAAAATAACAAATCCCGGGGGGATTTTTAAAAGATTAATCAAAATAATGCAACATTTTATTAGCAATTTTGTATCATAATACTGGAAAAAGGTGAAGTTTTACTTATTACTCTTCACTATCATTATCACTGTTGTCATCTTTCCATGTTACAGATAGGGCAGAATCAGGATTCGAACTCAGATCTGTTTAACCCCAGTCTCCATTCTCCACCATTAATTGGGTTCCTTTTTATCATGGTTTTAGTGAATGGTATATCGGACAGAGGTTTTTAAACATTTTTAAACCAGAAAACCTGAATTTGAGTCTAGATCTGCCATCTACCTGTTATGTGGCCTTGAAAAAGTCACTTATCTCCTCTGAGCTTCAGTTGTCTTATCTCCAAATGTGTCCAGTAATTTTTTTTATTGGAACATAGTTGATTGTATGTATCTGTGGGGTACAGCATTGAATATCAATACCTGTGTGCAATATGTGATGTTCAAATCAGGATAGTTAGCATATTTAACATTATACAATGTATTCGATTTTCAGGGCCCTTTACCAATTTCTCCCTTTCCCCTTTCCCCCACCCCCTTTCCTGGTCTGTTAATCTGGTAACCTCAGTTCTGTTCTCTTCTTTTGAAAGTTCAATGTATTATTATAATTGTGTCTTTCTTTTTTTATTTTTATATATTTTTTAGCTCCTACTAATAATACCTATTTGATAATTTTTCTATAAGAATTATGTAGGATAATGCATTTGGAAGTACTATGAAAGTAATAAAATCCTATACAAGTATTCATAATAGTTGACATATTCAAAATTTCCCAATCTAAAATTTAAAGCAGAGTTAACATTAGAATTTGAACCATTTTCTGGACTCTCCATCTCCTACCTTTGGTAAGCTAGCTAAGAGCTTATCTTAAAGATCAGTGTGTGATCTTAGGGGTAAAAAAGAAAAATATAGTTGGGAAAGGTTTTTTGTTTGTTTTTTAAACAATTTGAAGGTCAATATACAAAAACAAAGCATTATTATCATTTAAACTTTTTAAGGATTAACAGGGAATTACTGTCTTCCATACCTTAAAAGAAAATCATCCGCAAGTCTGCCGCGGTTTCATCTTTTCCAGCAGTGTTGTTTTGAGTGCATGTACGAGAGCCTTTTCTCCATGCTGCGGTGTGGGGGGAAGGAGCACTGGATCGGGAGTCTCGGGACCTCTGTCTGAATTGTGTCCCTGCTACTCATGCCTGTGTACCGTTAGGCAAGTTATTTCACCTCTGTGGGCCTTCATTTCCTCACTTACTAACAAGAATTTAAATAATGAAATGACTTTATCTAAAAAGCCTCTAGCATCAAAAATGTCTATGAACTCTTAGTCTAACACGCTAGTAACTTTTGAGCTGGGTGGTGAACACTTTAGGAAGAATTCAGTGTGTATTTTACTGCCTTGTTCTGATCTCCATGTCATAGGCAAGGGATCCGAATGCCTGACTCTGTAATTCTCAGAAATAAATGAATTACCAGTAGATGTGCTAACTAGAGCTGTGCTCTTAATTTCCCTCAGCACCCTCCACAGTTCTTTCCTTAGTGACTATTTCCTTGAACTAATACCCCAGGAAGGAAGAAAAGAGAATATTTGTGGAGTACCCACTCTGTGCAAGCCACTGAAACTAGATGCATTATTTCATTCAAATCTCACAAATCCTCTGAGAGAGATATTATCCCCATTTTACAGAGGAGGAAACAGACATTCTTTGGGTTACATATTTTGTCCATGGTCTCATGGATTAAAAACCATGGAGCTAGGATTTGAACCCGATGTTTGACTTTAGATGTTCAGTATTGACAATCATACTACTTTTCGCGTTCATTATTCAGAGAAGCACAAAAACATGGAGATGTTAAGTTGTGAGATTTTTTTTTTTTTTGACTGGTAAGGGGATTGCAACCCTCGGCACAGTGTGGTCTGCACCATGCTCAGCCAGTGAGCACACTGGCCATCCCTATATAGGATCCAAACCTGTGCCCTCGGCACTCCCAGTGCCGCACTCTCCAGAGTGAGCCACAGGACCAGCCCCAAGTTGTGAGATTTTAAATTAGATTTGAAGTAAAACAGTGTGGGCCGAGCCCGTGGCGCACTCGGGAGAGTGCGGCGCTGGGAGCACAGCGTAGCTCCTGCTGCGGGTTCGGATCCTGTATAGGAATGGCCAGTGCACTCACTGGCTGAGTGCCGGTCACGAAAAAGACAAAATAAATAAATTAATTAATTAAAATAAAATAATCATCACTAACCTTCTTAATCTCCCCATGAGCACAGCATTCTTATTTGAGGTCAAGTGTAAAAATCTTTGAATGTCAGCACTCAAAGTGGTAATGGAAGACTCTGATTCAACCCACTCTTTTACAGATGAAGATTCTGAAGACTTGCCCAAAGTCACATAGTTGTTACTGCCCAGGCCAAAGTTGGTTCTTAAAACAAAGCTTTTCCTACCTATCTGGGTGGGAGAACTGGACCAATGAAGGCATTTCATGTAAATCTTTGAACCATTTTGATAAGATATACTCAGATATTATCATTCCAACATTACATTTAGGAAAACTGAGGCTCAGGAAATGAACGTCCCAAGGTGTGGAGCTTAAACTTGAAACTCTGGAATCCTTGCCCATCCTCCTACTTGGGGTAGGTGTTGCCCTTTCTCTCCCAGCGCTAAGGCATGGAAAGGCAGAATTTGCGATTCCCTCTCATGCCCCAGGTCCACATGGCACTCCTGGGTTGGAGTAGAACACAGGGTTTTATGGCAAGCTTTCCCAACAGTGCGTCTAGAAGTTGAGTATTCCCTCCTAAGCAGTAACTTGTGAAACCAAACGTCAACATAACCATGTCTTCAGCACTGGTAAAGATAAGGAGATTCATGACCCAGGAGAGGATGAATGCTTTCACCTGCTGATGTTTTAAAGACTTAACTGAAAAGTATGCAAACAGTTGCTACTCTATTTTAGAACAACTTTTTTTTTTTTTTTGATGGCAGGTGTTGCTAGGCTCTGTTTTTCACTGGGAGATCTATCAGTTTTTCATTGTGAATTCATAATATGAAGAAATGTCTTTCCTGAGAGAGAGAGAGACTTGAGCAACAGTAAGAATGTTTTGACCATGCCATTTCCCCGCAGTTTGTATATGGTCAAAACTGCCTTTGTTTTTCCGAGCAGATACTCAGCCAAGTTGTATCCTTGGGTTTCATGGCTGAGAGGCCTCTCCCTTTTCAAGTAAGTCTGTATTTTCAACAGCCTGATACTACTATACTTGAGTTTCTGGGAGAGAGGAAGTCTTACAAAATGTATCCTTTACACCTTCAGCTTCTGGGTTTGAATCCTCCCAGTGCTACCACCTCCTGGCTGTGTGACCTTCGGCAACTTACTGAACTCTGGGTCTCTCAGTGGGAGTGCCTACCTGCCTAATGACAGTACTTAACACAAGAGCTGCTGGGAGTTAACACATAGAGAACACTTAGAAGCATGCCTGATGCATGCAAGTGCTTAGTAATGGCCAGCTGTTGCTGTTGTTGATGATGATAATGACATCCCCTAAATGAATTCACAGTCTTCTGGGAAACAGAAAAATAAATAGATATTCATAATAAAAATATGGTAAATATGGGCCGGCCCCGTGGCGCACGCGGGAGAGTGCAACGCTGGGAGCGCAACACCGCTCCCACCGCGGGTTCGGATCCTATATAGGACTGGCCGGTGCGCTCACTGGCTGAGCGCAGTGCGGGCGACACCACACCAAGGGTTGTGATCCCCTTACTGGTCACGAAAAAGACAAAAAAAAAAAATCTCTCTCTCTCTCTCTCTCTCTCTCTCTCTCTCTCTCTCTCTCTCTCTATCTATATAGTAAATATAATGATAGATACACAGGATATTAAGGATCATGGAAATGGGGGACTGTATCCCAAACAGGGAGGAGAGATGGGGTGGAGAGATATTCATAGAAGACTTTAAGCAGAAATCTGAGAAGATAGAGCCCAAGGATATCAAGGCTGTACTAGTAGCACATGCATCATTTAGAATGGTTAAAAATGCAGGCTCAAGTCAGACTAGCTGGGTATGAATCCCATCTTAGCTATGTGCCCTTGGAAAAACTAGTTTTTGTTTGTTGGTTTGTTTTTGGCCACAAAACAAGTCTTAATACATTTAAAAAGACCGAGATCATAGAAAATATGTTCTCTGACCACAAAAACAAAAGGAAATTTAGAAAATTCACAAATGTATGGAAATGAACACTCTCTTAAATAAACAATGAGTAAAAAGAAATATCACAGGGAAATTATAAATTACTTTGGGATAAAAATCAAAGTGCAACATGTCAAAATTCCTAACTTGCAGGGCTCATGCAGTGCTTAGAGGAAAATGTATACTTGTAAATGCCTATATTGAAAATCAGAAAAATCTCAAATCAGTAATGTAAACTTCTACCTCAAGAAAATAGAAAAAGAAGAGCAAACTAACCCAAGAGCAAACATAAGTAGGAAATAACAAAGATTACAACAGAAATATACGAAACAGGGAATTAAAAAACAATAGAGAAAATCAGCAAAACCAAAAATTGATTCTTTAAAAAGACCAACAAAATTTGCAAACCTTTATCTAGACTGACCAAGAAAAAGAAAGAGAGAAGACCAAAATTGCTAAAAGCAGAAGTAAAGCAGGAACATTGTGATTGTGGTTTTTTTGTGGTGGTAAGATTTAGTTTCTTTCTCTTGTTTGCATTTTTGTTCTACCCATGGGTTTTGTTCTTTCTTGTGTATTTGTGGCAGTGATTATCACTTTTTGGATTCCAGATGCAGGACTTCCTTGAGGATTTCTTGTAGGGCTGGTTGTGTGGTGGTGAACCCCCTCAGTTTTTGTTTGTCTGGAAAATATGCTATTTTTCCCTCATTTTTGAATGATAGCCTTGCTGGATATAGTATTCTTTGCTGGCAGTATTTTTCTTTTAATATTTTGACTACATCATCCCATTTTCTTCTGGCCTGCAGAGTTTCTGTTGAGAAGTCTGCTGTTAGTCTGATAGGGGCTTCCTTACAGGTGGCTTGACACTTTTACTTCTTTTAAGATTCTCTCTTTGTCTTTCAACTTTGCAAGTTTGACTATACTGTGTCTCAGAGAGGGTCTTTTTGGGTTGAATCTGTTCAGGGATCTTTGAGTCTCCTGGAGCTGAGGGTCCGTGTTTCTCCCTATACCTGGGAAGTTTTCCATTATTATTTCATTGAACAGGTTTTTCATGCCTCTCCTTTGTCCTCCCCTTCTGGAACACTCATGATTCGAATGTTTGTGTGCTTAAGGTTGTCTGCCAGCTTTCTTAGATTTTCTTCATTTTTTAAAATTCTTTTTTCTTTTTTTTTTTTTTTTTTGTTTGCCTGGGTTATTTTGAAAAGACTATCTTTGAGATCAGAAATTCTTCTTGTTCCAGCCTGCTGCTTAAGCTATCAATTGTGTTTTTTATTTAGTTGAGTGAATCTTTCAGTTCCATGAATTCTGCTACATTATTTTTAAGGTATTTATCTGTCTGTAAATTTCCTCCTTCATATCCTGGATTTTTTTCCCCCTCATTTCATTATGTTTTCTAACTGAGTCTTGACATATCTCAGTAAGTTTCCTTAATATTGTTGCTCAGAAATCCTTTTCAGTCATTTTGAGGGTTTCCTGTTCTATAGGGTCTGGTATTTGAGAATTACTGTATTTTTCTGGTGGTGTCATATTTTCTTGGGTTTTCCTATTTCTAGTATCTCTGTGTTGATGTCTGGTCATCTGGTGGAGCAGTTGCTTCTTCTGTTATTCTGGAGTGGGCTGTGAGGAGAGAGATGTCCTTTTCTCATCCCCACTGATGACTCTCCTTGTGTCAATGCAGTTGAGTATCTGGCGGGCCACCTGCACAGTAACTGTGGCTACTGCTGTGGCATCCACCACTTTTGCAGCAGCCATGGCTGTGCTGGTGGCTGAGGACCACCCAGGCAGAAGTGGTATTTTCAGGGTGTTCCTTGCCTGCTTCCAGGCAGGGGATACTTCTTTTGGCTCCTGCCTAGGACCCTGGGCATCCTCTCTTGCCTGCTCCAGGCATAGGGGGCTGCCCTCAGCTCTTGCCTTAGGACCCTGGGCATGCTCTTGTGCCTCTTCTGGGTGGAGGGGGCTGCCCTTGGCAACTTGGAAAAATTACATAAGTCCTTCTATGCTTCAGTTTTTTCCACTGTGAAATGGAAATGATAATGGAACTTGTCTCATAGTTTTATTTTTGGTTTTTTGTAGAAGTTAAATTAGTTTTGCATATAAAGCTCTTAGCACATCATCTGGTACAAAGCTAGCACTCAGTCCTGGCTATTAAAATTATAACATTTTTATGTTTCCTAAATTTTCTGAATTACAGCATGATAGAATTTGTAGATGCGGAGGGTCTCATAGAAATATAGAGCAATGGTGAACTTGACTCAGGAGGAATGAAGTAAAAACAGGGAAGGAAATTCGTCATAGAAGAGCACAAACTAGAATCATAAAATATGCATTCCCATCTTAGCTGCACAACCATGGGCAAGTTGCTTAATATTTTTGAAGTTTAGTTTCTTCATCTGTAACATGGAATTGATTCTACATTGTCTGTCTTCATTCAGGATGGTTATGAAGAGCAAATGAGATCATCTATGGGGAAGCTTTTTGTGATCATGAAGCAATATACAAATCAAGGAAGTCATGGTGAGGATGTAATTAGTGTGTATACTAAATAAATACCTGGAGTAGGAAGATGAGAAAATTGGACTTCAACTCATTCCCACTCTGTTACTTTAAATCTTAGAGTATTATTTCAAGTTGTCGTTTGGTGTAGAATTGATTACATGCTTAAGGGTTCATGAAGGTGTGTTTTAAAATTACTAAACTCACTTGTATATTTAGAATACTGAGGGTCACGGAGTTCTATTGATTAAATCTATGTGCTTGATATATTACTATCCAGACCCCCCCCCCAAGATTGGAGACAATTTTAAAGGGAGAAGCCAAATGTAAGTGTCTGCTAGTCTCAAAACCCCAAACAATATCTTTTTAAAAAATGGGAAAATACAACTAAGCATCCTTTCCACCAAATGAGTAGACGAGGTTTTATCCCAAATAGAAATCTGATATGGAAAACTACAGTTTTCTTGCCTTTGTAGCTTATCTTGTTTGGGCAAACATATGTTAAATTCACTATTAATGGCCATGTAGATCTTGCACACAAAAAAATTATACTTACCAAAATTGAACATAGTTCCATCTTCCTTTATTCATGTTTCTCCATTTGTATCACTACAGTTTGTCCACAATTGGCCTGTTTTCAGTTTCCTTGTCTCTTTACCTGACTAATTTCTTTTATCCTCTAGTTCCCAGCTTGAAAGCCATTTTCTTATAGAAGCCTTCCTAAGCCACCCTGCTAGTACTATGGCCAAAAATAGTCACTGCTCAACAAACATTCCCACTGCTCTCCTAACAGTTCCCAGCTTCTCTTGTAGTTAGATTATGGTCCTTTGACAAGTCCTGGCCAATGGGCCGCAAATGGAAGTGAAGTTCCATGCACCTGCAAGTAGGTATGGGTCTCTATGCTCTTTCCTCCCCTACCACAGGATTGTAAACCAGTTGTCGAGATGTTGCCATCACTAGATTGTGGGTCCCTGAATGAATGTGAGGAGCAGAGTCCACCTCCTAAGCATGTTGGGTGTGTGTGTGTGTGTGTGTGTGTGTGTGTGTGTGTGTGTGTGTGTGTGTGTGTGTGTGTGTGTGAAAGAGAGAGAGAGAGAGAGACCTTTAGGTTAAGCCACTGAGATTTGGGGGTTGCTTGGTTACCACAAAAACAACAAAAAAGCCTATCCTGACCACTATATACCCTAGAGTTTTCTTTCAGAGCATCTGTATTAGTCTATTGCTGCTATAACAAATTACCATAAATATGGTGGCACAGATTCATTCTTTTACAGTTCTGGAGGGCAGAAGTCTAAATGAGTCTGCAGGGCTGCGTTCCTTGTGGAGACTGTGAGAAGAATTGTTTCCTTCCTTTTCCAGCTTAGAGGTGACCTACATTCATTGGTCCATGGCCCCTTCCTCCAGCTTCCAAGCCAGAAGTGTAGCATCTTCTCTCTTCTCTGATCTCTGCTTCCTTCCATATGCCTCTAAGACTATGACCTTCCAGTGTCTCTCTCATAAGGACCTTGGTTATGATATTGAGCCCACCAGGACAATCCAAGATAATTTCACCATCTCCAAAGCCCCTTTTACCATGTAAGTAGCCAGGTAAAACATATTCACAGGTTCCAAGGATTAGGACAAAGGCATCTTTATGGGGTGAGTGGTATTATTCAGTCTACCACAGTCCTGACTGTTCTGACTCCTGTACACCCCAGAGTTTTTTCAAACTATGTATCACAGTTAAATAACTTGTGTAAATATCTATTTAATTTCTCCTACCTATATTATAAATTTTACTAGGTAAAACAGTGTCTGTTTCTTGTTCACTGATCTCTTTCCTGATGGCTTCAAGGTTAAATAACAATAGCAATGATGACAACTACAATGTCAATAAATAACATTTTGGAGGCTAGGTGCTGTGCCCTTTCCGTGAATAATTTAATCTGTATAACAATCTGATAAGGATAAATAACATTACCTTTGGAGAAACTGAACTTCAGTGAGTTTAAATAAAGCCCCCAAGGCCACAAGCACTTAGTAATAGATCCAGGGCTTGAACCCCAGCCTGTCTAACCCCAGAGATCTTTCATTTAACAGACAGGCTGCCAAGAGCCCACACAATAAAACACAATTAGGCCTTCCTCAAATTGCTCAGAATTTAATAAGGAAGATATGCAGAAATAATATCATTATAATACAGTATGACAATTATAATGTAATATAAACAATGAAATTATGTTCAAATGACCAGGGGAGCAAGGAAAAAATAGTTTAACTCAACTTGGATGAGTCAGAGCAAGCTTTCCCAGAAGAGATAATTTCTGATTCGGGTTTTAAAAGATAAGAAGTATTTACCAGACAATGAAGGATGGGAGTAGGAAAGGCATTCCAGTCATAGGGAACAGAATGTACAAAGGAACTCAGGCAGGAAACTGTGTGGTATGTTTGGGGAAACACAGGCCATTTGGTATAACCAGGTCATGGGACATGGGACAAAGGAGCAGTGGTAGGACAGAAACAGGGACTTGTACACCTCTGCTGAGAGCTGTGTCCTGCACACAGGACTGCACAGGGCACTAGGATGAAGTGTGTAGGGGGTGGAGGGGAAGGATGTAGTGAATATTGGATTAACTGAGTCTCTTCTTCCTCCTCAAGTTTCTCATGAGCCAGTGGGTAGGTGGTTAGAGCATTGCTTTCAAATGTGAGATAGAGCTTCACAGAATCATTAAAATAAATCCTGCTTTAAGTCATTCCCGTCTTCTTTTCTCCAGACCTCCATGAGGTTTATCCATCCCTTCATTAATCAGTAGGTATTTTTGGAGTAGCCTCCGTGGGGCAGATGCTGTGCGAGATGCTGAAATCCCCAGCTGATCGTGCCGTCTTTGATAAGCCAGTTCTAAGGGTTAACTGCTCTTTCTATCTGAAACATCCTTTTGTGTCAGACCTACATCATTTACATATATTTCAAGATAATGTCTTGCTGCGTTGCATTTTTTCTCTTCAAAGAGTCTTCATATTTCATTTTATTTGATATTCATAAGAACCTTGTTAGGGAGACAGGACAAATACGATTATTTGCATTTTAAATATTACAAAAAAGAAAGTGATTTTATATCCTCAGTTGGTCAGCAAGTGTCTTAGGGAGCTTCCTTAGGCCGTGGTAAGTTCTGGGAAAAATAATTAATTTCTGTATGGTTGTATAACATTGTAGTTAACAGATTTCCAGTATGCATGTTCATTTCATCAACATCCATTTCTTAACTGTTTACACTGTGACCGGTATCAGTATGGACTCTGGGATTCCTTCCTTCCTTCCCTCCTTCCTTTCTTCCCTCCCTCTGTTTTTTTCCAGTAGCTTAAACAACAGAAATTTATTCTCGCAGGTCTAGAGGCTGGAAGTATGAAATCAAGGTGTTGGCAGGGCTGTGCTCCCTCTCGGCTCCCAAGGCCCTATGGAGATCCTTTTTTGCCTCTTCCAGTTTTGGTGGCTCCAGGCATTCCTTGGCTTGGGGGCTGTATCACTCCAGTCAATGCCTTCATCTTCACATGACTTCTACTCTGTGTGTCTCCTCTTCTGCCTCTCATAAGGTCACTTGTCATTGGATATAGAGCCCACCCTGATAATCTAGGGTGATCTGATCTCAAGGTCTTTAACATAATTACATCTTCAAAGACCCTGACTCTGGGATTTCTAATCCTTACCACAAACTTTTAAAGTCATCAGGTATCCCATTTTACAGATGAACAAATTGAGGCTCTGAGAAACTACATGACTTCTCCAAGATCACCAAGTGCCATAACAGATGTTCCCACTCTGGGTTGTTTGATTCCAGTATTATTTTTATTTTCAGTGTGGCCTCTATGAGTCAAAAGCTTACACATCCTTGAGGACACAAGGCTTTTACATCTTAAAAATCAGAAAGCTAGATCATCTCACTCCTAGTTCCCATCTTTTTCCTCTCAAAGCTAAGCAATTCCCTATGATGTTTTTTCTTTTTCTAAGCATCATCTGACTTTAGAGTCTTATTATTTTCTCTCATCAATTACCACACAGAAAATCTCAGTTAATGTTCTATTGAGCCATGCCTTCTAGGCAGCAGAGCCCCCTCACTCTGCCCTTCAAGTATTCTGCATGTTTACCTCAAGCTGGTGTCTCTGAACTAAGGAACAAAGTCTGACCAAGCACCCATAAGACCAATTCAAAGCCA
Organism: Cynocephalus volans; assembly: GCF_027409185.1. NCBI lineage: Eukaryota > Metazoa > Chordata > Mammalia > Dermoptera > Cynocephalidae > Cynocephalus > Cynocephalus volans. Next base: position 48,001,732 of record NC_084467.1, on the reverse strand, counting down.
CCTCCATCTGGTTGCCTTTGTCATTTTTTTTTCTTGCCAGGGTCCCCTTTGGTATTTTTCAGATTCCTCCGACAGAAGTGAAGAGGAGCCTCCAGGAGGGAGTGGAAAATGGGTGTGTGGATTGAGCCTCAGCAGAGCAGAAGGAAGTGTTTGCAGAGTGGGCCCTGTGTGCATTGATCTGAACTAGGGTTGATAGCTCTCCTGGGGTGCAAGGTGGGAAACAGAGAGGCGAGTGGGGGCAGGGGTCACTTCACAGAATAATTTCACGGAAGGAGTAGAACCAGGGCATGCAGATTGGAGTGAAAGCTCCAAGAGAACCCATGGATACTGCACATCAGTGAATGCAGAGGAAGAGGGAGGCCAAAACTGAAGCGTTTGTATTACAGGAGACTGAACTGCCACCTGTCAGAACAGATAACCAGTTTGCCACCTGAAACCATCAGGTCACTGAATTCTGTACATACAGAGGTACTTTGAAAAAGCTTGTGGAAAGATCGTATTATCTTTCAATTCTATTTTTCCACAAACTATTTGAAGAAGTACCCCCATATGTACTGAACAAGTCCTCTCTGCCGTGGGTAACTTCATCACCATCACAATCACTGGGATAGTCCTGATGACATCCCCACCACGGTCCTCTTCTCCTCCCCCTCGTCCTGCCCCCCTCCTGCTCCCCCTTGTCTTTATGGTAATCACTCTCTTTATCTGCATCACAACTCTCTTTATCAAAATATCGTTATTGTGGGCCTCTTTTGTCCTGGGCACCAGGCCAGTGTTAATGTCTGTGGAAATCCTATAATGTGAATAGTTGTATCCTTATTTCACTCATCAGCAAATAGGAGAACAGAGAACCGAAACAGCTTTGTCAAGGTGACAGAGCCAGAATTCTTTGAGATAGGATTCTAACCTAAGATTTTTCAACCCCCAAAACCATGTTCTTAGCTCTGTGTCTGCACTTAAAGTAGCTCTTAGTCTAGGGAGGAACTAAAGTAGCTCTTAGTCTAGGGAGGAAGGGGAGAGATGTCAAAGACAATAACAGTGTCATCAGCACCACAGAAGGAGGCACAGGTCTCTGGGAGCACAGAGGAGTCGCCACCTCTCCCCGCGTACCTGATGAAAGGCTTCCTTGGGAAGTGGCAGCTGAGCTGAGTCAAGCAAGACACGTACTTTTCAGACAACAAGCAGGGAAGAGTACGTAATCTGGGAAGAGGGTGAAATGTGTGCAAAAGCATGAAGGCATTCATTCCTTCAACAAATATTGCAACGTGTCTTTCCTACTCTGGGCCTAGAGAAAAATGAACCTAGTGTAGTGAATGAACTAGAAGAGGCAAGACTTCTACTCTTCAAAGAAAATAAGTATTTGGAGAAGGAGATGAGAGGAAAATAATGCTGTTAATAATATATTCATATTGGGTTTTACAATTTACAATGTCTCTTCACATGTCTAAAACACTACCTAGTGCAAGTAGGCACTCAACCAGTTAGGACAATTAGAAATAGAGTATTTTTGAATGAATGAATGAATGAATGAATGATCTCAGTTGGCATTTAGAGGAACCCATTTGCCTGAAAGTTCCATGAGGACTGAAAACATTTGTTCACCACTACCGCCACTTATATCAGCAGTGAGGTCACTAACTGCACAACTCCAAGGGGCGCTGTTCACTTGGTAGTCAATGTGAATGGTCTCTGTGATCACCGTGGGAGTCATGCCTCTGGAGATGTACTACTTGGTAGCTTGGGCTCACATCTGATATGGAGAATTAACATTTGTTGATTGCATGAGCTAATGAATGAAGAAGGCAGAAAGGAAGGCTAGATGGAGATTACCGTTGTTCAGCCTCTTATTCATGCATTAGTTAAAGTTCTGCTGGAAACCAGCATATTCATTTCACAGGTGGGACGAGACGTAAAGTGATGGCCTTGACGCACAGTGAAAGGAAGAGCCGAAAGTAGAACCCAGGCCTCTCTAGTCAGTGCTTTTCTGCTACAGCAGTTTCTCTTTAAAGCCATCAGTGCGTGGCTTCCTCCAAAGGGCCAAGGATGCTTCCTTCCTAGGAAGCAGCTGGGTTGCAGAATGTGTTGTTGACCCCATGCAGCTGGCGAGCTCCCAAGTCGAAGGAAATTGGGAGCTGGTGCCAGAGTCTTTGTCAGGGACTGGTGTGTAACTAATTGCTGCTGTAAACCTCTCTCATGAGGGGCTGTGTCTTTGCTAGTTTTTGAGTAAAGAAGATCCGAGATTTAGTGAGTGGATTAGCAGAATACATATTTAGAAAGCACAAAGACTCTCGAGCATCAATTTTGGCCGAAGAAATTTGGTCCCAGATAAGGGGGCTTTCAAACACCCTTCAGTTGCATTTCTTGACTGCTTGCAGCCAAAAATTGAGGCTGTGGTAGTTTGTTAGAAAGAACTAGGGGATCGAGGGCAGAAGTTCTAGGTCTTCTATTGATTAGCTCTTTGATTTTAGACGAGTAAGTTTACCCCTCCAGCTTTAGACTCTTCATCCACAGCATACAGTTAATCACTTCTACATGGCAGCATGCTGGCTAAGTAAGTAAAATAATGGATGGAAAGAGCCTAACCTAACGTGGCACAGTGAAAAGATTGTGAGTTTCGAAATCAGAACTGACAGTTAAATCCAAACTTACCTCTTAATGATGCAAACATCTGACCAGTAATAATAATGGCAGTAACAATCATAATTAGCTAGCATTTCTAAAAGGTAGACTATGTACCAGGCACTGTGATAAACACTTAACATGGATTGCCTAAATTAATTGACAGTAGGGTAAATAGGATTGTTGCCATTTTATTGAGGTGATAAACGTTAAACACAAAGTCATCTAGCTGATAGTGAAAGGGCCAGGATCCAAACACTGATTATCTGACTCTAAAGTCCACAGCATGGTTTTCAATCTCTAAGCTAAACTGCTATCCCTCCACGCCTCAGTTTCCTTATCTGTAAAGTGAGGATAACAACACCGGCCTTGTCAGGTTGTCAGGAGAATCCAAGGTTCTATCTGGGGAGCGTCGATTGCCGTGGACCAGCCTGTCACTGGTGTGGGCTGGTGGTGGGGTGACGTGGTGGAGATGATGAGGATGACAATGACAACTACAATGATGATGAGATGACTGGCACTCCAAAACTTAAAAATGACTTCCACTGCCGTTATTGGAGAAAGAAGGTACTGAGTAGGCAGAAAACCAGACAGGAGCTACTTTGTCTTTTTAAAAAACAGAAACATCTAACACCTGTAAAATCTGTCCCAATTACATTTAGAATAGTGTCTTTGATGTCTTTTACTATTTCTTCATGCCGCTGGTGGGCCTCTAGTATAAAAAACAAATCTGAGAAATTAAAATGGCCACATTGGCTAAGGAGTTTACATCACAGCTATAGAGTGAAAGCAGTAAAGCAGCTCAAAGAGGTCATTCACCCCTTCTGTCTTCACTGTTCAGTAAATTGCACTTTAAATAAAACTGTCATAAACCCAAAAGACACTGAGCAACTGTTCTGTCTGGGGCACAAGAGGGCAGCAGGGAAAGCAGGACGTTCTTTCAAATAAGGATGCTCTGTGGTCAATTTTTCCAGCTCCCCTGGCAGGCAGTTTCCAGTGAAGAGTCTATTCCTACCCCGAGTTGCAAGGCCAAGCGACCGTGCAATGCGTGATGGGGGCTGGCCTGGAACAGGGCAGTTTGAGGACTTGGCCTGTTTACAGAGATCATAAATCTTGACTCCAGGCCCTGATCCCCAGACTGCTAACTAGGTTAAACTTGAGCCCCTTCACTGGGAGCTACATTTGGAACTTGGCATCTGAGAGTGTGTGGTTTAATTTTTCCTCTGAGACACTTACCCCCACCACAAAATGTAGTTAAGCAACATTTTAGTACCTTGAAGCAATCTCGAGCCCATAGCTTTTTGTTCTTTTTTTTTTTTTTTTTTTTGGCTAATTTTCTAAAAGGCATCATAAACCTCATTTGTTTGCAATTAGTAGTTATCTCCCTTGGTTTTTCACTTTGCTAGGGGGATTTTCTGCAGGCCTGTGTCTTGAGTGAGGGGATTTGGAGGTTGCAAAATATGATTTTCTCATTCACCATCTCCCGGTATAGTCTGTGAAGGTATTTTGAACTATAAAAATGCAAATTCGTGTTGATGTTTGTTTTTCGTGGCTTGCAGGGCCTTTCAGCATGAGCTCAGCTCTGTTTCTCACCCCCTCCCATCTCCCATTTCAGTCACACTCCCCACTCTGGAAACCCACCCCTGCCTGGCTCTCTCTTTTAAATGCCATCTCCTCATCTCACTTTCTCCAGGAAGGTCTCCTTGCTCCCCAAACCTAGTTAGGTTTTCCCTGTCCTGACCCTGCTGCTCTCCCATCGCAGCAGTGACCCTGGGGTGCTGTCATTATCTTTTTCATGAGACTGTGAACCTCACAAGGACAAGACCTGTGTCTCTCATTAATTTATGTTACCCATAGTAGGCATGCAAAAAATAATTGTTTGATGAATCTGGGAAAAGATGAGTGGAAACCCTATCATTAAAGAAAAGGCATGCTACAGCAAAGAGTTCATTTTAAAATATCATAGGTTTTGGCATCGGAGCTAGGTTCAGATTTTGGCTCAGACACTCATTTGCTGTGTGACCTGAGCAGACTTCATAAAACTCTGATCCTCAGTTTGATCCTCCTCTATAGGGGGCACAGCTCAGAAACCCGTTGTAAGGATCACAGTAGTTGAGACAGCACATACATGTTGCTTTGCACAGTACCTGGAAATGCAATAACATCATAAGGTGTTATGTAATGAGAATTCAATGTGCCTTTCATTTTCTTTTATCTAGAATTACTCCTAATTTTTTTCCTCAGTTCCCCCATCTATAAATAAATACAAATACTTTCTAATCGGCTCAGATTAGTTCAGAGAACACGTACTGTCCATCTACTCTATGTGTGTCTAGGCACCGTGACAGAAGTGTGAGTGAAAAAGAAAATCTGGCCCATGCCTCTGGGGATCTCAGAGCATGTATGTGAGTGGGGAACAGGTAAAACAGACACATGTATAGATCATTTTAATAAAATTAGATAAGTGGGAGATAGGGCTAAGCAGAAAGTGTTATAAAAGCGTGACTCAGGTACTCTTAGCCCAACCTAAGAGCTGGAAAAGCCTTCTTGGGGGGATTGAGAATTCAGCTAAATCTCATAAGATGAATGAGTTTAACCAGGCAAATCAATGTGGGAGGGGCATTCTAGGCAGAGGGAACAGCACGAACAAATGCACAGAGGCAAGTTCGGTTTTCCTGAAAAGCTGAGTTAGAGGCAGGAAGTGGTGGGAAATGAAGCTGGAAATGTAAGCAAGAAAAGATCAGAGAGGGCCTTATGTGTCTAGCTAAGGGATGTATGATTTGCCATTCAAGTAAGGGGAAACCATTGAAGGGATTTAAGCAGGGGAGAGATGTGATTGAAACTGCATTTTAGATGCATCATTGGCATGAAATTAATTTGTAGTTTTCTAAGAAAGCCTTTCTAAAGAGCATTTCCTCTTAGAAATCTAGTCTTTCATTTCAGTCAATATTAGTTTGGCGAATATTTATTGAGTACTTACTAGGAGTAAATCATCATGCTTGAAACCGTGTGCTCTACAAAGGTAGTTATGTTTTTCTACTTGCCCTCAAGGAGTTCACAGAATATGAGAAAGATGCGATATCTACTTGAGTGATTTTAGTAGGACATGGAAAATGGAAAGAGGCATAAAACCAAAAGAGATTTGCAGATGAAATGCTGTAAGACATGTTTTCAAATCTCTTCCTTGGATCAGGTGCTGAGCTGCTACACAATAAGCACTCACGGTGATTAATAAAATATGGACTCCCCAGAGGTTCTTTTTTGGTGGAACAGGGTCAGGAGTCCAGTGCACAGCCAAGATTAAGAACCATTGCCAGAAGAGGTCTGTGGAGGGAGAGGTTAAATGTCAAAGAGGCCAGTGATGAAGGGTTCATGGAATAGGAAGCATCTGTGCTGTGCCTGGACGGGTGAGTAGAATTTGTACATAGATGTCTGGCAAGAGCACTTCGGACATTTCAGATGACAGGTGAAGCCCAGGCTGTGGTGAGATACAGGTAAACGTGGGCCACATGAGGGGAATCCTGGGAGTTCTACGTGACTGTGACTTAAAGAGGTGTAATGGTGGTCTGGGACCAGATCAAGGAGGTGAAGAAATTAGCACCTTAATTGATAGACAATGTGAAACATTGTTAATTTTTCAAAAATGGAGTGACATTGTAGAATGGAACTGTATTTTAGAACCATCAGATCACTAATGAAATATTTGAGTAAAGCCAGGTTGTCAGTTAGGAACTGATTGCAAAATCTAAGTAGAAGAAGACCAGCTGGGCCAGGAATTGACTACAGTTACGGCTACCATTTATTATGTCTGGAACTGGATAAGTGTTCTGCTTTCTTCTTTAAGTCTTGAAAGAACCCTAAAGAATGAAAAAGAGTAAGTCCATGATCTCTTGCCTACAAGCCAAAATCCAATTAGCTCTGAAACCCACTAATTTTTTATAACTCTTTTAGGATCAAAAGCCAACATGAGACAATTTATTGTCTTATTTATCCTGTATTAGGTAAACATTAATATGTTTTACCATAGAAATAGTGACGTCTGATCAGAACATGCTGCCTCAAACCACACTCATGTTTACATAAACAGAATTTGTGATGCATTACGTTCCTAAAATTGGAAAATTTCTGAATTTCAAAGTACATCTGGCCCAAGGGTTTTGTATAAGGATTGTAGACCCAAATTAGTGTTGTTTTGCAGATGCTGAAACTAAATGCTAAAGAATCCAAACAGTTTTCTAAAGAAAAAGGAAGAAATGAAGCCTGAGCTCTTGTAAAAGTGAAGATGTAAATGGAAGGGGTTTTGTGGAGGAGGCTGGCACTCAAGTTTTCGTGTTGGGCGCTGGGGAGATGATTATTTGCGTAGATGTCAGTGTACTGATAGGAGTGTTGGGTGACAGTTCCAGTGGATGGGTAGAAAGGCCCTCATGGAGAGAAGTGTGTAGATGAATGCAGCTGAGGAAGTGGCCAAGTGACGTGTTACCTGAGATTCTTTATTACTTCTTTGGATGGAGGCTTTGAAGGCCCTGAATGCGAATGGCTTCTGGGAAGGATAATGGCTCTCTTCCTCCTACCCCGCTCACTCTATGCTCTAGCTGCTCTCATCTGCTCACCTGAAAATCCAATGGTCCGGCACGCCTTTGCCCACACCACTCTGTTAGCCTCACACATCTCCATAGCTCCTCTCTCTCCAACAAAAACCCACTCCTCCTTCAATCTCACTTCCTTCTGACAAGGATTCCCTAAATGGGCCAGGCCAAATAATTCTTCATTTCACCGTATTTTCATTGATACCATGCACAGTACTTTGGTGAGGTAATTGTTTGTATAACTGCCTTCACTAAATGGGATCGAATATTTTGTGTGAATTGCTCTGTTTAGCTGGCCCAGCTACCAGTTGAAGCTACAGTGATGGAAAGACATAGTCCTTGCATAGAAAAAGATAAAATTTAGTGGGAGAGACATTCCAGTAAATGATTACAAGTTAGAATGCTATAAACACAGATCAGAAGGAAGCAGAGGGAGGCACTTGACTCAGTCCTGGAAGAGGCCAGAAAGTTCAGGAAGACTGAGACTTGAATGAGACTTGAATGAGTGGTGGTTACCCAGGATGTCATTCTCCTGCTCACCACCCGTAGAAACTCTCCAAGACCTGTTGAATAAAATCCTAATTCCTCAACTTGGGCTCCAAGTTTCCACCTGCTCCTGCTCCAGTAGATAATTCCAGTTCCTACACACTGCAGGGTAAATAGGAGCTACCCTGGGTTTAATCCTGCCTCGGGTACAGATAAGAGTAGGAAGAGAGTTTAACCCAGATAGTGTTCTAGGCAGGCACATTTTATGCCTTTTATCTAGGCACAAATAAATATGAAGTGGGAAGGAGACAAGAGAGTTGATACATACTCCAGAGAGTGATTAAAGTGATGGTTCATGGAATCAAATCTGGGTCTACAGGAAAATGAAGACAGGAGGGATAGTAGACAAAGAAAGGGTATTGAGCTTTATGAGACCAAAGAAATTGCTGGAGTTGGGGTACCAGGATAGGCAAGCAGGTGAAATAGGAGGTGGTATCCAAGAGTAGGGTACTTGAAACTGATATGTTGGAGATGGTCCATTTACTAGTAGTGGCAAAGCCTAAGGTATATCTATGAAAATTGGCAACTGAGGTAAGATGGAAGACAGGATCATCAGAAATGGGGCCAGGATGTTGGAAGAATTATCTACATGGATTTGGAATTTGCTTATTGTCATGGGAGTAGTCATAGAGGAGACAGGTGCTAAAATCTTCCATACAGGTGCTCCAATTTTCCCATGGAGGGGAGTGACCGGGAATATCGTAGAGACCTCAACACGGAGCAGTGGTCTCAGTTTGGCACACTCTTCCCAAGAGCCGGTGTTCCTGAGAAAGAAGAAATGATCTGAATCAGCAGCAAGGAGCTAAGACAACACTTTATCCCTGCTCCTGGCCCAGGAGTAGAGGAGTGTGGAAGAAAAAAGCCACAGTTGGGAGAGCATCCAAGGAGATACCAGCTTGAGTTAGAGCAGAAAGGTGGGGGACATGTTCTTAGAAGAGATTGGGGACATGAGTGATTTTGCTGACCACTGACCAAATCCCAGAGAGCTCAGTGGAAGGACTGGGAGGTCAGGGAGGGGTGAGAAATGGGGTTCAACTGGGGATGCAGTAGGGGTCTGTGGGGAAAAGGCCCCGTGTTAACGCACTAGCTTGGCTTTCTGATGGTGACCAAGGAAAACAGAGATGTAAGGCACGATGGCCTGATGTTTTAGGGAGGATGTCATTGGCTCACTGTTTCTCACCATTTAGGATTGGGGGCTTAAGCAGCATTAGTGGTAACACATGGGGTGTTGTGGTGAGGCAGGCATGGTGGTCTTCTTAGGACATGGAGGGCTCTGTGGGCTGCCTTTATATCTGCAGTGGGCAGTGTCAAGGCTGGGTGGGGAGGATTTTACCAGTAGCACTGGGGGCTCTAGATACCTCCTTTTTAGGGAATTGCACATGGAGTTGCAACTGGAGGAGGGGCAGTCTCACCAAGAGCACTGGCCAGGGGCCACACACTTGGGAGGCTTCATAGCACTTCACTGAAACTTTCCAACAGCCCCATGTGGTGAGCATTATTAGCCCTATTTTATGTGGTATATCTACACAATGGAATACTACTCTGCTATAAAAAAGAATGAAATACTGCCATTTGCAACAACATGCATGGAACTAGAGAAAATTATATTAAGTGAAACGAGTCAGGGACAGAAAGAGAAATATCACATTTCACTTATTTGGGGGAGCTAAAAATAAATAAATACACAATTAAACGGGGGGGGGAAGAAGACACACCAATCACAATTCCTTGAAGTTGTTTCGACAAACAGATGTGAGGTTGTTGGGAGGGAGAGGGAGGGGGGAGGAGGTTTCGGTAATGCGCCACAATAATCAACCACATTGTATATTGATAAAATAAAATAAAATATTTTTTTAAATGCAGAGAAATTGAGTAGCTTGCTCAAGGTCACACATCTAGCAGAGCTGGGATTCTTGCTCATACCTAACCTGAAGATGAAAAGTCACTTGACCCAATGGAGGAATGTGGGGAGGGGACAATGATTGGTTCTTATACCTTTTACGATGAAAGCTTTTAACCTTTTTATTTTGTGTCTGTTCGGAAAGCAGGTAGTAGGATTTCAAACAGCACTTCTATGCTTCGTTGTTTCTGCCGCTTCCTAGCGGGCTTAGGTTAGGAATTAATCATTGGTACCAGGAACACAGACTGTTTCCCCATAGCTACAGCTCTTGCAGTAGTGAAGGTTGAATCGGCGCCCTTTTATTCATGAAGGGTGACTCAGATGCTATTTTTAATCAACTTTTATTTCTTTCCATCTTAGGTAGGATTTGACAGCTATTACTCCCTCTTCTCTGGCTCCCAATTTCTTGGCTTCTGCTGCCTTCCCTGTGCTTTGGATTTTGAGTGTGCATATTCCTTAAAGTTCTTGCATTTGCTTACCAGGAGAGGAATATTCAGATTTGTGATAAACCATTGCCATTAACGTTCCCATTGTTTCTCCCCGTGGTGGCAGTAATCAGCAATTGGCAGAAATTCAGAAATGAGTTAAATTTTCTTTTTAATGAAGAAAAATACATCAAAATAGCATCTTCTCCTTTTGGAACTTATTTTAGGTATATTTATTTTTATGATAGCTTTCATTTACCAAGCCACTACGAATTTATTGAGCACCTGCAGTCCTTGTCCACTGCAACTTGCAGTGTGGTATGATAGATGCCCTTGTAAATGCAAGCCCAGAGAGCCGTGGCACAGAAGAGAGCTACCTAGCAGCCTGCTGCAGCAGGGTAAACTCAGGAGTGGCTCTCTGTACCATGCTTTATAAACCAGAGATCAGTATGTGTGATTTGACACAGAATTTACTGTCATTTGTAAACTTAGTTTGAAAGGGTATAACACGGAATTATGTTTTGTTATTTGGTTCTGCATTTTCACATCACCTTTTAAGTTACATTAAATCAGAACTACCTTGAAACTCCGAGATATATGGTCACAATAGCCATGTCAATGATTAAAAATTTTAGAAATATGCCAATTTTATTAGGTACAATGTTTTGCTCATCTCAGTCTTAATAACAAAAAGTCTGAAAGAGTGCTTTAAAAGCAAATGCAAATTGGTTTCCTGGAATTTTTTGTTTCAATGGTGTCATTAGAGCTACAATTTTTGCATAAACTCTAAAGTAAATGTGACATACAAAATAGATTATGAAATTTCTATGAGATAACAAAAGAATTGTAAATTGGAACTAAATTTACAAGTAAGGTATATTAGCAGAATAGTTAAAAGCAGTTCTGGAGTTATACAAATTTGGATTCGAATTCCTATACCACTTTTATGTAGACTGAGGAAAGTTACTTAACTTGTCTGTGTCTGTTAGCCCAGCTGTAAAATGGGGGCAGTAACACTACCTACTTTGTTAGGGTTATTGTGGAGATTAATTAAAATAACATACACAAGGGTTGGTAATAAGGATGATGAATATAGAAAAATTATGGTTATCAATTCTCTGAAACTATTGAAGGAGAAAAATTCTCATATGATCAGGTATTAGTTAGTTTCTAAAAAAAAAAAAAAAAAGTATTAACCAAAAAAATTTCTAGACCCATCAAGCAAATCCTTAGTTTTAAAGAGTCCAGGATAGAGGATGGCATCCAAAATCGGATTGCATGACCCCTCCTTGCTGTGACTTTGGACAAGTCACTTAGGCTCTCATACCTCAGTATCTTTGTCTGTATCCTGGGAATACACTGGGTTTTATACAAGTCAATGTCTGTGAAGTGCTTAGAACAGTGCCTGGCATCTGATAATATCGTGTAAGAATTTGCCTATTTCTGTTATTATTAGCATTATTCCTTAGATTCCTGTAAAATAAATATTGAATGAGCGATATCTGTTTGATAGAGTCTTTTTCCCTACTTTGACTAAATATAATAATCTAAATATACTAATACCACACTTAACTGGTTCTCAGACTTAACTGTTTCAGACTGGTCTCCCCGGTTCTTCTGAAATAGAAATGTCTTTGTTGTTCTTGGCTGGTTGCTACCTCCTTGGTTAATTTCCATATCAAAGAGATAAACCCCTTCTGTTTAGAGGACACCACTATTTTCTATTTAAGGTTGTTCCCACAATAACTCTGGAATTGTTTTGGTCTGTGCTTCCCAGGTGGACTATTTGATGTTTGCCCAGTCCAGATCCAAAGTACCCAGGCTATTTACCAGGGCTATTTTCAGGGTTGTCTTCTGACATTATAGCAATAGGATAATTTGTTTCTGGGGGCATTCCAAGCTGCCCTCACAAAGAAGATGCAGGAAAAAAATTTTAATTCTGCACAGTTACAGTCCATGTATTATGTGAACCTGCTAACTTTTCTAAATATTCACTTACTGATTCATTTATTCATCAGAGATTTTGTGAGCCACAGGATTAGTGCTGGGGATAGCAAGATAAATAAGATACTGGCTTTGTCTTAAAAGGATTTTGAAAGACTTGTAAATCAAAGATTCATTCATTCACCAAATTTTTACTCATCATCCACTATGGGCCAAATATGCGTCTGGGCATTGGTGCCACAAAAGTGAACAAATACTGAAATACTGACAAAGTACCTGTCCTCAGGACTTTACATTCTAATGGAGGGAGATAGAGAGTATGTGGGTGTTGATAGGTGCTATGAAGACAAGCAAACCAGGCTGTATTAGCTGGTGTGTTTTGTTGCAGACAACTACATCTGTTGTTGCCAGTTTGAACAGGAAAGGATTTATTGTGGGTCATTTTAGGAATCTACAGAAGGACGGGGGAAGAGCTTCTATGCCACAGCTAAGGGAAAAGTCCAGCATCCACCTGGGACGGTCCCAGCAGGAACGCACTGATGCTGCTGCCCACTGCACAGCTGCTCGAAGGTCACGCTCTCCTGCGTGGCTACACTCTCAGGCGCTCATTTCCCACACCTCCCATGGATGCCCCTGCCTGGCAGAATTCCAGCTGAAAGAGCACCTGGGAGATATGGTTCTGAGCTTTCAGGCTCTGTGTTAGCAGAAGGTTCCTAGAAAGGGTTGGGTGAGCTGGTCTATGCATAGGGTATGGTAGGTAGACAGTGAAGGGGAGTTGCTGTTTTACATAGACTGGTAGTGAAAGATGTGTCAGAGATTGCATTTAGCTGCTCACCAGGAAACCCAACAGCAACTCTCCATTCACTCTGCACACGAAGCCCAACTGCTTTAAGAAGACCGGCCTCTGCATTCTCCGCCAGCTCACACACTGAATACTGGGGATCCAGTAACATGAGATTGCTTGCTCTTCCCATGCGCACAAACCGCATGCTGTTTCCCACCACGTGCCACGCTGTTCTCTCTCTGCACTACCTTTTCCACCGTTGTTTCCCCAGCTGCCTGTTTTGCTGAGGAGTCTTCTTTGCACCCCCAGCTCACATCATGTGCCTCTTTCCTCTGTTCCCATAGCAGACTTTGTGCCATGTATTTAATAATTTTCTGTATTATATTAAAACGATTATTTTGTGTCTGTTTCCCTTACTCCATGAGCTCTGAAAGATCAGGGACTGCCTTGTTGATCTTTGGAACCCTAGTGCCTCACACATGGTAGGCAACCAGTAAATATTTTGAGGTGACATAAGTTAAATTTTAAATAAGCAGGAATTTGCTAGTTCAAGAAATTGGGAGAAAGCTGGGCATTCCAAGCAGAGGAAAGAGCACATTCACAGGTACAGAGACGGGAAAGAGCAAAACAGGTTTGGGAAAGTGTAAGCAATTCAGTGGGGCTGGAAGAAAGAAAGCATGTTGAGAAAGGCTGGGATTAGGATGGGTCTTAGGTGCTAAGCAAAAGAGTTTGAGCTTATTTGAAAGCTTTAAGGAAGCCAAATTGAAGGATATTAAACATGTAAGAGACTTGCATGATCAGATTTATGTTTTTAAGCAGATTTGTCTAACAGCTGGGTAAATGGTGGATTAGAGGGGCTCAGACTGGGAGCAAAGAGGCCATGAAGAAGTCATTCCAAGGAGTGAGTGTGGAAGATTGGAGGCGGTGGCACCGGTGTGAAGACGGGGCAGGCTCATGGGCTGCTTAAGATTCAAGATCAGTAGGATTTGGAGACTGATTGGCTGTGGCAACAGTAAAATGGAGCAGGGTTTTAACCAGAAGGACCCCTTGGTCACCTCCCCACCCATCCTCATGCCACTGCCTCATGCCCCCAACCCTGAACCCCCTTGTATGGATGATGGATAATGAAAAACAAATGCATCACTTTCATTTCCCATCTGCAGCAAGGAAAAGATACTCTAAAGGTTAGTGCTGGAAGGGACCTTGGAGATCACCCAGACCAACCCCTAATTTGATATATGACTGAGCCAGAGAAAATGGATGACTTTTCTTCCCCACCTCTGAAAATCAGTGATAGGCAGCCGGTCACTACTGCATCATACATGTGGTTCCCCGTACAGCACTCATCTCTAATATTTCCTTGTGTATTTGATCATGTTCTGTCTCCCGCTGATATTAGAATGTAATATTTAAGATCAGAGCTCTAGACTGTCTAAATCAATATTATGCCTATGCATTAGACACTTAACAAACATTTGTTGAAAGAGGAATGATCCAGGTATAATCAGGTTAGTACCCTCCTGAACCTGTGATCTTTGCACAGGACCTTGGTTTGGAGGTTATCAAATCCATAATTCTATTTCCTACTAATCAATCCTACAGAGACTAAAATCTACCAAGCAATAACGGTGGTTTATGTGGCTTCAGATGGTGAAGAGATAAAAATAATCATTATTATATTACTTTAAAAATATTAACCACTGATCAACTCACACCCATTAGATTGTCTACTATAAAAAAATGTGTTGGCAAGGATATGGAGAAATTGGAACCTCTGTGCACTCTTGGTAGAATGTAAAATGACATAGTTGCTATGGAAAATAGTGTGGAGATTCCTCAGATTAAAAATAGAATTACCATATGATCCAGCAATTCCACTTCTGGGAACATAGCCAAAAGAACTGAAAGCAGGGTCTCAAAGAGATATATGTATACATATGTTCATAGCAACATCATTCACAGTAGCTAAAATGTGGAAGTAATCCAAGGGTCCACTGGATGAAGAATGAATAAACAGAATGTGTTACATATATACAATGAATATTATTTAGCTTTAAAAAGGAAGGAAATTTTAACACATGCTACAACATGGCTAAACCTTGAGGCCATTGTATAAGTGAAATAAGCCAGTCACAGAAAAAAAAACTATGATTCTGAGTAGTCAAATTCATAGAAACAGAAAGTAGAACTGGAGGGTGGAATGCAGAGTTGTGATTTAACGGGTACAGAATTTTAGGTTTGCAGGATGAAAGTTCTGGAGACTGATTGCACAACAATGTCAATCTATTTAGCACTACTAAACTGTACACTTAAAAATGGTCAAGATGGTATATTTCATGTGTATTTTATCACAATTTAAAAAATCTATTTTTATTGGTTATTAATATTCATGAGGTACAAAGTGTCACCTTATTTGATCCTTACAGTAGCCCCGGACTATTGTTAGAAATGTAAGTCCCATTTTAAAGTGAGGAAAATAAGGCTTAGAGAAGCAAAGTGAATTGTCCAAGGTACATAACAGAAAATGGCCAAGCGGAGCTGTGTACTCAGATCTCCTGATTCCATGCCCAGCACTGGCTTCTGCCACATCAGGCGAGAGGAAGTGTAGTTGAATTAACTTGTCTGCTGGTGGAAGTATTAGAAACCAACCTTGGCGATTTACGATTTACGGAGAGAGCTCTAAATGTGTGTTGGGGGAGGGGAGATGGAGGCGGGTGGAGAAATGTGTGCAAGAGAGAGAAAGAGAGGAAAGAGGAGAGAGCATGCAGGCAAGCTCCCAGACACCTGCTTCCTGCTTCTGGTTCAATTTCCCCCCTTCCTAAATGTTTGGAGGGCAGGTGTGAGTCAACTGTAAACACAGTGAGAAAAGGTCACCCAGCATTCCCTCAGCTGGCAAAATCAGAAGTCACTGCCATGCAGATGGTCTGTGTCCATGAAATTAAAAACCTTTCTGATGATCAGGAGAGGACAGTGGCTCTTACTTTTTTTTTTTTTTTTTTTGTCGTTTTTTCGTGACCGGCACTCAGCCAGTGAGTGCACTGGTCATTCTTATATAGGATCCGAACCCGCGGCGGGAGCGTCGCCGCGCTCCCAGCGCAGCACTCTACCGAGTGTGCCACGGGCTCGGCCCGGCTCTTACTTTTTGAAATGGCTTCCTTAGATGTTCTACCTCCTGTGAAGGCAAAATATGACAAGTTGCACTCCCCAAAATAAATGAGATCTAGTGGGAGAAAGGGGGAAGCAATAGGAAGAGCACATAGCAGGAGTCAAGCCTAATCCTACCTGGCCGCACCTCCAACCCACTCTATAGTCCTGGGCACGTCCTTTCCTCTACCCAAAGTGTTAGGCTGCCATTATTGCCATCATTTTCATAATCAGCAGTCTCCCCCTTATCTGCAGGGAGTATGATCTGAGACCCCTGGTGGATGCCTGAAACTATGGATGAAACCAAACCCTATATGTACTGTATTTTTTTCCTATGCCTACATACCGATGATAAAGTTTAATTTACAACTTAGGCATAGTAACAGATGAACAACAGTAATTAATAATAAAATAGGACAATTATAACAATATACTGCAATAAAAGTTATGTGAATGTACCCACCCCACCCCGCCCCCCAAAAATTTCTTATTGCACTGTATCCTGGGTAACCGATACCAAGGAAAGCAAAACCGCAGGTAAGGGGGGACTACGGTATAGAATTTGAGCTGAATTTAGACAGAAGAGCACAATCTACCAAGGGAGTGAAAAATAGAAAAGGATCATCTAGACTCTTATAAATGGCTTTTATTTATTATGGGTCTACTATGGATACTTTACATATAGTGACCTTAATCCTTCTACCACTTGACAGCCTGTTTTTATGATGAGAAGATCAAGTTTTCCAAAATATTTGCCTAGATGGTAAAGAGCAGAGTCAGACTTTGAACACAGGCCTGTCTAGTTCCTCAGTTATTCTTTTCTCCAGTCCATAGTGTTAAGTTCAGCAGCCAAGACATAAAGAGCTGTGAAAACACCAAGGAGACAGGGAAGAAGCTCTCTCTGCCTGTCATCCCCAGGGGAGATCTTGATGGAGAGGTGGCTTTGAAGTGCAAGAAAGCAGTTGACAAGTAGATGGGGAATGCATTTTGGATTTTGTGAGCAAAGTCAGGGCGGTGGAGAGTACAAGCCTTCTAGGTAAATTGTAAACAGTTCTGTTTGGTCGAAGGGTAGTTGTGTTGGGCTTTGGTTGAAGATCGTAATTCCACAATCTCTTGAGCTAGTCGGGACCACATTATGAAGAACTGTGAATGCTGTACTAAGCAGTCTGGAATTTAGTTTTATAGGCAGTGGGGAGTCATCAAAAGTTTGTATCGAGAAATTTATCAGCAATTGTTAGTACTGTCTATAAGTGTACTTTATATGCTGTGAGACAATTAAACATACCCGAAGTGTTTCAAAATGGAGAAAATTGTTTTCTTTCCTTTTCACATTGGCAGTAGTGTTACTGGCTAATATCTCCCACCAGGTAAGCAATTGCTCTATATCAGCAGTCAGAGCCTCTAAACGTGTACAGTGAAGCCAGCCATTTTATAGTCTGTTTTTTGTCATTTGTAACAGAATACCTGAAACTGGGTAATTTGTAAGAAAAAAAAAATGTATCTCACAGTTTTGGAGTCTGGGAAGTCTAAAGTTGACAGGGAGCACCTGGTGAGGGCCCTCTTCCTGGTGAGGACTCTACAAAGTCCCATGGTGACACAGGATGTCATGTAGTGAGAGCTGAGTAAGGGCACCTTAATGTGCTCACTTGTTTTCCTTCTAATGCCACCAGTCCACACTCATGATAACCCATTTATCCATTAACCCATTAATCCATGAATGGATTCATCTGTTCTTGAGGGCAGAGACCTCACAATTCAATCACCTCCCAAAGTCCCCATCTTTCAACGCTGCCACATTGTGAATCAAGCTACCACATGGGCTTTAGAGGGGCCCAACACTCAGACCATAACATCAGCTAATGACACTGGCATTTTTCCTGGAATAATGGGACACTTTTTGTTTTGTTTTGTTTTTAACGCTTTAGGAAGGGGTGAGAAACTTCAAGGAACTTCAAGCCAAATTTCAAAAGTTTGATACTCCACCTCTTCCAGGACCTACTAAATTTCCAGCAGGTGTTTCTCAAAAGGATGACATTGGAAGCACACATTTCACACGAATTTTGGCCAGTGGGAAACCCATCTTATCCAGCCACAGTCAGCGCCCCCCATATTGTTCCAGTGGTGAGTCCCACCCTCTTAAACCCCAGAAAATGAAGTTGGAACACAGGAGTGAAATTCAGAAATGTTCCGATTCTCCAGGACCTCTGAAAATGTCTACTGTGTCTTCTGCAGTAAATTCACAGAAGGCTTCTCTGCTGTTAGATGTGAATCAATCAGACGCTGAGATAATTGATAAGGAGAAAGCAATGGTGGCCAATAGCTTCAGAGTCAAGCTCTGGAACTGGGAGAAGGTTTCATCTCAGAAAAGTGAGATGTCATCAGCCCTTTTTCCTGCCAATTATAGAAGGAAAGTCTTTCACGTGGAAGGGGAAAAAGTTATGGGGCTTACACCAGAGGAGCCAAAGAAGAAGCTGGAGGCAAAAGGAGCCCAGACTGTTCCTTCCCAGGGGTATTTGGTGGCCCAAAGAAAATTACTTGCCACCTCTGCAGATCCCTCTTTTCTACTTTCTCAACATGGCAGGAAGAGCCAGGAAAACCCCGGTCCTGGGAGAGGCCCATCAGGCAGTCCCTGCCAGTCAGTCTATAAGTGTGAGCTTGCCATCCAGGCCCCAGGTAAGAAATGTAATTCCCATGGGACTGGGGGGAGGGGTCTAATTTAAAGCCTGTTGACTTGGGGTGGTCATATGCATGGCCTGGGCAATGTTTGCTCCAAACTCCAGCGTAGGTGTCCTAGGCCCATCTGCTAGATTGTAATCTCAGCTTTGGGTAAAGTGCTTAATCTCCTGGAATTACATTACGAGACAGTTTGGGCAAATTTGGATTTGAGTCCTAGCTCTACTTCTTACAAGCTGCATGAACTTAGGCAATATACATAACTTCTTAGAGCCTGGTCTGCTCTCCTATAAATCAGATCAATCACCAATTTTCTCTTAGTAAACAGCACAACTATCCTCCTGGTTTCTCAAGCACAAAACCTAAGAGTCATGCTCTATTCTTCCCTCCCCCTCATTTTTGGCATCAAATCCATCAGCAAGCTCTTGGTTCTACTACCAAAGTGTGTTCCGAATCCGTCCACATCTGGACAGATGTGGCCTCTGCCCTTGTCCACACCACCATCATCTCTCACCCAGACCATTTCACCAGCCCAACTGCTCCCCCTGCTTCCACATTCTTCCCCCTTGTGTTCTGTTCTCCCCCTAGCAGGCAGAGTGATCCACTAAGGCATAAATCAGATCACATCACTTTCCTGCTCTGAGTCAACTCCAACCATCTTACAATGGCTCATGCAGTTTGGTCTTGCCGACTTCTCTTACCCTCTCCTGTCTCGCTATATCACCTCACTCTTCCTTAGATATACCAAGCTGGTTCCACCCCAGGTCTTTGCACTTGTCGACCCCTCTGCCTGGAGCATTCTTCTGCCAGGTCTCTGTCATCTCACTTCCTCATGTCATCAAGCTCTCTGCTCTAGTGCCACCTGCTCTGAGTGGACCTTGTTGATCACTCTGTCTAAAATAGCTATCCCACTCCCATCGCTCTGTCTTCTCACATTGCTTTGGTTTTCTTCATATCATTTATCCCTACCTGATATATTGTTTTGTGTTTGTTCAGCTCAGTTTTTTTTTTTTTTCTTTACCACCATATGCCCAGCATCTAGAAGAACAAGGCCAGGTTGAATAAGTTCTTAGAAAACATTTGTTGAATGAATGATTGAATGGGTGGATGGGTAGATGGATAGATCTCCTGCTTACAACCCTATGAGGTTTCTCTTTGTACTCAGAATAGAATCTAAGCTACTTACTCCATGTTCTTCATGGCTCTGCGTTCTGGTCCCTCCTCTGTCTCTTCCCCATCTCCTACCCGTCTTCCCCTAGCCCACTAGCCCATAGTCAATGCACCAGATTTTTTTGCTGTTCCTTAAACAGAACTTGTCATGTCTCGGGGCCTTTGCTTTTTCTGTACCCTTTTTTCTTTGACCTTTGAATCGCTGCATTTAGGTCTAAGTTCAAATGGCACTTTCCAAGATCAGCCTTCTCTAACCTCTCTATCTAAAGAACACTTCTTCACCATCAACAGTTCACACTCTTATTATCCTGTTTTATTTACTTCATAGAATTTACAGATCTCTATAACTATCTTGTCTGTTTATTTGTTTACTTGTTTCTCATCAGTCTCCTCTTATTAGAATGAAAATTCTTGAAGGCAGGACTTTATCTGTTCATGTTCTCCACTCTACCTGCAGCTCCTAGAACAATGCCTGGAATATAATAAAAAATATAGTTATTGATAAAGGGATGGGAAGGAAGGTTGGGTGGTCAGAAAGATGGATGGAAAGAAGGATGGATGGGAGAAAGAAAAGAAAGATGGATTACCTACCAGATGGAGCTGTTGAGAGAGTTAAATGAGATAACCCATGTAAATTGCTTAGCACAGTGCTTGGTAAAATTTGGGGCCCAATTCGTAAGTGAGAATTCATTTTCACTATGTCTTCTCCCCAGTTTGATAAAGACTGAAATTTCTGGCATTGACTTATAATTAAAGCCTAAGAAGGGAGGAACTTTGGCCCTGACTGAGTTTCTGGGCATGTAATCCCTGCTCGTAGGGCACAATGGGAGCTTTCCCTCCCCTCCCAGCTGGTACAGGACACCACAAGGAAGTATGATAGAGGTATATGCAACACGCTAGTCCACTTCTTTAGCTTGACCATGGATAGTCAAATACTGTTTTATATAAAGTAAAAATCAAGGCACTTGGATTATGTAAGATTTTGTGATATTCTCAGTGTAAGAGGCAGATATGATTTTTATATATAATATTGGAATTTTTGTTGGAGTTGGATTTATGAGTGCAGAAAGACAAAGTATATAAAATTGAGAGTGTCCCAGAAAATTCCAGGACACAATTCACAGGTACCCACCTACCACAAAGTCAGCCTTGAAGCCAGTGCTAGGCTATAAGCCCTAAAAATCAGAGACCAATTCTTACTCCTCTATAGCCCCCACGTTATTTGCACGTCATACATGCTAGAAGAATCCTCTCAATGAATAGTCACTGCCCGTCTCCCCTGAAGCAGGCCTTGTGCTTGGTGCTGGGAGAGCAATATGATACAATCTCTGTCCACAGGAGCCCGTGTTTAATGGGAGGATAGACCAGCCTCTTTTATATCATAATACTGATATAGAGGTATTAACAATGCGCTATAGGGATACAAATCAGGAAGTGGTTAATTCTGGGTTTGATTTCTGGTAGAAATGGAGAAAAGCTTTCTAGAGGAAGTACCATTGGAGATAAGCTTTAAAAGAGTGAGGCAAAATTTGCCAAGAGAGGGAATAGCATTCCAGAACCAGGAATGGCATGAACAAAATCTTGGATATATGAAAGCTTTTTAAGGCTTTTAAAATCAAATCTGGAGAACTGAGAAACCGGTGGTGTGAGTGACCGATGTTTGGGCTTCAGGAAGCAGGATGATACAGTGTGACAAGAAAAGAATCTGGAGACTTAGGGGCAATGTCTGTAGAAATGGCAGAGAACAAGTGGACGGGTGTCATGCTGGGGAAGCCGGTAGGGCAGCAGGGTGGGTGATGTGGTCAGCTTTGTGTTTGATCAGGGCACTCTGGCTGCAGGGTAGAGGATGGATTGGAGGGGAGTGAGACTGAGGCAAAAAACCAGTAGTTTCATCCAACAAAGCCACGAAATGGAAGTAATAATAGCCTACATTTTTTCCTGTCTGTGCTCAGAAAAACAGGCGTTTATCAGGCATCACCAACCTCCCAAAACAAAGCCACTGCCTTCCATCGAGTCCCTGGGTCCTTGTCCTCCAAAGCCTTCAAAGCCCCCTGTTGTGAGCCTCCAGGCCTTCCAGAGGCAGCTAGCTGCTACTGCCAAGACCCAAAGGGAAGGTAAGGAATGCCTGTGACTCTTGCACGTCACCTCCCTCCTGCATTGACACTCAGGTGACAATGCCACTACTGCTTTTCCATGGGGCTGGACATCCATCACTGCTTATTCTCACATAGAGGCCATGGCAGCTTGCCCATGAAATGAAAGATCTTTGGGAATTGGCCCCTTATCACTCCTGGGCCAGCCCGCTTCCCCTGAGAGCATGGCATTTAATCACTGGGAATCTGTCCAAGAGGAAGAAAAGGAAAAGTCACCAAGCAGGGAGGCAGTGAGCCTCTGTTTCTTGCAAAACCTGTGTTGTCAACACAGTCCAGGTGCAGAAGTGGGGAGGGAGTGAAAAGGAAGGAAGTCAGGGTGAACTTGACCTGAGATCCTATGAGGGTCCTCTCAGGCCTCTGTGATCTGCCTTTGGTAATTAATTGAAGGCCCCCCTTCCCCCCACTGCCCCCCTGATCCTTTCCAGCCATTCGAAGCATCCTTAGAAGCCATTCCTCTGTGCTGTTTTGCGTCTTCCTCTGCTATTTAGGGAAATACCTCTCATCCCTCACCACTCTCATCACAGCCTGACCTTGTTGACAATTTAAACGCCTTCGCTTATGTTCGCGCTAGTGAAACATGAGGTGAACGTGCACTTTGGGGTGCCGTGTAGTGCTCTGCTAACGTGTGCGTTACTGTGGCCGTCAGCGCCAGCAGATGGTATGCTGAGAGCGCGAGTGCTGTCTTTGAGTGTTCATTTGACTGCTCTGGGCAACCTCTTGATTAAATTACTCCAACTCAGCGGTTCTCAAACTTGAGTATGTGTCAGAATCACCTAGAGGACTTATTAAAACAAATTGCTGGCCCTCAAAGTTTCTGATTGAGTTTGTCTGGGTTGGATCCTGAGAATTTGCCTTTTAGCAAGTTCCCAGGTGATGCTGCTGCTGGTCCAGGGACCACACTTTGAGAACCACTGCTGCAAGTCATCATTAAGTCTTATCCTAAAAGAAAATCCTGGAGGGAGAGAGATGGAGCTCTTGTAAGTATACTTTAGTAATATGGCCACCTCCATATCAAAGAAGGCCTCCACATGACCTCTCTGAAAGGGAAGAAGGTTGTCAGGGAGCATAGAACAAAGTACTAAATCTTTTGTAATAAACTGTGCTCTGTAGATCTCAGCTCCCCCACTCTCTAGCTATCTAAGTTTGGGCATGTTACTCACTGAGCCTCATTTTTCCTTATCTGTAAAATGGAGATAAATGATTATACCACTGAGCTCATAGGATTATTGTAAAGATAATGAGATGATACTTGGAAAGAGCTTAAACAATGCTTGGCACACCAGTAAGCACTCTATCAGTGATCAGTGACTATTCTAAACAAGCAATGAGCAGTTATACTCTTTGTGCCAGCCCTGTGATGGAAACAGAAGATTAAGAGATAAACCCCACAGGTTCTAGTCCTCAAGGAGATCGAGGTCTAGTGCAAGAGATAGTACCCATAAATAAATACCATAAAGTGTGGGCAAGCACTGCAATGCAGAGACAGGCAGTCTCCTGGGTGCTGGGGTGCAGGTAGGGGATGTTTGGGGCATAGATGTACTGCCACTCCACACTTCATATCTGGGGTCAGGTCATCCCGTGAGCATAATTCGTTTTCACCAGGATGCTGCCGGTGCCTTTTTTTTTTTTTTCTTTTTTTTCACTCTTGCTCTTGCTCTTGTAGTGGCTGTGAAAGAAGGCTACCTGACTCCAGAGAGGTAAGTACATGTCCTTAATTGTGGGGATGGTGGCATATCAGCCAGGCTACTTAGCCTGCCCACAAGCAGGCATAAGCACAAGCCAAGTGTCTGTATTTCTCAGAAGGGTTGTGGGAAGAGCAGATTTATAAGCAGCAAACTGCAACTTATGTTGTAAAAGAAGGATTAAATAAACTGCATTTAACTACTGTGCTGACATTAAGTTACCAAGATGGTCCTCTGAGGTTCTTCTTTTTATTACACGGTTGGGTTGAGTAAATTGAAGCATCAGCTTCTATAGTCGTAAATCAAATTAGAGGCTAAAGAACGTTCTGGGCAGCTGGCGTAATGCTAGGGATTGGTAATAGGATAAAGGACATTCTATTTTTGGTGCATTCATTCTAAGAATTTGCTACAGTAGCATCGGTTCATTAAGGCACTCAACAAAATAATATCTACTGAGCCCTTTGATGTGTCATGCACTGAGCTGGCTACTTTATACACATTTCCCATTTGGTGGCCTCGAGAGGGCTGCACAGTTGCTGCTGCCTTCCTCATTTTACAGCTCAAGACACTTGGGCTCAGAAAGTTTGCCACTTGCTGTGCCATGATTCTGACCCAGATATGCCCAAACTCTTCTGACTATGTACCTCGCCTCCCTCACGGAGATGCTTCTGTTCTCAAGAAGGTTAGTCTTAGAAGGAGAACCAGACTTACAAATAATTTTGCTTATTCATTCATCAAATGCTTGTAATCATAAAGTGTGTTGTTTTGTACAAGATTCAGATTTTACTCATTTAAAACATATTTATTGAGCATACACTGTAAGCCAAGCACTTTTCTGTACATTAAAAACAGCACTATACAAAGTAGACAAAATATCTTACATGCATCTGCACACACACTTTTATTTATTTATTTATTTATCTATCTATCTATTTATTTATTTATTTCAAAGTCCTTCAAGTTGAACTGGAAAATATTGACCTCCCTACCCTAAACTCCCAACCATCTGTCCAAGATCTACTCTTCGGTACAACAGACGTTACCTTTATTTCTTCTTTACCTGACAGTTCTTAAAACATCTAAAGGCTACATTCTTCTCTAAATTAAAATTCTCACATTTTTCAACCATTATTTATAAAACAAGAGTCTGTATTCTAGCTGTATTTCTATGAATACATATTTTAATCATCTTGTTAAGAACTCAGTGCACCTTCAATAGCCATCTTTCATTTCTGGGCTCTTCATATTATATATTAAATCTGAGAACAGCATTGTGTAGTAGAATAAGGACAGGTTCTGGAACCAGATTAGCAAAAGTCCAAACTCCTCCTCCACACCTTAGGTCACTTAACAGCTCAGAACTTTGATATACACAACTCCAAAATGGACACAAAAATAGTATTTGCTTTACTGTGTTGTTATGAAGACCAAGTGAGTTAAATTGTGTAAAGCATGGAGTACACAGGAGATGCTCAATGAGTTTTAATCTCTTCAACCCTTGACCGCCATCCTTTGTTGTCCCTTAAATATTAATGTCTCATTAGTTCCCAACAGTGAAATGGCTCTCTGGAGATTATTCTCTGCCATGCCTTTTCCATGCAAACCAAGCTGGCTGGCATCCTTCTTGAGTAAGCAGCGCCTTTTGTGTGAGCAAAGCAGGTTAGTCCCAGAACAGCAATCAGCACTGGGTCTCTGTCAGTACTTAGCAGAGTTAGCTGATATTTTATTCATTAGCTATAAATGTGGCTTCTCTCCCATTAGGAATGTTAAAGGGTAGTCCTGACTCAGGGAATCTTTGACTCAGACACATAAGGAAGGTAAAGGCTGCTTATTTCAGGAGTAGAGATGATTCAGACTGCACAGTGTTTCTCAAACAAGGGTCTCTAGTTGGGTTCTTGGGAATCTGTCATTCTCTCTCTTGAACTTTTAAATTTTGTGTTTTGTTTTAATGATAGTCTTTAAAAGCTAGTAGAAGCCTACTTTGAGACTTCTGGGTGACCTTGTTCATACCTAGCACTTTGGAACATACTTTTGGTTTTGCATTGTTGATATTTCTGCCCCCTGCAGAGTGGGAAACACAGATGCCTTCCAGGGCAGGCAGGTCACGTCACTCTGTCCAGCACCCGTGTTAGACAATGGGGAGCGTGGTGGACCATATGGAAGTGGGGAATGGAACCTGGCCTTACTAAGGCATTCAAGCAAAACAATGATAATAACACTGCAGCCAAACAAATCCATCTGCAGCCCTTATTTGAACAGTAATAAGTGCTATGAAGGAAAAGTTTAAGAGTATTAGGATAATAACTGGGGATTGGAAGTGAAATAAAGTTTAGGATGATTAATAAAGGCCTCTCGGAGGTGGTGACATTTGGGGTGAGAACTGAATAACAAGGATCCAGACATAGGAAGGTCTATGAGAACATTCCAGGAAAGGGACTAACTGGTGCAAAGTCTCCAGGGAGAAGTTTTCAAATATCCCTCCTTTAAAAAAATTCACCTGTAGCTCTATTTATTGAGCACTTTCCTTAGACAAAGACTTGTGCCTTATACTTCTGTCCATTCTCTCATTTTAAAACTCCCAGCCACCACCACCCCATGAAGTAAGTGGTTTGAAGCCTATCTGACCACAGAGGGTCAGGTTAAGTAATCCAGGTGGGTGCGACTGGAACTGGGTCAACCATGCCAGGGTACAGGGAGGCTGGCCAGGGTGAAAGGGTTTGGAGCCCAGCGTTGCCTTTTCTCTTCAGTGGCCTTCAGATGATAAACTGGAAAAAGTCATGACTGTGGAAGAAATCAGGCAATCGCAAGTTACAAACTTGAAGCTTATTTTTGTACAAAGGCATATGCAGTAAGGTTGAATGAAAACTAATCTTGAGTATGGCCACACGCTGGGTATTGCTCAGACCTTTTGTATCTGTGAGACTGACTTTTCCACATGACCGTCATAGGGCAAAATTAATACTCCCATTTTGTAGATGAGAAACCAAGAGCCAGAAATGTTTCATGACTTGCCCTAAAGTGCAAGAACATACAAAGCTTATTCAGGATGTGAACTCAAGGCCATATTACGATTTTTAGCCATATTATCCTGTCTCAGATTTTTTCCACCATGAAGGGTTTTTATTTATTTATTTTTTTAAATTTTATTTTGTTGATATACAATGTGGTTGATTATTGTGGCCCATTACTGAAACCTCCCTCCCTCCTCCCTCTGCCCCTTCCCACCCAACAATGTCCTTTCTGTTTGCTTGTTATATCAACTTCAAGGAATTGTAGTTGTTATGCCTCTTTCCCCCACGGTTTTTGTGTGTGTGTGTGTGAATTTATTTATTTATTTTTAGCCCCCACCGATAAGTGAGAACATGTGGTATTTCTCTTTCTGTGCCTGACTTGTTTCACTTAATATAATTCTCTCAAGGTCCATCCATGTTGTTGCAAATGGCAGTATTTCATTCATTTTTATAGCTGAGTAGTATTCCATTGTGTAGATGTACCACATTTTCCATAACCACTCATCCGATGATGTACATTTGGGCTGGTTCCAACTCTTGGCTACTGTAAAGAGTGCTTCAATGAACATTGGGGAACAGGTATGCCTTCTCGTCTGATCTTGGAAACTAAGCAGGGTCGGGCCCGGTTAGTATTTGGATGGGACACCCTAGAGATATCTATTAAACTGCAAAGCCCATGAAAGAAGGGATAATGTTTTTCACCTCCCAGAGCAAGAAAGACAAAATTGAACTAGTTTCAAAAAGTAATAATAATTTCAAGACTATGACAATGACTAACAAGGGCATGAGGCAGAGTATGATGGTATATAGAAATAGATGGGGAGGAGGGCTATTTGGAAAAAATAGCTGGAGAAAGATTTTGTGAAAGGGAACAAAGGTGAGACCAGATGGTTGAGGAGCAGGCCATACAGAAGATATCCTAGGCAGCAGGAACAACGTTTGCAAGGTCCTCAAGATAGGAGAGAGCACAGCACTCTGGCTGTGGAGAATAGATCATGGAAGGGCCAAGCAGAATAACATTTAGTATGTTAAAGAGAAAAATAGGGTTGTGCATGGGACATTGGTGATAAGGATATTGCAAGCAGAGGAATCACATGCACAAAAGCACAGAGGCAGGAAACAGCCTGATGTGTTCAGGAAATACAGGTAACGTGACATGATTAGAATGTGTAGTGGCAGGGTGTGGGGTAGGGGGAGGGGTCCAGCAGCATGTAATAGCTGCTCAATAAATGTTGTCTGAGTAGGGGAATGAACTTAGATGGTATCCAGCTTGAGACTCAAAAGATATCCAGTCTATTTTTGTTATTTCCCATTTTCCTGGGTGTATCTCACCTCTCTGTCTAAATTATAAATTCTTCAAAAGCAGGAGAGGGTCTAATATTTCTTTCTTACCAGCTGCATAACTGAAGTTTGTTTAAGTTGAATGGCAGCAATGTTTACAAATTAGAAGATCCAGAAAGTATGTTATAAAGAGTTAAAAGCATAGATTCTGGGGTCAGAAAGGCTTGGATTCATGTTTCCAGTTCCACAAACTAGCTATGTGGACTCGGAAAAGTTATTTAGTATCTCAGGGCCTTCCACATCCTTGTATAGGAAATGGTGGAATCAAATCCCATCTCCTAGGGTGATTGTGAGGACTGAGATGCGCATCTTTAATTCCGCAAAGTGGAATTACAGTGTTGTAAACACTGGATAAAAGGCAGTGATTTGTTGTTTGTTTTTAGTAGCAGGGTTTGGCTGTATCAAGGTCTGAAGCTGCAGGCAGCAGACTGGCAGTCAGACGGGACTCCTAGTGAAAGGCTGCCGCTAGCTCCGAGGAAGACCCTGCCTCTCTCTCTGTAAAACAGATGGGCATGCCTCAAAACAGGCACTCTGAAATTTGAAATGCAGATTTTAAAAAATTTGACCTTAGAGATCAAAATAACCACAATCCCTTATTTTGATGAGGGCTTGTGGTCATTTTGTTTTATGCCGCTGATGTTGCTGCTGGTTTATTAAGAATCTGCTTTAGCAGTTGCATTAGTAGAAGACAAATGCTTTTAGAAAGTCATTCCAAATTCACCACTGGTGCCGTCCTAACCTCAAATTACAGGTTAAATAAAATTTTTATTTTATAGGTGATAATGCCAGGCTCAGAGAATAGTAGCTTCATTGTCACGTTTTCCCCATATAAATGACTAATATATAGGAGAATTGATCTGTGAAACTGTTGGATCAGCCTAACAAAGTCTTGAAAAATATCATCCTGAACCCATTCATAAACTCCTTGACTTTCACCATCATCCAGTGCTTCATTATTTTCATTTTTCAGGTTTCCCTTGGTTCTAGAGTGACTTGTAGTGCAGAGAAAAAGACCAATGGACTATTTCCATACCTCCTGTGCTACTTACCAACAGTGCTATCTTGGGCAAGTTATTGAATATCTTCAAGCCTCAGTTTCCTCATCTGTAAAATGCCTCATAGTGCTACTGAGAGGATTAAATGAGATAACATATATACGGCCAACATGAATATAGTTTTTTCAAAGAGTGAATAAGAATGTGCAACTTAATGAATGAGAAAGCTTAGAATATTTCTACTTTTGCATCTTTTGTAGACATGCTCTTTTCCCATTATGGCTTTGGTTAAGAGCTTGGACAGTCCTCTGGGGTCTTCTTAGCTCTATGTTCTAATGACCTGTTTCTTTGATGACTTTCACTGCAGTGTGAGCTACTCATGCTATGTAGACTTCAACTGGTACTTTCCCTGTGTGAGACGGTATATAGCACAGTGGTTAAGAGCACAGATTCCGGAGTCACATACCCGGCTTCTAATCTGTAATCTGTGCTCTGCCATTTACTACTCTGTGAGCTTGGATTATGCCTCAGTTTCCTCATCTCAACATATCAGGAATGATAGTATCTACTTCATAGGGGCAAATGAATTGACATGTATAATTGGAGCAGTGCCTGGCTCATAGTGAATTCTCAATAATTATTAGCCATTATTATTGTTTACATGCCCTGCTTATGAATGAAATCAATGCTTTGACAATGTAGCTTTAGAGTTAAACTGAAGCCGAGGAGATGGCATACTTTGTAATGTGATGCAGCACTTCAGTAACATTTACTTGCTCATCATAGTTTTGCGGTCCTCTGTAGAAATAATGGGGTCATAAATATATGAATAAAAGAAAAAAAACCCTAGTATCCAGGACTGAGATATGTTGAAGATGTATTTATTGTTAGTTG
This sequence comes from Cynocephalus volans, assembly GCF_027409185.1. Taxonomy (NCBI): domain Eukaryota; kingdom Metazoa; phylum Chordata; class Mammalia; order Dermoptera; family Cynocephalidae; genus Cynocephalus; species Cynocephalus volans. The sequence goes on along the minus strand of NC_084467.1, from coordinate 47,971,865 downwards.
TTGTAGTAAAAGTCATAGTAGAATTAGTAAAGTTATGGTACTGTGGTGATAGGGTTGTGTATATATATGTGCATATGTATATAAACACATATAAAAATATATATGCCCAAATATTAAAACATATATTGTATAATACGCACACATGTGTGTGCATGTGTGTGTTTTGTGAAAATATGTAGAGACAAAAGTTTTAATAGCTTACGAGAGAAAAATATCCTTTAAAATTTATTATGTATTTTTGTGAACCTGGTACAAATGTATTTTGAGATCCATTTTAGATAGCATGGATGCCATTTTTAAAAATCTAATTGCCGATCATTTAAGTCAAGCGAAGGATTTCTTAGTGTGAAGGCCTGTGGGGAGAGTCGTCTTACAAGAAGTACTTACAGGAAATAGGAATTTGCCCAGTTTGAAATTTGGAAATTGAGAAACCAGATGCTCTCATACTCCCTGGTCACCAGGAACCCATAGAATGTCACAGAGAGCACCTGCTGGCTAAACTATCCCTATTTCCAAAATTTGTGGCCCACTGAAATAAGAAGTGGAAAAATCTGGGTTTTCAGCTTAGGTCCACAACACCCCCACCACCCTTATAAAATAAATACAAAAGTACAGCTTACAGGTTTTACTGTCCAAGTCTCAACCATTCTACTCAATGCAAGGTTGTCTTTAGATTTCTCAGAACTTTCTTGCAGTGAAACTTTTTGACTTACTGTTATGCAATGTGGCACAGAAGACAAGAAAATTGCCTCTTGGGCATTTCCCATGTGGTAACTCATTTATTCTCACACAGTGACCCTGTGAGGAAATTAAGGCTCTAAGAACCTAAATGACAGCTCAGGATGACAGAGCCAGTGAAAATGCACATACTGAATCTAAGCACAGTGTCTAACACATGGCAAACCCTCAATAGTAGCTACAGGTATTACTGTGATGAATTTCATTATTTGACCAAGTGAACAGATGTTTGAATCAGCTGTGTGAGCCACGTCTTCAGAGTACAGCCTAATATGGAAGGTGACAAATCATTCTTCTAAGGACAATGAGAGATTCTGCAGAGAGATCTCAGGGCTGTGGTCCAGAGGTAGACATGGCAAGTGGAAACAACCATGAGAGGAGGTCACTTGTCTATGCTTCAGTCAAAGAGATACTGCTTGTTCAAAAATTTATTTTGAAGGTAGAATTCTAAGGGTCTAAACAAAATTACAAAATTTCTGGTTTTGTAAATCATCTTTAACACTTGCCTTGCATTTAAGGAGCTGTTGTTGCTTCTTGAACCTAGATAATATTGAAGATATCATTAAGGAACATTAAAGTTTTATGATATAATATTTCAATTGCTAGAGGTTTTCTGTAAGACAGTATGAAAAGGTAGAAACCTGATCCTATGCCAGTAATAAAAGAACTTTACAAAATGCAAACCTCAAAACTTATCTTTTAAAAATACAATCATTTCTGTCCTCCAACGTAATATTACTAGCACACTTTTGTGAAATGCCTATGTGCAGAGGACAAATATTTCATTCAATATCCACAATATCCATTTAAAGTAAATTTAATTGTCACTATTTCGTAAAGTAGGACATGGAGGGTTAAGGTATTTATCTAGTACTTTGTAACTAGAAAGTGGAGGAGAGCTAGGATTCAGATTTAGATCTGTCTGGCCCCACGCTCCAGGTCTGCCTGTTATTCTACACTGCCTCCCAATAGCATCTGCACTGCTGGAGACAGACATTTTTCATAAATGTGGAAATAAGGAATAAAGAAATTGAAGCATAGATATATTTAAATCATAGAGTTACTTCTTCTCTGTGATCCAAGTTCTTTATATTGATCCACACTGTATAAAATCAAGGTGGATCTCAGATCTAGCTTTAATGGACTGAGGGAAAAGATAACAGACATTTTCAGGTAGCAAAGCAGGTTTAAATACAGCTACAATGTCCTTTGTCCCTTTTAACATTAATCCTGAGACTCTCTCTCTGTAAAGACAGTTGATCCTAAAGATGCCTTTTTCAAAAAAACATTTGGTTGAAATTATTTATAATCATCTGAAGTCAGATATTTATTCATTTCTGATCAAAGCTGACCCTTAATGAGGGACATGTAGGTTGTTTTGAATTTCCACCATTGTAGACAATGCTGCAGTAATCATCTTATGTTTCTAGGTGAATGAATACAAGCAAGTTTCTCAAAGCTATTTACTTAGAAGTAGAATTGCTAAATGATAGTAAATAAACAACTTAAGTGTTACTAGATATTGAAAAATTATCCTCCAAAATGGTTGTGCCAATTCATACTCTTAAAGCAGCATATGGATTTTCTGTTTCTTTATCTTCTTGCCAAATGATGTATTATTTTCAAACTGGATAGTTGCTAATCTGATGGGTGTGAACTAAATTCTCATTGTCTTGATCTCCATTTTCCTGTTTACTATGAGATTAGGAATTTTCTTTTATGAGCTGTTCACTTTAACTCTTCTGTGATGTCTGTCATATATTTTTGTCCAATTTTCTATGGGGTTATTTGTCTTTTTCCTATTGCTGAAGTTCCCAGTAGAGTTTAGATATTAACTCTGTTACACTTCACAGTTAAGTATGATATTTGTTGGAAGTTAATCTAGTTAAGAAAGTTTATCTCCATGAAATGTTTTTATGCATCTATTAAAATAATGGGTTTTTTTTCCTCTTTTACCGAAACAATGTGATTAATTGCAATGATAGATTTTCTATCATTGAAGCCATCCTTGAAGTCTTGGAATGAATTTTAGTTGTTCTTGAGTTATTTCTAATGTTGCTTAATTCATTGTTCCAGTATTTTATTCAGTGAGTTTGGGTTAAAATCTCTCTTTTTTTCATAGTCCATTTTCCCCCCTTTATTCTGCTTAAAATCAGGGATCTGACACCTCTAGAAATCATCAAAAAATAGTTGAAAAATTGTTATCAAAATAAACTAATAGAAATAATACTGTCATGGAATGGAATGAGTACCAAAATAAGAATAAAAAATGTTTGTATTAGGGTTCTTTTTAAAAAAAAAAAAAGTACAATCAATTTCTGTACACCTTTTTTTCTTATTTTGTAAAATAGCAAAATAAAACTAATGCTTTTATAAATATTCTTTTGATGGTTAATTTTCTATAGTTGTATGAGGCTGAAGCTCCATATGTTTAGCACTGATCACAGAATATATAAGGTTCAGAATAACATTTCTGAAAAACAAAGAAAATTATTTGGCAGCTAATTCCTTCATGCACTATTTTTTCCAGTTGTGTTTTAGATTTCCCAAACAACTAAAAATTTCTTTTGACTGAAATATGTCATTTTGATGTATTTCAGTAAGGATCTGTGAGTAGTAAGTGCATGCACTTGCATTCTGAAAATGTCTTTGTTTCTCTCTCACTCTTCAAAGGTAATTTAGGTGAAATAGAATTTTATGTTAGCTTTTTCCAATTCCCAGTGTTTTAAGATGTTATCCACCATCTCCACCATCCAGGGTGCTAATGAGAAGTCTATAGTCTGATTTTTGTTCCTTAGTAGCTACTCTGTCTTTTCACTCATGTAGGTTTTATGTTTTTTTCCTTTCTTTGACTTATGCTAATTTATTACAAAGTGTGTACATGTGGATTTATTGTTATTTCTCATTATTAAAGGTGCTTCAATAGAACTTATGTCCCTTTTCAATTTTAGAAGTCTTCTTAAATTTTAGAAAAGTCTCTTGTTTGAATATTGACTCCTTTTCATCATTCTCTCTCTTCTTTTCTTTCAAAATCTTTCGTATACGTATGTTGGATCTTCTCATTCTATTTTCTCTATCTCTTAACTTCTCTTGAATCTCTCTGTGCTATATTCCACGTGATTTCGTCGGATGTAACTAATTCACCAATTCCCTCTTCTGCTGCATCTAGTCTAGCTTTCAGTCTCTACATTAAAATTTTTATTTCAATAACTATATTTATGATTTCTCTAACTCCTTTTTTCTGTCCCCAAATCTACCAGTCTCTTATTTTTACCTAATGGCTATTATTCCTCACTTTATTTCTCTCAACACTGAAAACATATTTATTTTAAATTCACTTTCATGTTATTCTATTATTTCCCCCATTAGTTATATCTTCTGACTGTCTTATGATGACTCATCTCCTTGTGTGGTTTTCAGTTTTTTTACTATCATATATATATATATTTTTGGAATGGTAATTGTTTTATTTGGAAACCATAGATGCCACGTGTTGTGTAAGCATCTTTACAGAATAATTTCAGATTCGCCTTTGCAAGGGGGTTTTGGGTTTCAAGTACGAGTTTTGGCTTGTGTCTCTGAAATACACAGATCCTATGAATTTAGACCTCACATCTGTACTTGCCTGGGTTTTTGAGTTTCTGATTTCTCGTGAGTTACTCTTTCAGCTTCTATGGCCATAGCAAGCTTCCTTGCACATTCCCTGGGAGAATGGACAGATTTTTTTTTAGAATTTGTTTTACAAATGGGACAGCATTTTATGACTCTGGACTTTATACTGTTCCAGCTTCCTATTCATATGAGGCCCTGGGGGCTCAGATTTACCTTTTGACTCAGACATTAAATCCAGTTGCCCAGCTATTAAGATCACTCTTTATCTGGTCTTAATTTCCCTTTGAGTCTCTTGACTGTGGTTCTCACTTGCATCTTTAATTGTGAGTTTTCTCTCTATGGCACCTGGGAGTTTACTTTATTAATTTCTATGTGAGCTTGGTAAACTTTGAACAATTCTTCACATTATCATATTTCATCTAGAATTCCTGTGTTTAGGGGTGATGCACCTTTCATATCTGCTTAGGCCACCATATTGGCCAGTCATATTTATATTTCTTTAATGAGGAAAAAATACAAAAAGCTTTATTATATGTTTAAACAAATGTTTTAAGTAACCTTTTCTCTCCATGCTTCTCAGTGCTGAATTTGAAGAACCACATAATTACGAGGCAACGATTTCATATCTGAGACACTCTGGCAACTCCATTAACCTGTGCACTGCAAAAGAAATTGCTGATTGTAAGTCTGCTAAGCCAATTAATATTGTACCTCCGTGTGGAATGAAAATGTGTCAAAAATGGTATTTTCCCTCTAGATAACTGTAAGTTTAAAAATTCACGGTCACTCTGCTCTACCATCTTATTTCTTTTTTCTTTTTTTCCCATGGCTGGTCTCTTAAAAGTATAAACAAATCCAGTCGGGCATCAGTGCTATCTCATGACTCCTGTTGGGACCTTCTCTCTATCTCTTCTCTCTCCTTCACCAATTGACTTAGCTGCTTTGCCTTTTGTAGATACAAGGGAGGGAAAATCAAGGTAGGGTGATTCATTTTTATTCCTTCTCCTATAGAAACTTTTTCTCTCTTCTCGTGGTGTCTTTCTGGAAGTCCCCTGGTTATTCAGTGTATGGAGAGGGAGATAACAGAACATGAGAATTAGTCCCCTGTGTTCAGTCTGAATGGGAGCAGGGGATTTATTTTATGGATCTGACCACTGGTTCAAAACTAAGTCCTTCTGCCTCTGGTATTGCCAACAATGTTCAGACCTTTTTGTGAAAAAAAAAAAAAGAGACCTTCTCAGGTAAAAAGATGAAGAAACAGGGACTCATTTCTTCAAGTTTTGAAGTCTTTGTTCTGGCTGTAGAATCAGCCAGTTCTCTACAAAAGGCATAAATATCAGTGCTGGAATAAACTCTAGTATTTATTGAGCCTGTGTTATGGGCTACAGTCCTGTGTTAGGTCCTCTATGTCCATCTGTGCTGATAGAGTGGTTTTATCACCCCACCGATAGAGACAGGAAATTGAAGATCAGAGAGACTGAGTTGCACAAGGTCATACAAGTAATATGTAGGGGAGCTATAATGTGAAACAGGTTCAACCTGCATCAAAAATCCACATACTTTTCATAATCTTGTGCTGCTTCTCATTCAAGGAAGTTTGGCTTTCCTGGAAGGAGGATCAATGAGATCGTGTGGTCCAACCTCTTTATTGTTCAGACAAGAGGTCCAAGATTCTGGGAAAGGAAGTCATTTTCCTGGGAATACATACTTAAGTTCATGGAGTAAGAATCAGGATGCACTGAAATTTCCGTCCACTCCCCCAGGAAACAAGAGGTTGGAGAACTACTAGAAAAACTCCCTGTCTCCTAGACTGGGTGAGGTCTAGATTCTCCCATATGGTTTGTAAACTACTAGCTATTAGAGGAGCCACTCCTGCCCCCAACACCCCCGGAAGGCAATGCTGCCCTACACTCAGGGTCTCTGGGCCCCAGCTTGAGAGCAGGGCTTCTCAAATTCTAAGGTTCACACAGATCACCCAAGTGTCTTGTTAAAGTGTAGATTCTGGTTCAGTAGCTCTGGTGTGGGGTCTAAGATTCTGTACTTATAAAAAGTTTCCTGGTGATGCCAGTGCCACCAGTCTACAGGCCACACTTTGAATAGAAAGGCCGTGGCCCCATTTGAGCCAAATTCCAACTGTGTGCTTTTGCACAAGGCTAAGAGGTCACAAGGCCAAGGGGATGCTCCTATCAGAGCCTGCACCTTCTCTCTCTGGACCATGTGTGATCCCTAGAATCCACCCCCTGGTAAATGACTTTCCAAGATCCTGCTTGGATCTCCTCCCTAAGTCTTTCTTCCTCAAACAGACTGGGCTGCAGGGAGAGCTGTTCCTGGGCAATGGCGTGGATGGGTTTTTGACATATGCAAGGCCCCTCATGGTGCAGAGAGAAGCTGAGGATTGAAACGGGAAGCTGGACCCAAGTCCTGCACTTGTTCTCTCCAGGCCACACATTTTAAAGATGGGCCTGCCAGGTGTATCACTTGAGGTACCCAAAGAAGGATCCACTAACCCAGGCCTCTCTTTAGTGTTTCATGGAAGGATTTCTTGTGTATTTCATGGACAGTGCTGCCAAGGAGGCAAGGGATTATGTATGAAACAAGAAAAGGCTCAGAAAATAAGCCACTTACCCAATGGAGAGGTGACAGAGCATAGGACAGTAGAAAGGGAGCAGAGTGGGAGAAGGGCAAGGGTGGCTACGGCTTCCCCTGCCAGAGACGGGGTACAGGCCTCCTTGCAGGAGTTAGGAATACACCTGATGGGGCAGAAGAGGCTGAAGAACCACAGCCTGGGATCAAGAAGGTTCTGTTGTAGGTCCCCACCCCTCTCCCTCCCTCTCTGTAAAGAGCCAAGGTGCAGCTACCCGCAGGAAGGAGAAAGGAAGTGAGGTATTGTACTCCCACTTTTACTCTGATTCTTCTCCCAGTATCTTCCATCCTCTCTATACTGCTCATTGGTTGAATGACATTTGAATCTCAGTTTCCTCATCTCAAAAATGGGTATAATCTCTTCTGTGGACTTATTCTGAGTGTTTGATAAAATAATACATTTATATTCAAGTGAAATTCTGCTTCTGGGAAGATGGAGCAGATGTACTTTACCCTATTCCTTCTGCTAAGTACAACTAAAAACTCTGTACATTATATATATAAAACAAACATAAGAAGACTAGAAGACTCTGAAAGGTAGAAGAAGGTAGACCAGCGGAACCCAAGAAAGGACAAGGTGGTGAGTTCCCTAGTTTTTGTTTTGCTGCATATATCCCACATCTGGAGGTGAAAAAGCTGACAATGTGGAAACACCAATGGGTACAGGCAGAAACAGCTCCAACAAAAGCCTTCTCTTTCCAGCCAAGGGACCAGGAAAAGGGCAGCTTAGAAAGACAGAAAATCTCTAGACAATAACTGGTCTACTCCAGCCAAACATCAGAGAAAAAAGCAGTGGCCCCACCAACAACAGCAATGCCCAGTAAGGAGTCTGGACAAGTCCCTCATCAGGCTGTAATGATGTACAACTCCCCAACCCAGGTGGTGTCAGCAAAAGCCAAGGAGAGGGCTGGAGTTTTCATCCCCATCAGGTGGTCATGAAACCTCAACTACAGTGTCTGTGAAAACCACATGGGGAACGTGGACTTTCACCTCCTTCCCTGCAGTAACAAGGCAGCCCTTCCCTCCCTGTTGGGATGTATCAGAGCAGACCTAGTGAGAGGACTTTCACAACCACCCAGCAGGAAGAAAGCCACTCTCTCCCTATGGTAGCAGCAGAGACCACCACATGGGGAGTAAAACAAGGTACCCCTACCCTTCCCAGCCAGGCATTATCACATATGCCTAGTGGAGAGCTGGAACTCCTGCTCCTGCCCAGCAGTGAGGAGGGGTCTTTCCCTCAGTTCAGTATCTTTACAGAATGAATGTTTGTGACTCCCCAGAATATATATGTTGAAACCTTGTGCCCTAATATGATGATATTTGAAGGTAGGGTCTTGGGAGGTAATTAGAATTAGATAATGTCATGAGGGTAAACTCTTCACGAATGTAGTTAATGTCATTATAGGAGTCCTGAGAGAGCTTGCTTCTTCTCTCCACTGTGTGAGGACACAGCAAGACAGTTGCCATCTGTGAACCAGTAAACAGCCCTCACCAGACACCAAATCTGCCAGTGCCTTGATCTTAGACTTCCCAGCCTCCAGAACTGTGAGAAATAGATTTTGTCATTTTTAAGCCATCCAGTTTATGATATTTTGTTATAGCAGCTGAGTAAGATAAGTTTCAAAGAGACCAAGTGGGAAACCTAGACTTCCCCCCCATCTGGCAGAACAAAACAGTCCCCCTCCTTTTTTGCTGCCACTGTGGTGTCAAAACAAACAAACAAACAAACAAACAAAAAACAGCTAAAATAGGTTTAAATAATATCCAGGGTCTCATAACATGTTACCCAAAATGTCCAGGTTTCATCTGAAAATCGCTCATCATACCAAGAATCAGGAAAATCTCAACCTGAATGGAAAAAGACAATCAATAGATGCCAAAATTGGGATGACTAAAATATGAAAATTTTCTGACCAAGACTATATAAAGCAGCTACTATAAAAATATTTCAGTGAGAAATTATGAACATACTTCAAAAGGATGGCAAAAAAATAGTCTTACCAAAATAATAGAATGTGTCTCTGCAAAGAAATAGAAGATGTAAAGAAAAACTGAATGGAAATTTTCTAATTGAAAACTAAGGAAAATAAAAATCTCAATGGATGTGTTCAGCAGTACAATGGAGGGAAGAGAAGAAAGAATCACTGAAATTTAAAATAAACAATAACTCTATGGTAATTGAGCTGGTGCCTGGAGCATGGACACACTCAGAGAGACCTTGGCTCCTGGCTCCAAAGTGTGAACCAGCTCACAATGATGATGGGTCCAGTGTCTGAGACATGGATGGGCACAGTGGAGGCACAGAGCCCAGATCTGGGCCCTGGCAGGGTGGCCAGGGCTTGAGGGTCAGGGCACATGCAGGGTTGGGAGAGGTGGCAACTTCTTTCCCAAAGTGGCTCAACAGCACTGATTCTTGGTGGAGGGGGAGTAGTGTGCACCTATTTCTCCCTCTCTGGGGTTCCTCGGTAGGAATAGCTGTTGGTTACCTCCCTCTGCAGCAAAGTATGTCAGTATCCTCTGCAGAGCAGGCCATTGGAACCAGATAACCTCTGCCTTTCTACTTTGTTCCTAGCTGTCTCCTGGTATCTCAGGTATGTCAGTCTCACCAGAGATTGTTTCTGTGTGGATATTCTCTGTTGATTTTCTCCACTGTGTTGCTGCAGATTCTTTAATGGACCCTTAAACCCTCTCTGGGCTATTTTGGTTTGTGAATAGCTATCTGTATTTGTTATTTTGTGCAGATAAAGGCTGTTATCTCCTAGTCCACCATCTTGATGATGTCACCTTTTCCTCTTTTCTAATGTAAGCATTTAGTGCTATAAATTTTCCCTTCAGCATTGCTTAAGCTGTTCCCACAATTTTTGATATCTTGTATTTTCATTTTCATTCAGTTTAACATATGTTTTGATTTCCTTTGAGACTAACTTTTGACTCACAGATTATTTAGAAAGGTGTTATTTTGTTTCCAAGTGTTTGGAGAGTTTCATTTTGTCTTTTGGTTTATTGATTTCTACTTTGATTACACTGTAGTCAGAACACAAATTCTGTATGATTTTAATTGTTCTACATTTGTTGAGGTTAATTTAATGGCCCAGAATGTGGTCCATCTTGGTATAAGTTTGTGAGTAATTGAAAAGAATGTGTATTCTGCTCTTGGGAGTTGTCTATAGATGTTGGTTAGATCCTGTTGGTTGATGGTGGTGTTGAATTCTTCTGTATCCTCGCTAATTTTCTGTCTAGTTTTATCAATTGTCAAGAGAGGAGTGTTAAAGTTTTAAACTATGAGTCTATTTGTCTATTTTTTCTTTTAGTTCTTGCTTCACATATTTTGCAGCTCTAGAGTTTGGTACACACACATTTAGGATTGTTATGTCTTCTTGGTTGTTTAACTATTTTATCATTACATTATGTCCCTCTCTGTCTCTGGCAATTTTCTTTGCTCTGAAGTCTACTTTACCTGATATTAATATAGCCACACCTGCTTTCTTTTGATTAATGTTCTCTGATACATTATTTTCTATTTTTTTTTTTACCTTCAATCTACCTATACCATTATATTTGAAGTGAGTTTCTTTTAGGTAACATATAGTTGGGCCACAGTCGTCTATTCCACTAATCTCTGTCTTTTAATTGGTGTGTTTAGGCAATTTACATTTAATATAATTAATGTAATTATTGATATGTAAAGGTTTGTCTGACCTTTATTTTTTGTTTGCTCTTTTTCCTTGGTTTTTTTGTTTGTTTGTTTTTTAATATACTTTCTGCCTTTCCATGGGTTACTTGAATATTTTTCAGATTCTTTTCAATTTATCTATAGTCTTTTTTATTACATCTCATTGTATAGCTTTTTTAGTGGTCGCTCTAGGAATTGTATACACATAACTTATCACAGTTTACTGGTGTGAACGTTTTATCAGTTCAAGTGAAATGTAGAAACCTTATTTCCATTTATTTCCCTTTAACTTCCCCTTATAATACAATTGTCTTAAATATTTCCTTTACATACATTTAGTATGATGTTAGACAGTGTTATAAATTTTTGCTTCAACCATCAAACACAATTTAGGAAACTTGAGATAAGAAGAATGTGTTGCATTTACTCATATTTTACTCTTTCCATTATTCTTTCTTCCATACTGGTGTTCCAAGTTTCTTTCTTTTATCATTTCTTTTCTGATTAGATAACTTCCTTTAGCTGTTGTTCAAGATAGGTCTGTTAGAACAAATTTTCTTTCTTTGTTTTTTTTTTTTTCATCTGAGAGTGTCTGTCTTGTTTCCCCTTCATTCTTGAAGGATTTTTCACTGGCAACAGAATTCTGAGTTAATAGTTTTAACACTTGAAAAATGTGCCACTTACTTCTCGCTTTCATGGTTTCTGATAAGAAATCCATTGTCATCTGAAGAGTTTTCCCCTATAGGTAATGTGTCATTTTTCTCTCACTGCTTTCAAGATTTTTTCTTTGCCTTTATTTTTCAGAAGTTTCATTATGTTTCTTCATGTGGATTGTGTTTATCCTGTTTTGGGTTTGCTTGGCTTCTTGAATCTGTCATGTTATGTCTTTTGCCAAATTTGGGAAGTGTTCAGTCACTATGTCATCAAGTACTTCTTCAGTCATGCTTTTTTTCCCATCTTCCCCTGATCTGGAGCCACTGTAACTCTGCGCATATCTGTGCTCCTGTTCTTGGCTCCCTGACTACTTCACAAGCATCTGTACCTCACATTCTGTTACTTGGAACCCGTGCCATTACTGCCACAGACCCCAGGGCCAAAGTCTCTCCATGCGTACCTGTGCTTCAAGCCTCAGCTTTGTGGCTGCTCCATGCAGCTGCCACTGTGAAGAAGTCTACAGGCCAAACCCAGTGCCAAGAGGGATCCCCCTCACCACAACTTTCCCAATGGGAGGGGAAGATCAGGAGAACCTTAGCAGCCATCACCACTGAAGACCCCAACAACCCTTGACACCATTAGGGACATCCACAGTGTTGGCTTGCTGAGAATAACTGCAGTCTTCATCAGCACTGACTCTTACCATGCCTGTTCAACATAGTGCTGAAATTCTGGCCAGTGCAGTAAGGCAAACAAAGGAAATAAAAGGCATACGAATCAAAAAGGAAGAAATAAAACTGTATTTATTATCAGTGACATGATTGTCTAAGTAAAAGTTCCTAAAGAATTAACAGACACACACACACAGAGAAAACCCTCCTAAATGAGTTCATCAGGGTTGCAGGATACAAAATAAACATACAAAAAAATTATTTGTATTTTTATATACTAGCAATGTACACCTGGACACTAAAACGGAAACATACAATACTATTTACAGTCACTCAAAAAAGAGAAATACTCAGACTTAAGTCTAACAAAGCATGTACGAGACTTAAATTCTGAAAACTATAAAATGCTGATTAAGTAAACCTAAGAAAATCTAAATAAGTGGAGAGACATACTGTGTTTGTGGATTGGAAGACTCAATACAATAAAATTGACAGTAAAAATGTCAATTCTCCCTAAGTGATATACAGGTTTAGTCCAACTCCTGTAAAAATCCCAGCAAGATTTATTTGTAGATATAGACAAGACTTTTCTAAAATGCATATGGAAAGGCAAAGAAACTAGAATAGCTAAACACAATTTTGAAAAAGAAAAAGTAGGAGGTATCAATCTATCTAATTTCAAGACTTACAGCTACAGTAATCAAAACTGTGTGATACTGGCAAAGAGAGAGAGAACAATGGAGCAGAATTGAGAATCCAGAAATAGACCTATACGAATATGGCCAACTGATTTTTTAAATGAAGATACAAAAGCATTCAATAGAGGAAAGATAGCCTTTTAACAAATGGTGTTAGAACAACTGAATATCAATAGGTAAAAATAAACTTTAACTTACACCTTATACAAAAGTTAACTTAAAATGGATTTTTTTCCCTTCCTTTGCCCATCAAGGTGAGGAATCTAAATAATACCTAACAGGGAGAGAGGGAGGGAGGACAGAAATGAAGGAGGGAGAGGATTAGGCGGTTGGCTTTAATGTCACCATTGGGTGATTCTGTCCCTTGCACAATGCCAAGAAAACAGGGAAGACCATCCCCTTGGGGTGCATAGCTCAGCACAGGTGTCTTTGTGAGGTTTCTCCCTTTTCTACAGAACTTGGCGTTGGGTATGCAGGATTCAGGATGTTCTGGAAGCTCTGCAGAATTATCGTTAGAGGTCATCTAGATTAGTGCTTTTCATGCTACTTCTTAGGCCCCAAGGATTTCTTGAGAGGTCTTAGAGACCCTGAGGGTACCTTCAAACAGAGAAGTTCTGTTCATGTCCCTGTGTAATATTTTGTGTAAGTGAATGAATTCATGGTTGAAAGAAAGTGTGAAAGTCATTTCCTAACTGACTAACCTTGGGCAAGTTACTTCACTTCTCTGTATGTCTGTTTCTTCATCAGTAAAATTGGAATATTAGTAGTGATTATCACGAGAATTAAGTGCATTTAAATAATGCATTTAAACACTTACATAGGGCCTGGTATCTATAAGAAATGTTAGCTGCTTTTTATTATTATTTTTATAATATTAGTAATGGTCCTCTCACCTCCTGGCATAAAAGAGACTTTTCCAAGGTCACATAGGGAATCAATACATAGAGAAAGAGCAGAGGGCCTCCAAGACATGACCATGTTATGACACTAGCAGCTGTGGGATTGCTGAGGACCATCTTCTGGTATATGTCCTTTCTCTGCCAGACATGGTAGAGCTATTCAGTGGAGAGAGAGTTATATAACTGTGTAGAAAGTAAGCAAGGACTCCAATTCTATGGGCCACATTCCTGTTCCCTTCCTGACCTCTTGAGATGCAGCCCTACATACTTTATATCCCCACCCTGGAGTAAGTTTTGGTAGCAAAGCTTACCATTGCAGAACCTCCATTTTGTTAAAAAGCAGTATCAACATTATGAATCCATTATTAATTGAATGTGTATCATCTTTGTTTACTAGCCATGGCAAGTAAGGCCTGTCTGAGCCTTGGTTTTGTTGCTTCTAAGACTGAATATATGATAATCTTATTAACCCCACAGGTGGCTAGGAGAAGGAAATTGGATTATGATTTGTTAGTTCTTTGAAAAACACAAATAAGGAAATAAATTGGAGGAGAGGAGGAGAAGATTATTACTTTTAAAATTGGAAAACAAATCCATAGTAGGAATGGATATGATGGAAACTGCATCACAAACAGATATTTTTTAAAGTATCAATGGCTAACAAAGTTTTTAAAGCAAGGAATAGCTGAATAAAATGTTTTCATTCAAAAATCAGTGAAAATAAAAGTGTACAATTACCCAAGTTGAAGTATATATTATTAATCATCCATGCAGAATTTTATGTCTGTGTCAACAATCAAGTGGGACCAATCCTTAAAGAAGACCTAGGATCTCATTTATTTTATCAATGTACTGTATGTTTAGAATAATAAGATCTTAGAAATGCAGCATGTTGTTTGGTCAGTTTTCTGAACTAAAGCTTTAGGACCCTAACTGCAGGAAAGAGAAAAGAAGCAGGGAGGAGCCCCACTTATGATGCAAACATATTCATCAACAGTAGGGTGAAAGCTTGTATAAATAACTTTGAAGCGAAGAATAACCAAATAAGATATTTTATCAAAAAACAAGCCACTTTCTATACAATGTTTGGTGCTCTTCTACGCATATTACATTTCTTATATCATCTCCTCTAATCTCCCCAGTAACTCTGTTAAGACAGGTACCAACTGGCCCAGTTTCACAGATGAACCAGCTGTGGCTCGGAGAAATGAATTAATTTGTCTGAAATCCCCCATGTGGGAAATGGCATGAGTAGGATTTGAACCCAGATTCTTGCTACTACTTATACTAATAATTAAGTTTGGTATCATGTCATCAAATAAAATCTTAGAACTATTGGAAAAATCAAAAGGTATTTGAGCACTAGTAGGTGGGCTCCTCTTTTCAAGCTACATTTAAGGATATAAAACACTTACAGAGCAAAGTCACTAAGGGGCATGATGTGGTGTTCACTTTCTTGAAGTGGAAATTAGGATTTGTTAGCCCTTTTTATTTTTTTCCTCTTTTCTTCCTAGTTTGCCTTCTCATTGCTACCACTAAATTTCAGTGCTTTATCTTAAGCATGGAGTATGTATCTATTTATCAAAATAGGAAACTGAAAATGGTATTGTATGTTTTCATTGACCATAAATTTCATCCTGGGACTTCCCACAGAAATGAAAACTGTAATCAGTGACCCTATGCTTTCCCACACCATGCACACTGAGCCTTGCACAGATCAATGTTCTGAGACTGAGAAAACTGAACTCTGCAGTCTTTTGGAATTGCTTTAATCCTGGGTACTATAAGAAATGGGTGGATAAATTGCTTTGACATAATTTTTTTATGTTTATTTTAGCGACTTACGAAGTTGAAATCAAAGACTTCCAAAAGGTATTGTTTCCTCTCTCCTTACCACCATAATAACTAAAAGTTAAACAAGTATATAAGGTTGATTCTAAAGGTGTTTCTTTTATGAGGGAGGAAAGGTTTTTGGGGTGTTTTTTTTTTATTTGGTTTTCTATTTCTAAGTCTTTTTTAGACTCCAGCTGCTTAAATTCTGAATGCTGAGCCCTGTAACATCAGACACAGAAAATACGTGATGGGATAGGAGCAGGTGGTCTTAATCCATTCCTGGCCCCTTATCTAAGGTGGCCAGCTCCAACTGGCTTTTAATAACTGTGCCTTTCAGACAGACAAGTCATTTGGCACAATTCAAATTTGTAGACCCTGTACTTTCAAGAAAATAATCAGAAAATTTAAGGCATAGTTTCTGGACTCCTGCTGGGTGTGGTGCTAGGGGCCACTTTGGAAGCAATACAGCAACTTGATTAGGACCCAAGCAGAATCACTGCAGGCCTCCATCCCAGCTCCTGGCCACATGACTTTGAGTCTCCATTTCCTCGCCTATAAAATGGGGATAATAAAGCACCCCCACCTGGGGTCCTTGTGAGAATGAAAATAAGGTAAATGAAGGTAAACAATTGATTAGCCTAGAACAGAGCATTTCACCTCTCTGAGCTTCAGTGTGTCCTCTGTAAAATGGTGTATTCTTCCTGAGGACAGGAAGCTGTATCTGCTGTAATAGATGCTCAGTAAATAAGGGGCCCAATACTTGATTCAATGAATTGCTGAGAGAATTAAGTCAGACTAAGTATGTAAACACCTAAGTGCAGTATGTGGCACACGGTTGGCACTTATGCAATGTCTTAACAGTGTCAGTTAAGTTTCTACTCTTTTCACTGGGTACATTTTGTCTAGATCCTTCATCTCTCTGCTTCAGTTTTCTTATGCTTGCTGGTAAGGATTATTCATTTGTGGATACACTTTGAAGCTAGAAAAATACAAATGATTATTATTCCTATTAATGGGAGTAGAAACAGTCTATTAAAATGCTTCACTTACCAGACAACACCGGCAAATAATAAACTATTCAGCACAAGTGAACTCTCCAAATAACCAAATTTTATACCATTCGAGTAAAAAATTATAAAAGTATTTTTGATTTTGAAATATTTTAACCCTCAGACATGTTTTGTGTTCATCTCTGTATTTTTAAGCTCGGCGGGTGGTATCTGATCTCATTCTTAATGATTTGGAGTATTCTTGAATCTAAGGGACTGAGTGGGCATAGTTTATGCTCTTCTTGTAAGATACTATTGGACCCTGTAGAAGAGCTAATTGCTTTCACATCAAACCACCACAAGTCTGTTTATTGTAATTGTTTTCTCTTTTGTAACAATTACTATTTCTTTCTACTGTCAGTATCTTTGCATCTATCAGTGAGTCTTTCATGTGGGCAAGCATGTACCAAGTCCCTGTTCTGTGCTGGGCACTTGTGGATACCCAGTAGCACTTAATCCTCACAATTACTCTGCAAGCTGTTATCAATGCTTCCATCTTACAGATGAGAACATAGAGGCTAAGAGAGGTTGAGTAACCTGTAAATATTGTAGCAGAGATGTAAAACAAGGTCTGTCTAACTTGTCATTCTACCAGTGCTGCAACTAATTTGCTTTATATGTAAAATAAGAACCCAGAGTCTCTGAATGAAGGCCTGCAGGCTCTCCCCAAAGGAGAGTGTATAAACTATCATGCCTGGATTTTTGTGGCAGCATTTTGGATGCTTAGGTATTTTCTGTTTTTTTCAAGGTTCTTGGCTAGATTCCAAACAAAGAATGGCATCAGATATGTGACCCCTGAATAAATGAGGAGCTCTTTTGTGGTCATTGGGACATCATTTTAATGGAGCTAAATCTACATGATGCAAGAGCTGAGTATTGAACAGAGAGTACATGACCAGTGAGGAAAGGGAACATCCCAACATTGCTTGCACTCTGGCCAATTTTTCCCACTGAGACATTGCTCAAATACCAGAAATTCATATTTCCTCATATGATTTAGAGGTTCTTTATTCTACAGATGCATTCCTGGGAAGACATGCAGAGAACAATTTACGTTTCTAAGTCCCATCATACATTCCCTCTGGCCGGCACCGTAACTTCAGGAATGCTTGTTTTCCTTTCTGATTGATCTTCAGCCCCACTGGCAACAGTTCATAGAACATTCTGTTTTCAGCGTCTGCCTTTGCTCTGTACTAAGACCTCACCGCCCCCTCACCTTTTGGTCTAGTCTTTAATGATGTGTAACCAAACAACAGAGCCTGGTTTGGGTTGATTTATGAAAATGACCATTTCCTCTTTCCTTTCAGCCTTGGAAGAATTTTCTCCATCAAGAACTTAGGTGAGTTTTAGCTCTAAGAGGTAAAACATTACTCCAACCACTGAGCCTCTGATGACTAAACTAGTTTTCACTATGGGCCGACTATGTTTCCAGTGTCTGACCTGGCTCAGTTTCCCCAGCACCTTGCAAGGTGCTTGGTATAGAGAAAGTAATCCGTACCCCTGCCCTGCCTTCTTTTCTTGCTTCATTCTAGCCCACACTGCACTCACTCAGCAAGCACTTGCCGAGCACCCCACATGTTCTAAGTCTCTTTGCTTTTGCTTGTTTAATTCATTAATTCACCATACTTAACAATCTGGCAAACGTGTACTGATCTATCAAGCATTCCCTCTTGTAAGAAGCCTTCCTTAATTCCCCTCCCTCAGACAGAATTAACCAATCCCTTGCCCATGGTACCTCTGTAACATACACATGTGTTTACATTAATGGCATTATATGTAGTTTGTTTGCTGACATGCAGTTCATCCTCCACCTCCTCACCCCCTTCCAGTCTGGGAGCTCCTGTGGGCAGGGCCCATGTTGTATTGTTCTTGGTGTTGCTGGTGCCTCCAATACTTCCTGGGTCCAGAGTAGTGCCCTGGCACCTAGCAGTGCTCTTTATCACCTCCTCAGGGTCTGCTTCTATCATTCCTCCCCTGGATATATTTTAATGCATTAGAAGAAATGTGGTTGATGAGCTCTGGAGAAGCAAGGATCAAAATTCCCTGGTTGAGGCTAAAAATACAAGTGCTGAATCATGGGGAAACTTTGCTGCAGCTAGGTGGGCTACCTTCATTTCTCTCCTTGAATTCCTGCCTGATTCTAAATTCATGATCCTCATAATTGACCTTTTAGTACTAGTACAATGCTGGGCATGTGGTATGCACACATCAAATGATTAATTATTTAGTTCAACATTTATGAGCTTCTCTATTCAGATGCTGCTAGATTCTGACATACAAAGTGAACAGAAAGAATATATTCCTTGCTTGATAAGAGATAGGAGAGAAAGTTGATTGTTGGCAGTGGAGGATTACTTAGAGGGGAAGATGACCAAATAAATAGGAAATTACAGTATAACATGATCATTGCTATGAAAACTATAAAAATACAGAGGTGAGGCACAAAAACTGGCCTTGAGGCTCCAGGAGCACTTCCTTGAAGGTGATAACTGAGTTGAATCTTGACAGAGGGTAGGAATTGGCCAGGGGGAAATGGTGGAACATGTACTCCGGGCACAAGGAAAGGTGTGAGTGGACACGCAGTATTAAACAGTGAGGTGCAGGAATCTACAAACAGTTTGACATCACTTGAGCTTAAAGTGCAGCGTGAGAGCAGCAGGAACTAGGGGAGTATGCAGAGCTGGATCCAGGAGGGTCTGCACTCCCTAATTAATCATTTAGACCAGCACTGCCCAAGAGAAATATCATATAAACCACATCTGTTGTTTAAAAATTTTCAAAACTAGAAAGAAAAAGGTGAAATTAATTTTAATAATGAATTTTATTTAACCCAATATATCCAAAATATTATCATTTCATCATGTAATAATATAAAAATTATTAATGAGGTGTTTTATAGTCTCTCTTTTTTTTCCACACCAACTCTTCAACAGCCAGGTGTATTTACACTTACAGCTCAATTTGGACCAGACACATTTCAAATGTCCAATAGCTACATGAGGCCAATGGCCACTGTATTGAATGGCACAAATTTAGACTTTATCCTATAGGCCAGGGAGAGTCACAAAAGTGGTTTAAAGCAGAGACAATTTATCCCCTTCCTCCACAGTATTCCTAGAAGTCACAATATAAATTTAATGTAATAGTTATTTATGAAGTTCCAGCTGTGTAGAAACTACTGGTCAGGAGCTGGAGGATAAGAATATGGATTACAAAGGACATGTACACCAACAAGGGCAGGTGAATATACCAGGAGAAATATCCGCCATGTGATCTGGGAACCTAAGAACTGGGTAATTCTAACTCAGCAAGTGTTTTGATAGAAAAGGACACCAACAATTACTGGGGGTCTGTTACATGCAATGCACAATGCTTGGCTTTCAACATTTTTATCACATTTTATTCTCATGACAAACATGGAAATTGTAAATTTTCATATATAAATATGAGAAATTTTGATTTTTGGAAAGGTTCATTGCAGACTTTGAGAAAGAGGTAGAGTGGGGATTGGAGCCCAGCACTCACTCTGCAGCTCCTGTTCATCACAGAACTAGTCTTGGCCTTAATGCTGGACAGGAGTGCTCAGAAATAGGATGAATGAATGAAACTCCTTAAAACTCTTTCTTTTCTGTTACAGAACAACACTCTCGCCTGGTGTTTCTCTTTCTCCCTGACCACCTTTTCTGATTTTCTTTGAGGGCTCTTCTCTCTCTGCCTCCTGTATAAATGTGGAGGCAGAAGGATCATAGGACTACCCAGCTCTTACAGTGCCAGAAGCAAGGTTCTCACATGAATGTTG
This sequence comes from Cynocephalus volans, assembly GCF_027409185.1. Taxonomy (NCBI): domain Eukaryota; kingdom Metazoa; phylum Chordata; class Mammalia; order Dermoptera; family Cynocephalidae; genus Cynocephalus; species Cynocephalus volans. Next base: position 47,951,596 of record NC_084467.1, on the reverse strand, counting down.
ACATTCCCTGTCATTCTGTCCTTGGATTTTGCTTTTTACATTGCTCTCTCCATCTTCACTCTCTCAAATGCTCCTCCACTGCAGCTGTTATCTACATACAGTGCAGGCCAGTCATTCATTTCATTAGGGAATTCTGGGTGAGTACCACCCTGTGCCAGGCAACATGCGGTTCCTACCATGGATTACACAGCATTAGCAGTGCTAGAGGTACATATGTGAATCAGATAGTTCTGCCCTTTTATAACTTGACTTTCAGGTAATTTACAAGACAAAGAGGAGGAACTGGAGATAGACCCATAGACAGGCATGCTATAATACAACATAGAAGGCCAAAGTGTTAGGGGGACAGAGAAGGTATGACTGGGAGACTCAGGGAAGGATTCTCAAAGGTAAGGTGATTTAGACCATTGTGAAGGGTTTTGTATTTGCCATCAATATAAGATGTAGAAGGCATGTCTGACAAAGGAAATAGCTAATAAAAAGGGAGAGTTGGTCAAATAGAGTGGTAAGATGGGGAATTATGAGGGTCTAGATTCCAGCAAAAGTGGAGGGAAGAACCAGAGGAAAATGGGGTTGGAATGAAAGATAGGAGCCAAATCACTAGAAGCCTTAGATTCTATCCTACAGGCAATAGGGAACTAGAAGATTTTAAGCAGGAATTGCTACTCTGGCACTGATTGGAGCATGCAGAAATTCAGAGAAGCTACCTATATGATCGGTTCCTGGTCCCCTTTTAAAAAAAAGGTTCATGTCTTTTTAACTTCATTTTCCCCATTCATTTCCTTTAGGATTGAGCAGTGCACTGTCATCTAAACACTCTAAGCTTCACTTTCCCTGATATGTCTTCACATTTTAGCCCCAAACATGCGGATGAAGATACAAATAAGGAAAAAGAGCCATGTGAACTGGAACCTCAAAAAACAGAAAAGGGTCCACATTCAAACCATCCTTTCAAGGTATCTGTGTTCTAGGGATCCTGGCCAAGTGGTACAGCTTAGACACGTGACAGGATCAGTTGATGGGGGTGACATTTTAGAGGCTGAGACTTACATCTCTCCAGAGAGACAGTCAGAAGATGTAATGGGTGTTGGGCGTTTATCAAGAATGTGACAAACACTGAGCTCTAGCCCCCAATTTTCCATGTATAAGCCATGTAGCATGCCTTAGAAGCAGGGCTGGGATGAGGGTAAGTTCATCAAGGCACCCAGGATGCAAATATGAAGAAGAGCTCACTCTCAGGTGCCGTCCCTGCACTTGCAAGTCTCTGCAGTGAGTGCCTCCTCAAATTTTGTGCCCAAAGGCCCTGCTTAGAAGAACACCTTTAGTTCTAAGCTTGATCATCTTATCTGTAAAATAAGAATAGATAATCCCTGCCCAACTGCCATCCCAATTGTACCCTGTCTGTGATGATAAAATGAAATAATATATATGAAGGTGCTTTGGAAGCTGTAAGCTACCATAAAAGTGAAATGTGTTCTTGTTGTTTTTATTCATATTAAACACTGTGAATGTGTGTGTATATCCATATGTGGTTGGCACTGTCCCTTTCACAGTTAGTGGGTGAAAGGCTTAAACAATAGATACCAATGCTCCAAACATTCTAGATACCTGCTTGAGATGTGTCTGTCTTTTAACATCAGATTGTCCCAGTTTCATCTGCAGGGATGGGGTAAATCAAAAAGCATGCTGGCGATGTGGGCCTGAACTAGTCCATAGGCCTAGAGGCCAGGCTGGACCATGTTGGCTGTTTACAGAGTATCATGAAGCAGCATAATTTAAAGAAAGGAGTAGGTCACTAAATAGGAAAGACAAGGTCCAGAGTCAGGACAGCATCTTCAGGTGTCAAAGCCAGAGGGCAGGGACAAGGCCATAAATGGGTGTTGAGGCTAGAGATCAGGAAGGGGTTGATAGGAGCATATGTGAAAGGCAGTAGAGAAGCATGACTAAGAAATCTGACCATAAAAAAGCAGGGCTCTGCTCTGGTTCAGTGCTGTCTATATGACAGCCAGGCCTTGAGTCAGACTACCACCAAAAGGTCACTTCCCTCCTTTATGCAGTGGGTTTCAATGTTGGACATTATTAAAAGTTATCTGGGATATGTAGGTGAATGGGGGACTGCATTCATTAGAGGACTACATTGAAGGATAGTGATCACTATATTTGTGTAGAACATTGACTTCATTACTTGCTTGTCATTTTTTCCCCACTCAAAAAATTTATGGTTGGCTGTGTGACTTAAATGAATGCCCCTACTCTTATTCTCCTGACAGTTTGCCTAAGATCCCACCGCAAACTCAGGGTAATCCATGCCTGATGTATATTCATTACATTAGCTTTTGCCAAGTACTTTCAAATGTGTTATCATAGCTAACACTTACGTCCACTCTGCTGTGGAAGGACAGTAACCCTTCTCTCATTTTCATTTGACAATTAAAAAACATTTAGATGGCCAAAAATGTTCTAATTCTTCTCTCTCCAGTGTCTCTACCTATCAGTCTATCCAGATCTTTCTGAAATGTAAATGTGATAGAGTTTTCTCCCTGCCGGGCTCCCCATGATTAAGAAATGAAGCCCAAATTCTTTGCCTTACATGCAAGACCCCTCGTAATTCAGCCCCATTCACTTTTATCTTTCCAGCCTCATCTCCAGAATTTTCTCCCTGTGTCTTCCCCCTTTTCCTTCAACTCCTCCCTCAGCAGCAGCCTCCATGCTACCCTTACGTGGACACTAACACTCCTCCAAGTACTCCATGCCTGTGATCCCGCTGATTTATCTGCCAGGTATTTCTTCATCCCCAAGATCAATCTTGCTCTTATACTTTAAAAATTACAGTTTAATGAAACCTGTTTTTGAAGCTTTCCCTGATCCTATTGCCCAGCTAAGAGAACCGACCTCCCCATCCTCTCTGTTTCCATGGCAGTGAGTAACTGCTGTAAACAACTCTCATCACGTTATAGCCTAATTCACTGTCTGTGTGTATTGTCTCCATGGCCAGCATGTGAGACACTCTGTCCATTGCATGTGTCTACTTCCAGAGTTTAGCGTGTTGTCTCACCTTCAATAAGTGTTTGACAAATGCCAGAGGAAGGGAATGCAGAAAGAAGTGAAAAGGAACAGGAGAATGATGGGTGGAAGGATGAAACATCAGGCAAAAAGAAGGACAGGAGAAGGAATACACAGCATCCCTTAGTGGTGAAGAGCACAAGGCTCTGGGGTCGAGTCCCACCTCAGTAGATTACTAACTGTGGGACCAGAAACCAGTTATTGAACCTCTCTAAACCCTTTTCCAAGAGGACTAATGATATTTTTCACAAGGGGTGTCATGACAATTAAATGAGTTGGAATATAGAGTCTACCCTGTAGTGCAGTCGGTGCTCCATTATATCCTGACTGCCTCCTGTGGGCCTGCCTCTATGCCAGGCACTCACTGGCCATCCAGAGGTAAATGAAGGACAGGGTGTGTGCCCTCGTGAAACTTAGAGTCTAGTAAGATAGCATTAAATAATAATTGTTACCCACGAGGAATGAATGAATGAAGAACAGCATGAATAAGCAAAGAACTGATAAATCAGAGCCCTGCAGTACTCTACCTGTTGCATATATTTAGGTAGGTGCCTATGAGGGGACACCTGGAAAAATCCAGATGACAAACGTCCACAGTAGGAGCATGCTGGCCGAGAAGCAGGATGCCCTGATTGACGTCATCCAGATGAAGGCCTGCCCCAAGGGCCCAGGACTGGCCAGGCACTCCCAAAGCCACGGTAAGTTGTATTTCTTCCTGATCCTCTTCACCATTACCACACTGTTTTAAAGCTGAACGTGGAGAAAAATTTAATTTATTTTTTAAATGTTTATTGAACATCTATTACATGCCAAGTAACCTGCCCTAGTGAGGTGGCTTACCATGGTGGAAAGTGCACTGGATGTGCAAGCAGAGGACTTGAGTTCAGTCTAGGCTCTGATAATTATTAGCCATGGGGTAAGAAACTTCATATTCATGCAAATTGATTTCTTCATTTATAAAAGGTTGTCATGAGGCCCAAGCCCAGCAGTATGTCCTATGACAGGTATTTGGCAAATGTTTATTCTTCCATGTCCACTAGCCCCTTTGTCTTTGCAGCCCCACCTCTGACACACTGATGATGTGGTATGCTATCACTCATTGACCCTATGTAGGCTGCATCTTGTCTTCATGTCAGTCAGGGCTCTGGATTGTAAGCCACAGAAATCAAATCGTACCGTGTTCAACAGAAAAAGAAAAGGAGGTTCAGCTGGCACCAAGTCTAGGCATGGCTGGATCCAAGGGCACAAACAATATCACAAGGACTCAGCGTCACTTTTTCTACTCCTGGCTTTGCTCCCCACTGGGTTGGCTTCATTTTCAGGCAAATTCTGCCCTGTTAGAGGCAAGATGGTATCCAGTAGTGACAAGCTTACAACCTTTCCTTTTAGGCACACCATAGGAGTACTAGAGATTTTTATCTTCCTAACAGTTATAAAACTAAGATATGAGTCTTATTGGCTTCGATTGGGTCACATGCCAATCCTGAACCAATCGTTAAGTATAAGAGATATATGCTCTGATTGGCCCAGCCTGTGTCATAAACTCAACCCTGGACTGGGGGTAGAGTCAGTTCTACCAAAACTGCATACCCTCAGAGTGAAGGATTCTTGAGGGAAAACCAGATGGCTATTATCAGGGGGAAAAAAATAAAAGTAGATGTTAGACAAAGAAAACAGATATCCACTCCAACCCAATAAGCCATGGCAAGCCACTGATGTATCATAATGTGTTACAATCAGAGTTGTAGAAAGAGTAAATTTTCAGTGACCCTAAGATGGACTCAAGGCCCCTTACAGTTGCCTCCAGCCTAGCTGGCCTCGTCTGTGCCACACAACTTCCTCACACACTCCGCTCTATTCTCAGTTTACTGACTATGTCATGTGCTTAAGTGACCCTCTAATTTTTCTTGATCTCTTTTCTCCATCTGGAATGCCTTTATTCCCACTCTCTACCTGCTAGTGTCTACCTGTCCTTCAGGATCTATCCCCAAAGTCACTTCTTCTGAGACCTCCCTTACCTTCAGCCCAACTTCCTCTTTTCTACTCTCCAGGGACCATAACTCCTCACTCTTCTTTGTTTCCATGACACTTAAACAGCAACAGTATGGCCACATTACTATATTAGAATTAAAAGTCAAGCATTTCTGGGACCCAGGACCACTGTATAATACCCCTGCAACCTTGGGAAATTTACTTACTTTCTTGTGAAAATGATGATAATACTACTCATTTCCTAGGGCTATTTGTCAATGCATATAAAGTGTCTGGTTCAGATGTTAAAAAACTGTTCTCTTCATTTACTTTCTTTCTTGCAAAATTGCAGCATGCTTTTATCATAATCTATGGTTTATGTGTTATCTCCCATGGTACACTCTGGGCACCCTGAGATCAGAGACCATTTAGTATTTTTCTCTGTATCTCTGTAACCTGACATAGTATCTGGCACACTGGAGATAACACAACAAAATTTTGTTGAAAGAAGGAATGAAAGAATAAATCAAATTCAGTGTCTGAGAATATGCTGGCTTAGACAATGTGAATGATTCTCCTGACTGAAACAAGTAAAGCGAAGAATAATTTTTTACACATTCATAAAAGTACCACAGAATTGATATAAAAAGAAAGCATGCACAGATCTTCAGTATCCAGGAAACCTGGGAGTTGGATACCAAAGCTAGCTTTTGCCTTAAGGGTTTTCACTGAGCTCTGAATCTCCTGTGCTCCTGTTTGACTGCTTGGTGTGTAGAGAATAGGGCCTGCCCAAAGTAAGTTTATAATAGGAGACTCCTTTATAACATTAAAACCCCCGAAGGATTATATCCATAATTTAAGAATGAACAAGACATAAACTCTACTGAGTAGAAGGAAATCTGCCCATTTTGACCCTGGAACTGGGTAAAAGAAAAAGATATGTTACCATAAGCTGATCCTCCCGCACATCTGCAGTTGAAATTCACACTATCTGTATGGTCCAAAAGACACTCAATTTAATCTAAAGTAGTATTAGCTTGGTAGACCTCCAAAACAACTGGTAGAAGCAGATACAAATTCTCTTTGATGGAATATAGTTTTATACTAGGTTTCAAATAATTCCCATGTAATATTCTTTTAAAAATTCAAAATTAACAATCAAAAATAACTAAACACACAAGGAAATAGCTCACAGGGCGTGAAAACAAGCAGAACAACTGACAACTGAACCAACCTTTCAGATATTACAAATACTAGAATTATTAGACACAAAACCTAAAATATTTAATATGTTTTAAAAATAAAAGAGTGGGGGCTGGCTGGTGAGCTCTGTTGGTTAGAGCATGGTGTTGTAGCAATGAGGTCAACGATTCAGATCCCCATACCAGTTAGCTAACCCCCAACACCACCCCCCAAAAAATTAAAAATAGAAGAATATGAACAGGGAATAAACGTATTTAGGAGAGATTTTAAAAAGAAATAAATAACGGCTAAACTGATGTAAAAATATAGTGATTTACACATCAGATTACATAGAGCTGAAGAGGAAATTAGTGAACTAGAAAATAGATCTAGAGAAATTATCCGAAATTCATTCCACAGAGGAACATGATAAAAAGAATGAGAGGATAAGAGTTGTGGAGGATAGAGTGAGAAGCCTTAAAATAACATCAAATTATAGGAAATAATAGATAAAAGAGGTTAACAGTTAAGTTTTCTATGTTACATAGTAGCTAAAGGAGAGGCTTTTGAATGCTCTCTCCACAAAAATGATAAATGAATGAGGTGATAGTTACACTAACTACCCTGACTCGATTATTATGCAACATTTATATGTATCAAAACATCAGATTGTACCCCATAAATATGTATAATTACAATGCGTCAATTAAATAAATTTAAGAAAATGGTTTTTTAAAAAAAGATAGTATCAGATAATTTTCCAAAATTGTTGAGAGATATAAATTTGCAGATCCAGGTACCCTAACGTTCTCAAGGAGGATAAGTGAAAGAAATCTACACCTGGGCCGGCCTGTGGCTCACTCGGGAGAGTGTGGTGCTGATAACGCCAAGGCCACGGGTTCGGATCCTATATAGGGATGGCCGGTTCGCTCAGTGGCTGAGTGTGGTGCTGACAACACCAAGTCAAGGGTTAAGATCCCCTTACCGGTCATCTTTAAAAAAAAAAAAAAAAAGAAATCTACACCTACCCATATCTTAGAGAAACTGAAGAACATCAAAGAATAATATCTTGAGAGGGAGAGGGAAGTTGGGGGTAATTGGGTGGGGGACACAAGGTACAAATGCAATTTGTGGTAATGAGTATGCTGCCAGTATGAATCTGGCCCTCACGTCATGGGCATGAGGGGTGACAATCAGCTTTGTGTCACACAAATATTCATAACCAATTAAAAAAAAAATGTAAAATGAAAAACCACACACAGAGCCTAACACAAAAATGTCTGTCTTCAAAGGCCATTTTCTTTTTACAGTGTCACATTGACTTTAAATAATAAAGTTCACAGTACCTTTAAGTCATTGTGCTTTACTTAAAAATATATATATATATATTAAAAGAGCTAAAAGCAAAGACAAAAGACCAATTACCTATAAAGAAACAACTGAGTTCTGACTGCTGAGTTCTCAACAAGAGTGTGTAACCAGAATACAATCCTGCTGAAAGATAGTAAATGTCTACCTAGAAATTTATGTCTAGCGAAAATGCCTTTCAAGAATGAAGAAAAAAATAAGATATTTTCTAACAAATAAAAGTTGTGATATGTTAATGACCAAACGAAATGCACTGAAGGAAATTCTCAAGCATGTACTTCAGGCAGAAGAATGACAATTCCAGAAAGAAAATTTTGGATGAAAGAAAGAAGGGTGAGCAAAAGTATCAACTAAATAGAACAATAATAATGTCAAATGGGGGGGGGCTAAAATATTGATCATAGCACATATGTTGGGAAGGTAATTAAAGCATTCTAAGGTTTTTAATAGTTTGGAAAGAAGAGTAACAATATTAATTCGCTTTAGACTTAAAAGAATTAGAAGAGCTAGGATATATTTACCATAAGATACCATTAGCAGAGTGAGAAGGCAAGTCTCAGAGTGGGAGAAGATTTGTGCATTATATATGTGTGTGTGCGTATATTTGACAGAGGACTCATGTGGAATATATAGCTCTTCTATAAACATTTTTGTATTTAGAAAATATAAAATAGAAATCAATCAGAAAAAAAGAAAGAAAGAAAGGGAAATTGGGTAAATATTGAACAGGCACTTCACCAAAGAGGATATCCAAAAGGTAAATACACTATGAAAGCTCAACTTCATTAACTCTCAGGGAAATGCAAATGAAATCTACAACACAATCTGGCTTGCATTTTAAAGAATGATCCGGCTACTGTCTTGGAAGTAGAATATAGGATAAATCAGGGAAACCTGTTAGGAGGTTATTGCAATAATTTAGGTAAGAGATGATTGTGGCTTGGAGAAGGGTACCATGATAGAGTTGTTGAAATGTGTTTGGATTCAGGGCATGGCTTGAAAGTAGTGCTGACGGCTGTGGATTGAAGATGGAATATGAAAATCAAGGATGTCTCTACGATTTGGGGCCTGAGCAACAGAAAGGATGGAATTGCCACTTTTTACTGAAATGGGGTAGACTTTAGGAAGAGCAAATCTGCAGAAAGAAATCATGAGTTTGGTCTGGAATATAATATGTTTAGACAACCAAAGGGAAATGATGTGAAGGCTGATGGAGTATCTGGAATTCATGAGAAATGTCTAAAGTGGAGGTGCAAATTTAAAAGTTGTCTGGTTTTTTTCTTTTTTTTTTTTTGTCCTTTTTGTGACCTGCCGCACCGCGCTCAGCCAGTGAGCGCACCGGCCATCCCTATATAGGATCTGAACCCCTGAACCCGCGGCGGGAGTGCTTCCATGCGGGTCGGCCCGAGCGCACCACGGGGTCGGCCCAAAAGTTGTCTGTTTTTAAAATGAAGCCATACATTTCTCTAAGGAAGATATACAAATGGCCAACAGACATATGAAAAAATGCTCAACATCACTCAGCATCCGGGAAATGCAAATCAAAACTACACTGAGATACCATCTCACCCCAGTTAGGATGGCTAAAATCCAAAAGACTATGAACGATAAATGCTGGCGAGGTTGTGGAGAAAAAGGAACTCTCATACATTGTTGGTGGGACTGCAAAATGGTGCAGCTTCTATGGAAAATGGTATGGAGGTTCCTCAAACAATTGCAGATAGATCTACCATATGACCCAGCTATCCCACTGCTGGGAATATACCCAGAGGAATGGAAATCATCAAGTCAAAGGTATACCCAGAGGAATGGAAATCATCAAGTCGAAGGTATACCTGTTCCCCAATGTTCATTGCAGCACTTTTTACAATAGCCAAGAGTTGGAACCAGCCCAAATGTCCATCATCCGATGAGTGGATACAGAAAATGTGGTATATCTACACAATGGAATACTACTCAGCTATAAAAACGAATGAAATACTGCCATTTGCAACAACATGGATGGACCTTGAGAGAATTATATTAAGTGAAACGAGTCAGGCATAGAAAGAGAAATACCACATGTTCTCACTTATTGGTGGGAGCTAAAAATAAATAAAATCACACAAACACACACACAAAAAAAACCGGGGGGGAGGGATGAAGATATAACAACTACAATTCCTTGAAGTTGATACGACAAGCAAACAGAAAGGACATTGTTGGGTGGGAGGGAGGGGAGGGGAGAGGGAGGGAGGTTTCGGTGATGGGCCACAATAATCAACCACATTGTATATTGACAAAATAAAAATTAAAAAAAAAAAAAAAAAATGAAGCCATAAACTTTTTCATTTGCCTCAGTCAAAAGGAAGGATTAAGAAAAAAAAAAAAAAAAAAGTACTGAGCCAAGAATTAAGCAACTGTGTGTTCAGCATCTTTGTTTCGTGCTGGAGAAATTTATCAATAACTCCAAGAGAAAAAGCCTCTGGGAGCAAACATTCATTGAGATGGTTTGGGGTCTTCATGCTAATTGACTTCTTGTCAGAGGATAAAATCTTGTTGCTTCATCTGTTTAATTAATAGACACAAGTCAATTTCCTTATTATTTATTTCTCAGCTCTATTACTTATGTCTGATTAATAGTTCACGTCTAAAAATGGTTCTGAAAAACCCGGACCATAATTGTTTAACCTATGTCGACGGATAAAGAGGTGACAGGTTACTGGTTATGACAAGTTTACAGCTCTAAGAAATAAAGCAGCACCCGCATTTAAATTTAGTAGGCTAGTTACTTGCACAAACAATCCCCATTTATTTTTTAAGCATGGCACATTGTCCTCTGACTAATTCTGTCATTAATGAATAATAAATGTTGACATGTGTTCAGTCAACTTGTTTAAGAAATTTTGCTTTAAGAAAAAAATGCCATAAGACTGGATACAGTCACCTAGATGTAGAAAGAAGCGCCTCAGCATTTAAGGTCAGGGATTAAAGGAAGAACCATCAAAGAGGGAAGAGTTTGGATTTACTAGGGAACCAGCACCCTTCATAAATATGTATTAAGTCCTTGCCACAATCACATAATAGGTATTATCATTATCCCCAACCTCAGAGAATCATAACTAAGTTTCTGCAAATGAAGTGAACTGTCCAGGGATCATACGTACCAAGATTATGTTCCAGTTCTAGTACATTTCATCTGCCTTTTCCTGTTCTTGCCTGCATTACCAGCGATGTGCTTGAATGCATCTGTGATAGCAGCTGATGTGATGTTCTTTAGGGGTGTTTTCTGTTTTCCTTTCAGATGGGTATGTGAAGGTTTTGGAGGTGACTAAAGGAACCCCAGATGCAAGGGCTTTGAAGCCAGGTTCCTTTTCAGAGGAGACATATGATGATGTCCAGTGCCCCAGGAAAGAGGTGTAAGTACATTCCAGCCTTTCCAGCCAGTAGAACGGGATGAGGCTTTAAAGTTACGATACAACAAGCTAATGATCTTTGCATCTTTCTTCCCACAGGCCACAGTTGGACTTGTCTGACTCACTTGCCTCTGACAGTGGTAAGAACAGGAAGACATTTCTGAAACTGCCAGTAGGAATTGCAGAGTGTTTCTGTGCTAGCTGCTGTGACTTGTCCAGCTGCCATCACAGGGTGTTTGCTGCTCCCTCTTCCTGCAGTGCTCTTTCCTCTCCTGGACCCCTTTGCCTCACTGACCCTTAGTCTATCTTCTGATCTCAGCTCAATCATTATTACCCCAAGGAATATTCTTCTTGATTTACAATCTCATTGTACCATGAACCACTCTTTCATAGCACTTGTCATTATTATAATTTTATATTTATGTGATCCTTTGATGAATAACTGTCTTTTCTTCTAGATTATTACCTTCCTTATGCTTACCATTTTTTCTAGCCCTTAGCATAATGCCAGGCACATGGGAGATATTTTTTAAAATATATGTTGAATGAATGAATGAAAAAGTAATGGGAAGGTGCTGGCCAAAGGATACAGAATTTCAGTTAGGAGGAATAAGTTCAGGAGATTTATTGCACAACATGGAGATTATAGTTAATAACAATTGATGATATACTTGAAAATTGCTGAGTAAGTAGATTTTGAAGGTTCTCACCACATGTACACAAAAAACTTGATTTAGTCATGACACAAGGCACACAATTATCAAAACATGTTAAACGTCATAAATATATACAATTTTTGTCGATTAAAAAATAATAAACTTCAAAAAAGAAAAAGTAATGGAGGAAGGATAATCAAATGTTACTCTGGTTGGTTTTGTCCTTCTTAGAATCCCAGAATTTTAGATGGAAAAACAATCTAATGGATCATTAAACCCAGTAACCTCATTTTGTAAAGGAAACTGAGGCACAGAGAAGTTAAAGTGACCCCTCTAAGTTCATTGTGTGTTACAGTCACCTTTGAACCTGAAAATCCTTTCTTTAATGTTCTTTCCATTAGACTCTGTTGTCAGGATTGAATCATGTATCTGTGTATTAAATTTATATCAACACATTGACTAGACTAAAGCCATGCTATGAAGGGAGAGATTATTCAAGATGTGTCTGGTTTTCTATTGTTTTCCCAGCATTCATAATGTCTGATGCTTTGTAGACTTCAAATGTTATGTATTAAATATGGGAAGGATGGAGGGTAAAAATAAGAAATCCATCAATAAACCAACTTGCTTTGACTAAATTAGGTCAGACTTGGAATCAGGGTGGCAGCGAGTCTTAATTTTCATTTGTACATACTTTCATAGAGACTTAAACATTTTTACTGTATTCTTGTATAAATGTGCATAAGTTTCAGTAAGAACTACTTAACAAAACAAAGATCAAGGTACCTTGCACCTAGCAGGTATCTAATAATTTCTGTTATACATGAATCTGAACTATTATCATTATAATGAATGAAAAACTTTTTTTTATTTCAGAAGAAAATAGTGAAAAAATCTATGAAGATGTCTACAAAACAAAGAGCAATTACCCAAAGATAGAGTGAGTTTCTCTTTCTTGACTTTGTAGGCTAATGATATTTCCCATTAATTTGGTAAATCCAGAGTTTAAGAAATGATCCCCTACATCCACCATCATTCTTTAGGAAGGATTCACATAGAGAGTGGTGATAAGTTATTATAATACTATATTGTGATTAATAGGATACTTGTAATTGTGTACAGTCGTGTGCCATAAATTTTAAATCACATTGCTTTCTCTTTTGAGAAATGTCTATGTCCCAGAGTAAGTAAATATCAATAAAACTTGCTTCAATTCTATAGTTGCTTTTCCAGGAACAAATCAATGGTTATGACTTACCCGTGTCTTTGCAAATTAGTAAGTCTGTCTCTGGGATCTGGGCTTAACGTAATATCTAGTAATTCAGTGTTATTAAGAGTAATATTATTTCAAATGGGCATTATTCTTCAGGTTTAGTTATTAAGAGCACATGTGGAAAGGAAAACAACAATGGGCAAAAGCAAGAAGTTTGAGGGTTGAAGGGAAGAGGGGATCCTGAGCTAGGCATGCTGGGGGGATGCTGTGGGTGTATAACCCCTTCCCCTCCCCACAAAACCCCAAAACATGTTTGGAAGAATTTTCATATCAACTGGTAATTGGTGTGTCACCATGGTGGTATTATTCACTAAACTGAAACAGTGATGTGAATTTCAGGAGCCAGGAATTCCTGTGATTCTAGAACAGTTTGTAAACTATGCTTCCCTGAGAAGATTTTGCTCCATAAATTCTGCCAAATAGAGACTGTTTGTATTGAAATGTAATTACTCCCTTCACAGTTGACCAGTGTGTGCTACTTCATATCGGAATCTAAACAAAGAAGAAAAGCATAGACGTTGATAAGGCATTTTCTTGCTCTTCCTTGAGTGGGGTGTGTTTTGGAAATGAGACCCGAAGCCTCTGATCCTTTTTAATACAGCAGACTTCCATCTCTAGGACTCTCTCAAATGCCATGTTATTTATATCCTCTGATTCCTCTTAGTTTAGATGGAAAAGAGACACTTAAAAGACTACAGCGATTCTTCAAAAAAGAAAAGGACCGATTTAAAATGAAGAAAACCAAGTCAAAAGAAAATGTAAGGTAAAAGGTCCCTTTTCATCTCTCTTTCCAGGAGGGGATTAGCAGTGCCGGCCTGGCAGGTACACAGGTTGATGTTCTCCATCCAGTTCTCAGAAACAGTGAAGGGAACGTCAGAAACTAAAACCAAAAGCCCTGGTTATCACCTGCCTCTTTCTTGCTAATTTTTGAGTGATCCACACCCACAGATACTCATGAGAAAGTGACATGTCCCTTGAGAAAATACTTATGGGAAAATGGTTATAAACAAGGGTGGAGGGAAAGTTTTGATCAAGCAAAATCCAGAAAGGAAACTTTTCTCACCCTCCTTGGCGTCTACTCCTATTGCTAACACTGAGCATTGTTGTTAATTATGTCCTTTTATGCTTTCTTGGCCCTATAAGTTCCAACGGTTTTATTTTTCTACATTTTCATATTTTATTTGTCTCCTTGGAGAGCAGTGATGTATGGAGAGGGGAGTTGAACTGTGCAGCTGAATGGTTTGTGTATCTCAAAGTCTTAGACCTGGAAAGGACCCTTCAAAATACCTAGACTAACTGCCAGTCTTTGTGGAGGTACCAAATTCAAGGGCAGTGGAAAGAGGTGGAGGAAGGGGGGAGGGGAAGGCCGGATTCTAGATTCTAGTTTCAATCTGCCATTTATTCAGTGCGTAACCATGGGCAAATCACTACCTTTTTGCATCTAGAGGGTCCCAGTTGCTTCCTGCATACAATGGAAGGGGGACTGGGTAGTCTCTGGAGATACTTCTCTCCCTAATAGACACATATAGATATGGATATATAGATATACAGATGTAGATCTGTATTTTGTGAGGGCAAGGGATGGTAAAATAATTTGCCCAAGGTCACTACGTATATTGAGATGGAATTACGTTATTCTGCCCTGAAGTTCTTTTCAATTATAGAGCTTCAAAGTTTTATAATTTTAAGTCCGGCTGGCCTGTTAGCTCAGTTGGTTAGAGCTCAGCCTTATAACCCCAAGGTCAGGGTTTGGATCCCCATAGAGGCCAGCTGCCAAAAAAAAAAAAAAAAAAATGTAATTTTAAGTCCAATTGTCTGTTGTATCTAGATCTACCAAGAGATCCAACAGAACATGGGGTTTATAAATTGTTATCCTGACTGTGGAAGAAGAGGGAGTTTCCCTCCTGTGGTCAGTGAGACCTTGTGCACAAAGGCAGACCCTGGCCTTAGCTTTTTGACAGGAAATATTGGCATGATAACCTACAGTTTCTTAGATGTGTGATTCAGGTGAGAATGCTGATGTTTCTAAAATGCAAGTCTGATTTCTTCTCTCTCAAAACGATTCTATGACTTCTTACGACTTTTAGAACAAATATCCAATCCCTTTCCATGACAAGGAAATGCTTTCATGGCTGCCCCATTTCTACTTCTCTAGTTCCATCTTGCACTAAAATTTACTCTCACCATCACCCCATACACATGCCCTACAGATCATAGCCTCTGCCGTGGTGTCTCCTGCCTCCTTGCTTTGACCATAGCATTCCCTTGGTCTGGAATGCACTTGCCCTCCTCTGACCTTCTTTGATTATCAAAGTTCTAGTTTTCCCTCAAAATTTGGTCAAATATTATTTCTTCTAGGACTCCTTTCCTGAACTTGTCTGCCTAAACTTGGATAATCAATCTCTCCTCTGTGTTCCCATAACATCCTGTGTGTGTCTTGTGACATCTATTAATATTATTCAGAAACCCTTTTTCTTAGAGTCAAAGAACTCTCAGGATAAGGAGGGAAACCCATACTACCTAGTCCAACACACTATACGAGCTTCTCTGCAAATTTACTAACAAACCCAATCTCTGTTGGCACACCTCTATGAAAGAGAAATTCACTACCTGCAGAGAAGGATCTTCTATTTTTAGGAAGCTCTATTAAAATTTTTTCCCTTAGATTTTGCCAAAATCTGCCTCCCTACCTTAATGTTTCAATTAAGAGCATGTAAATAGACCAAGATAACAGCGTTTTAACTAACTAATTTGTTGCCTTTTGAAGACTGAGGGCTCCTCTTTTGAACACCAACTCGTTTATTGCCTTATCTACAGAAGGAGGCTGCAGCCTTAAAAATGTGATGTTGAAGAAGAGTAAGAGGTCTCAGTCCTCTCTCTCACACACACATGCAGTCTGCTCCCCTCCCCGCAATACACACACATTACTGCCTATTGATATAGTCATTAAATGGCCTGATTTAGACATAAAGAAACCAAGCATAAAATGCCACTGGTTTTAGCTATGCTATAGTTTTACCTGGGAATTACATGTTAAACGCCTTCTCACTCCCTCTATTCCAGATGCACTGACCTCTTTGCTCTTCTTTAAACAGGCCAAGCACAGTCCAGCCTGTGAGTCTCTGCATTTGCTAGTTCCTCTCCCAGGAACACTGTTACCCCAGATATCCATGTGGCTCATTCCGTCACTACCTTCAGGCCTCTGCTCCAAAGTGACCTTATCAGCAAAGTTCCCTGACCATCTTCTGTAAAATGGCAAACCAGCCCTCAGCTCCAGCCCTCCCTATCCCCATTGCCCTGCTCCATGGCACTTAGCACCCTATATTTCCTTATATGACATAACATAAATTTGATGTTATGACATAAATTTCCCAGCGCTGCACTCTCCCAAGTGCGCCACAGGCTCGGCCCCCAATGACATAAATTTCCTTGTTTGTTTTCTGTCTGCCTCACTCAACTAGAACCCACAAGGGCAGGGATTTCTACTGTTTTGCCCACTACTGTATCTCCAGCACATAGAACAGTGCTTGGGACATAATCAACACTCAGTAAAGATGTGTTGAATGAATAAATGACCTAGAGAAAGGAAACATCATTTGAGATGTTTCTGTGGCCTCTATTTCTATGTTTAAACAGGAGCTACCAGCACCCCAACCCAATTAGGATGGAGGAAGGGCATGGGTGTTAAGGAAGGCTTCCTTGGGCAAGTGACCCCTAAGCAGCAATTCCAAGGATATGTGCTAACTGGGCACTAAGGCAGGGAATACACTAAGTACTTCACATGTGTTGTCTCTGATTTCCACAGTAACCCACTGAGGTGAAAACTTGTTTCTACATTTTACAGATGAAAAATATAGGCTTTAAAAATGTATGTGACACAGGGTCATATAGCAGGTAAGTGGCAGAACTGAGTGTCAAATTCATCTGACTGACTCCAGTGACTACATGTTTCTTCTGGGCTGTTCTGCATATCACAGTCCTGATAGCATCCAGTCTGGTCTTTCAGATAGTAAGGGCAGAGATCATCAAGCATCATCTCTGTCCTAGGCACAGTGACTTGGGTATGCTCATCCAATCTTAACACAACTCTGAAACATAGTGTTGGTATTTGTTTTAGAAATGAAGAAACTGAGGCTTACATAAACATTAACAGATTTTCCCTAATGTGCTGTTCCTTTATACATTCCTTCATTACATTCTTATCACAGCATGTTGTATTAATTTATTTTTGGTCTCTCTCACTAAACCCTGAGCTACTTCAGTACTGGAACTGTGTCTAGTTGTTTTATACTCAGCACATGGGCCTGGCCCATGATTAGTGTTGCAAAAATATCTGTAGGGCTGAATTTAAAGTAAATGCTTAAAATACGTGAGTGTTTTTTCTACTGCGTCATATTTCCTTTCACGTAATCTCCTTAACTGTGAGATTTGAGGAGCACCAAACAATCTAGCTGGGCCCAATATCTTCTCCCTCTTAGCAATCTTCCATCTTACATTTCCACCTGGCCTGGAATTCTCCTCTTAAGTCATCCTTTGGCTTAAACGATACAGGCAGAGTGCCATGTCTGCAGAATTCCTATTAACTCATCTGTAGGTCGTTCTCTCTCACCAATACTTACCCCACATTGGATGTATCTGATTAGCATCCTGGAAGGTTAGAGGGCAGAGAAGGCAGGGCTGTGGAGCAGCCTGAGATTGTCAAGTTAGGAAATGGGGTATAGGCAATCACTGGTGATAAACAAGCTCATTTTAAAAAGGTTGTGGGGGAGGGGTGATCAGAACAAAGCTGCCAGAGGTTTTCTTCACCCCTTTGCCTAGAAGTATCTGCATTAAGACACTTAGTCATCTAATGTTATTTGAGATGTATCACCTAATCTTTCTGAATGTTTTTTTCCTTAAACCTTTTTTGTGTTTTCTCAATCAACAGTGCATTTTCCATTTCACTGCCTGATTTAGGTAAGTAACATTTGCTTATTGCTGACCAAAAGTACTTAGCATTGATATATTCAGGGACAGGGAAAGAGAAATGGTAATCCTTCCTGCATTCCCATCATCAATGAAAAATTGATTTGTCAAAATTAGAGAAGTTATCTTATACGACAGTTGTTTCTTTGGAGAAGATGAGTAACTTTTCTCAAGTACCTGCTATATACCATACCCTAAGGTAGATACTTTCCTTTTAAAATCCCAGAAAAATAGATGTTATTATCCCTTTTTAGAGAGGTTCTGGGACCCCCCCCGACATATTTGAATGATCTGGGATTTGTATCCAAGTCACTCTGACTATGAAACTCATGCCTTTTGAATTATCCTACAAAACCTCTTGAAGGATTTGACAGATCACACTAACTCAGACACAGTAAAGTTGACTTTGATCACATTGCTGCATTCACACCAATTAAACCAAGGAGGGGCCACTGGAATGTTATTTCCTTTTCCGTTAAAACAATAGTGCATAAATTAGCACAGTACATTCTCAGTACATGATCACTTCATTGAATTTGTCAATAAAAGGAGGCCAAGTGTTTTTGCTGTTTGTTGGCTTTTGTCTATGGGCTCTAGCCATGTGGCTACTTTGATTTCATTATAACTCAGTAATTCAAGTGTATATTATATTCCACAAATATGGGGTGTGCTGAACTGAGTAACATGAAGATTATGTATACCTGGTAAAATCACAGGTCTCCCAACAAATCCTTGGTCTATGTTTAAAAAAAAAAAAGCCAACTTAAAATAGGCATGCATTGTACACCCCCACACATTTAAAAGTATTGAAGAAAATGATTAAAGTGATGAATAATTGAATATGAATTACGAATAATTATGCCAGAAGCTCTCAAACTTGTTCACATGGTGAGTCACCTGAAAATCATGGAATTCTATGTAGAGAACCAAGAAATGTGAATATCCTAAACTGAAAATGTCTAATTATGATTATGCACCAAGATTCAGTGTTACGCAAAATTATTATAAAGGAGAGTTGCCAATGGTTTGAAAAAAAAATCATGGAAGAAAAATTAACATTAATATTCTATTAATTTAATATTCTATTAAACTGTTCCCCCACACTCCAGAAATTAAAAAAGTCCTCTCACTATTCTAGCAGTATAACATCTTTGTCTAATTCCAGAAAGATGGGAACCTAATCTAAAAATGATTCTCTCAGCAACTCATATTTTTCTGGAGCTCTGCATGAAATCAAATTGATATCAATACATATGTGTTTGAGATACTAGGGCATCTCATTATTTTTTTAATCCCTCACTTGATTCTTTCCCAAATGGAGAATCATTTTGTTCTTTGATTCTTCCACCCTGTCTGTATTCTGTGATCAGATTTTGATAAAACAGGCTTGGGGATACACCTGGATAATGAGGTAATTGTGTATAATTTGGATAGTGGGGACTATATACACCATACCTAATAATGGACTATTTTGATCCTATTTTGACTCTAGAACTTAGGTCTCAGGAAGTTGTTATCTATGATGACGTGGACATGAGTGAAAAAGAGTCAAAGTAAGTCAATTTACATCATTGGTCAAACTTGCTGACATTTCCTGATGCTTCCTTAAATATGGTCAGAGAGCCATCTCTTTAGATCTTTGTGACTAGATGAAAAGTCAGCTTGAGATAGTTCCCCCACTAAAAAGGGAAAACAGTGAATAATATAGATGATACAACAGTGGTAGGTGATTCAAAACGCACTGGAGCTTTGAAATTTATTTAGAATAAATTTTACTGTATATATTTAAGGTATACAACATGATGTTATAATATACATATATATAGTAAAACGATCACTACAGTGGAACAAATTAACATACCCATCATCTCACATAGTACCCATTTTCCCCCCGTTGGCAAGAGTAGCTATAATCTACTCATTTAGCAAAAATCCTGTATACAATACACTATTATTAACTTTAGTCCTCATGTTGTACATTAGACCTTTTAACTTGTTTATCCTACACATTTACTACTTTGTATCCTTGGACCTATATCTCTCCATCCCCCCCACCCACCCCCACCCACCCCCTGACCCTGGTAACCACTGTTTTATTCTCCATCTCTATACATTCGACTTTTTAAAAGATTGCAAGTATAAGTGAGATCATGCAATATTTTTTATTTCTGTATCTAGCTTATTTTCCTTATGTAATGTCCTCCCATGCTGTGGCAAATGGCTGTATCTCTTCATTTTTTAAGGTTGAAAAACGTTCCATTACACACACACACACACACACACACACACCCACACACCATGGTTTCTACATCCATTCATCTACTGATGGACACCTAGGTTGTTTCCATATCTTGGCTATTGTGAATAATGAACATGGGAATGCAGGTATCTCTACAAAGTGGTGATTTCATATGACCCAGGAGAGGGACTGCTGGGTCATATGGTGGTTCTGTCTTTAATTTCTTTGGGAACCTCTATACTGTGTTTCATAATGGCTGCACCGTTCTACATTCCCACCAACTGTGTACAAGGGTTCCCTTTTCTCTACACCCTAGCCAACATTTTTTATCTCTTTTCTTTTTGATAATAGCTATTCTAATAGTTGTGAGGTGGTATCTCATGGTGGTTTTGATTTGCACTTTTTAGATTCTGTTTTTGATTCTTATCTTTGAATCCAAAGACTTGAAACTCATTTTAGCACATTTGTTTAATAATCTCCTCTGTACGAGGCAACATGGAGGGTAGCAAGGACTATTTGACAGAATCTCTGTTTTCAAGGACTAAATAACTATAATCTATCAAAAAAGAAACCACCTGTAAACTCAATGCCCCATCTCTAACTACCTGTTATCTGTCCTTTTCCTCTCAACCAAATAGCTGGAAATAAAGGTCACTTCTGCTATCTTCTATTCATCTTTCCTTGCTCACTACAAATAGGCTTCTGTTCCTATCATACCAGTGAACTTATTTTGGTAAGTTCACTAGTAACTCTTTTGTTAAACCCTGTGGATACTTTTAAGTCTTTATCTTACTTGGCTCCTCTGTAATATCCTAAAACTGTTGACTATGCCATCCTCCAAAAGAAAAAATACTAACTTTTCCCTAGGTTTCCATGTTGTTATTATTTCTTATTCCTCATCTTTGCCTGCTCCTCTTAAGTGTTTTTTTTTTTCATTTTTGTGTGTGAACTCTAATTCTACTACTCATGTCTTAAATATTACATGTTCCTCAGATTTCCTATATCAGTTCTCTTCTATTCTTTCTTTATATGCTTTTCTTGAATCATCTCATCCACTTCCAGGGCTTTAATTATAAACATTATGGTGAAAATATTGAAATTCACATTTAGAGGTCAGATTTCTCTGTGGAGCTCTAATAAGCCTGCTAGATAACTCTGTCTGAAACTCAGAATATACATAATAATGCATGATGTCAACCCTCCACATCCAAATCTGATTCCTTTCTTCTAATTTCTATGTTGGTGATTCTTTCCATAAACACATAGGTGCCCAAACCAAAACCCTGGGCATTATCCTGGACTCCTCCTCTCATGCCCTGCCCTCCCCACTGCGCTTTCCAATAACTCACAAACCATTCCCACGTCTCCATAACCACTGTACAGGTACAATTTGGGCCCTCATTGTTTCTCAACTGGATTACTGCAACAACTCCCTGAAGGGTCCTTGAGCCTCCATTTCAGTTTATTCTCCAAACTTTCTAAAGTGCAAATGTAGTCATGTCATAAAATGTCACAAATGTGGTCATATCACCACCCATCAGCTTAAAACTGTTTAGTGGTGATACCTTAGTCTCACAATGAAGTCCAGACTGCTTAGGAAGACACACAGTTCATTGATGATCCAGCCCTTGGCAACCTCTCAGCCTCCCCTGTACTTCCCACTCACCCACCATTCCTGTGTTCCATCTATACTGAACTGCTTGGAGTTCCTTGAACTTGATGGGCTGTCCAGCATTTCCAAACCTTCATAACAAATATTTATTACACAAGTACTATGTGCCAGGCACTATGCTAGGTGTTAGGTATAAAGCAGTGAACAAAAGAGATACAATTCCTATGGCTGCCTGATTAGGAGACAAATAAGTGAATGAAAAAATAAATCAATAATTACACATTGTTATGTGGTTGCTTAGAAACAGGATATTTTGAAAGAGAACGGATATAGGGTGTGCGTGTGTGTTAGGACCGGTTGATACTCAGAGTACACAGTTCCTCTCCAAGGAGGCAAGAATTTAAGAACAAAAGAATGGTTCTACTGGTAACACAACTGGCCATACTTTTTGCCTGGTTAACTATTTTATCTCTCATTATTTAAAACTGAATTCAGGGCCGAGCCCGTGGCGCACTTGGTAGAGTGCTGCGCTGGCAACGCAGCGACGCTCCCGCCGCGGGTTCGGATCCTATATAGGACTGACCGGTGCACTCACTGGCTGAGTGCCGGTCACGAAAAAACGACAAAAAAAAAAAAAAAAAAAAAACTGAATTCAAATTTTACTTTTCCCAGGAAGCTCTCTGACCTTAACTATTTGAGTTAGGTACTTCTTTTTTGTCAGAACGTTTTTCTCACAGTTGTAATGGTCTCTTTTCTTGACCATCTTCTCCTATAGACTGGGAACTCCCTGAGGTAGGGACTGTGGCTTTCAGATCTGTATCATGTGGCATGATACCAAAACAGCTTGTTAAATTAATTAACACAGAACAATCTGCTATCAAAATGTGCAAAATAACCTGGAAGCTAAGAATAGATAGCCATTACTGTCCCTTAGGGGATCAGAAAAGTCTCTGTGTCAAACTGTGGAGCAGGAAGGACAATAGGTAACATTTTGACAGGTGGAGACTTGAGAGCAAGAGGAGAGGAGAGAAGGGCAGGGGACAATTGTGTAAATGGAAAACGCATGTGTTTGGGAACTTTCATTGGACCATAAGGCCTATGATTGGGAAAACAGTGTTAAGAGCAAGAGATGTAATTTGGCATGAGACAGAGGAGGGTCGTAGAATATCGAGTTAAAGAATGAATTTTTCTTAAAAAATAAATTATAGTTTAAGAAATCAACATAAAACATGAAATATGTGTAAGTTGTAAAACACGGTAAAACAAATTGCCCTGAACCCATAACTCAGCTTAAGAACTGGAACATAACCAGTACCTTGGCCTCTCTACCTTACATACAGCCCCTGGCCTGTCTCATTGCCTTTCCCCCAAGGACACCACGCATCTAAATTTTGTTTTTTGTTTCCTTGTCCAGGACAAAAATAATTTCATCAAACATGGATGAAAAAAATATTGTCTCATTTGGAATTTAAACATTATAAGTATGGTATCATGCTGTATACAGAATTCTGCAACTTTTTTGAAACTCAAAACCCATCCTTTTCTTGACATTGTAATTTTTTCATTTTTAATGTTCTATAATATTCCATTGTATGCATATACCACAATTCATTTGCCCATTCTCTTGGTGATAGGTATTGGGCTAGTTTCTAGGATAATCTGTCAATATACATCAAAAGTGGCAATTTCCTTTACTTAGTAATTCCACATTAAGCCATTAGCTCCAATTTAAAAAACAAAGAAAAAAACTTATGCACAGAAAATGTCTATCTCGGGTTTATTCATAAAAAGGGGATGTTTAAAACAGTCCAAATTGTCTGAATGTGCAGTAATTTTCTAATATATGATAATATACTACTCAACATGATCATTTAAATATATGGTAAATATATAGTGAATATTTTCTAATGAATTGTGGACAAAAGCTTACACTATAATAGAAAGATAGCAGACTGCAAAATTGTATGTACAGAATGGTCTCAATTCAGTTTTTAAAAGTGTTTAGAAAAATGTTTAGAAGGAAACTTGGATGTCTTTGAGGTTAGATTATGCTTGTCTCTTTTCTACTTCTTCCAGTTGAGTACTCAACATAAAAATGCTACTGATTTTTATATATTGATTTTATATCCTGCATCTTTACTGACTTCATTTATCAGCTCTAAGAGTTTTTTGGTGGAGTCTGGGTTTTTCCATATACAGGATCATGTCATCTCCAAACAAGGACAATTTAACTTCATTTTTTCTAATTCAAATGTGTTTTATTTCTTTCTCTTGTCTGATTGCTCTAGTTAGTACTTCCAATACTGTGTTAAATAGGAGTGGTGAGAGTGGGCTTCCCCATCTTGTTCCTGTTCTTAAAGGAAAAGCTTTCAGGTTTACTCCGTTCAGGACAATACTGGCAGTGGGTTTGTCATATATGGCTTTTATTGTTTTGAGATACTTTCCTTCTATATCTAATTTGTTGAGAGTCTTTCTCATGAAGGATATATTGCTTTACAATCAGTAAAGAAAATAAACTTTTAAGCAGACATGTGCCTTGCCTATTCCCTGCCCACATAGCTGTAGCTCCTTACAAACAAGTTCATGCACAAGTTCATATACTTAACACTTGCTATACACCTAGCATTGCGCTGACCTTGCTGTGGATACATTTAGAATATATGTCTAGATCCCACCATCTGGTAACTTAAAGTGGAGTGATAAAACAAGTGAACATGGAACAGTTAGAAAAGAAGTAATTGCTGAGCTCCTTGTTATGGACTCCAAAGGCAACTGACATTGAGAAAAGAAATGGATCAGAGATCCCTAGACAAGTCTGGAATGTCTTCTTAAAAGCTTTCCCTAAGCTGCATCTTCAATGCTGGTCAAGTGTTGAGACCTTGACATTCTGTTGGACATTTGTGATGATAATCTGAAGGGAAGAGTGACCTAATGTCTCTGAAAATCTCAAAAATTCCTCTTGCATAATATCCTTGTGTTTATAATATACCCAGTGAAGAGTTATTGTTCAGGTATGCAGACACCATAGACATACAGATGGTTGACATAGGATAGTTGTATCATTTTTTGCTCATTAACCATGGACACATTGGTAATTTTGTTATATCAGGGAAGAAACATTTTGAAGCAGCAGGTGTGGTCAAAGACCACAGATTTTGGAGCCAGACACACCTGCATTTAAAGCCACTATTTCTGTGACCATGGTATCTAGCTTTCTGATCATCCATTTCCTTCTTTATAAGACTTTATGAATGACTACTTTAAAGTATTATTGCAGTACTTACTGTGAAAACCAAATAAGTTAATATATGTAAAATGCCTAGCATAAGACCTGACACATAGGTGCTCAAAAAGTATTAATTACTCCTATAATACTTTCTCCCTTCCATGCATCATCCTGT
Organism: Cynocephalus volans; assembly: GCF_027409185.1. NCBI lineage: Eukaryota > Metazoa > Chordata > Mammalia > Dermoptera > Cynocephalidae > Cynocephalus > Cynocephalus volans. The sequence continues at coordinate 47,926,471 of NC_084467.1, read as the reverse complement.
GCCCAGATCCACTAAGGCTAAACTTTTAGTTGGCCTAGTCTTGTCTCATGGCAAAGTTTTTTATTATTATTATTAACATTTTAGAGGAAAAGAAACCTAGGCTCAGAAAGGAGATGAAGTGTGATTATAAGCAGGTTGATCTCTTGCTTCTAGTTTCAAATTTGGACCACCACAGATCAGCATCAGCAAACTATGGCATGTGGGCCAAATACGGCCTGCCACTTGCTTTTGTAAATAAAAGTCATAACAGTAGAGTTGAATAGTTGTCAGAGACAGTATGGCCTACAAAGCCTAAAATATTTACTGTATGGTCTTACCACAAATTATCAAATTCTATTTCTAGATGACTTTTAAATATGCTTGTAAAACATAATTGCCCAGATAATGTTGATGGTTCCATAAATTTTAATAGTTCAGTCTTAATTTACTTGCTCAAAATATTTTTCTCCTCAGGGATAAACATAAACTGAAAATCAGGAAGCCCAAGTTTTTGATACTAAGGGAAACAAAAGAGAAAAAAAGTGCTGAAGACTCAGAAAGGTAGGAACACAGACACATTTACATGACAGCTTTCTGTTGCAATCTGTACCTCTTTCTAACTGTGTGACCTTAGACAAGTCACTAAATTTGACTCTCAGGCTCCTCATCTAAAAAATGAAAATAATACCCACATCAAAGTACAGTTGAGAGGATTAAAAATGACAATATGAAAATGTTGAGTACCATGCACGTTTATCATTATCATCCCCCCTACTTTTGGTGGATGGGAAGTAAGGAAAGATTTCAAATCAGCCCTTATCAAACAATGGAAAACCTCTAGTCTTCTATAGGCTATAAGAATTTTTCCCCCATAAGGAAGAACTTAAATAAAACATCAAGTATAACTTAAATAAAACTTTGAGAAAAGAAAAACTAAGTATCATAAGACTGATTTCCCTAAATATAATTCTAGTTATTACTACAATTAGTGTTACAATTTTGTTTTAGGAAAAGAATGTTTTATTGACTCAAGGTCTAACCTTCATTCATGTAATTCAAGTTCCCAGTTGGCTGTTGGGAGAGGTGATTTTTTTTTTTTAAATGACTCAGATAGTTACTCAGTGCCCTGTACTCCAGTCTTCTCAATTGCTAGTACATGGGGCAGGATTTGAGGTACTTTCTTTAACAAATGTCTTGAAGAAATCCTTGTCTAATAGTCACTGAGCTATGAACATAATGTGACCTGTCTGCTCTGGGAAACCTATCTAGAAAAGTCCTCCTGGAGTATCCCAGAAGGAATCAGATAGTCTGTATCAAACCCAAACTCAGAGGATAGCATAGGATGGCCCTTCCTTTAAGTTTATAGACTTCAAGTAATTTATTTCTCCCTAGTTGGAAAGATGTATTCACAGACTAGAAAAGCAACTTTCTACCTTAAACTTTTTTTTTATATATGCTTGCATAGCATAACAAAACAGAATTCCAAGGGGGAAATATCAGTAAAACTTTTTATTCCCTCCTTTTAGTATGTTGATGACTACGAGTATGTCTTTCTAGGAAACAATTTTCTAGTTCCTTTTTATTTCTTACAAAAAATTGATATAATAGTATACTTTTATTCTCAACTGAGTAAATTTTAAAATGAGATAGTTATTTTTAGCTCCCACAAATAAGTGAGAACCTGTGATATTTCTCTTTCTGTGCCTGACTCGTTTCACTTAATATAATCCTCTCTAGGTCCATCCACGTTGTTGCAAATGGGAGTATTTCATTCTTTTTTATAGCAGAGTAGTATTCCATTCTGTAGATATACTACATTTTCTGTATCCACTCATCTCATGATGGACATTTGGGCTGGTTCCAACTCTTAGCTATTGTAAATAGTGCTGCAATGAACATTGGAGAACAGGTATAAACAAATATACAAATAAACTGGGGGTGGGGGAAGACACAACAATTACAATTCCTTGAAATTGATACGACAAGCGAACAGATATGAGGTTGTTGGGAGGGAGGGGGATAGGGAGGAGGGAGGGAGGTTTCCGTAATGGGCCACAATAATCAACCACATTGTATATTGACAAGATAAAATAAATTTTTTTTAAAAATGTGATAGGCTATCACTTATAATTATTCCTGTAGATTGATGTATCAATTTTTATGTGCTCTTTCTTTTTGAATGGTTTCAACCATTACTCATTTGACCAATAAGTAAGAAATGCTTTTGAGTAAAATCTTATCAATTCAACCCTTTTGTTATGCCTTTATTAATCAAAGATAATGGCAAGTTTTAAGAGAAGTTAGGGAAGGGTATGATAGCCCACTTTCTATGATGACCCAAGTAGACACCATATGTGTAGGGAAAAGAGCAGCTGATAAAGCTAGAAAGGCAGATTGGAGCCAGATTATAAAATGCCCTCTGTATCATCCTAACAAACTTAGGCTTTATCCTATAGGCAGTAGAGAGACAGTAGGAAGATTTAAGCAAGAGAATGACATGATCAATTAAATTTTAGAAAGACAACTCTGGAGGCAGATATACAGATGAATCCTAGGAAGGAGAAGCAAGAGGAAGATGGTATTTCAGGCAAGAAGTGGTGACAGTCTGAAACATGGCAGGAGCTGTAATCTTGAAAAGAGACACTTCTGAATAAAACTGACAGAGCTTGGTTGACTTTTTTCCTTCTGTCAATGTTAAACTGCTAAAAACCAGAACCAAACTCCACATGAAGAGAGGGAGAGAGTAAAAGAAGGAGTTAAGAGTGTAATCAGCTTCTGTTGTAGGGTTATTCACTTTTATGTGTTGAAATTCTTGCACGTTTTGTGGCATCTTGCTTTATTTTCTTAATCCTATCCATCTTCCCAAATTACTCAGCAAACAAGATAGTTCTTTGATTGAGCCACATCGATTTGTGATCCCCCTGATTAGGTTAGAATACTTAGAAAACCACAAAATGTAAGCTGCTTATTCTTACTGGTTTCCATTAAAGGTGATTGGGAAGATTTATAAATACCTTATTTTTTTAAAACAGAGAGGTCTGTGTATGCTTGTATGTATATACATACATACATAGGGGTGTGTGTGTGTATATATACACAGACATACAGATATATGGTTATGTATCTATGATTTTTATATAAAATTATACACACACAAAATTATACCTGAATTTATCCTGAAGTAGACTTGGAAGCTTAAGAGTTTTATATAGTACATTTAACCCTACCCGCATATTTCTTGCCAGTTCATCTTTCTTCAGAACCAAGATGCAAAACTTAGAAAAGAACAGAATGCAAAGAGAAGAAAAACTTTTCAGAAAAAGATTTGAGGTATGTTTTCCCCTGAAGGCAAAAATTAGTAATATTAACAGCTAATAATTTCCATTTTAAAAGGTCCTGTAAGTGTGCTGTGCCTCTGCCTCTCTGAAATAAGGATATGATCTTTGACTAAAAGCTGTTATTCTGATTTTTTTCCTGATGCATTTCCATATTGTCAGGACTTTGTACATGCTATTTCCTCTGCCTGGAAAAACACGTGTGTTCTTTAAGACTCTATTTAAATGTCACTCTTCCCTAACTCCTTCAGGTAAAGTTACTCCCTCAGCCCATTTTTTGTATCAATTATATACACATCTTTTATAACACTGATCAATTAATTGAATTATGGGGTGTGTGTGTATATGTATCCTGAACTAAACTCTTGAGTTCCTTTGGGAGGAGAGACTCTTTCTCAATCAAATTTGCTCCTCAGTTCCCAACAAAAAACTGGGCACATAGCGTTCTGTAAATGAATGTATGACTAAATGAACAAATGAATAATAACTGAATGAATTAACAAGCAGCATCTGAAGTGCTTTGACTTCTTATTCTGTTATTAAGAGTCCACAGAACATTTTTCTATTATTCTAAAGTTCAAATTATCCTCACTGATATCATATAATGTATTAATTTAAAAAACATATTGAATATCTTCCATGTACTTGACACTGGATTGGGAGAGAGACAAAGTGTGCATCCTACTCACAAAATTTGTCTGTCAATACACTGCCTAAAATCTTTCAAAAATTCTTATTGCCAAATGGATCAAGTTTAGACTTCTTAACATGGCATATAAAACTCTTCATGTCATGACTTTTGCTCATATTGCCGGTTTTATCTTCTGCTACTCTTTGCTGTGCACTTTCTGCTTTGGCAACAAACTGCTCATGGTTCTGTCCCTTGAATAAACCTCCATCTCTGTCTTTGTCTTACTGTTTCATTCCTCTAGGCATTCATTTGGTCTGCTCTATCTGGTACACACTTGCTATTTTTCTCTATCTGATCACCTCTTGTTCATTCATCAAGCACCAGTTGAGGCATCTTCTCTTCTCCAGGAAGACTTGCCCAAACCTCCTGATTAAAGAAATTACTCTTTTTCTATTTACCTATATACCTGAGCAACTTCTAGCTTATCACAAAACATTAACATTATTGCAATTACATGTTCCTCATATTACACTATGAGCTCTTAGAGGACAAGAGTTATTTATCTGCACATCCATGTGAAGAGCTGAATAAGACTACCTAACACTTTGTAAACATTCAAAAAATGTTTTCTTTTGACTAAATTAAAATAGGAATATACACAAATTCCTCACAATCACTTATAATTCCTATTTGAACCAAAGCTTATTAGGGTTACTATATCTAGAAACTGTGATATGAAATTATCTATTGCAAATTGTGATGTTATTTAGTCAAAAAACAACAGTGTAGCCATTATTAGTTGTTGAGAAGATCCCTACTAATCCTTCTAGTGCTTTATCTCTCACTGGATTTTTGACTGTCTCACATGGTACAGAAATTTCATTTCTTGTATTGTGTATGATTCCATTCTTTCTTATTACTTGTGGTGGGGTTTCCTTAAAATACCATTAGAAAAACTATGTTATTTCAATAATTTTTATACAGCTCAAATCACAAAATATTGGGTACCTCATTTGTGCCAGGCTTTGTGGGTACAAAGATGAACAAAACTGTCTTCCATTTTCATTTTATAAGACAGTATGTTTATTAAATGATTTAAAAGAAGTATAAACAAAGGGAAGTTAAAACAGTAAATTATACATGGCAGTCATGAAAGCCTTCATGTGAGGTGGTTAAGAGAAAGAGTATTTCAAGCAGAGGAAAAGCATGAGCAGTGGCATGGAAATATAAAAGGTCATGGTGTATTCAAGGATTATCATATAGCTTGATGAATTCAATAAAGGGGGCAGAAATGGAGGGATGGGGAATGACAGAACGCAAAGGATCTTGAATGTCAAGGTAAGAAATGTGGATCAAATCCTGAAAGCAATGAAGAGTTTTTAGAACTTTATAAATAGAAGGGTAACCTAATCAGATTTCTATTTTAAGAAATCACCATAGATTCACAGTGAACAATGGCCTGGGAAGGGTAAGACGACCAGTTAGGAAGCTATTACATTGTTAAGAAAAAGAAAAATCTATTTTCTAGATCATATCCCATTTAGTATAGGGTGATCTTATAATTTATCATCCAAATACAGGACACTTCTCAAAGTAGGAGGTACTCTTAATCATAATGATAAGTATTTGTAACTAGAGAGTTTAGACAGAGACTGTCCTGAGCAAAGGGAAATATTTGGTCAACTTAATTTGGTGAAGTAGACATCTGTAGTCTAAGCTACATATTCTGGAGCTGGGTTTTTTTTCTGACCAACAGATTTCAATACATTAGAAGGTGATGTACATGTAGATGTATAAGCCAGCTAGTTTATCACACAGAAAAAAACTTGCCCAAGGTCAGAAATTAAATTTCTCATCAGTTTGTTAACAAATGCCTGTCTCTGACCACAAAAGGAAAGTGGGAATTGCCCCCATCCACCCAATATCCACAACTTTAAAGTATGTGTGCTATAGCTATGTATTAGAATATATAGGCTCACCTAGAGAAGGTTAGAAAGAGATAGAAATGATAGGTATGTAAGAATATTATAAACTCCAAGGCACTACACAGACAAAGAGAGTATGTTTTAGTTTGGTTTTTTAACTTCTTTCCTGTATTTGGAGGTAACTTTATTACTGGAACAGTTAGCATATACCATCCATGGTACTTAATTTATAGCCATGTTATAGCTTTCTCATCCATCAGGACTCATTCTAGTAAAATCAGATAATGGTTATGAAATCTCTTTGAAAATATAATTATACAAAACAAATGTAAGATTGTGGCAAAGTACTATTATTTTCCTAAATGACTTTTCTTTCATTATATACCTTCCTATTATTTCCTATTCCCTTAGGTATTATTTAACTAATCAATATCTAGCATCTTGAGTTTATTTTGAGGTCACTATATTATATTTTCCATTAATTGTGTTATAATGAAAAGAAAACAACTATGCAAGCATAGTCTGATTAGTAATTTCTCATTTCAGTATAACAAAGAGATTATTGTTATAAACACAGCAGTGGTGTGTTCAAATAATTCAAGAAATGGAATATTCGACCTGCCAATAACCCCTGGGGAAGAACTGGAAGTCATTGATACTACGGAACAAAATCTAGTGATATGTCGCAATTCTAAAGGCAAATGTAAGTTTATTGATTTATTGCCCATAAAATTTCAAATCATCACTGTTTTTTCCTTTCAGATTAGTAACAGTGATTTCTGTTTCTACAGATGGATATGTGCTCATTGAACATCTAGATTTCAAGTAAGTGGTTTGGTTTTATACTTTAAATGAGTTCTAAATACTTAATACATTGTTGTATACATCAGTCTCAAGGATTCCAGAATTTATGAAATTCAGAAAATGTTTTGAAAATTAGATATGCAGTTCCCTATTCTACAAGGATTACATTAGAATAGACTTTATTATTGTGTCTCCTGAGTATAGTATCAAACTTCTCTACAGAGCATTTTTATAAACATTTTATTTATTTATTTATTTTTTAATTTTTTTTTTAAATTTTATTTTGTCGATATACATTGTGGCTGATTATTGCTCCCCATCACCAAAACCTCCCTCCCTTCTCCCTCCCCCCCTCCCCCCCAACAATGTCCTTTCTGTTTTTGCTTGTCGTATCAACTTCAAGTAATTGTGGTTGTTATATCTTCTCCCCCCCCCACCGGTTTTGTGTGTGTGTGTGTGTGTGTGTGTGTGTGTGTGTGTGTGAATTTATATATTAATTTTTAGCTCCCACCAATAAGTTAGAACATGTGGTATTTCTATAAACATTTTAAAGGAACATAAAAATATTAAACTGGATAAAGAAAGTCCCCAGGAATCTCATATTCACTGTTTCATTGGCCTGTATTTCAAAATGTTTGTATATTTTTCTTTTTTCTCAGGCATCAAGGTTGGTCACCTTAGGAAGAACAAGATCAAATGGCATGGGCTGTACACGTGAGAACTAATCCTGAGATCTTATACTTGTCTCACATCAGTTTCATTTTACAGGGCAAATGAGATGTGGAATCTGTGGAAACTTTTGCTCAGAACTTAGAAGAGAAAAACAAACAAATCCTCAATATTTACATGTTGGTTTTACTTCTAAAAGGTTATTTTTCAATGTCTATTTCAGTATCTATTTCACTGCCAGTTAAAGAGCATGTGAAACAGTGTGTTAGCACTCGAGCATGTGCTTAATGAGCCATATCCAGAGTTAGAAACCATGCCTTATGGCAGGCACCTCCTCAGTTGTGCAGATGGCTAGTTTGCTTCTAATATTAGTACAAGAGCATTTGTAATTTCTAGATGTTGTGCATTTAAATTTGGTATAATACTGAACAGTAGTTTAATCAAGGTCTTTTCAATACTCAAATTTAAGGTATAATCTTCAAATAATCATGGCTCTGTCTTATAAAAATCAAGGTATGTGTCCTTTTGCTTTAATACAAAAATAAAATCAGATGAATGCTGTTCAACAGTGATTTCTTTTGGGAATAGTTTGCTGAAAAATAATTTATTCCTAAATTCACCCAATATCATTTTAAGAAGTACCTAAATATATTTAACAAAATCTATATAATAGTATATGCTGTTTCAATTTAAAACATCCTTGGCTATTGTAAAGAGTGCTGCAATGATTCTCATTTATTGGTGGGAGCTAAAAATAAATAAATAAATTCACACACACACACACAAAAAAAAAAAAAACCGGGGGGCAGGGGGAGAAGACATAACAAGTACAATTCCTTGAAGTTGATACGACAAGCAAACAGAAAGGACATTGTTGGTTGGGAGCGGGGAGAGGGAGGGAGGTTTCGGTAATGGGCCACAATAATCAACCACATTGTATATCGACAAAATAAAATTTATAAAATAAATAAATTTAAAAATAAAATAAACAGAAGCAAACTAAAAAAAAAAAAAAAAAAAAAAACAATTTAAAACATCCTTTTGCCCCAAATAAGAAAAATTGTGATTATTTTTGCCTATGTCCAATACCTATTAATAGAATTCATACATATTGTCATATGTAAAAGCAAATATAAAATTAAAAAGCTGAACTTTAAGTAACATTGTATTTTTAAATTATTTATCTCATTGACATGCAGTGCACATAATTTCTATATATGCATTCAACTGCTTTAAGTGGCTTTTTTACCAATGAAAATCTGAAGAATTTTACTCACTTCTTTAAGCAGGGTGATTCTAGACTTCAAGAGTGTGATGGAATTTTTTTCCATAGCCTCTTCCTTTATACCTTGAGACTATTTTGTAAACTTTTATGTTCTTTTATCATCTTCTTTTTCACGTCCCAAATGGCACCTGCCAATAAAAGCTAAGCTTATTCTAAAAGAAAGGAATCAAAGGTATTCCATAGCGTTTAGAGTTTAGAGAAGGAAACAGGTACAGAAATTATTACAAATAACATAATTATAATAAACAAGATGGAATGGCTAGAGAATTAAAGTTTTTACAGAGAAGGTGACACTGAAGCTTGGTCTGTAAATACAAAAGTATATTTGTTGGACAAGGCACATGATCTGGTGACTAAGAGGAAATTCAAAGAAAATGGAGTGTACATGTCTGGTGGGAAATGGCAAGAGCTGTTTGGAATGGGGTAGCTTAGTTGGGGCTAGAATATGACAGAATTCACTTGTAGAGACAGAATTCACTAGAGAATGGGGAGCCATTCAAGGGTTAAACAGGAGGGAAATGCCAGGTGTTCAGGTGGAAAAAAAGCAATCACAGCAGTATCAACAAAAGATTAAAGGGGAGAGACAATTGCTTTTGCAATATTCTAGGCAAAAGGGTATCATACCTTAATTTAAGAGAGCAGCAGTCGAAACATGGTACAGGAGCCCCATTAAAGGTATTACAGAGGTAAAGGAATCAGAATGTCTTGGTGACTGATTAGATGTAGAGGTGAGAGAGAGGGGAAGAATAAGGGAATGGTTCTGAGGCTTTTCTTGGAGGTGAGATTAAGGCTGGTACCAAAGATTGGGAATATAGTTCTGCTTGGACTAGAGACCAGACTCTGCTTGGATCCTGAATTAATTTGCCACCCAGTGAGAGGCGATCAGGCAACTGCAGGCCTCTCCCACTCTCCAGAACAAGAGCTGTTATAGTAGGCATTGTAGAAGTTGAGGATAAGTATGGCCTGTGGGCAAGGAGGTGAGAAACAGAGAGAATATGGCTATATTGAACAGAAATCTTTCATGCAATAATTCTGTCCAGCAGAGAATCATAAACCATACATCACTCTTGCCACTTCACCAAACCATGAAGTATTTTAATTGGGGTGGGGTGGCAGTGGGACTAAATTTGAGCTGAGATGGATTTGTCCCGTGCACTTCGTCATCACAAGCACTCTTGTTCTGATTCAATGACTAAGCTCTTTGAGTCTCAATTTCCTCATTAGTAAAAGAGGGCTAATAACACTCATCTGGTCTACTTCTCAGGGTTGCTGTCATGCTATAATGTAATAGTATAACTGAAAGTATTCTAAAATCCTTAATACATGATACCATGTGTTATTTTTGTACCTGGACTTTTCTGAAGTTGGAAGATGCTGAAAACATAAATATGTTTTTAAAATTCAAATCTTGAAATTTAAATTCAAGACTTGAAAGAATGGCTGGGATGTGAACATTTATTTTACATAAACAGAAAAATTTTCAATTTTATAAATCTATTAAATATGTTTTTAAAATATAAACTGATCTAATATAAACTAGTACCTAATTACTATTTATTGATATGATATAGGTTTTTAGAAAACATAATTGCTTCTATCCATTCTCAATATGGTTGTTTTTATTTCACTAATATCAGCCATATTTCCTCCATTCTTTAAATCAAAGCATCTAAACTGTATTTCTCACATTATTGATATGCAAGGTTTTTAAATGTAAACACCACAACTAAGACTTCGGTGATGTCCAAAGCAGATGTTGTCCATCTGCTAGAAAACTTAATCTAGCATAAAGCTTCAATGGAAAGACTGAGTTTCTACTTTACTTTTAATTTTTGCATAAAGATAGTAAAGATAACACCATTCTGTCAGATAAAAGATAGCATACAAAGGCACTTGACCCTAACAGAGGCTAATACTGGCCCACTCATAAATTCATTTCTATGTAGGTAAGGCCTCCAACAACCCTAATATGCACCCACAAAACCTTCCCTTCCCTGTTCTGAGTACCTCTGTGAAACACTTGGTCTTCCAAGGACACAGCATCCTTCTTGACCAGTGACTTTCCTGCACAACTTCAGAACTTTCAAAGAGTATATTCTAGGGAGAGGAATAGGAAGAGAAAAAAATCAATAGATAATAAAACCCTAAGAAACAGCTGCCTCTGGGTAAAAGGGTTATGGATCATGTTTTTCTTAGCTGTCTCACACTTCCTATACTGTTGAAATTTCCTGCAATATGCATCCACTACCATGCAGTTTAGGAAATAAATGAAAAACATTTTCACTAATAAACAAAAATCTGTTCTCTTTAAACTAGAAAAAACAAATTGAATCTTTACTTATGTATCCTGACTTCGACATGTTTACATTTTTCTTTTTAATGAGGGATAGCATACATTTTTCAAAAAGTTGCTTTTACATATGTAAGTATGGGAGGTGACAACTACAAGTACATAGGACCACATCTACATTGCTTGCTCTCTATTCCCAGCAGTCTTTAGTGTAAAATTTGATTGTTAGCCTGAGGTCATTCTCTCCCTATTCTATGGTAAGCAAAATTTTAGCCTCTATGATCTTAATCCTCTGGTGTTATGCCTGTGAACATGTTATGTGATTTGGCAAAAGGAATTTTACTTATGGAATTAAAGTTGCTAACCACCTGATCATAAAATAGGGAGAATAGCCTATGTTATCCAGGTGGGCCCACCTTAGTCACATGGGTCCTTAAAATTGAAAGAGGAAGGCATAAGAGTCAGTCAGCCAGTCAGAGAGATGTGGTGGAAGAAGAGGAAAGAGAGATCTAAAGCAGGAGCCCCAGTTGATGGCTTTGAAGATGAAAGGAGCCATGGGCCAGCGAATTCCAGTGCCTCTATGTGGCCTCTAGATGGTCTCTAGATACTGTAAACGACCCCTAGCCAAGCATCAGAAAGGAAACAGAGACCTCAGTCCTACAGCAGAATGGAACTTAACTCTGCCAACAACCTGAATGAGTCTGGAAGCACATTCTCTCCCATAGCCTAGCCCTATCAACACTTTGGTTTTCAGCATGTGTGACTTGTAGCAGAAAAAACAGCTAAGCCCATCAGACTTCTGATTTTCAGAACTGTAACATGAAAACTTTGTGTTAAGTCATTAAGCTTGTAGCAGTTTGTTATGGCAACAATAGAAAACTAATACAATGGCTAACAGTAAAAATTACAATGCACAAAAAAGACAAAAATGAGCCACGATGGTGTGAAATCTCCAGTGAGTCACAAGCAATCTTTTTCCATAACAGCTTTCTCTGTAACTATTAGTTGATGTGCAGAATATTAGCTTAATGATTGAACAGAAACAAAAATAGCTTTCAAATTACAGAGACTTTAATTTGCTTTTGTTGTGAATAAAGTGTGTTAGCAATCAGACAGGCTGCTTTTCTCTTTTGTGTTTGTTACCTGTGATTTTCATACAGTGCAAACATTAAGTAGAGAAGACCTGTAACCACAAAATGCTGTGTAGTTCAAGAAGACATCTTTTCCATACAGTTACTGAAAGACAATCCCCACTGATCATTTAACACCCCCCCCCAAAACACATAACAAACAAAACTGAAATTTGAATCTATGGTTATTAGAATACAAAAGCACTGGAAGTCAGTTTTTTCCCCTCTGAAACCAATTATAAAAATTGGTCCCAATTTCAACAGTTTAAAAAAAGTTTTAAATAGATATGTAATCAAATGCTCCAATGGGTTAATGTATCAGCCTATGAGATTTTTTTTTTCTTTTCTAAAGATGTGCTAAGAAAGAATCAATGCAGGATGTTCTTTAAAAAATTGAATAATATCCAATCCTATATTATCTTATGATTGTCATGGACATAGCCTAATGACCGTCAACTTTCAGTTTTATTTGTTGCACGCAAAATCCTCTGTATATTTAAGCATACACGATAAAGAACACAACCTTTCTTCCTAAAACAACATCGATACCATCCTTAAAGTTCACAGTTCTCTAACAACTTTACATTAAACATTCAAAACGTTGTACAACCACAGATGTTGTGAACAGTCTTGAGAGAAAGCTGTATTTGGTACATTAAGGCAGCTTCAGCCAACATTTTAAGAAGTTTTGAATAAAAATACTTGTTGCAACAAAAGACAAGTGTAATATTCAAATATTTGATATTTTCAAGAAATTTAAAATGTTACTTAAAATAAGAACATCATAATTTGTGAAACTGTGGTCTTAAACATTCTTACCACTATGTTCTTACCACATAAAACTTGCCAAAAAATCAAGATACTCATCCTATCAGTATCAAAGATATCTATTAAAAAAAAGGAAGGGATTTACATTAAATATGGGGATATAAACCCTGTACTTAAACAAGGGCCTTCAAACAGTTTCTCACGCATATCTGTGAGGTAGGTTATTATCCACATTTTGTAGATGAGAAAACTAAATGAGGTCATGTGATCTGCTGCTGCTTACAGCAGCCAAATGAAGAATCAGATTCCAAATTAGATTTTGTTCTGAGCTCTGCATTTCTTCTTTCCTTTACAAACTTTTTAAAGGGTTAACTACAAAGATTGCTATTCATTGCATTCACTTTAAAAGCATGAGAAGGCAGCCAAACATTTACCAAGGTGACTTAGAGAGTGAAGCAACATAAACTGGTAAGAACAGATACTACGCTTGATCTTAGCCAAAAGGCCGAGAAGCAACCGAAGAACATAAAAGAAATAGAAAATACATTCAGTCAACTTCTGACAGTGATAGTGTGAGGTTTGGCCAAAGGAACTTGAAAACAAACAGGCAGAAGCAAACAATGTGATCATATATGGAAGCGCAGATCTAAGGAAAAATAAGGAAAATTAGAAAAAAAGAAAACACAGTTTAAACAAGTTTTTACTAATCATTACTGTTCCTATAACTTAAGAGAGAAGGCACAATTTAGTCTTTTGTTTTAGGAAAATGTTACCTGTCTAGAAAAATGGCCTTTTTTGGTAACAAAACTTACTTAAAAGGGACTTTTAACTGTGAAAAATGCAAGCTTAAAGTAGCAGGAAAAAAACCATGCAATTCTCCTTGGCTAGAATGTTTCTGTTCCTCCTTGAAACTTTAAATCGTTTAAATCAACACAAAGTAGCAAACCTTGAATTAAAAAAGAAAAAATCACACAGTATGAACCTTGTCAAAATTCTGTGATGTTCAACAAAGTTTTCATGCTAGGATATTCTATAAATAATTCTTTTTCCTGGAAAGAGTGCTCTATTCTAGGATTTCTTTAATCGCACTTTAGACATAATTGAAATTTACCTACCCTGCTTGTCCAAGTAATCATGAGCTACTTCCATAAAACCTAAACTGCTCTGGATATAAACGAGTTACCAAAAGTCACATACACAGTTACATCTGCACACTGGCATTGCTATGCAAAGCTGGCAGTAAACATTAACATTGGCTCACAAAATTAATACAGGCCTGCAGTCTGATAACTTCTAGACCTGACCTGATTTTTATCAGGTTATGGCTGAAGAAGTTTAATTAAAACTCAATCCAGTCTAGACTGGGTCCTGTTCTTCATGCTATTACTGTTCAGTAGCATAAAATGCATCGTAATTATATGTAGGAAAGACAAGTAAGGATGTCAACAACATGTTTAATAAGGTTTATACAATTTTTAAAGCTCAAACATAAGTTATATTTCCAAGTTTTATAAGGCTTGGGGGAATCTATCAAGCCATCAATAATTAGGTAGTTTCTGAATGGAAATACACTCTATGAAAATAGTGTTATATCATCTAGTTTTCACATAAAATGAAAAATTATCAATTTGTATATGAAATTTAGATAAGCCTAATTCAGATAAGTCAAAAACTATGATAATTTAGATAGGGACTGGGGCTAGTTTTCCTTTTTTAAAAAAAGTTGTGTTATAAGAGTCATATAAATAAAAGTACAGGAAGAATCATGTCCCAAAGTTCTTCAGTACTTATTGAGTACCCTCAAAAACTTAGAATACTTATAAAAATCAATATGCTAATCATACACTTCAGATAATTACATCTAGTTAGTACAACCAACTAGTTCAAATAATTAAACTAAGAAACATTTAGTTAAGACTACTTTATGCCACTCTAAGACTTGAAAGCAATACATCCATTTATTACTCAACTACTCAGATATTTCATTAATTCAGGCTGTTCTTCCCCAGATGAAAGGTGGTATACAATAGAGAGCATTGATTACTGATGAATATTTGAATGGCATTAAAGCTTTATAAAGAACCTTTCGGTCATGCTTCCTCATCTGGAAAATGGTAAAAATACTTTTTCTCGTTACCTCACAAGGTTACTGTAATAGTAAGTTAACAGATATGGAGGGTCTCTGGATCTAAAAATCACTATTAAAATATATGGAACACTTCACTCAAATTAGCAGTGTTTGCTCCATGCCAAGCGGACATGATGTTTTACCATGTTTGGCTTTCTGGTTGATTTTTATCATTTGTATTCCAGAGGGTAGCTGTATTTAGAAAAATATTCAAGTAGATACCTTCAAAATGCCTCATACCAAACCAAAATAGAACATTAACACTAGTATAAAAACTTTAAATACATAAAAAGTGAACACAAATCATATGAAAAGGCAACAAAGAAAGAATTTTAAAGCTCAAAGTTACCTTAGAGGTCTTTTAATCTATTCTCCCATTTCAGGGATTACAAAAATGAGGCCCAACATAGGATGCAACTTACCAACAGATTGCACATATCCCTCATCCAGAGTTTGTAATAGAGTCTCTGAGAACTACTATTAAAATAAGTTACATTCCCTATTTAAAAAGCCACAGGGTGACAGGACCAGGTAAAGAAATGCCAGATTAAAAAGGTTTGGGTCTTTAAAAATGAACAAAATCAGACAAAATTGTGAACGTGTCTAGCATTTAGATATTGAGATTTTACATCCATTACCAAGATTTAAGTTATTAACCAGTGAACAGACAAAGATGTGTTGTCTGTGGCAGACATATTCTGGGCTTTTACATTTTATAAATGGAAGGTGCGGTGCCTACATTAACTCAATATACTGCACATTAATAGATGGCACAGATAAAATAGACAAAAAATCTGTAATAGTTGTTTATAATTATTTTCTAGATACTAAAAACCAATTGGTATTCCCTAAGAACAAACTTGCTAGGGAATGAGAAAGCAAGCCCAGAATTATGTAACTGTCATGGAAAATGTATTTACAGAAAATGGAGAACTGTCTGTGTGACAAATAGCCAATTCCTTGACATAGAAATACTATTATTTCTGATTAATTTAGGTTCCTGGATTCTCTTTATAGATGGCTAATATCAAGAAATGCAAACACTAGAGGTTCCAAAAGTCTCTCTTTAAAGATGTGCTGATCAAAACAAGAACTCAACTTGTAAATGGTTTGCCTCCCTCCCTCCCTGCATATTCAATTTAAGATGTCTGTTCTTACACTGAAAAATAACAGGAATTACATCTCCATATAGTATCCCAAACAAAAGTATTTAGAAAATGTGCACTGACTACATATTTTGAAAATACGAATCAGTGATATTGACTCATTACCCACAGATCCATAAGCTTGAGTTACTAGACTTAGTTTTTTTTTTTTTAACAAGTAATCTTATTTAAGGTTTTTCAGTCATCCATCAATATTAAAAAAGAATAAATGTTGCACTCAAACACCACCACAACCTAATTAAGAAAACCAAGGTGCTATGAAACAAGGTGCAGACATAAAATATTCTATTTAGTTCTTAACATCTCATGGGAGGTTAAGTTTTTTTAAATAGTAAATTAATTTGGGCAAAGCAAGGTTAAACAAAGTTATATGGCTTTCTTTCTTTCAAGGAAGGATTTATCAAAGTCTTTAATGCTCATATCCATTGTCATCCTCAAGGAAGAGAGCAGCATGTAACATTTTCCAAACTTACTCCATGGATTCTTTTTTTCTGTAGGCATCTAGAGGATACACTTCGAAAAATGCTATTCTAGAACCATATGGACTCCAATTCCATGATATAGTTCAGGACTTAATAATCCTCCAGAATCTTAACTGGAGAAAACTGTTTTAAGCCTAGAACTACCTACCACATCCACAGTTAACCAGTTTACAAGGCTGAACTGTGGGAATTTGGGATTAGCAACTGATTCTTCCCCTCTTGTGCCCATGGGCAACAACAAGCCTGCTATGACAATGTTCTAGCCCCTGCTGTGCTGGACCAAGTCTCCTAAAATCTCTCTACAAACCAATATACTGTGCCACCTAGATTCACAAAATAGCTATGTTTTAAAAACTTAACACATAAAAGAACCAAACCTTTGACCTTTGGTTCTCCTAAAATTCAACAGGTAACTATCAAACCATGGATGTTCATAAATACTAACAAGAGTGAGAAAATAAATTTTTAACTCTCAAAAAACATGATAACCATCCATATAAAATAATTTTGATATGAACAAGGTTCCACAGTCTGATTTATTAGATTAACAAAGCTAAAGTACTACTAGATTTCTTCCCACTATTTCCCTGGCTTCAAAATTGTGGATATTGTCACTGGGGATAAAGAATCCTATTAGTTCCTTGTTCCTAAGGTCATCCCATTCACAATAAAGCAAACAGTAAGAGGGGTCCCTATTTTTCCCAAAAGATGTACACAGTTGGAGAAGCCAAAATGATGCCATATCTACAATGTACATCAGACTAACACAGCAGGACTGCTTATCCCTGTAAAAATAATCACTAACAAAATTACCCTTTGGTACCACAAGATGGCAATCTTTCAAAGGCTAAACCTTCAACTATCTCAAACTGCGACCCCACCTTCTTTCCCAAATCGGTGTACAAAGATTCCTCTTATTTTGATATTAAGTAGGACTTACAAGTTATTTAACACCATTTTGTAAAAGATCTACACAACAATATGATGTGACACAATGCAAACTCCTGACTCAAAAACTATTTAAAAATAGACATGCTTGTCTACCATAAACACAGGGGAAAACTTGGTCTAAAATTCTCATTTGCTCCTTGGTAGAAAATACATTATTTTTGGCAAAGAGAACCCTGTCAAGGCAATGTAATTTTTTGTTTTCAAGAGCTTAATATTTTCTAGGGTGAGTCAGGTGAATGAGACTGTTAATTACAACATATTAAACACAACAAATGAATAAATACAAATTAGATAAATTACACATAATTTAAAAATTAAATACTTTTACTAAAATAAAATATAATCAATGAGCTATTATCTACCCTGCCATATATAGTTTTTCTAAATCTTAAAAAAAGAAAATCCTGCACAAAGTAAAACAAACAAACCAAAGATCTGTTTGGTTTTTGATTAAAAGCACTGGTGTGTGAATACATACATATATATGTATATGAACAACACATATATTTATTCAAGAGAGAATTTTTAAAAATGTTTAAGGCATCCCTGCCTTATCAGGTTCAACAGTGAAAATCATAGCCTATCAAGCTTTGGAAGTACATAAAAGCCCATAGGGCCAGAATAGTGTTTTCAAACTGAATGGCTAGCAACCAAGAAAGGGAACCAGAAAAGATTCAAAAGTTGAGTCAGTCACCCATTGAGGATTAAACAATGACACTGATGACTAGGGAAGGTAGGGGGAGAGGATGGCATCAATAACAAACTTCAGCATGGAATGAAGAATTAGCATTGCGTGATTCAACAGGACCCCGGGACCCTAACCCCGTAACCCCCTTACCCCCTCCCCTCTACACAAAATAAAAAATCAAAGATAAGAGTTTTCTTTTAGGGATTATTGATATTTGTTTTGTTTCATCTAACTGTTTTATCATTCTTGGTGAAGTGCAAAAATTAAGAGCCAAAGAGAATTTGAGAAAGGCAGGTTTTGAAGGTATATTATAAAATGACATAAGTTATGGAAAAGACAAAAATTGTTGCAATCCCAGATGTTCCAATACTAAGTCGAACCTTGAAGGCTCTTAAGATATTATTCAGGGAAATCTCAAGATAAAACCCTGAGTTGGTTACAGCTGTAAGGAAACTGGAAACTGTGGTTCCCTGTTACAGAACCACAGCCCTTCTGTTGAACATTAGGCAGTATTTGCATAAACTGTTAGAAGAACTTAGCTTCTGAAATTTGGGGGGCAGAATTTTATCATTTCAGCATTTAAATGATATCTTACTTAGGGGTGTTTTATTTTTCAATCTTCCTGTGCAAGAAAATTAGGTGCATAAACACAGCCTAAAGACTGCTGAAATTTAGGAAGTAAACTGGATTTACCTACACTAAACAGTAAAGCAAGGAGGTGTTGCCAAACCATCATTAGATTGAGATGGTTCATCAGTGAGGTGTGTTAATCATCTATAGTGAACTCACTGTAAATTAACCATTTTCATTGGTGTTTACCTATTAAAGATACTGCCTGTGTGAATTTATCACAGACACAATAGAATTACAGATTTCTACAAGTAAATAAAACGTCAGACTTTTTTTGTTTTCAGTAATTTCAATGGCATTGAGTGTCCCCTGGAAATATTCATGTCTCTCAACTAGTATTGCAGAATATGTGATATCCAGAAGTAAGATAATAATTTAAAGAATATATCTGATTTTCACAGTGCAATTATAGAAGGACAGAAACTAGGGACAAATTATCAACGGGCTAAAGTAGTAATCAGACTGGCACACATTTCAAAAAAATCCATGGTGTGACTGCCCAGGCGAGGTGAAACTGAAGATAATGTGCTTCCAGTCAAAGAGCCAGTGAGAGAGCCAGAAAGTGAATGGCTCTCTGCAGTTGTAGAATCAAAACTTGATCTTGGTCTGTGTAAACCAGCAGTAGAACAGGATCGCTGAGGTGTTGAGGAACCAGACCTCTGCTCCACTACCTCATCTGAAATAGACCAAAGAAGAACAATTTATGTGAAAGGTATATATGCCCAAGCCATTCCCATGAAGTTACTATATTCAGAATATTAAGTAAAAGTATCTGAGCAAGGGCAACTTAATAATGAATGCAATGTTTCAGTGTTTTAGGAGTAGAGGTGGCAATGCCTCTTCCCTCCTGCAATCATAACAGACATCACTAAACAATCATAACACTTTCACACAGCCAAAATGTAGTTCCTAAATCCTTATCAACTGAGTATTTGGCATTAACATTGAAATCAAACTGATATCACTGCATCTCAAGAAAGCACATCCTTGGCAACTTATTTTCTTCTAGCATATCAACAAAAAAAAATAAGATAAAAACAAAAGCTGCCATCATACAATGGTTCTGAACTTTTTGTGCACATTGGAACTGCCCTGGGGGAAGGGGCACTCTAGAGAAATCTTGTTAAAAATGAGGAGTCCCAGTTTCCCAGGACCAGTCTCCAGAGATTCTGATCTGGTGAGTCTTGAGTGGTTCCCAAGAATCTGCATTTTAATAAGAACAATGGGTAATTGTACTGAGGGTGGTCTGGGGACCATATAAACACTGCTATAGTTTATGGTAGTTAAAGAATAAAATTTAAATTCTCTGTTTAAAAAAATATCCCTAACTCTAAACTCAGTTCTATTCTTGTTCCAACCAGCACCTGACCCTTTTGCACTTCACTCACGTGGATTCAATGTAGTACTCAGAATGTGGCTGAGTTTTGCTTTTTTGGAAATTTAAAGAATTTTTTTATCCCAACATTTTCAATCCGAGGTTGGTTGATTCCGTGGATGTGGAACCCACAGATACAGGGGGCCAAGTATTCCTGGATATGATAATTTTCGCTGACTCCTCTGGCTCCTAGATTGCCATGGGTACCTAAACCCAACCCAAATCCCACTAGAGGCCTATTTAGGCATTTTGGCCACCCAGGACCAAGGGGGAAATTTAACATTACAATGCTAATAGTAATAAAATACGAATGGAGAAATATGTCAAGGAACCTGACAAATTGGCTAATTTTAAGTAATGCTTCCCTATTGTTTCTTAGTTTTGCCCCACAGCCAATACTTCAAATGACTTTTTTATGCCAAGGAAGTACTTCTTTCGGAAAGGTGCTGGGTAAGAGATACTCCACGTATCTTTTAGCCTTTTAAGTTTCACTTACATTTTGGATAAGTCTAGATTACTCAAAAACCAGTGTGGAAGACCTACCACCATGTCTTTGAGATGATTTGAATGTCTGGTCAACTAATAGCAAGTTTTGTCCTCTCGGAGCTCATGCCTGCATAACTTTCTTACCATCGATGCTTTTAAAGTCCAAAAGATAGCTCCTGTTGTCAACCAGATAAAGTTGTAAGCTCATTTTCACATAATTGCCAGTCACTGGATTTTTTCTTCTTACACGAAGATGGTATGCATTTACTACCTAAAATGGGAAATCAATAAAAACAACAAACTATAAAATTTCTCCTGTCATATTGAAAAGAATGCTGAAAACAATTAATTGATAAGGTGGGATAAGGAAGGAATTTCTGAATGACTCCTTTTTTATATTATGGGTAGTTTACTTTAATATTTATTTAATCCCTACTAACAGTACTGTTTGTACATAGTAATTAAAATTTAAAGGAAACTCAGAAACTGTATAGAGTACAGCCTTCACTCCAGGTATGCATCTACTCTAAAATATCAATAATAATTTTGGTTACCCAGCTCTGCTTGAATACATTTACTGATGGAGTAGAAGAAATAAGGGGGAACTAACATGTTAATGGTTTGCATTATGTACTGTCAAAAAATTCAAAGTATTACAAAATCCCAAGAGGAAGATATTATTTGCCTTTTACAGATAAAATATTGCAGCTCATATAAAGAAAATTCTAGGTTTTCAAAACATATCAAATTCGTTTCAAAAATTTTTCATTAAGAAACTTTAAAGACATTAACATCTCTTTTGTAACTAAATAAAACTGCTTCAGAAAAGGCAGATTTGCTTTTTAAGTGGTTTGAGGAAATATTATTTATTCATTTCATGTAGAAATAGTGAAATGAAAATGACTACTTTATTCAAATCTGTCAAATGACTATATATGGTAAGTTCAAATATTTTTCTTCTTCCTTTAAAAAATATTCACAGTCCTCAAAAAAGGAACAAAAGTGAAAGGGACATCTGAAATGAAAAAATGTTTTTTGTCCCACATATATTCAAGTAGAATTGAAATAAATTTTCTCTAAAATTAGCACTAATTTTTAAAAAAAGTAAAATGTGGGCTGAGAGTAAGGAAAACATACCATAACTAAAGACTAAAAGCACCAGTCAAATAAGAGAGAATTTCTCAATTTGGAGAAAAGTATTTGTTGACTGAATAAACATGTCCTGACAGTACAATTTGTATTGACCACTAGCTGTCACAGCTGCCCATCAACCCCCAAAAAAGAGAAAAAAAAAAAAAGAGGGATAAAAAAGTAAAATCATGTTATCTTTGAAGACTCATGATTTTTTATTGTTATGATGCATGCTGAAACAAGTGGCCTATTTCCTCAGATATTTCAAGTTGATGACTTTTTGTGTCTTAGCCAAGAATGCTATTCTATAATTCAAAATATATATAGGTTGTACAGGTTCCCAACATCAATGGGTCTTCATCCATGTACAGGTCTATTTGTTTTGTTTTGAATGAATATGATATATTAATGGAAAGAATGGGGTTTACCAGCCAAAGGTATCTAGACCACTAAATTTATATCTAAATCAAAAACAACTTTTATTGACCTCAATACTCAATTTAGTAGCTCAGAGCAGATTACTATATAGGAAAATGGCTTCTACACATGATCTTAATATACTTCAATTTCTTACCTTCCATTCAAAATCCAGTTGCTTCATTGCTCGGTAAACTTCAGCCATAATGTCATATGGTTTGCTCTGACTTCGGATTCCAAGATGCCACTTGGCTTTTTTCACAGCTAATGATTTGGGCTTAGTTGTATTCAGTGCATCCAATGGACATCTCGCTTTGGGGCTATCTGCTATAAGAGGTGGCATCCTTTCTGGATGGGGTTTCAGGCCTGGGGGGATATGCATGGCACTATCATCCATAAAAGAACCAGTTGGAGGACTAGAGGCGAGGTAGAACTCACTGGCTTGGTTCATTATTCTCCTATTGTCAATGATAAGATGATAAGCCACTGCAAGCTGGTCTTGAGGGTCTCCACTATATAAACTGTTCATTACTTCTGATTCTGTACACTCAAATTTTTCACACACTTCTTTCACAGCTTCATCATCAATGACGTTAGCATCATAGGAGGGGTCTTCAGGAAATAAGTAACTGGGCAAATCTTGTTTAAACCATTCATGTTCTCTAGGAAAAACACCACAATACACTATTGTAAGAACATTCTTTGGCAATTCCCAAATAATTTAGATACGTGGCAATACAACATAATAGAATCAGAAAGACCTGGTCTCTAGTCCTAACTCTGCCACTTACTAGCTATGTCACCCTGGGCAAGGTAATTAACCCCTACCCTTGAATAACTATGGTTATTTATGCTTGGGTATTTGACTGGCATTTTCCCAAAAATGAACAAAGTGAGCCTGTCACTTCAAGAAAAAAAAACTAGCAATATTTGTTGTCAATGATAAAGTTTAAGCTTTCAAACAAAATTTGGAATTTCATATAATATGTATCTGCTTCCATGAGTTTGACAGCTTGCCAATATTTAAAGACTTTCTGATAAGGTTAGTGTTGTATATTAGCACCTATTAATGTTTAGTAATAAAAATAACTAAGGTAGATATTAATTTTTTTTCAAAAGAAGTAACAGAGACAATAATTATGTCACCTATCTAACAGTTTTTAAATATCCATGACAAATACGAAAGATGAGGACTTTCAAAGTGAACTCCAAAAATCCACTCTTCCATAAAAGCAATGAGATAACTGCAAAAATTGTCAAAATAGTCTTTTTCAGAACTCTGGAAATTAATCAAAGGCTTGCAACAATCTGAGGAGTGTTTATTCAAGAAAAATGGCTGAATCTTAGTAAGAAAAGATAGATTTATGGCTTTTTAAGTTGCCCTATTTCCATCTCTCTTTCTCCAGTTCCATGGTAGCCTTGAAAACCAACAGCCTCTCAAACAGGTAGCTGAGAAAACCAGCAGCAGCAGCACAATAACTACTGGGGGGAGGAGGAGTTGGAAGAGAGGAGCAGAATAAGTTTAGAGCCCCCCAAAAGTCCTATTCTAAGAGGACTGTCATTATTTGACACGCCTAGCAGTTCCCTGAAAACCCCCACCCATAAACATTGTCTTTATTTGATCTGACTCGAGCTTCCTCACTGCAAACAGCCTTCTCTCCAGGGCACTTGTCAAAAACAATCAACGGCAATTGTCTAACATCTCCAGCTATCTGAAATGGCATTAAGAACTGGGGAAACAAGAAGCGGACCAAAAAACTTTTCAAAGTTAGGGAATGAGAGTTCCAAAGGGGTCTTTTAAAAGCTATGATGTATTCCTGGGACTCAAGAAGACCAGGAACATATATGCAGGACTGTGTACATATCCAAGAAAGAACAGAGAAGGCCCTAATTTCTCATCACTGGAAGACTTTGAGGCTCTGCACAAGCAGGAAGTGAAGGGTAAGGCGAAGTTATAAATTGCCTGCTGGAGAACTGAAAATACACCCCAACAGGCACAGAGAGCCCCTCAGCAAAGGCTGGGAGACTTATTAGATCAGGTGCTTAAGAAAATCTCTATCTACTCATTACGTGACGATTAAGCTAATCAAGGAGAGACTTCAGTAGCCATAAAAACAAAAAATACACACTTTATTAAATCAGTTCAGGAAAATCACTAAACAAACAGGAACAGTAGCAGCAACAACATACAACCATTACAAACTCTAGGTATACACCCAAGAGAAATGAAAACATATAACCTTACAAACTGTAATGCAAATGTTCATAGAAACATTTATTCATAAGAGCTAAAAGGTGGAAACAACTCAAATGTCAACTAACAAATAGATAAACATAATGTAGTATATCCATACAACGGAAATTTTTCAAACAAAAAGGAATGAAGTATTGATGCATGCTACACTATGGAAGTATCTTGAAAACATTATGCTAAATGAAAGAAGCCAGACACAGAAGGCCACATACTACATGATTCCATTTATATGAAATGTCTAGAACAGGCATGAAGACAAAAAGTGGATTAGTGGTTGCCAGGGGCTAAGAGGAAAACGAAATGGGGAGTGATTACTAATGGGTATAGAGATACTTTTGGGGATGATAAAAAAAAACTCTGGAATTAGATAGTGACAATGATTGTAGAACTTTATGAATATACTAAATCCACTGAATTATACACTTTAAAGGGAAGAATTTATGCTATGCAAATTATATCAATAAAATAAATTAATTTTTAGAAAACAATACGGAAATTACCTAAATTTTGATTCCTAATTCATTAACTTAGTCTTATGACTATAATTCTTTACAACTAGATAACTACCAATTTAAAAAGCCATACTGCTAGCTTTTGACTTTCAGGAGTCAGTTTCTGAATTAATTCCATGAGAGTAAGCAGTAACTAGGATGTTTATGAAGGCTCAGCTGAGACAGAATCAATGCATTTCACATTGGTCATTACACAGGCACCAGAAACTGTCTATCACTATTACCTGATATCTGACTTTGATATATATTCAAACTTTAGGAACCTCTCAATGTGCCCGTTTCTTTAAATGTAGCAGAAAGGCTTTCATATATTCACTTAAAAATAATATTCATAGCTAACATTATGCTCTAGACATTGTTCTAAGAGCATTAATTATATTAAGTTGAATATTTGCAGTTTTTGATATTCAATTGTTTTGAGACCTACATAAATGGCAATTTCACATGGTTCAATCTATGACTATCCTCCCCACAATTTCACTATGTATACAAAGTAACACAAAGCAGCCCAAAGATGTTAATAGGCCCACAGCTAATAAACAGAAGAATCAGAATTCAAACTCAGACAGTTGAACTTCAGACCCCTCACTTTTAACCACAATAACATTTATACTATTACTAAGCTTAAGGCACCTGGGAGAGCACAAAGATGTCATTCTGATGAAGACAATGTCTTATTTACCACTATATTCCCAGCACCTAGCATAGGACCTTACATGCAGCAGATGTTAAATAAATATCTGTTGAGGTGATAAAAGAAAAATAATTAAATGAACAAATAAATACGGAGATAGATTTTCTAATTTCCAGTGTCTTACCATCTTATAAAATAAATAATATACGAACAAAAATAATAAGACAGTACAAGGGTACTTCAAAAAGTTCATGGAAAAATAGAATTAGAAGACAATACAAATCTTTCCACGAACTTTTTGAAGAACTCCCATACATAACAGCATAAGAAATATATATACAGTATTATGATAGATTAGAGAAAGGACAGATATCATGGAAATGATATAATAATTTCGAATAGTGGAAGTCGTGTAAATTTTGAATTCATTTACTTAACATTTAATGTGTGCCAGATATGTGCATTGCACTATGAATTAATACTTGGACCCTAATTTAAAGAAACAATAGGGGCAAACAGATACATAAATCATGATATAACCTTTCTAAGCTTCAGTTTCATGGTTTGTAAAATGAGAATAATAATTGCTACCTATTAAAAGTCAATAAAATAGGCCAACTGTATAGCAAAATGTTTGGTATATTGTGACTGTTCAACAATTAATTGTTTTCCATGTTTAACAGTATTTTATTAAATCAATAATTTCCAAACATTAAAAAACTGGATAGAGATAAATAAAAAAGATGAAAAACTACACATTTGTATTATTATATTATTTTAAGTACAGAGATAAATGACACTATTTTATACTACCTACCTATGTGTTAATTAACTTATCCTGAGAGACTTACTTACATTTTTCTTCTAAAGCCTGTAAATATACAAACATCTGATTTAAAATAACAGAATCAGTACTTTTACTATTCTAAATTTATATGCTGGTAACAGCAGGTGCAAGTATATTAGCATGTCTAATTTTCTGTCTGAGGAAAGCCAATTAAGAGAACTGTTTATTCTAAAGAACTGTGAACACAAAGGGTTTTTTTTCCTGCTAAGTCCATTTCCATAAATAATTCTGGTAACTAATTTATACTTTTTTACATTACATTTTTATGCATGAGGCCTGGAACACTGAAGCAGCATTGGGAAAAGAAAACAATACATAAATGCAAAAGGAATCATCAGCGCTTGCTTGCAAAAGAGATCAGCAGCAGTCATACAACTACCTCAGCCATCATTTAAATATTCCAAAGGTCAGAGGTCTCAAAACTGTCATTCTGGCTTATGAAGAGAAGGAGAAAGGTTCTGGAAAGATGTTAGAGGAATATGTTTGTAAACAAACCCACATGAAATCTTACGTAAGAACAAAAAACCTCTAAGGAACATAATAAGTAATGTAGAAGGCAATGAATCATCCTGCCATGTGTGTACTATATATATAAAGGTCACGTTCACAGTAGCTCCAGCAACTGCACTTTCCAAAGTTTCTCACATAACAAGAGATCCTTCACAGTAAACCCACAAGCAGCTATGAGATTCAAAAACTTAGTCAAACCTTTTATACTTTATTTCATCAACCATATGAAAAATATATAAATCTCACCGTTTTTCCCTTTGAAATCTCTTCAGATACTTTCTGAGCATAGAATATACTCCCAAGCCTTCTAGCACTATTTATACAAAGATGAGTAAGACTCACGATGTAGTCACAGTTAAAGAGAGGAGAAAGACACACTGGGAAATAACTAGATACGGGAACTAATAAAAGCATAACAAGATGTTGACATCCCAGATGTGAAGGCATCTTGGGCACATCAGTAGCAATTTCATAAGGGAGGTAGACATATGAGCAGAACTTTAAAGAATGCATGGAAATCTCTCAGGTCAAAAAAGGCAGAAAAGGCATTAAGGAAGAACAATAATATAAATAAAAACATGAAGGCATAAGAATACATGTTATCTTTGAGAAACAAAGTTTCATGTGGCTGAAGCACTGGTATGAGGGGTGAAGTGGTAAGGACAAGAAACGAACCCTCCTATGAAGGGTCTTGTATGTTTTGCTACCTAATCTAAAAAGCTCAAGCAAAAAAAAAAAGTTTGGGCAGCAATCTGAAGTATCTGGGATAAGTGACATGATCAGGTTTGTGTAATAAGGTCAGTAGAGTTCTTATAAAGTGTTATAAAGAGTAGCATAAGGCAAGTATTCAATTAGCATTCCTATTATTACTATGAGAAAATGTGCATAACAGGAACAAAAAGAATAATCACCTTATGTCTTTGATAGTGGCTCGTTTCAGGGGGTCAACCTGCAGCATATGCATCAGGAGAGTGGCAACAGAACGATTGAGATATTCTGGGATATAAAAAACACCCCCTCGGATCTTCTTAAATAAGGTAGGTACATGCTCATCATCAAATGGGAGGGTGCCACAAAGAAGAGCATACAAGATAACACCACAGCTCCAGATATCAACTTCAGGACCCGCATACAATCTAAGAAAAAAGATGACAAACGCAAGTAACACTTTTTCTCATCTTCATGTACACTGTATCTATATATGCACAGTATAGACTCAATATATATTGATTTCCAAGGTCTTTAATGAAAGTCCATGACTACTCCCCAACACTCAGTGGTTGTTCCCCAAAGAGAATAACTGCTCTAAGTACTACTCAAGTTTGCCAAGAGAATATAGTATCTTTGTTTGTCACAAACGTATTTAACTGTAACTTACTAATTAAAAAATTTAACAATTTCTATGGTTGATTTTTGAGAGAAACATCAAAATAGATAACCATAAACTTGAAAAATAAATACAGTGTATAAGCTAAATCTTTTTTCACACGGAACAATTATAAGAAAGAATAGAATTTTTATCCCTGGCACATCTATTTTGAAGATTATTTAAAACATAAAGTACCTAACTAGTCCTGTGTAGACAGTATTTACCCTGTATTTCATTATTCTGAGTACCTACTACTTTCATTCTAATCACTTGCTAGCTCATAGAACTAAGATTACCGTTGCTCCAGATAACCTATGCCTAGAAGATTATTCCTTTTTCCTCTCACCTTTCTACACCTTTAAAATTTCTCTGATATCACATTACCAAACTCAGACCTCGATCTGAGGTAACAAAGTAAATCTCTACAATTCCGATGAAAAGAATATAATCTGTTAACATAAAAACTGCTGTCATTTACTTCATTTGCTGTATTGTCCAAACTCTTTGCAAAGACTGAATGTTGATGTTCCTCCCCACCCCGCCCCCGTCAAATCCTTATGTTGAAATCCTAACTCCCAAGGTGATAGTATTAGGAGATCAGGACTCTAGAAGGAGATTAGGTCATGAGAGCAGAGCCCTCGTCAATGGGATCTGTGTCCTTATAAAAGAGACTCCAGACTCCTCGCTCCTTCCACCATGTGAGGTTACAGTGAAATGACAGTAATTTATGAGGAAGCAGGTCCTCATGAGACACCAAATCTTCTGGCACCTTGATTTTAAACTTCCCAGCTTCTAGAACTGTGAGAAATAAATTTCTGTTTTTTATAAGTCACCCAGTTTATGGTATTTTGTTATAGCAGCCCAAATGGACTAAGACACTCCTATATCTGCTACTTGAAATAATATCTTTTCAATATTTCCTCTCATAGAATTCTGTTAAATTTTTAAATCAGACATTGGTCACTGCAGAAACACTTGAGTTTACTAGTATAATCTGTATTAACATTTTTATAATGTTCCAATGAGTAAGTTACATGAGTAATTATACAACCTCCACTAATGCAGTTTAACTTCATGAAAAAACAATACTATCCCCCCAAATCTCATTCTTCCAAAGACAAAACATAAAACAATTCTATATATACTTTATAAAATATCTAAAGTACGATTAAAGGACTGTGTCTGGTAAATAAATAATGACACTAGCTTAAATTTAGCAAATACTTCCTCTCTTATCTGTACTTTCCTAAAATGAAAAAGATATATTAAGTCAAGATCTGTCTCAGTCATTTTTTAATGGAAGAAACTTCATAAATACATTTATAACATCTAAATGAAACATTAAAATATTTTTAATTCAACCATTCCCCCTTCAAATATATTGTCAAAACAATGGAAAAATAAATGAACAATTTATTTCTACCATGTTAAAAATCTTATCTTCCAAAGAGGATATATTATAATTAAGTGTTATTAGGATAAATCCAAGATTACAAAAAGCTTATTCTTCACTGATATATTATTACCTGCCTGAGATGACTTCAGGTGCTGCATAATTTGGAGATCCACAACTAGTTCGCAGAAACTCACCATCTGACATCATATTAGATAATCCTAAAAATAAAAGTAACATTTACTTGGTGCTAAATATGTTTAAAAGTAGATGTAGATAAATACATAAGTAAAATTTGAAGCCTTTAATACTCCATACATCATTTTTTAAAAATTATTAAAAAAAAAGAAGTGGAAAGTATTTGTTAGACTAGAAAGAGACCATTTCAGAGTGCTTACACTATGACAAAAAAAGCTAAAGCACATCACATGTATAATTGAAATTAAATTTCCTTTCAAAATAAAAATGTTGATTCACCTCATAAAGAGATTATTCTAAATTATATTAACTTTTCCAAATATGAAAGCATCAAAATTTATTTACTTACTTCTGCAGTTGAAAGTATGAAATAGACTACCACTTTTTTATATTATGCTTTCAAAAGCCTTTTTTAAAAAATCTGCAATTAGAAACCAGACAGGCCCCAATTCATAAAGATTATGTTCCAAAAGTTTCTAATTTGGAAACCTTCAATTCAACACAGAAAAAATAATCTACTGAAACAAAAATCTAATTGAACTATAGTACTAAATGAGTTTCATGACTTATAGCAGAAAAAGAAATACAGAACTAGTTTTCTGGTTTTTAGATTAAAGACAAGGCATAGACAAAAATTTAAATAAGCAACACTGTACCTTTCCATATCTCCTTCTTTAATCTCTCACTTCTTAATTTTTTTCTCAAACACCCTGCTATGGCATCCTTACCAGATATGTTTACCCCAGAAAGTGTTTGGAACATATAAATCACATTTTACCTTTTTCTTTTATGGCTGACAAAAACTCCTATTTTCTTATCAAGTTGTTAGATGTTACCCTATGATCCACAGACCTTTCCATGGATCTATTTATAAGGACTATAAAGCTTTTTCCAAAACTGCATGGAAATTTTCGTGTACCTCTGTTCGTAAGCCTTCATCAGATTTTCAAAGGAGTTTGGGACTCCTCCTCTCCCCACCTCCACCAAAAAACAGTTAAGTATCATGTCCTTAGGAGGAAATACAGATTGAATGGATTTGTCTTTTTTTTTTATTTTATTTTTTTATTTTTATTTTTTTAAATTTTATTTTGTCGATATACATTGTAGCTGATTAATGCTCCCCATCACCAAAACCTCCCTCCCTTCTCCCTCCCCCCCTCCCCCCCAACCATGTCCTTTCTGTTTGTTTGTTGTATCAACTTCAAATAATTGTGGTTGTTATATCTTCTTACCCCCCCCCGTTTGTGTGTGTATGTGTGTATGTGTGTGTGTGAATTTATATATTAATTTTTAGCTCCCACCAATAAGTGAGAACATGTGGTATTTCTCTTTCTGTGCCTGACTTGTTTCACTTAATATAATTCTCTCGAGGTCCATCCATGTTGTTGCAAATGGCAGTATTTCATTCGTTTTTATAGCTGAGTAGTATTCCATTGTGTAGATGTACCACATTTTCCGTATCCACTCATCTGATGATGGGCATTTGGGCTGGTTCCAACTCTTGGCTATTGTAAAGAGTGCTGCGATGAACATTGGGGAACAGGTATACCTTCGACTTGATGATTTCCATTCCTCTGGGTATATTCCCAACAGTGGGATGGCTGGGTCGTATGGTAGATCTATTTGCAATTGTTTAAGGAACCTCCATACCATTTTCCATAGAGGCTGCACCATTTTGCAGTCCCACCAACAATGTATGAGAGTTCCTTTTTCTCCGCAGCCTCGCCAGCATTTATCGTTCAGAGTCTTTTGGATTTTAGCCATCCTAACTGGGGTTAGATGGTATCTCAATGTGGTTTTGATTTGCATTTCCCGGATGCTGAGTGATGTTGAGCATTTTTTCATATGTCTGTTGGCCATTTGGATATCTTCCTTAGAGAAATGCCTACTTAGCTCTTTTGCCCATTTTTTAATTGGGTTGCTTGTTTTCTTCTTGTAAAGTTGTTTGAGTTCCTTATATATTCTGGATATTAATCCTTTGTCAGATGTATATTTTGCAAATATTTTCTCCCACTCTGTTGGTTGTCTTTTAACTCTTTTAATTGTTTCTTTTGCTGTGCAGAAGCTTTTTAGTTTGATATAATCCCATTTGTTTATTTTTCCTTTGGTTGCCCGTGCTTTTGGGGTCGTATTCATGAAGTCTGTGCCCAGTCCTATTTCCTGAAGTGTTTCCCCTATGTTTTCTTTAAGAAGTTTTATTGTCTCAGGGTGTATATTTAAATCCTTAATCCATTTTGAGTTGATTTTAGTATATGGTGAGAGGTATGGATCTAGTTTCATTCTCCTGCATAACGATATCCAGTTATCCCAGCACCACTTGCTGAAGAGGCAGTCCCTTCCCCAGTGAATAGGCTTGGTGCCTTTGTCAAAGATCAGATGGCAGTAAGTGTGAGGGTTGATTTCTGGATTCTCTATTCTATTCCATTGGTCAGTGTGTCTGTTTTTATGCCAGTACCATACTGTTTTGGTTATTATAGCTTTGTAGTATAGCTTAAAGTCAGGTAGTGTTATGCCTCCAGCTTTATTTTTTTTGCTGAGCATTGCTTTGGCTATTCGTGGTCTTTTATTGTTCCATATAAATGTCTGAATAGTTTTTTCCATTTCTGAGAAAAATGTCTTTGGAATTTTGATGGGGATTGCATTGAATTTGTATATCACTTTGGGTAGTATGGACATTTTCACTATGTTGATTCTTCCAATCCAAGAGCATGGGATATCTTTCCATCTTCTTGTATCCTCTCTAATTTCTCTCAGCAGTGGTTTGTAGTTCTCATTATAGAGATTTTTCACCTCCTTGGTTAACTCAATTCCTAAGTATTTTATTTTTTTGGTGGCTATTGTAAATGGGCAGGCTTTCTTGATTTCTCCTTCTGCATGTTCACTATTGGAGAAAAGAAATGCTACTGATTTTTGTGTGTTGATTTTGTATCCTGCTACTGTGCTGAAATCATTTATCAATTCCAACAGTTTTTTTGTAGAGGTTTTAGGCTGTTCGATATATAGGATCATGTCATCTGCAAACAGGGACAGTTTGACTTCATCTTTTCCAATCTGGATGCCCTTTATTTCCTTCTCTTCTCTGATTGCTCTGGCTAGTACTTCCAACACTATGTTGAATAGGAGTGGTGAGAGTGGGCATCCTTGTCTAGTGCCTGTTCTTAAAGGAAAAGCTTTCAGCTTTTCCCCATTCAGGATGATATTGGCAGTGGGTTTGGCATATATGGCTTTAATTATGTTGAGATACTTTCCCTCTATACCTAACTTATAGAGGGTCTTTGTCATGAATGAGTGCTGAACTTTATCAAATGCTTTTTCAGCATCTATAGAGATGATCATATGGTCCTTGTGTTTGAGTTTATTAATTTGGTGTATCACATTTATTGATTTGCGTATGTTGAACCAACCTTGCATCCCTGGGATGAATCCCACTTGATCGTGATGAATAATTTTTCGTATGTGTTGCTGTATTCTGTTTGCTAATATTTTAGTGAGGATTTTTGCATCTATATTCATCAAGGATATCGGCCTGTAGTTTTCTTTTTTGGTTATATCTTTACCTGGTTTTGGTATCAGGATGATGTTTGCTTCATAGAATGAGTTTGGGAGATTTGCGTCCGTTTCAATCTTTTGGAATAGTTTGTAAAGAATCGGTGTCAATTCCTCTTTGAATGTTTGGTAAAATTCTGCTGTGAATCCATCTGGTCCTGGGCTTTTCTTTGTTGGGAGCCTTCTGATAACAGCTTCAATCTCCTTTATTGTTATTGGTCTGTTCAAATTTTCTACGTCTTCACGGTTCAGTTTTGGGAGCTTGTGTGTGTCCAGAAATTTATCCATTTCCTCCAGATTTTCAAATTTGTTGGCGTATAGTTGTTTATAGTAGTCTCGAATGATTCCTTGTATTTCAGATGAATCAGTTGTAATATCGCCTTTTTCATTTCTAATTTTTGTTATTTGAGTCTTCTCTCTTCTTTTTTTCGTTAGCCATGCTAATGGTTTGTCAATTTTATTTATCTTTTCAAAAAACCAACTTTTTGATTCGTTGATCTTTTGAATTGTTTTTTGGTTTTCAATTTCATTCAGTTCTGCTCTGATCTTAATGATTTCTTTCCGTCTGCTAACTTTAGGATTGGATTGTTCTTGTTTTTCTAGTTCTTTAAGGTGAAGTGTTAGGTTGTTCACTTGCCATCTTTCCATTCTTCTGAAGTGAGCATTTAATGCAATAAATTTTCCCCTCAATACTGCTTTTGCAGTATCCCACAGGTTTTGGTATGATGTATCATTGTTTTCATTAGTTTCAATAAACTTTTTGATTTCCTGCTTGATTTCTTCTTGGACCCATATGTCATTAAGTAGAATGCTGTTTAATTTCCATGTGTTTGTATAGTTTCCAGAGTTTCGTTTGTTATTAATTTCTAGTTTTAATCCATTGTGGTCTGAGAAGATACATGGGATAATTCCAATTTTTTTGAATTTATTGAGACTTGATTTGTGACCTAATATGTGATCTATCCTGGAGAATGATCCATGTGCTGATGAGAAG
This sequence comes from Cynocephalus volans, assembly GCF_027409185.1. Lineage (NCBI taxonomy): Eukaryota > Metazoa > Chordata > Mammalia > Dermoptera > Cynocephalidae > Cynocephalus > Cynocephalus volans. Next base: position 47,891,944 of record NC_084467.1, on the reverse strand, counting down.
AATGAATATTCTGAGGTTGTTGGGTGGAATGTTCTGTAGATATCTGCCAATTCCAATTGGTCTAGAGTCTTGTTTAGATCTTGTGTTTCTCTACTGATTCTTTGCCTAGATGATCTGTCTAATATTGACAGTGGAGTGTTCAGGTCCCCTGCTATTATGGTATTAGTGTCTATTTCCTTCTTTAGGTCTAATAGAGTTTCTTTTATAAATCTGGCTGCTCCAACATTGGGTGCGTACATATTTATGACTGTTATGTCTTCTTGATGGATCAGTCCTTTTATCATTAAGTAGTGTCCCTCATTGTCTCTTTTTCTGGTTTTTAGTTTAAAGTCTATTTTGTCAGATATAAGAATAGCCACTCCAGCTCGTTTTTCTTTTCTGTTTGCATGGTAAATCTTTTTCCATCCTTTTACTCTTAGTCTGTGTGAATCTTTATGGGTGAGGTGGGTCTCTTGTAGGCAGCATATAGTTGGGTCCTGCTTTTTGATCCAGTCAGCCAGTCTGTGTCTTTTAATTGGGGAATTTAAGCCTTTAACATTAAGAGTTGTTATTGAAAGGTGTTGATTTATTCTTAGCATTTTATTGGTTGTTTGGTTGTCTTAGGTGTCTTTTGTTCCTTGCTTTCTGATTTACTGTTTGGTTTCTTTGTTTGTTGGTTCCTTAGGTTGTAGATAGTGTTTTTGTTAGCTTGTTTTCTCTTCATGAATGCCATTTTTATTGTACTAGCGGGTTTAGATTTTTCTTAGGTTTTTATGGCAGTGGTAGTTATTTTTCAGGAACCAAACCCAGTACTCCCTTGAGGATTTCTTGTAAGGGTGGTCTTGTGGTAGTGAACTCCCGCAGTTTTTGTTTGTCTGAGAAATATACTATTTGCCCCTCATTTCGGAAGGATAGCCTTGCAGGGTAGAGTATTCTTGGCTGGCAATCTTTGTCTTTTAGTATTTTGAAAATATCATCCCATTCCTTTCTAGCTTTTAGGGTTTGTGATGAAAAGTCTGATGTTAACCTGATTGGGGCTCCCTTATAGGTGATTTGACGCTTCTCTCTTGCAGCTTTTAAGATTCTCTCTTTGTCTCTGAGTTTTGCCAATTTGACTATGACATGTCTTGGAGAAGGCCTTTTTGGGTTGAATACGTTTGGAGATCGTTGAGCTTCCTGGATCTGAAGATCTGTGATTTTTCCTATACCTGGGAAGTTTTCTGCCACTATTTTGTTGAATATGTTTTCAATGGAATCTCCATTTTCCTCCCCTTCTGGAATACCCATGACTCGGATATTTGAGCGCTTGAGGTTGTCTGATATCTCTCTCAGATTTTCTTCCATGTCCTTGATTCTTTTTTCTTTCTTTTTGTCTGCTTGTGTTATTTCAAACAGCCCATCTTCAAGTTCAGAGGTTCTCTCTTCAACTTCGACAAGCCTGCTGGTTAAACTCTCCGTTGTGTTTTTTATTTCGCTGAATAACTTCTTCAGTTCAGCAAGTTCTGCTACATTTTTTTTCAGGACATTGATTTCCTTGTATATTTCCTCTTTCAGATCCTGTATACTTTTCCTCATTTCATCATGATGTCTAGCTGAGTTTTCTTGTATCTCATTCAGTTTCCTTAGAATTATCACTCGAAATTCCTTATCAGTTATTTCAAGGGCTTCTTGTTCTATAGGATCTAGAGTATGAGATTTATTAACTTTTGGTGGTGTACTTTCTTGATTTTTTGTATTTCTGGTGTCTTTTTTTTGGTGTTTATTCATTGTGGCAGGGGGTTTCACAGTCCACCGGTTTAAGACTAATGACTAACTAGGATGTTGCTGTGGTTGCCAATTTGGTATGGCTCCCGCCGTGACTGCTCAGTTGGCCTCTAGTGTCTTGTGTGTGTGGTTGCCTCGGGTCTTGGGCTTCTCCGGGGATCCACCTTTCTGGTCAGCTTGTACTCTGCTGGGCTGGTGGATCACGTACCACAGGGTGTGTGATCTCTGTTGAGCTTTCACTTTCTGTACAGGACTTCTCCCCGTTCAGTGTGCTCTGGCCCAGGCTGTTAGATCGTGCAGTGGCGACCCCACCGGGTGTGTGGTTTCTGTCGAGTCTCCGCCTCCCTGGCCGCACGTCTCCCCCCTCTGTGCACACTGTGCTGGGTTGGGGCGTGTCTTCTGCACCCCTCGTCTATCAGCTGGGCCTTCAAGACCCTGCTCAGCACCGCCTCGCCCAGGAAGTCTACCAGGTTTCTGCTAGGCACAGACGACCAGTCTCTCTGGGTGCCTTTGTAGCACTGTGTAGATCTTTCTCGGGTCTTGTTCACCTTTGTATCCCCCCGGTATAAACCGAGTCTAGTGCCCGCCTGCAGCCTGCTCTCCGGCAGGTTCAAGCAGACCTGGGAACTCTCCTACCACACTATTCCCAACCAGAAATTCGTTAGTCTTTTTTCCAAACTGGTGGTTGCAGAGATGGTATCTGCCTCCCAGTAACAGGAAGTTTACCGGGGCCGGAGTCCAGGGTGTGGTGGGGTGACAGTCGGCCCGCCCGTACTTCCTAGCCCTCCCAAAACTGGTCGGGACGCCCCACACCCCCAGCCCTGCCAGAGAACCGTGGAGGGAGTGGGAGAGGAGGTCGGCCCGCAGGGTCCGGAAAGCCCCGCGCCAGGCCAAGCAAATGGGCTCAGTGATGGCCGAGCAGGGCGGAGCTGCCCGCACCTGGGAAAATGGAGGCAGCACCGGGGCAATGAGTGGCCTGGTGGTGCAGGCGGGGAGCCGCGTGGGCATCCACCCCCCGAACAGAGCTTTGCCAGGGATCACTCACAGTGCTGTGCCAGGTCGGGCGCTCGCTCTGTCTCTGGTTTGTTGCCTTCCGTGTTCTCGGCGCTGCCGCCTCGGGCTGTTCAGTCGCGGCGCGGCTCGGGCGCTCCCAGGAGTCTTCTTTAATGCCGGCCTGAAACCTCGAATCCTGGATAGGGCAGCTGGCCTCCTTCAGTGCGGCCCCAGCCTCCGGGATCCTGGCTGCATCCACAGCAGCCCTGGCGCCGTGTTCCCTGTTTCAAGACTCGCTTTTGCAGCTAAGAATCAGTTCTTTTCCTGCTCCACACTTCAAAGCTGTTGCCTGTAAATGAGGCAGCCTCTCCTGCCGGGGGCAAAGTGGCGTTGAGCCCCCACGACCGGCCAGCAGCAGCAGTCCTCCCTTAAGAGATGGCCAGAGAAAGGTCCACAAGTTTCCCGGCTGCCTGAGGCCCAGTGGCCACCTTTTCCACCTCAGCTACTCCGCGCCAGCCGCTGCAGCCGCCGCCATCTTGAAACCGTACTGAATGGATTTGTCTTGATGATAGCCCTCTAACCTCACTAGAGGTATCTGCATTTTTTTAATTTTTAAAAATCTTTTTTCAACGTGCGCTGAGGTGAACCCAGCAGGGGCAGCATCATCAGTACTGCGCGACTAGAGGCAGCCCCTCCCAGCTCCTTGGACTCTGAGGGGTTAGCGCCAGCCCGCCCTGCGCCCCAGAACCCGAGTTGAGCCCAGCAGCAATGGCAGCAGCCCCTTCCCCCCAACTCCCCTCTTTGGATCCGGCAGGGAGCACCAGCCTGCGGGGTCTGTCCTGCCGAGGTGTGCCCAGCAGGACCACTTGGTGCTAGGGGCACATTCTACAACCACAGATTCTGGAATAGGAACCAAGGTGGTTAACCATAACCACCACCATACCTACTGTCAAGCAAAGACAATTCACCTCCACAGTAGCAACCAGGGCCATTCCATAGCCAACTTCAGTCTGACAGAAGAAGCAAACCCTCTACCAAATGACCAAACATCAACAAAAAAATACTAGAAGTACAAACAATCAAGAAGAAATGACACCACCAAAAGAATACAGTAATGCTCCACAATCTGACTCCATAGAACCTTGCAATGTCTGAAAAAGAATTTCTAGCAAAGATCTTAAGAAAACTCGAAGAAATAAAGGAAGACTGAATTAGAGAACACAATGAAACAAGAAAAAATATCCAGAATATGAAGGAAGAAATCTACAAAGAGATTAATATCTTTAAAAAGAGTGTAGCAGAACTTCTAGAAATGAAAGATTCACTCAATGAAATAAAAAACACAACTGGGAGCTTGAGCAGCAGGGTAGAGCAAGCAGAAGAAAGAATTTCAGAGCTTGAAGATGGTCTTTTTGAAATGACTCAGGCAGACAAAAAAAAAAGGAAAAAAGAATTAAAAATAATGAGGAAAATCTAAGAGAGATAGTAGACAACCTCAAGCACTCTAACATCCAAATCATGGGTATTCCTGAAGGGGAGGAGAAAGGAAAAGGTATTGAAAACCTACTCAAGGAAATAGTAACAGAAAACTTCCCAGGTGTAGGGTGAGATACAGACCTTCAGATCAAGGAAGCTCAAAGGTCCCCAAACAGATTCAACCCAAAAAGATCCTCCCCAAGACACATTATAGTTAAATTTGCAAAGCTCAAAGGCAAAGAGAGAATTCTACCGCAAGCAAGAGAAAAGCATCAGGTCACATATAGGGGAACCCCCATCAAACTAACAGCAGAATTCTCAACTGAAACCCTACAGTCCAGAAGAAAGTGGAATGATATATTCAAAATACTAAAGGAAAAAAAATTGCCAGCCAAGAATTCTTTACCCTGCAAGGCTCTTCTTCAGAAATGAGGGAGAAATAGTGTATTTGCCAGACAAACAAAAGTTGTGGGAGTTCACCACCACATGACCATCCCTGCAAGAAATTCTCAAGTGAGTCATTCATCTGGAATCTGAATAATGATGACCACTATCACAAATACACAAGAAAGAACAAAACCCACTGTTAAAACAAAAATGCCAGCAAGAAAGAGAAAGAAGTTAAATCATCGCACCTTAAATTCCCAACTAACATTGAAGAAGAGAAATAAAAGGGGAAATAATCATCAAAACATATTTAAAACATCTAAACAAGAAGCAATTAAATGATAGGAATTAAGCAACACTTGTCCATAACTACTCTAAATGTGAATGGACTAAACTCCCCATTGAAAAGATACAGACTGACTGGATTAAAAAGCTAGACCCAAGTATATGCTGTCTTCAAGAGACCCACCTTACCTGTGGAGACACACATAGACTAAAACTGAAGGGATGGAAAAAGATATACCATGCAAATGGAAATCAAAAACAAGCAGGAGTAGCTATTCTTATATTGGATAAAATAGATTTTAAACCAAACAACATAAAAAAAGACAAAGAAGGCCATTATATAATGATAAACGGATCCATCCAGCTAGAAGACATAACAATCATAAACATGTATGCACCCAATACCAGAGCACCCAGATATATAAAGTAAACACTCTTAGACCTAAAGAAAGAAATAGGACCTAATACATTAAGAGTGGGTGATCTAAACACCCCTCTCTCAGTGTGGGACAGATCTTCCAGGCAACAAGTCAACAAAGAGACACAGGATTTAATCTACACCCTAGACCAACTGGACTTGGCAAATACATACAGAACATTTCACTAACAACTAAGGAATACACTTTCTTCTCAACAGCTCATGGTACATTCTCCAGGATAGACCACATATCAGGTCACAAATCTAGTCTCAGCAAATTTAAAAAATCGAAATCATTCCAACTCTCTTTCAGACCACAATGGACTAAAATTGGAAGTAAACAATAAGCAAAATGCTGGAAGCTATACAAATACATGGAAACTAAATAATAGGCTCCTAAATGACCTATGGTACCAAGACAAAATTAAACAGGAAATCAAAAAATTCCTAGAAACCAATGAAAATATAGATACATCATAACAAACCCTGTGGGATATGGCAAAAGCAGTACTAAGAGGCAAATTTTGCAATAAATGCTTACATCAAAAGAATGGAAAGAATTCTCATAAACGACTTAACACTACGCCTCAAAGACCTTGAAAATCACTAACAATCCAAACCTAAAGGTAGCAAATGGAAAGAAATAATTAAGATCAGAGCAGAACTAAATGAAATAGAGACCCAAAAAACAATAGAAAAGATCAACAAAACTAAAAGTTGGTTTTTCAAGAAGATAAATAAAATAGATAAAACATTAGCTAGGTTAACAAAAAATAAATAAATAAATAAGACAGAAGACCCAACTAACAAAAATCAAAAATGAAAAGGGAGACATTACAACTAATACCACAGAGATACAAAGAATCATTAGAGACTATTATAAACAACTGTATGACAACAAATACAAAAATCTGGAAGATATGGAGAAGTTTCTAGACACATACAAACTACCAAGACTGAACCACGAAGAGATAGAAAACCTGAACAGACCAATAACAAGCAAGGAGATTAAAGCAGTAATTAGCAATCTTCCAACAAACAAAAGTCCGGGTCCAGATGGTTTTACAGCCAAATTCTATCAAACTTTTAAAGAGGAGTTAATACCTATTCTCCTCAAACTATTCCAAACAATTGAATCAGATGCTACTCTCCCAAACTCATTCTATGAGGCCACCATAACTCTGATACCAAAACCAGATAAAGACACACACAAAAAAGAAAATTGTAGGCCAATATCCTTGATGAACCTAGATGCTAAAATCCTCAACAAAATATTAGCAATCAGAGTACAGCAACATGCTAAAAAAATTACACACTATGATCAAGTGGGATTCATCCTAGGGATGCAAGGATGGTTCAACATACAAAAGTCAATAAAAGTGATATATCACATCAACAAACTCAAGGACAAAGACCACATGATTATCTCAATAGATGCTGAAAAAGCATTTGAAAAAATTCAACATCACTTCATGATAAAGACTCTCAACAAATTAGGTATAGAAGGAAAATATCTCAACACAATAAAAGCCACTTATGACAAGCCCACTGCCAGTATCATTCTGAATAGGGAAAAATTGAAGGCCTTTCCCTTAAGAACACAAAAAAGACAAGGATGCCCACTCTCACCACTTCTATTTAACAAAGTACTAGAGGTACTAACCAGAGCAATCAGGCAAGAGGAAAGAAATAAAGGGAATCCAGATTAGAAAAGATGAAGTCAAACTTTCTGTATCTGCAGATGACATGATAATATACATAGAAAAACCTAAAGACCCTATCAAAAAACTCCTATAGCTAGTTAATAACTTCAGTATTGTTGCAGGATACAAAATAAATGCCCCCAAGTCAGTAGCATTTATATACTCAAATAATGAATTAACAGAGAGAGAAATAAAGAAAGTAAGCCCATTTACAATTGCCACACACAAAAAATAAGATACCTAGGGATCAATTTAACCAAGGAGGTGAAAGACCTCTACAATGAGAACTACAAATCACTTCTGAAAGAAATTAAAAAAGACACAAAAAGATGGAAAGATATTCCCTGCTCTTGAATTGGAAGAATTAACATTGTGAAAATGTCTTTACTACCCAAAGCTATCTACAGATTCAATGCAATCCCCATCAAAATACCAATGACATTCTTCACAGAAATGGAAGAAACAATCTTACCTTTCATATGGAAAAACAAAAGACCCCAAATAGCCAAAGCAATCCTGAGCAAAAAAATAAAGCTGGAGGCATAACACTACCTGACTTCAAATTATACTACAAAGCTATTGTAACCAAAACAGCATAATACTGGTAGACATTCAGACCACTGGAGTAGAACTGAGAACCCAGATAACACCCCTCAGGCTTATAGCCATCTGATATTGGACAAAGATGACAAAGGTATCAAAAATCTACATTGGGGAAAAGACTGCCTCCTCAACAAGTGTTGCTGGGAAAACTGGATATCCATATGCAGAAGAATGAAACTAGATATGCATCTCTTAAATCAACCCAAAATGGATTAAAGACTTAAGTATAAGACCTGAAACTGTAACATTACTAAGGGAAAATATAGGTGAAACACTTCAGCAATGAGGTCTGGGAACAGGCTTTATGAACATGAGCCTGAAAGCACAAGCAGCAAAAGAACAAATAAACAAATGGGACTATATCAAACTAAAAAGTTTCTGCACAGCAAAGGAAACAATCAACAGAGTGAAATGACAACCTATAGAATGGGAGAAAATTTTTGCTAACTATGCATCCAACAAGGGATTAATATCCACAATATACATAGAACTCATGCAATTATACAGTAAAAAAACAAATGACCCAATTAAAAAATGGGCAAAGGAACTACACAGACATTTTTCAAAGGAAGACATACAAATGGCCAACAGACATGAAAAAATGCTCAACATCACTAGTCATCAGGGAAATGCAAATTAAAACTACATTGAGATACCACTTCACCCCAGTTAAGACTGGCTATAATCAAAAAGATGATGAATAACAAATGCTGGCAAGGGTGTGGAGAGAAGGCAACACTCCTACACTGTTGGTGGGACTGTAAATTAGTACAACCACTATGGAAAACAGTATGGAGTTTTCTCAAACAACTACAGATAGATCTTCCATACGATCCAGCAATCCCTCTTCTGGGTATATACCCAGAGGAATGGAAGTCATCACATCGAAGGGATACCTGCACTCCCATGTTCATTGCAGCTCTATTTACAATAGCCAAGATATGGAACCAACCTAAATGTCCACTAATGGATGATTGGATAAGGAAAGTGTGGGGTGTGTGTGTGTGTGTGTGTGTGTACACACACTACTCTGCCATAAAAAAAAAAATGTAATACTCCCATTTGCAACAACATGGATGAACTGTGAGAAACTTATGTTCAGTGAAATAAGCAAAACAAAAAAGGATAAATACTGCATGTGTTCACTCATATGTGGGAGCTAAGAGAGAAGGGAAGGAAGGAAAGAAAGACCACAGTATTGCAGTGGTCTTACAGAGGGAGGGAACATTCATAGGGCTGCAAAGAGGAGTGGGGGGGAGGAGGGTAGAGAGGGAGGGTGGTTGGGGGACAATTGGGTGGGGACACAATATAAAAGCAATTTCTGGTAATTTGTATCATGAATATTCATAATAATAAAAAAATAAAATTAATACATACATACATAAAGATTTAATTCCTTTTAAAAAAATCTTTTTACATAGGTCTCAGAAGCAAGATTTTTTTAAAAATTTATTTTATTTATTGAATCAAAATCGCTTATACATATTTTGGGGGTTGAACATTGAGATATGTTGATTAAATCAATATTACTAGCATATATATTGTTACAAATCGTAATTATTCTTTATGCCCCTTGTCCAACCTCTCCCTTTCCCCCAATCCCTCCCCCTCCCCCCTCTAATTGCCCTAGATTTCTTCTCTCCTTCATAAAAAATAATGGTTACTCTGTTAATTTGTTGCCTAGATGATCTGTCCAATGCTGAGAGATGTGATCAGGTCCCCCAATATTATCATAGAGCAGATGCTTCTTTTGTCACTCGGAAATGGGTTTTGTGGAAAGAGACATCCTCTTCTTTTCTTTGTCTCTGCTGGTGACTCTTCTTGTGTGAATGCACTCCAGTGGTTGGCGGACCATATGCGTGGTGGTTGTGGCGTCTAGCCACTTTTGCAGCAGCCATGGTTATTGTGGTGACTGTGGTGGGCCACCCACGTGGAGGTGCTGTTTTGGGCATGATCCTGGGCACTGGTGGTATGCCTGGTTGTGGGGTGTGTTTGGTCCCCTTCTCCATGCCTCTGGTCCCTGGGCAGGCCCCAAGGTGCTGGCGCCATATGCCTAGTTGTGGGAGATGGGTCCAGTCCCCTTCTCCATGTCCCAGGTCCCTGGGCAGTCCCCAAGGTGCTGGCACCATGTGCCTGGTTGTGGGAGGAGGGTCCGGTCCCCTTCTTCATGCCTCTCGGCCAGGCGTGCCCTGAGGTGTTGGCATGGTGTTTCGGAGGGGGGGGTCCAGTCCCTGACTCCATACCCCGGGCCCCTGGGTGGGCCCCAAGATGCTGGCTCAGTGTGCCTGGTTGTGGGAGAGAGGTCCGGTCCCCTTCTCCATGCCCTGGGTCCCTGGGCAGGCCCCAAGGTGCTGGTGTGGTGTGCCTGATTGTGGGAGAGAGGTTCAGAAGCAAGATTTTTGAAAGTGTATTCAAATTAATAGAACAAGCGAGTACAAAGACTGCAACTAATCCCTTTTCATGGTATAGGATTTACAAGGCTAAAATTGAAAGGTCTTAGTTCTGTAAGAGTTGTTACTGACACACTTTAAAAAGCAGCTAGTTCATTTCTGAACAACCCCGGAGTTACATACCAAAATCAGCTATCTTGGCATTCATGTGTGCATCCAATAGCACGTTCTCTGGTTTCAGGTCTCGATGAACAACCATGTGCCTGTGACAGTAATCCACCGCAGACAGAATCTGCTGAAAGAGCCTCCTGGCTTCCATCTCTTCAACCTGTCAAGTATAAATGAAACTGCATTAAGAATATCTGGGACATCTACTTAGCATGAATTTTAGTTTCGTAATCAGCCTAAATATAATTAAGCAAGATAGAATTATGTTGGAATTGTCAACAAATCAGATAAAACAACCTACCAAAACTTGGTCAAGCCTCAGCAAATCAATAGACAGGTATTCCTTTGATACTAGATAGTAATATTTAATTTTTAATTAATATTACTGAATGTGCCGAATATTTTGGGGAATTAACAGTAAAATAAACTAAAACAGAATTTATACAAAAGTACTAAGAAAACGAAATAACTGAAGCTTCAACGTGTTTTTAAGGAACAGATTTTGAAAAGTATATGCATCATCTTGGCAATTAAGTGGAACACATTTCCTAAAATCAGCACATAGAAAGGTATACTTTTAAAAACAATTTTGCCTAATACTCCATGTTTAGCTGAGCATTATTACAAGGAACGACTCTGACTTTGAAGATATCTTGTGGTTGGCTATTTCCCAATACTTTCGTCTTTCTTTCTTTTTTTTTTTCTAAGCTTAGTGTACTAGATAGTATGTTACTCACCCGTCCATGTTTACAGATGTAGTCAAATAATTCACCTCCAGACACATATTCCATTACCATAAAAAAATCTGTGGGAGTGCTGATCACCTGGTATCTTTTTTGTAAATGAAAAAAAAAAAGTTAATAAAAAACGTCACTTTAACCAAAATCAACCTAACATATCTATTCTTGCTACAATTTTATATTCCAGTGTTTTACAATATTTTAAGATGGCAGCAAATCATATAACATTTTCAAAATAATCACAGAGGTATACACATGGAGCATTATAAAATTATTCTACTTCCTGAGGTTCATGGACTCTCCTTCAGATCCTCCCTTTCATGTTTACATAATCTTTGAAATCCTTCATTCTTCAACAACTAAGTTTCCATTTAAACAAAAATTTGTTTATAGTCCAAGATGAAGTATCATATATTTAAACATAAATAAAAAATATTTTTGAACATGTAAAATGATACCACACAGATACAATCAACAAAATCCAGAAGGCAGACAAACGGCCCTTTCTTCAACAAATAAAGTGCAATAAAAAAGAGAAAGGGAGAGGGGCTTTTGGGAGAGGTAGGGTGGGGGACATGGGGAATAATGGCAATTTGAGGTGGTGGGGCATGCTGATAGCTTTGGTTTGCTCACCACATCTTGGGCACAGGTGCTGACAGTCAGCTCTTGCCCCATGAATATGTATAATCAATAATAAAATAAATTAATTAAAAAGGGAAAGGAGAAGCTATATATTAAAAGTAATTCAAGAAACATATTGACCAACTTTACAGTATAGAGTTGTTTTGAGTCTAACCCAAACAAATGAACTTTAAACACCATTTATGAAACAATCAATAATCTAAATACTGACTAGATGGTTGATAATATCATTAAATATTTTAATTTTTAGATGTGATAATGGTACTGTGCTTATGTTATTTAAAATTAAGAGAGTCCTCATCTTCTAGAGTAGATACTAAAGAGTTTACAGATTAAAAACATAATGTTTTAGATTTGCTTCAAAATCAACTGGAGTGGGGGAAATAGGAGGAAGCAGATCAACAATACATGGACATTTGTTAAAGCTGAATGACAGATACATGGGGCCTCATCACTTTATTTTTGTATATGTTAAGAAATTTCTGTAACATAAAATTAAAGGCGTGTGTTGTGTGTGTGTGTGTGTGTGTGTGTGTGTGTGTGTTTCTAGGCACTCAAAGCTGGGCATATTAAAAAATAAAGAATCTTAGCTTCATTTGACAAAATAAATTTTTTCCTTAAAAACTACAACTTCCCCCTATACATACAATCTTACCTTGAAAACCTTGAAAATGAGTTGAATATTAATCTTCTAACTGAAAGTTGCATTTAATATTTATACATATGAACAATTAACTTTTTAAAATAGTTTGCTTTGTTTATAAAGAATTATCTACAGTCTAATTGATCATGAGCAATATCTAGTTTATAACGAGTTACTACTTAGGGCCACTAAGTAGACCTGTGTAGTTACTGCATGGCTTAAGGGCACAAGGAGAAGCTGATGCCACCTTCCAGGCAGTGCACCTTGACACAGTATGTGTCAGAATCAAGGGAACCTTTGGTAATTTGTCCTCCGAGACGGGGAACCTTTTATTACTGTGACAAAAACAAGTATGTGCTAGCTGGTGGGCCTTGTTACTACTCCCCTCAAAGAAAAGAGGAAAATTGGCCAGAGAGCTGGTGATGTAACTACATGCTACGCATTTTAAGAGAGGACATATCACATAAAAATTAAACACTTGAAAAGTAAAATATTAAAACTATAGTATTGAAAATGATTACAGATTTTCAGGGAAAAGAAAGTATTTCTAATATAAATCTTTAGTCTTCGAGAAGAAACGTGGCAAGGTACCCACTTTACATAAAATAAATTAATATAACTGAAGAGTAAAGTTGAGACTATTTCAAATGAACTGTGTAATTTTACCTGAAAACTCTAGAAGAAATGGTTTTATAAAAGCTATCTTAACAGGCACCAAACTGATCAAATAAACTGAATAGTGTAGGGCAGGAGCATCTACTGTATCACCTCACTGTAAGCTGATCTGATTTATTACCAGTTCTCACTTATGTGCTCTGTACATCCTAGAGGGGACACAAGAGAAAAGACGTGATGAAAATCTAATAAATAAATGTAGTTCTAATTCTTCTGAGTATATCACAGGTTTTCAATAGATACTGATGGAATTAATGATTTCACAAAACCTCTAACTCCAGAGCAGCCACTGTCCCACATCCAAGGCCAATCTAGCACAATGAAAACCATAGCTAACATTACTGAGCACTTACTGTGTGCCAGACACTGAGCTCCTAAATGGTGACACTTCATATTTATTGAGTACCTACTTGTATTGTACTTGTTGAGATCAACAGTTTGCTCCTCTACTTGTGAAGCTAACAGTCTAGCCAGAAAGACAGACATTAAACGAGGACTTCAGACACAAATCTAATCTTCAGTAGCCTCCTAATTTAAAATCTTTAGGTTTCCCATTACTCTTAGGTCCTGAATAAATCAGGGCCCTGCCACCTCTGTTGTGTGTCTCACCTTTGATTCCGATCACTACAGTCACACTACTTTTTTTAGTTATTAGTCATGCTGTACTCCCTCCTGCTACAGCTCCTTTGTATACACTGTTTCTGCTGACTTGAACCCTATATTATGACCTGTACCCCACCCTTCCACTGGTTACTAATCATCCTTTAGATCTCAGCTTAAAGGTCACTCCCTAAATCCAGGTCAGGTGATTTTTGTGCTCACAGATGCATTTCCCTTAGCTCCAGAGCAGGTACTTAGTTTGTAATTGTCCATTTTATTATTATGATAATTTGATTAATGAGTATGTACCTAGCAAAGTGCCTATAACAAAGCAGGGATTTAAATAAATGTGTAAATTAGCACTTTTAAATAATGTGAGCAGCTTGGAGCCCAAACCAGAATAATCTGAGACTGAAAACGATAGCAAAATTACAGCAAAACATCAACCAATACAATTTCAACTAACCAGAGGGGACAAAAGAAAATGACTTCTAGAACAGAGAAGTCCTAAGAAAACAGCTTCGTATGAGGAATTTAGTGGAAAAGGCAAATTCCAGGATTACGTTCTAAGTCTGGCCAGAGTAAGTCAAATCTCTTGTGCCCTCTAAATAATAATTATATTGATGCATCATATGAAATTCAATCATAAATCACTTACACAGTCAGCATTATTTCCTTAATGCAGCAGAAAAGTAAACTAAAGTGCTTTAGAAAAATTTTCAGAAACAGCATTTCTAACTAAGCAAAAAAATTTAATTATCCAGGAAAACCATAAGCATTTCCCAGTTGGCCAAATTATATGCATTTTTAGACAATATCCATATAAAATAGCATATAAAACTCAGGGAAAAAAGGCATCTCTGAAGTTAGCCAAAAATTAACATTCATGAGTACACATTCCTGGTGGTCATAGCTATTGAGATTTTCAAATATTATTTATATAGCTATGTATACAAAATAAGATTTTTCTTTAATTAGAACTCAGTTAAATAAAAATGAAGTAATCATCATCCTTGACTCATGGCACTCATCTTCACTAGTGTATAAGTGTGGTTTTTATTTAATTAATTTCAATTTTTAATAACATAATCACCTATACACCATCACCCAGGCAAAAAGGCAGGACCCTGACACCACTTTCCATCTAACCATATGGGGAGTCGCCATTCCCATCCCACTGCTTCTCACCCAAGGCAGCCATCAGGCTGAATCCTCTGTCTATCCTTTCCTTGCTTACTCTTTTATAGTTTTATTTATATGAGCGTACTTCAAAAAGTTCATGGAGAGATTCATATTATTCTTAATTACATTCCTCCATGAAGTTTTTGAAGTACCCTAGTATATATACATATATGTGTGTGTATCCCTTCTTTCTTCATATACATATTTCATATATAGGAATAATTCATATTCACATACATATTTTTATTTTAATTTTTATTAGCTTTAAAAAAGGGTATCATGCTACATGTAATATGTGGGGACTTATTTTATTGAGATTCATCCATATTGTTATGTTTGCTATAGTTATTTGATTTAACCACTATATAAAACTCCACTGTATTTATTCATCTACTCTTCTGCTAACAGAGAGGCTATTTAGTCATCTACTCTACCACTACAGAGTATTCAGGTTGTTTCTACAATTTTCTTGTTATTTGCTGCTATGAACATTCTTGTACCTGGCAAGATTTTCTGTCTGTTATATACCGATGAGTGGAGTTGCTGAGTCACAGTCTATGTGAATGTTCAATTTTAGGTTATAATGCCAAATGTTTTCCAAAGAGTCTGGCAATGCTAAAATCTTTAGAAAGCTTGTGGATTTGTATATTCTCCAACACTTATAAAACACGATACACATTTCCTCTTATGAAATTCTTAATTGTGTCTTTTGCCCATTTTTATTGGGTTGATGGCGCTTTTCTTATTTATGAATGGACACACACAAATAAATCATTTTCTATAACATTCTACAGTATATGATAATATGTCTTGGTTATTAACTTTATAAAAGTTTATAGTTCCAATCATCAATTCACATTGAATCTGGCTTTCATTTTCTCTGTAAATACTTCTGTACATGTCTCTAAAGGATAACTTTTTAAAATGTGTGCATGTGTTTATATATGTGTGTATGTACAATATGGAATTTTATCATGAAATAAACTTTAAAAATCATGAATGTTATCAAATATCCAATCAGAAGTTTTCTTGATTAGCTTATAATGCTTTTGTTTTGTTTTGTTTTAACTGAATTAGGATCCAAATACAATCCATATATTGCAACTGGTTGATATGTCTCATATCTTTCAATTTATAGTTTGCTCCTCTGTCTCTGTTTTTTTTCTTGCATTCTTTTGTTGAGAAATCAGTTGGTTTGTCCTATAGAAGATTCCATATTCTCAATTTTGCTGACCCATCCTTTATAGCAGTATAATACATAATTTCTAACCCCCACTTAAATGTAGAGACTTGATCTGATATCAGTTTGATTTTGTTTTCATTTGTAAGACTAGATGGTGTTGTACAGCTACAGCCAAAGGCATATATAATGTCTGTCCCTATTTCTAAGTATTAGCAGACATTGCTGATCAGAGCCTAGATTCATTTATTTATGGTAATTTAATGAAATTTTAAATGCTGGTCTATTTTCTTTTTTTTTCCCTCTTATTTTTATTTATACAAATTTATGGAGTATGGAGTTGACAATCAGTATTTGTGTACAGTACAGCATATGATTAAATAAATATTATAAGCATATTCATCATTACAAACCATATTACTTTTTGTATCTCTTATGCAATTACTTCCTATCACTCTTCCCTCTCCCCCTTTCCCACCTCTAATAACTATAGGTCATTCTCTCCTTCTGAAAGTTCAATGTTTTATCATGGTCCTTCTTTGTTTCTTAGTTCCCACTTATGAGTGAGGAGATGTGGTATTTATCTTTCTGTGCCTGGCTTATTTCACTTAATATGATTTTCTCTAAGTTCATCTGTATTGCCAATGGCAGAATTTCATTCCTTTTCATGGCTGCATAGTATTCCCGTGTGTATATATACCACATTTTCCTTATCCAGTCTTCTATCGATGGACATTTAGGTTGGTTCCATATCTTGGCTATTATAAATAGAGCTACAATGAACATGAGATTGCAGGTATCCCTTTGACATGATGATGTCCATTCCACTGGGTATATACCCAGAAGTAGGATTGCTGGATCATATGGTAGCTCTATCTGTAATCGTTTGAGAAACCTCCATGCTGTTTTCCATAATGGCTGTACCCAACAGCATAGAAGAGTTCCCTCTTCTCCATATCTTTGCCAGTATTTGTTATTCTCAGCGTTTTTGATAACAGCCAGTATAACTGGGATAAGATGATAACCTCAGTGTGGTTTTGATCTGCATTTCCCTGATGATTGGTGATGCTGAGAATTTTTTCATTTACCTGTTGACATTTGTATGTCTTCCTTTGAAAACTGTCTATTCAGCTACTGTGCTCATTTTTAAATTAGATTTTTTTTTTTTTTTACTGTGAAGTTGTTTGAGTTCCTTGTATATTCTGGATATTAATCCCTTGTCAGATGGTTTGCAAATATTTTCTCCCATTCTGTAGGTTGCCTTTTCACTCTGTTGGTTGTTTCCTTTGCTGTGCAGAAGCTTTTTAGTTTTACATAATCCCATTTATTTTTTTTCTTTTGCTGCTTACGCTTTTGGGGTCTTATGATAAAGTCTTTGCCCAGTCCTATGTCCTGAAGTATTTCCCCTATATTTTCTTCTAGCAGTTTATTTTCATATTCTAGTACTGACCTATGATCTAAAGGAAATCCTCGCCAGAAATTTCCTCCCTAAAATCCCCATTGTCTCTGAAGTTCAGGTCATCAGATACCACCACCCAATACCTTCTCCCGTTATAGTCATCAACCAATCTCCCCTAATTCCCCCTCGTTCTGACTCTTTTTCCCCCACTGCTACTGTTGCTATCAGTTTTGGTATAAATGATATTCGTATAGATAATTTGTCCAACATATGACATCTAAGTTCCTTGATCTCCTCATTTCTAATTATTTTTTCTTCATACACACAGCCAACCTCCCCATAGTCAGATACAAGTACTTTCTAAGACTAACTCCTCCAATCATGCACTGGATTCTTTCCCCACACTTATTAAAGGACACAGCTCCTACAATTAGCACATCTTTCTTCTACATCAATTTCTCCTTCTTGACTGAATTATCTTTGGTATAATATCTCCCATCTTAAAAAAGAAACCCTGTTTGGACCCACATTCCCTTCTAGTTACCAATCTTATTTCTCTCCTCTCCTGTCTATAGCTCCTATCTCCTCTTCTTTATCTCACATTCTCTCTTAAACCCCACATATCTGATTTTTGCACTCACTATTCCAATATTGGTTCTTTTCAAAGATACCAGAAACTTTCACCTTGCCAAATCTAATAGTCAATTCTGAGTTCTCACCTTATTCAATATTCAACAGTGAAAGGAAAAGTTGATCACCTCTCTTAAAATACTTTCTTCACTTGGCTTCAAGATACCAGATTCTCCTGGTTTTCCTCCAACCTCACTGACTATTCATTCTCATTCTCATTTGCTGGTTCCTCCTCATCTCCCAAACATGTTAACATCACAGTGCCCTACAGCTCAGTCCTTGGACTTCTTGTTTATCTATACTCACACCTTTGGTAATCTCATCCAGTCTTAAAGCTTTAAATATCTTAAATACACTCTATATGCTGATGTCAACCAAATTTATCTCTCCAGCTTACACCTCTCCACTGAACTCCACACTCACATATTCAACAGCCTACTTGTATCTCTATTTGGATGCCTAATAAGCATCTCAACTTCATAAAACCAAAATAAAATTCTTGACACCACCCCCCAATATCCCACCTCAAATCTGTTCCTCCTACAATCTTTTCCACTTCAGTTATTGGCAACTCCATCCTTTTATTTGCCCAAACCAGACACCTTGGAGTTATCTTTTACTTCCTTCCTCTCACAACCTACATCTTATCTATCACTAAATGCTACTGACTCTGTCTTGCAAGTATATACAGAATATGCTTACTTGTCAACACCACCACACTATGCTATATTCCAAGCCACCATCGTCTTTCACCCAGATTACTGCAATTGACTCCTAACTGATTTCCCTGCTTCAACTCTTGCTCAGCTACAATCTAAATGTTAAGTCAAATCACATCACACCTCTGATCAAAACCTTCCAATGGCTTCACATCTTACTTAAGAGTAAGAGCCAAAGTCCTTACCGTGGCCTATAATGCCCTATACAATATGGCTTCCCCTTTATGTCTCTGACCTCATCTCTCACTCCAATCTCCCTAGATCACTCTGCTCCCTTGATCTCTGGCTGCAGGAATTTCCACTTCAGAGCTTTTGTATTTGCTGTTTCCTCTACGGGTAGCATTCCTCCTCCAGATGTCTGCACAGCATATTCCTTTTACTTCTTCACTGTTTAACATACATTTTACTAATATAAGATTTATTGTCTGTCTTCCCCCACCCACCACTACATTCACAAATATAAGTTCTTTAATAGCAAGGATTTTGTTGTTTTTTGTCCTCTGAGGTATCCCCTGTACCTAAAAGGTATCAATTGTTAAATGGATGGATCAAAAACCTATCTTTCCAGCCTTATCTTTCTCCATTTCCTTATACATACTCTGTGTAACAGCCAAACTAGATTGCTAATTCCCAATACACCGTGTTCTTTACACTTTCATTCTTTTGTTTATGCTCCTCCTTCTAGAACCACCAGGACTTTGTTCAAATGTCACCTCTTCATGTATGCTACAATTACTGAACACCTACTAATGTGCTAGGTGATGGGAAGATAAAGATGATATATGAGATCTCCATTTAGATATCTAATGGGATTCTCAGCTTAACATAGCCAAAACAGCATCCTTAATGTTCACTCATCCCCACATATGCTTCTCCTCCATTTTTCCCATTTGAGAAAATGGCACCACTATCACCACTTAGTTGCTGAAGCCAAAACCCAAAATCCCAGTTGCTCAAGAGAAAAAAACAGATTCCTTATTTCCTTTCTTTTTCCTCCCTATCTAATCTATCAGTAATTTATTAGTTTGCTTTCAAAATATATATTAAATCGATCAGTCTGTCTCCATCTAGACCCATGCTGTTAAACTGAACTTTCTACAATGGTAGAAAAGTTTTATATATGCTCTACAGTAGCCACTAACCACATGTGGCTATTAAGTCCTTGAAATGTGGCTAGTGTGAGCAGAGAACTAAATTTATTGTAATTAATTTAAATGTAAATAGCCACACATGGCTAGTGGCTACTGTATTAGCACAAATCTAGACTATCACTTTGGTTAAAGTCACCATAATCTCTCAGCTAGACTATAGTAATACCTTCCTAACTGGTCTCTCTGCCTCTACACCCATTTTACACTATAGTCATATCATGTCACTCCTCCAACTCTCCAAAAGCTTCCTACTTAGAACAAATCTAAACCTTCAAGCCCTACAACATCTCGTCCCTGTCTACTCCTTGACCTCCTGAACTACTTCATTCACTCCACTCCCGACATTATAGCAGTCTTCCTTTTCCTACAACACTTGAAGTTTGTTTCACCATTTGAGGTTGTTGTTCCCCTTGCTTTGAAAACACTCTGTCCCCAGATCTTCAAATGGCTAGATCTTTATCATGTTTTAGGTTTTGGCTTAAACCACACCTCTGCAGTGAGGCCTTCCCCTGAACCTAACCTAAATTAGCACTTCCTCTTTCCTAGTCACACTGAATGACAGCACCATGTTTCATTCTCCTCACAGCACTTATCACTGCCTAAAATAATGTTGTTAATTTTTTCACTTACCATCTATCTTTCCCTGCTTGAACGCGAATGCCACAAGAGCAGAGACCTTGTTTGTCTTTTACCACTGTATCCCCAGTGCCTAGAAAAGTACCCATCAGAAGCAGGTGCTCAATAAAAATTTGTTAAATAAATAAAAGGAAAAAAGAAAACATAGTTCCTGCTCCTGAGGAATCCAGCCTTGTGGGAGATATCAATAAGAATATGAATGATTACAACACAATGTTAAGGGCTTTGGAAAAGGTAAATGTTGGGTCCTCTGGGAGCAGAGAGGATGGAGCCAGTCTCAGGGGGCAAAGTAAGTTTTCTAAAGGTAGTTGCATTTAAATATGAGATCTAAAAGACAAGTTGGAATTGGCAGCCTAGGCGGAGGGAGATGTGGGTAAAGTTTTCCAAGCAGAGGTAGCAGTTAAAGTTCAACAAGCAAAAAAAGACTGTAACCTGACAGTAAGAACAGAATAAATGGACAGAATTGGATGACACTTAGGAAAGAAAGTTGCAGAGCTTAATGGTTAATTATATGAAAAAGGTGAGTAAAAAGGAAGAATTAAAGATAATGCCCAAGGTTTGGGGATGGGAAACTGCATGAATGGTGTCTTCATTCACACACACACACAAAACAGAAGCAAAAGCAAGTTTGGAAGAGAAAGAAAAGTTCAAATTAGTTTCAGATGACTGAGACTTCAGAATGGAAGCATCTAATAAACAGTTTGATAAATGTGTTCCAAATTCAAGAGAAATAAATGGGTCAGAAATATAGATTTGGAAGTGTTTAGCATAAAGATGACAAATGATGCCATCGTAGTAGATGAAGTCACTCAAAGAGGTCTCACTAAGAAGATTACACCAGCTCAGTACGCTGAAATACAACAATATTTAGTGGCTAGGAAGATAAACAGGGGTCCATAAGAGAAAGTTTTAAGAAGAAGCAGGAATGAAAAAGAAAAACATGGAAACCTAGTGTAGTGGACTGAATTACGTCCCCCCAAAACTCACTGACGGTTAAATGGTGTCCCCCAAGTTTTATGTATTAGAAACTTAGCCCCCACTGTGACTGTTAAGAAGGTGGGAAATCCTATTACGGTAATTAAAAGGTGGAGCCTTGAAGATGTGATTGGATCATGGGACTGTGCAGTAATGAATGGATTTTAAATGGTGGTCAGGGGTGTGGTTCTGAGGGCCCTAAAAGAAGAGAGAAGAGTCTCTCTTTCTGCTCTCTCTGCTTCCACCATCTTGCAAAGTGAGACCCCTGAGTCACTGCTGCCACCATCAGATGGACTTTGAACTTCCCAGCCTCAGAAACTGTAGGCAATAAATTTTGTTTTTCTTTATTAATCACCCAGTTCCAGCTATTCTGTTATAAGCAACAGAAACAGACTAATACACTTAGGGACTACGACATTTCAAGGTGGTGGTGGCGAACAATGTTAAAAAGCTGTCAATAGATTAAATAAGATAAAGACTAAAAGAGTAGACAGGCAAAGCCATCTCTATCAAATTAGAAAGTATTCATCTTTTTACCGTTAAAATCAAATTTCCCTAAGAACTATGGAGGAAAGAAAAACAAGAACAAAAATAAATTCAACAAATTCTAGTTCATGGTAAAGTTTGGATTTTCCTTTAAATCCTATTTGCTCCTTTTAATTTTTTAGCAGTGGGTATAGGCTGATATTTTTTTCAACTTGAATTAATAGAGAAATCATAAAATAAATATCCTTCATTCCTGGTATTTTGCGTTCCAACTGCTAATTCCAGAGTTCCATTTTGCCACAAGGAAGCTATTCTTGGCAGCTAGTCCAAGAGTGCACAAAACAAACTAAACTACTCAAAGGATCAGGTTTCTCTCCCTGTTTAAGTCACTAACATTATGCAGAGGCTATGTCAATAAGCTTGTTCTGTAGCAAGAATACATGAGTGGTTTTTTTGGTTTTGTTTTTCTAAATTCTGATTCACAAAGAGGCAATGTGGCTGAATGAATTAATAAACTTAAGGTTGTAAGGCGGAAGTTTTAAACATTAAATTCACCTTTGGAAATTACTTTCTGACCAACTCTGAGAATGTTCTATAACTCCTTCAGAAAACAAAACAGCAAATAATTAAATAATCCTAAATCAGATTGAGATAATTAGTCAAATGAAAATTAAACAATTAGAAGCAATTATTTAAATGGAGGCAAGAAAACACTGGTAAATATGACATCAAAAATAATAAGTTAAATTCTCATGACAATTGCAACTACTTATTGACAAAATCTGATTGGTGTTTTTAGTAACATAACAGGAACTAGGCCCCATATGGGAAAAATTTCCTTGGGGTCTTGCAGGGTTAGCATTCTAAAAGTGATGAAGTCAAGCTATAAGGCAAATACAGAGTTAGCTCTTCCTTCTCCACTCTCACTCTGGCATACGATACTTTGACCATTTCAGCTTTCTCCTCTTATAGGAAGTAGCCACTCAGTAGGGAAGAACAAAGAGAGCTTAGAAATGACTCAGTAACTAGAATAAAATCATTACTAACATGGAGTAGAAGTCAGATATGTACTGTTTCAGTTAACTAAAACCATTTGGAATCATGAAAGAGGACTGGAATCAGCTTGTAGGTTGCCAATTCCTGCTTTGGGCCAATTCTCATTAAATACTGGGCATTACGCCAGTGCAAACACATTTAATCCTCAAATAACACAATGAGTTATCCCACTGTAAAGTTAAGAAATCAAAGGATGGGAGAGATCTCGAGTCACCAAGCTCATAGGCAGTATTTTAATTCTTATTATAATCTTAAAAAATCTCTATATACATATTCTAAACCATCCAGCTTATAGGTCCTGCATGATAATCTCATAATCAAGTACTGCCACGCAATTTCAGTGACCTCATTTTTTGTTTACATTTATGATTAAGTCAACTTCAAGTGAAGATCACATGACATTAAGGCTTCCTATACGAATGAGGGTTATGTGGTAGTGGTATAAGAACTGAGTCACCACAGGTCACCCAACCTCACTCCAAACCTAAAATAGCCTGCTCTGAACAGTCAGCAGCATATTCATTCTGTTGGCAAGATGCACTGCATGAGCTCCATCATGAACGAACCAATTCACAATAGTTCACTAAGGATAAATACAGCAGTTAGGACTACAAGAATGTTTCAGATCACAGCAATAATTGTTCCTATTGCTGCCATACTTCAAAATTAGTGGCTTAAAATAGTACAGATGTATTAACTTACAGTTCTATAGGTTAAAAGTCTGACACACGTCTCAGTGGCTTAAAATCAAGGTGTCAGTACAGGTGTGTTGCCTTCTGGAGGCTCTAGGGGCAGAATCCATTTTTTTGCATTTCCCAGCTTCTAGAGACCACTGCATTCCTTGGCTTATGGTCCCCTTCTTCCATCTTCAAAGCCAGCAACCACCAGTTGAGTCCTTCTCACATTGTGTCACTCAGACCTTGCTTCCATGCTCAAATTTCTTTCTCTGACTCTCTTCTTCTACCCTTCTCTTCTACTTTAGATTTTTCAATAAATATTAAACTGCAACTTCAAACAATTTTAAGGAATACTAAATACTTCAAAGGTCAACTAAACAATTATTTGTAAATTTCTTTAAAAAATATTTCAAGACAGTCTCTCTTTTGTATTATCAGATAGAAAAATACTTAGTTTGATAATATGTACTACATACATAATGTCTAAATTTTCTATAAGTCTAGTTGATTTTATCTTATTTATCTTTCAAGTAACTTAACTAGCTTATTTATTTACCTCCCAATATTTATCTTTTAACTTTCTAACTTACTCAAAAAAAATGCATATGCCTTCCTAAAAGCTTTATTATTGGTAATTATGGTAAGTTGGAGTTCTACAAGTAACATACTATGGTGGATAATGTTTAACAATTACTTTCTACCTTTCCAAAAAGAAAATACTCTGATATGTTAATGAAAAGTGACTAGGAAAAAAATTACAAAGATGAACCCAGGAATAACAAAGTCCTGAATGACATTTAAGGTGAACACTAAAGAGTCAACTTCCAAGGCTGCATTCACCACTTTAAGAAAGTACCAATTTTCAAACAATAACTTTTAATTCTAAACCAAGAGTGTGCAAAAAAGAACTGATGAAGGTTAAATGAATTATTTGTTGAGTATAAATATGAAAAAATGACATTTTTGTAAAAGGTTAACTAGACAATTATTTGTAAATTTCTTTAAAAAATATTTCAAGACAGTCTCTCTTTTGTATTATTAGGTACAAAAATACTTACAGTTTGATAATATGAGGATGACGAAAGAGTTTTAGATTTTGAATTTCTCGTTTTATTTTTCCAACAACATCTAAACTGCGAATCTTCTGTCTATTTAAGATTTTAACTGCCACTTTATGGCCTGTCAATTGATGTTCTCCAACTAAAGAAAAGAAAAAGGAAAAATTTACTGTCATATCAACATAATTATTTATTCATGTTTTCTTTCACTGTGCCCTCAATTCATTTACTCATATATACACTTTTTATATCATTTATTGCACAGATCTGAAGTTCTCTTTTTACGTATGTCTCTTCTACTAGATATATCCTTGAGGAGAGAAACTATATCTCACTCATCTCTGTATCCTCAGCTCCTAGCACAGATATGTTCATTAAATATTTGTGGAAAGGATTACTGAATTCTATATCCCTACATAAAAATATAATCAACTTTAGGACATCTTTTGGACAGAATTCAATGTATTTTGTTCATCTCTTTATTTCTCCTCTTCTGCTTATTGCAAGCCTTTGTATTATAAAAGAATAAATAACTACTACAATAAAAACTCACAACTACAGTAGTTTCATTACTATTTCATCAGAAAATTCACATGTAGCCCTTTTTTTGCCTTTTCCATAGTCTTCTTGTTTTCTCCCCATTTGATGGAATATCTATCTCTTTCAAACCTTCATAGTACGTTTATAAAACTCATAGGTCATTTGCCATTTTTAATACATTACAAACCTTTGTGTTTGTAACAAATCATATGACCCGAGCAATTAGCTCATACCCTCCTCGAATAAGAGTACTCATCTGAATCTCTCGGGAAATACTTGAGCACACTGTTTTGTACATACAGATACTAAATAAATATATGCTATGTTAAATGAAACAACAGTCCTTCCCCTTTTTCATATAACACATTCATAGTATCCACATTAATAGTGATGTCCTTAAATACTATTCAGATAAAAAAATTCCCTCACTCAGGAAACAGATTTGTCAGCCACCTCTCCTTCTTCCCTCTATTCTATTCCAAACCTTCACCATTCTCTTCAAAACACCTTTCCAACCCTTCACTCCTTTCAGCAGACAACAGCAGGAAAATAAAGTCCTTAGGAGTGATTTCCTCTATCTTAAAAGCTTACTTATATCTACATCCCTCTTTCCCCCAGTCTCAGAGATGTTGTGGCCTTCCTCCTTTCAATGCCAGACTCATCATCTTGTGCCCTCGAACCCATCTTTTCTATGCTCTCATGTTCACCCTTTGTCTTTTCTCATAGCTCTTTCTTCTCAGCTTATCAACATCCCATCCAGTCTTCCATCCATCCTGTATCTTACCACTAGCTTCCAACATGTATCTCATCAAATTTCTCAAAACAGTAGTCTACATTTCTTCTCTTATCACCATTCCTAAATTCATTCTTCTGCCTCCACTCCCCTACTGAAATCAAAGTGTCTCAAAAGACCCATTAATCATCAAGCCATGGATACTTTTTCAGTTCTCAGATTACTGTAATCTCTGTTACATCGAACACCATTGATTACTCCCTCTTTTAGGTGGCATTGCTCTCTCCTCATTTTTTTACTCTCAGATGGGCTCTTTTATGTCCTCCACCTGCTCTTTAAAGGTTAGTGTCCCCAGGTTTCTAATATAGGCCCAAGGTAGATTCTTAAGTTATCTTATCCATCTCTCATAATTTTAATTACCACCCATATGACAATGACTCTGCCCCCTCCTTCAAATTCATATATTACAAGATTAACACCCCACAAACACCTCAAATTTAACACATTCAAAACTGAATTCAGAATTCACCTCTTCTTTCTCTGCCAGTCCTGTGTCCTCTACTTCATTTGGTGGTCAGCACACAGCCTATTATACTAGAAACAAAGGAGTCAGCTGATATTCTCTCCAAAATATTTCCTGGAGTCAAGTTTCAACTCATATGACAAAAATATTAACAACAATGACCAAAGTGACAATTAATAACATTTATTAAGTGTTTATTATGAACTAAGCATTATTCTAAGTGCTAGCTGCCCTGCTCACTCAACCCTACAACTCCTCTATGAAGTATATTATTCTCCAGCATACAGATGACAAACATGAGGCACAGAGAAGTTAAATAACTCATCTAAGGTCACTTAGTAAGTGGTAGCACAACATGTGACTAGAAGCTGTCTGACTTCAGAGACAGCATGTTTAACCACAACACAATAATGCCCAAGTCAGAGTAATACAAACATGAAACAGACTGACGTAAGAACTGAGTTTCCTGTCACTGGAAATTATTTTTGTCTTAATAACTTTCTCAAGCAGTAAATTATCTCAAAAACCTTAATGAAGTTGGAAAATTACTTTGCCAGCATATAAAACAATCAAATTGGAAGAAATCAAGTTCAAGCAACATAACTTACAAACATTCCAAAATATATTGCCAGGGCTCAAGAAAAACATTGATTTCAGAGACTTTCTAGTCAATTAAAATAACCTAAATGGTTTCTTGATGCTTAAGTAGTTTATTAGTCACCTTTGGGAATTTTATAATACCCAAACACTTGCCTGGATGGCCTAATAAGTATGTTTCTCTCTTCAAATCCCTGATAACCTCAATAAAATTAACCAGCATTGCAATACCCTTGTCAATACGATAGGGAATAAGAATTAAATTCTTCCTTTCCCATTTGATAACTAAAATTACTGTCTACTGAGAACATATGTGATCTTTCCAGATCAAAGAAGACCAAGGACTCTTAACAGCCAAGTAAATGGGTGTTTTGTTTTTTAATGCCGCATGGTTATAATCTGGAAAACAAGCAAACAAAAAAGTAAATGAATTCACTCCTTACTTTGTCTGTGATATCTGAGGAAATAACTGACTCATTTATCTTTATAAATAAAGGAAAATTTCTCTATGAAACAATGAAAAAGAAATGGCATTTTCCCTTAAAATGGTTAAGCACAATGAGAAGCTAATTAGATATCTGAGGTCAAAAGAGTGAAATGCATTAAGAATTCCCCCTCTTTTTGATGAATTATACTAGCCTCTTTTGCCTAATAACTCCTTGAGTGAATCAGTACTTAGCCATAATTAATTAAATCCAAATAATGTGTCATAATCACATTCCATCTGAAAGCCAAACGACTATTCCTAAATATATTGTAATAAAAACAAATTTAAGAATTTCTTTTACGTATATTACAGACATCAAATTTTCTTTATGTAAATTGAAAGAAAAGAAATTGAAAGAAAAGGCTTGGATTCCATCAAAGTTTTATTCCCATCCATTTAATTAATTTAAAAACATTTGCTGAGTACTTTCTACATGGAAAGACTGCGTTGGTCATAGACAAATGAAAAAAGATTTTAAAAGTAAATCTTTTAAAAGATTTCTTTAATAGGAGGAAAAAACCAACTGCAATAAAAGACTTGAAATGAATTTTGTATGGCAGTATATCTGTCTGAAGACTGTGTCAAGGATACCTTATTTGTAAATGGTAAATGAGAAAGAACACTATAAAAACACCAAGGATGGAAGAACTTGCCTAAACTTATCATGTATATATATAAGTAAATATGCAAATCAATACCTGTTTGGAGCAGTAAGGTACATTCATGTGTTGAGTAGCTATTTAATGAATGCCCACTGTGGTAAGTGCTGCACTAATTACACTTCCATTACACTTGGGATATAAGTGGTAAACAAATAAGTTCTTTCACATGGCTAGCTGTATCCCCCAATATCTACTGTACTTTTCTTTCCCAGATATAAGATGACCAAATTACACCTGAGCACAAGTCTACCCAGAATATAGACTGCAATCCAGCATCTCTTGTAACTAGATGTGGCCATGTGAGTATGTTCTGGCCACTGACATGTCAATGACAATGACATGTAGGAAATAGCCCTAGCAACTTCTTCCTCATCTCTTCCTCCTTCCCAAAGCCTGGATTTCAAAGCCATCATTCTGAACCCTGATGTCAGAGTTAGGCAAGGGGGAGCAACAGAAGAGAGAAGCCAGTGCTTTTGAAACCATCAGGCATGATAACAGTATAAATCAACTGCTCAGACTTTGGCAACAGAACAAAAATACTCCTATCTTGCTTAAGCCAATTTTGTGTTGAAGATTTGCACTCACTGCTGAATCTAAATAATACACTCAGAACACTTTAAAAGTCAAAAGGTTGAGGAATTGGCCAAAGCAAGAAGATGGGAGAGCAAACTCTTAGATCTGTATTACCATAGAAACAGAAGGCAAGGCGTTGTATGAGGCTAAGAGAAACCACACACCATGTGGGGCCGCCACTGCGAGATCCAGCAGGTAGGTTTCACCGCAGGCACCCGGCTCCATTCCCAGCCCAGCCCAGTATGCACAGAGTGGGGAGATGTCTGGCAAGGGAGGCGGAGGCTCGCAGAAACACACGCCCTGTGGGGCCGCCACTGCGTGATCCAGCAGGTAGGCTTCACCACAGGCACCTGGCAACATTCCCAGCTCGGCCTAGTGCGCTCGGAGAAGGGAGACGTCCGGCAGGGGAGGCGGGAACTCCACGGGGACAACACTGCTGCCGCGCGATCCAGCAGCCCGGCCCAATGCGTACGGAGCACAGAGATGTCCAGCAAGGGAGACAGAAGCTCCGTAGAGTCCACACACCCTGTGGGGGGTCTGCCGTCCCGTGATCCAGCAGCAGGTAGGCTTCACCGCAGCGACTGGGCTCCATCCCAAGCCCGGTCTAGCGTGCACAGAGCAGGGAGACATCCTGCAGGGGAAGGGGAAGCTCTGCAGAGACCACATGCTCTGCGGTGCCTCGGCGCATCCCAGCAGCCCGGGCCAGAGCGCATGGAACAGGGAGAAGTCCAGCACGAGAGGTGGAAGCTCAGCAGAGACCACACACTCTGTGGTACTGCCCCGTGATCAAGCAGCCCGGCAGAGTCCAAGCTGACCAGAGAGGTGGCTCGCCAGAGAGGCCCAAGACCCAAGGCAACCACACACACAAGGCACTACAGGCCAACTGAGCAGTCACTGAGGTAGCCATACCAAATTGCCAACCACAGCAACATCTTAGTCAGTCAATAGTGTCAAAACTGTGGACTGTGAAACCCCCTGCCACAATGAATAAACATCAAAAAAAAGATACCAGAAATACGAAAAATCAAGAAAGTACACCACCAAAGGATAGTAACTATCAAGCTCTAGATCCTATAGAACAGGAAGCCCTTGAAATGACAGACAAGGAATTTCGAGCAGTAATTCTAAGGAAACTGAATGAGATACAAGAAAACTCAGCTAGACATCATGAGGAAACGAGGAAAAGTATACAGGACCTGAAAGAGGAAATGTACAAGGAAATCAATGTTCTGAAAAAAAATGTAGCAGAACTTGCCGAACTGAAGAAGTTATTCGGCGAAATAAAAAACACAACGGAGAGTTTAACCAGCAGGCTTATGGAAGTTTAAGAGAGAACCTCTGAACTTGAAGATGGGCTGTTTGAAATAACACAAGCTGACAAAAAAAAAGAAAAAAGAATGAAAGGCATTGAAGAAAATCTGAGAGAGATATCAGACAACCTTAAGCGCTCAAATATCCAAGTCATGGGTATTCCACAAGGGGACGAAAAAGGAGATTGCATTGAAAACATATTCAACAAAATAGTGGCAGTAAACTTCCCAGGTATAGGAAAAATCACAGATCTTCAGATCCAGGAAGCTCAACGATCTCCAAATGTATTCAACCCAAAAAGGTCTTCTCCAAGACATGTTATAGTCAAATTGGCAAAACTCAAAGACAAAGAGAGAATATTAAAAGATGCAAGAGAGAAGCGTCAAATCACCTACACGGGAGCCCCAATCAGGCTAACATCAGACTTTTCATCACAAACCCTAAAAGCCAGAAAGGAATGGGATGATATATTCAAAATATTAAAAGACAGAGATAGTCAGCCAAGAATACTCTACCCTGCAAGGCTATCCTTTCAAAATGAAGGGCAAATAGTATATTTCTCAGACAAACAAAAACTGCGGGAGTTCACCACCACAGGACCACCCTTACAAGAAATTCTCAAGGGAGTACTGGGTTTGGTTCCTGAAAAATAACTACCACTGCCATAAAAACCCAAGAAAAATCAAAACCCACCAGTATAATAAAAATGGCATTCATGAAGAGAAAACAAACAAACAAAAAGGCTATCTACAACCTAAGGAACCAACAAACACAGAAAACAAACACTAAATCAGAAAGCAAGGAACAAAAGACACCTAAGACAACCAAACAATAATCAATAAAATGCTAGGAATAAATCAACACTTTTCAATAACAGCTATTAATGTAAAAGGCTTAAATTCCCGAAACAAAAGACACAGACTGGCTGACTGGATTAAAAGGGAGGACCCAACTATATGCTGGCTTCAAGAGACCCACCTCACCCATAAAGACTCATATAGACTAAGAATGAAAGGATGGAAAAAGATTTACCATGCAAACAGAAAAGAAAAACGAGCTGGAGTAGCTATTCTTATATCTGACAAAATAGACTTTAAACTAAAAACCATAAAAAGAGACAATGAGGGACAGTATGTAATGATAAAAGGACTGATCCATCAAGAAGATATCACAATCATAAATATGTATCCACCCAATGTTGGAGCAGCCAGACTTATAAAACAAACTCTATTAGACCTAAAGAAGGAAACAGACACTAATAACATAATAGCAGGGGACCTGAACACCCCACTGTCAATACTGGACAGCTCATCTAGGCAAAGAATCAGCAGAGAAACACAAGATCTAAACAATACTCTAGACCAATTGGACTTGGCAGATATCTACAGAACATTCCATCCAACAACCTCAGAATATTCATTCTTCTCATCAGCACATGGATCATTCTCCAGGATAGATCACATATCAGGTCACAAATCAAGTCTCAACAAATTCAAAATAATTGGAATTATCCCATGTATTTTCTCAGACCACAATGGATTAAAATTAGAAATCAATAACAAATGAAATTCTGGAAACTATACAAACACATGGAAATTAAACAGCATTCTACTTAATTATATATGAGTCCAAGAAGAAATCAAGCAGGAAATCAAAAAATTTATTGAAACTAATGAAAATAATAATACATCATACCAAAACCTGTGGGATACTGCAAAAGCAGTATTAAGGGGGAAATTTATTGCATTAAATGCTCACCTCAGAAGAATGGAAAGATGGCAAGTGAACAACCTAACACTTCACCTTAAGGAACTAGAAAAACAAGAACAGTCCAAACCTAAAGTTAGCAGACAGAAAGAAATCATTAAGATCAGAGCAGAACTTAATGAAATTGAAACCCAAAAAACAATACAAAAGATCAATGAATCAAAAAGTTGGTTTTTTGAAAAGATAAATAAAATTGACAAAACATTAGCATGGCTAACAAAAAAAAAAAGAAGAGAGAAGATTCAAATAACAAAAATAAGAAATGAAAAAGGTGATATTACAACTGATTCATCTGAAATACAAGGAATCATTCGAGACTACTATAAACAACTATACGCCAACAAATTTGAAAATCTGGAGGAAATGGATAAATTTCTGGACACACACAAGGTCCCAAAACTGAGCCATGAAGACGTAGAAAATCTAAACCAACCAATAACAATAATGGAGATTGAAGCTGTTATCAGAAAGCTCCCAACAAAGAAAAGCCCAGGACCAGATGGATTCACAGCAGAATTTTACTAAACATTCAAAGAGGAATTGACACCGATTCTTTACAAACTATTCCAAAAGACTGAAACGGACGCAAATCTCCCAAACTCATTCTATGAAGCAAACATCATCCTGATACCCAAACCAGGTAAAGATATAACCAAAAAAGAAAACTACAGGCCGATATCCTTGATGAATATAGATGCAAAAATCCTCACTAAAATACTAGCAAACAGAATACAGCAACACATACGTAAAATTATTCATCACGATCAAGTGGGATTCATCCCAGGGATGCAAGGTTGGTTCAACATACGCAAATCAATAAATGTGATACACCATATTAATAAAATCAAACACAAGGACCATATGATCATCTCTATAGATGCTGAAAAACCATTTGATAAAATTCAACACTCATTCATGACAAAGACCCTCTATAAGTTAGGTATAGATGGAAAGAATCTCAACATAATTAAAGCCATATATCATAAACCCACTGCCAATATCATCCTGAATGGGGAAAAGCTGAAAGCTTTTCTTTTAAGAACAAGAACTAGACAAGGATGCCCACTCTCACCACTCCCATTCAACATAGTGTTGGAAGTATTAGCCCGAGCAATCAGAGAAGAGAAGGAACTAAAGGGCATCTGGATTGGAAAAGATGAAGTCAAACTGTCCCTGTTTGCAGATGACATGATCCTATATATCGAACAGCCTAAAACCTCTACAAAAAAACTCTTGGAATTGATCAATGATTTCAGCACAGTAGCAGGATACAAAATCAACACACAAAAATCAGTACCATATCTTTTCTCCAATAGTGAACATGCAGAAGGAGAAATCAAGAAAGCCTGCCCATTTACAATAGCCACCAAAAAAATAAAATACTTAGGAATTGAGTTAACCAAGGAGGTGAAAAATCTCTATAATGAGAACTACAAACCACTGCTGAGAGAAATTAGAGAGGATACAAGAAGACGGAAAGATATCCCATGCTCTTGGACTGGAAGAATCAACATAGTGAAAATGTCCATACTACCCAAAGTGATATACAAATTCAATGCAATCCCCATCAAAATTCCAAAGACATTTTTCTCAGAAATGGAAAGAACTATCCAGACATTTATATGGAATAACAAAAGACCACGCATAGCCAAAGCAATGCTGAGCAAAAAAAATAATGATGGAGGCATAACACTACCTGACTTTAAACTACACTATAAAGCTATAATAACCAAAACAGTATGGTACTGGCATAAAAACAGACACACTGATCAATGGAATAGAATAGAGAATCCAGAAATCAACCCACACACCTACAGACATCTGATCTTTGACAAAGGCACCAAGCCTATACACTGGGGAAGAGACAGCCTCTTTAGCAAATGATGCTGGGAGAACTGGATATCAATATGCAGGAGAATGAAACTAGACCCATACCTCTCACCATATACTAAAATCAACTCAAAATGGATTAAGGATTTAAATATACACCCTGAAACAATAAGACTTCTTAAAGAAACCATAGGAGAAACACTTCAGGAAATAGAACTGGACACAGACTTCATGAATACAATCCCAAAGCACGGGCAACCAAAGGAAAAATAAACAAATGGGATTATATCAAACTAAAGAGCTTCTGAACAGCAAAAGAAACAATTAACAGTTAAAAGACAACCAACAGAGTGGGAGAAAATATTTGCAAAATATACATCTGACAAAGGATTAATATCCAGAATATACAAGGAACTCAAACAATTTACAAGAAAAAAATAAGCAACCGAATTAAAAAATGGGCAAAAGAGCTAAGTAGGCATTTCTCTGAGGAAGATATACAAATGGCCAACAGACATATGAAAAAATGCTCAACATCACTCAGCATTCGGGTAATGCAAATCAAAACTACACTGAGATACCATCTCACCCCAGTTAGGATGGCTAAAATCCACAAGACTCTTAACGATAAATGCTGGCGAGGTTGTGGAGAAAAAGGAACTCTCATACATTGTTGATGGGACTGCAAAATGGTGCAGCCTTTATGGAAAATGGTATGGAGGTTCCTCAAACAACTGCAGATAGATCTACCATATGACCCAGCTATCCCACTGCTGGGAATATACCCAGAGGAATGGAAATCATCAAGTTGAAGGTATACCTGTTCCCCAATGTTCATCGCAGCACTCTTTACAGTAGCCAAGAGTTGGAACTAGCCCAAATGTCCATCATCGGATGAATGGATACGGAAAATGTGGTACATCTACACAATGGAATACTACTCAGCTATAAAAACGAATGAAATACTGCCATTTGCAACAACATGGATGGACCTTGAGAGAAATATATTAAGTGAAACAAGTCAGGTACAGAAAGAGAAATACCACATGTTCTCACTTATCAGTGGGAGCTAAAAATAAATAAATAAATTCACACACACACACACACACACCAAAAAAAAAAAAAAAAACCGGGGGGGGGAGAAGAAGACATACCAACTACAGTTCCTTGAAGTTGATACAACAAGCAAACAGAAAGGACATTGTTGAGTGGGAGGCGGGAGAGGGAGGAGGGAGGGAGGTTTCGATAATGGGCCACAATAATCAACCACATTGTATATTGACAAAATAAAATTAAGAAATAAAATAAAGTCAAAAGGTTGAAATTTATTTCAAATTTCGAATTTTGCTGAGCAACCATATGTGAATTGATGGAAATAAATTATAATTTATAGCCCATACAATTTACTGAATTAAAGAGCTAAAGAACTCTACAAAATTATCACCCATTAGGGGTCCACTTTGTTTTTCTTAAATTTTATGCGAAATACTCTCTAAAGCTATAGAATTTTAAGGGAAAAAATCTACATTCAAACTATGCCTTTTATAATTTTACATTTGATAAAGGAAAGAGCTGTCACACAGAAGAAGGAATGGAACAATTTATATTGTTCTGGAAGGCAGAACTGGGGATAATTGATAGAAATTCTTTAAACAGAGTCATCTGTTCTATGAAGTTTCTCCTCACCTCCTTTCTTTTCACCACTCTGGCCTTGTATTAGTCCATTTGTGTTGCTTATAACAAAATACATGGAACTGGGTATTTTATAAAGAAAAACAAAATTTATCGCTTACAGTTTCTGAGGCTGGGAAGTCCAAAGTCCATCTGGTGGTGGTGAGAGTGACCTATGGGTCTCACATTGCAAGATGGTGGAAGCACAGAGAGCAGAGAGAAAGAGACAGACTCTCTTCTTCTTTTAAAGCCCTCAGAGCCATGCCCCTGACCACCATTTTTAATACATTCATTACTGCACAGTCCTACAACCCAATCACCTCTTCAAGGCCCCACCTTATAATTACCATAATAGGAGTTCCCACCATATTAACAGTCACAGTGGGGGCTAAGTTTCTAATACATAAAACTTGGGGGATACAATTCAAGCTTCATGAGTTTTGGGGGGACATAATACAATCCACTACAGGCCTATACTAAAAATTTCCTTTTTTTAGATAACTACTGTACCCTGAATATACTTTTTTCCACAAAATGTATAACACTATCTAACATTTACTCGATTCTCAGTTCATCTCTGAATAACAGATGAAGATGGAGGGAGTGAGAGGTCAGGTCCCTTGTGGTCTTTGTCTGTTGTCAGGAACACAGCTTCTGACAATAGTAAGCTAGGAAAATGGGCACAAAGAGATTAAGAATGTGCCCACAGTCACTCAGCTAGTATGTGGTAGGGCCGGGATTTAAACCCAGGCAGCATGTCTACAGAATCAACACTCTTTACACCATCCAGTATTCAAACAGAGGAAGAAGCTCAACCATTTGTCAGGATTACCATAAGATAAATTTCTGCATTAAGTAACAAGCTGGACTAAATCAAGACTAACTCCCCTTCCAACTCTAAGATTTTTCTAATTATATCCCCAAGGATCATCCCACACTGCAGGGTATACATCTTTCAACCCACTCCCACCTCTTAATGATTTTAGTTGCCATTTTCTGGATGCTTTCCAGTTCTGACATATTTTTCTTGATGAACATGATGCAGGACTTCACAAAGCTGTATTTTGGAAGTGTAAATACACAATTGTTTTGTACAAAGATAAGATTATAATCTTTCAAATTCCCAATATCATTCCCAAATGAAGTCCAGAACTTTTTACCACAAGCACAGACCCTAAAATTTTTATGAAGTATAGTTTGGAACACTTCTCCATCTATACATTATTCCACATTAATTCATACCAAATACTTCAATGAATTTTAAAATATCACATAACTTTGGATTTTACCACATCTAATAAAACAAAGAAAAGAAACAGTTAAAAAATTATTGATTATTTTAGGGCTGAATTATAACCTATTTTTCTGCTAGGCTCAAACAAAGCCTAGAGTTGCCGAAATATCCTTGTGCGTAAAGGCTACAGAAATATTGCATAATAATTCGAACTATGTCAGGGAAGGGAAAACTTCAGTCCACAAAAGGAATATAACTATTTAATTTCACACACTCCATTGGACCAGTAGCTATATGTAGTATTTCCTACATTTCTATAGAGTCACTGACCTGTGTACAAAATTTGTTTGTAAGCTATTTTTGGCATTTGAAAAATTTTCTCATTGGAATCATGGCATTCATAGTACTGTCCTCCCAGGAAATTATTAGCCTGTATAAGTTACATCAGGTCTATCACCATAATTTACCTATGTAAGTAAAATGAAATCTATCACTATACCAAACATAGCTGGAAGAAGTTCCTTAAAATTTTCAGGGTATATTCAGAATGGTCTGACTTAAAAAGTAGGCTACAGAAATGTACACTAAGTCCTTCAGGAGGTGTCCAAATGAAGGCACAGGAGAGACTGCAAATAGATGAGCATCATCTTTCAGAGTGTCTATGGGAGTTAATTTGTAATCTAGTTCTTTCTCAGAAGCATGTACAAACTTCAGGCAGCAAGCTCCAGCGTGATTTGTAGCCAAGGTTATCCGATGATAGTTAATGATTCTTTCCGACAAATCTGGGAGGGACAACTAGCAGGTGTATGTCTACTGAGTACACACATTGTTTCATTTTAACCTAATATCAACCCAGTGAGGAAATTTTACATATAAGGAAAGTAAGGTGTAGGGAAATTTAAAATGACTAGTAATGGGCAAAATCTGTACATAAATACTGGTCTGCCTGTCTGATTCTACAGCTTAGGTTCTTAATGATTATACTACACTGCACTACATGGTTACCCAACTAAAGCTTTAACTCATAATGTCTAAAATATTACTATTATATTAAAATTATTGTAGAATCATATAATATGTGATAATCATTTGAGGTTGGGAGAAGTGACACTCAGAATTCCAAGTTTAGAGGCTGGGAACATAGCCTTCTAGTTAGAGTGAAATTTTTGGCTGCTCCAGTTAACAAGGTTCCTCTCATGTCTCTAATACTTAAAAATGGCCCTAAGTTTAAGGCATAGAAAAAAAGTTGAGGGCAAGAATGAATAAAGGAATGATCATGGATAAGTTCTAAGTTCTGGGCTTAGATGAATGGCACATTTATCAGTCCTCAGCCAGCTCCCAATCTCCTTTTCTGTAGACCCCAGGATTGGAAACACCTCTCTTCCTACTGCTAATTGCTTTTGACCAAAGTGTTCATACATTATGAAATACTATAGTGGTAAGAAAGGTTAGTCTCCTGCACACCCTCCAGTTGCAGGTAAGGCAAACTGACTGAAATGAAAAGGGGAAGATTCAAGAATCTTTTATGGTATTGGACATAAGTTCTGGGAAGCAGGTCAAGTTATAGTAGCACACAGAATGGAGGCTCCACTGACATTGGGAAGCTGAAGCCCATCCTATACTCATAGTATGTTATGTATTTAGCTGAAAAATCGGGATAAGGAGGCAATTAGAATGACTGTGTAATACTAGAGAACTTCACATAGTTTTATAAGTACACATACAGTGTTTATGTAACACATAGATAGGCCTCTGCTACCTTTCCACTATCATCTTTCACTATTCCTTCACCTCAAATGTTATACTTCAGTAATTTAGAACTACTTGGAATTCTCCATTAGGACTATGATTTCTCTCATTTCCAGGGCAACAGATACCTAGCTCATGATAGACATTCAGTAAATTCAGGGGCATTTTATTCAGTGGTGTCACCTCTCCCCAGGGTGACAGAGGCGGAGACACAAAGGATTACTGAAAGCCCATTTTTCCAGAGCAGTGAGAGGCCCGGAAGGGGTTAATTCCAGGAGACGACTTCTTCAAGAGAGAAGCCTTCCTCAGAAAAATAACCCCGAACTAGGTTTTCTCTCAGTTTTTACTATCTGGGCAAAAAGTTACAGAAAAGAACACAGGTGGTTAATCAGTCAAAGTGAAAACATAAACAGGCTACATAACAATTTTCATTAAAGCAGGTGCAACTTAAAAATAGTCTAAGCAATTTATCATCAAAGGAGTCATAAAACTAAGCTATGTGACATACAAAAGAACCAATGAGATAATTGTTATGGCAACACTTAGCTCCCTAGGAAACTTAGAGAAGCAGCTGAAGGTGAAATGTGGAACCAAACACTAATTGGCAGAGTAACCTTGAAGCTTTTAACTCACATACTCTTTCATAATTAGGTTTAGCTGCACCAAGGGCATCTGCCCTTAGAGCAAGCACTTTTGCTGTGTTACAATTTTAATATCCACACCAGAGACTTTTTAGTCCTGTGAAAGTTTTGTTTTTTCCCAGGCTTAGCATTTCTATGTGCAATACTAAAAGGTTAGGTTATTCCTCAAACTACAAGGCTTTGGCCTTGCTAAAATTAAGGACTGTGGTCCTACTATGCTACAGCCTAAACCAAAGGGCTTTGGCCCTTCTAACAGCTAAGGACTGTTGTCCTACTAAGATAAAGATCCTACTAAGCTACAGCCTGATCTAAGGACTGTGGTCCTTCTAATCTAAGGGCTGTGGCCCTACTAGGCTAAAGATTAAGGCCCTGTGAAATACATGTGCTTTATTAATGTTAGTACCCTCCACACAGGGGAATGAATGAATACTGTTAAATCTATGAATCATTTGTACTCCCAACCCCCAATCTCCAATGCTTCACCTGCCTAGGTCTCATGTGTTCTTCAATATTCAGCTCCAGTACCATTTCTTCCAGTAAACATTCCCTAACCACCATCTCCACACCCCCAACAACTCAACTGTCTGTATTAAATGACCCTCCTAGATGCTCCAACAGTTTTTCTCCCTGGTGGCACTTTACATCAAGTGCTGTAATTATCTGAGTTTTTTTGCTGTTCTTGTTGGTTTTGTTGTTAATGACCTCCCTTTTCACACTGACCAGATCCTTCAGAGCAGGGTCTGTGTCTCATTTATCTTTGATCCTCAGCATCTGGCAGAGTGCCTGACACACAACTGACTCTCAATAACTGTTTACTGTATGGATAAAACGCGTGATTAACACTAATATTTGGGGTGCATGAAAAATAATTAAGCCTTCATACTCTACTAGTATTGCTGCTTTAGAATTTGAAAGAGGTATGCAAATTGGGTGTGCTAATTAATCATTCTCATATCTGAGGCAAAACAACAAATATCCACCAAAGGAGAGGCATTATCTCTACATTCCAAGTCCCAAGTAATCCTACATAGTACCGCAATCCAGGAACTTCTAAATTAAAAAAGTATTGATAGAAGAAAAAATAACCACTAGTACTAGGTGTACAATTTACTTAAAGTCTAGGTATTATAGAAGAAACTACATGTTTTACAGAAAAACAAATTTAGAAAAGAAGAGATCCGAATGGTCAATAAACATACAAAAAGGTGGTCAATATATCTAGTCATCAAGGAAATGTAAATTAAAACCACAATGCAATACAATACCACAACATACCTATCACAAGACCCACAATAAAAAAGACAGATAATACCATGTATTGGTAAGGATACAGAACAACTGGAACTCTTATATACTGCTGGTGGAGATGTAAATTAGTTAAAACACTTGGAAAATGGTAAATTGGTGCAAAACGCATAGTAACTACTAAAACTGAACATGTATATACTCTAAGACTCAATGATTCCAATCCTATGTATATAACCAACAGAAATACATAAATAAAAATTTATCAAGTGCTTTGAAATCTTTATAAGAAGTTGTCAACACTGCTGGTCCATGGACTTAAACTTTAGGTAGCAAAGATCTAAGAAATGGAAAGAAAAGTATAGTGTACTAGGAAGGAATTAGCCAGATTGGGTCTGAAAGGCAGGATGAAAGGACTAAACAATTCTGGGGCCTAAAAAGTAAAGCAATTTGGGGAAAGATGGTTCTGATATCACTAGGAAAGAAAAGGTAGTTCTGAAAGGCAGATAATAATAATGGGTACCTACTACATACCAGGCACTTTGTAGTATATGTGTGTGTGTATATGCGTATTAAGCACTACATATACCTTTTCTTATTTAAACCCTACAAGAGTTCTTATAGAGGAGAAAGCTGAAGCTCACAGATTTTAGGAAACTTACTTAAAATTCATATAAGAAATTAATCTTTGGGCTGCCTAGAGCTCCAGCACGACAGGCAGCCAAGTGGGACCCCTGACAAGTGGGCCCAACCCCGAGAGCCCTACCCAGCTGCTGCTAAGGACACCTGCATAGCAGGCAGCTGTGCTGTGGGCAACACTCCGTCACTGCCGCAGACACCAGTGCTGTCACAAGGGCGGCTCGCTGCCACACCAGCAATCACCACTAACTACCTCACGGGTGACCCACTGACCACTCATTGGCATAGACAGAAGGAGAGTCACCGGTGAAGCCCAGAGAAAGAGGAAAGAAAAAAGAGAAAAACCACCCAGGGTCACCAATTCAAATCAAAGAGCACTAGTATACCCCAGTGCACCCATTAGGGTCAGGGGGAGCTAGGCAAGGTGCCAACAGACCCACCCAAGAACATCCCACCATAACCTAAGAGTGACGAGACTCAAAGGCACTACCCCCCAAAATTCAAGAGCTTTCCCACGTCCTGACGAACCAACTCAGTGTTACCAGCCTCGGTAAGGAAATACTAAGTGCCCCAGGGACTATGCCACAGAGATACTCTCATGTAACTCCAATGCTGAATTAGGCCAAAGTACCTACACAGAGACTACCATTGCATCTACCTGGAACAAATACCAAAACACCCCATTCAGCCATCATTATAAAACACATCTACAAGAGGAACTCCCTCTCCTCAAACTGCACTCCATTGTACAAGGAAAAGCAACTACTCTTCCAGATGACTAAATACCAACGTAGAGATACTAGAAATATGAAAAAACAAGAAAATATGACACCACCAAAGGAATATAATATTTTTCAAATAATAGATCCTTTAGAACAAGAAGTCCTTGAAATGACCAAAAGGAATTTCAAGCAACCAATCCTAAGGAAACTCAATGATACAAGAAGACTCAGTTAGATGACATAACAAATTGAGAAAAAGTATCCAGGGCCTGAAATGTACAAAGAAATTAATGCCCTAAAAGACTGTAGCAGAGCTTGTGGAACTGAAGGATTCATTCAACAAAATAAAAAACACAACAGAGAGCTAAAAAAGCAGCTAGAACAAGCAGAAAAGGGAATTTCTGATCTTGAAGTTGGCCTATTTGAAATAACCTAGGCAGACAAATAAAAAAAATTTTTTTTGAAAAAATGAAGAAAACCTAAGATAGCAGATAACCTTAAGTGCACAAATACCTGAATCATGGCCATTCCAGAAGGGGAGGAAAAAGGATAAGGCACTGAAAACATATCTGATGAAATAACAACAGAAAACTTCCCAGGTATAGGGAGAGATATGGACCTTCATCTCCAGGAGGCTCAAAGATCCCCAAACAGATTCAGCTCAAAAATGTCCTCTCCAAGATATGTTATAGCCAAATTGGCAAAGCTCAAAGACAAAGAGAGAATCTTAAAAGTAGCAAGAGAAAGGCATCAAGTCACCTAGAAAGCCCCTATCAGACTAACAGAGGACTTTTCATCTAAAACCCTAAAGGCCAGAAGGGAATGGGTAATGTATTCAAAATACTAAAAGACAACAATTGCCAGCCAAGAATACTTTACCCAACAAGGCTATTCTTCAGAAATAAAGCAGAAATAGTATGTTTCCCAGACAAACAAAAACTGCAGGAGTTCACCACCACACAACCACCCCTACAAGAAATCCTCAAGGCAGTACTGCACCTGGTATCTGAAAAACAACCACCACTACCATGAATACACAAGAAAGAACAAAACCCACCAGTAGAACACAACCGCAAATAATAAAGAGAAAGGAACTTTATCTAACCACCTCAGGAAATCAATAAACATGGAAGACAAACAATAAGATGGAAAGAAAGGAACACAAGACAAAACATCTAAACAAAAATCAATAAAATGCCAGGAGTAAACCAACACCTTTCAATAACAACTTAATGGAAAGGGATTAAATTCCCCACTCAAAAGACACAGACTGACTAACTGGATTGAAAACATAGACCCAGCAATATGCTGCCTTCAAGAAACTCACCTCACCTGTAAAGGCACACACAGACTGAGACTGAAAGGATGGAAAAAGATATGCCATGCAAATAGAAACCCAAAACGAGCAGGAGTAGCTATATTGGATAAAACAGACTTTAAACCAAAAATCATAAAGAAACAAGGAAGACCACTACATAATGATAAAGGTATCTATCCAGCAAGAAGACCTAACGATCATAAATATATATACACCCAACATCAGAGCAGCCAAATATATAGCAAACATTATTAGACCTATAGATAGACCAAAACACCATAATATTTGGGGACCTGAACCCTGAACAGATCATCTAGGCAAAAAAATCAACAGAGAAACACAAGATCTAAATAACACTATAGACCAACTGGACTTGGCATACATCTACAGAACATTTCATCCAAGAACCACAGAACATACATTCTTCTCAGCACATGGAACATTCTCCAGGATAGACCACGTTAGTTCACAAATCAAGCCTCAACAAATTTAAAAGAATTGAAATTATTTCATGTATTTTTTCAGACCACAATGGATTAAAACTAGAAAACAGTTACAAATGAAACTCTGGAAACCATACATGGAAATTAAACAACATTCTCTTGAATGACATATGTGTCCAAGAAGAAATTAGACAGGAAATCAAAAAATTTATTGAACTGATGAAAATAATGACACATCATACAGAAACCTGTGGGATACTGCAAAAGCACTAGCAAGAGGGAAGTTTATCACAATAAATGTTTACATTAGAAGAATAAAAAGATCACACAAAGAAAACAACCTAATGCTACACCTCAAAGAACTAGAAATACAAGAACAATCCAACTCCAAAGTTAGTAGATGGAAAGAAATAATTAAGATCAGAGCAGAACTAAATGAAATAGAAACCCAAAAAACAATACAAAAGATCAATGAAATGATATCTTTGAGAAGATAAACAAAATAGACAAGCAATTAGCTAGGCTAACTAAAAAATAGAGAAGACACAAATAACAAAAGTTAGAAATGAAAAAGGAGACATTAAAACCAATACCAAAGAAATACAAAGAATCATTAGAGACTCTCATAAACTATATACCAACAAATTTGAAAACCTGGAGGAAACAGACAAATTTCTGGACACATACAAACTACCAAGACTGAACCAAGAAGACAAAGAAAATCTGAACAGACCAATAACAACCAGAGATTGAAGATATAATCAACAGTCTCCCAGCAAAGAA
Source organism: Cynocephalus volans (assembly GCF_027409185.1). Classification (NCBI taxonomy): domain Eukaryota; kingdom Metazoa; phylum Chordata; class Mammalia; order Dermoptera; family Cynocephalidae; genus Cynocephalus; species Cynocephalus volans. The sequence continues at coordinate 47,847,861 of NC_084467.1, read as the reverse complement.
AAGCTCAGGACCGGATGGCCTTACTGCTGAATTCTACCAAACCTTTAAAGAAGAATTAATACTAATTCTCTTCAAACTATTTAAAAAACTGAAACAGAGGCCATTCTCCCAAACTCATTCTATGAGGCAAACATCACCGTGATACCAAAACCAAAGATATAACAAAAAAAGAAAACTATAGGCCAATATCTTTGATAAATATATATGCAAAAATTTTCAATAAAAGATTAGCAAATAGAATACAGCAACACATCCATAAAATTATACACTATAATCAAGTGGGATTCATCCCAGGGATGCAAGGATGGTTCAAAATACACAAGTAAATAAATGTGAAACACCACATCAACAAAATTAAGGATAAAAATCATATAATTATCTCAACAGATGCTATAAAAGCATTCTACAAAATTCAACATTCATTCATGATAAATCCTCTCAGCAAATTAGGTATAGAAGGAAAGTATCTCAACACAATTAGAGCCATATACAACAAAGCCACTGCCAATATCATCTTGAATGGGGAAAAGCTTTCAGGAACAAGACAATGGGAATAAGACAATGATATCCACTCTCTCCACTTCTATTTAACATAGTATTGGAAGCAATCAGGGAAGAGAAAGAAATAAAGGGCATCTAGATTGGAAAAGATAAAGTCAAATTGTCCCTGCTTCCAGATGACATGATCCTATATACAGAGAAGCTTTAAGATTACCAAAAACTCTTGATACAAAATTGATACACAATTTCAGCAAAGTTGCAGGAAAAAAAATCAACATGCAAAAATCAGTAGCATTTTTATACTCCAAAAAGGAACTAGCAGAAAAAGAAATCAAGAAAGCTAGCCTGTTTACAACAGCCACCAGTAAAATAAAATGCCTGGGAATAAAGTTAACCAAGGATGGGAAAGATCTCTATGAGGAGAACTGTTGAAAGAAATTAAAGAGAACATGAGAAGATGGACAGATATTCCATGCTCTTGGATTTGAAGAATTAACACAGTGAAAATGTCCATACTATCCAAAGTGATCTACAGATTCAACATAATCCCCATCAAGATACCAGTGACATTCTTCACAGAAATGAAAAAAACAATCCTAACATTTATATGGAACAACTAAAGACCCCAAATAGCTAAAACAATCCTGAGCAAAAAAAAAAAAATAAAGCTGAAGGCATAACACTACCTGACTCAGATTATACTACAAAGCTATAGTAATCAAAACAGCATGGTACTGGTATAAAAACAGACACTCAGACATGGAACAGAATAGAGAACCCAGAAATCAGCCCTATATTTCCAGCCAACTGATCTTCAACAAAGGCACCAAGAACATATACTGGGGAAAAGACTGCCTCTTTGATAACTGGTGCTGGGAAAACTGGATACCCTTATGTACAAGAATGAAAACTGACCCATACCTCTTGTCATATACCAAAATCAACTCAAAATGGATTAGAGAATTAAATATACATCCTGAAACTATAAAACTCCTAAGAGAAAACACTTCAGGAAGTAGGACTTGGCCCAAAAGCACAGGCAACAAAAGGAAAAATAAACAAATGGGATTATATCAAACTAAAAAGTTTCTGCACAGCAAAAGAAATAATTAACAGAGCAAAAAGGCAACCAACAGACTGGGAGAAAATATTTGCAAAATATATGTATAACAAAGGATCAACATGCAGAATATACAAGGAACTCAAAAAACGTCACAGTAAAAAAAAACAAAAAACTGGTAACCTGATCAAAAACTGGGCAAAGGAGCTGAACAGGCATTTCTCAAAGGAAGGTATACGAATAGCCAAAAGACACATGAAAACATGCTCAACATCACTCAGCATTCAGGAAATGCAAATCAAAACCACACTAAGATATCATCTCACTCTAGTTAGACTGGTTATGATCAAAAAGACAGAGAATAACAAATGCTGGTGAGGATATGGAGAAAAGGGAACCCTCCTACACTGTTGGTGGGACTGTGAAATGGTGAGGCCATTATGGAAAATGGTATGGAGGTTCCTCAAACAACTACAGATTGAACTGCCATTTGACCCAGTAATTCCACTGCTGGATACATACTCAAAGGAATGAAAATCATCATGTTTAAGGGACACCTGTACTTCCATGTTTACTGCAGCTCTATTTACAATAGCCAAGAGTTGGAACCAACCTAAATGCCCATCACCAGATGAATGAATAAAGAAAATGTGGTATATTTATACAATGGAATACTACTCTGCCATAAAAAAGAATGAAATGCTGTCTTTTGCAGCAACATGGATGAACTTACAGAAAACTATGTTGAGTGAAATAAGCCAGGAACAGAAAGAGAAATACCACATATCCTCATTTATATATGGGAGCTAATAAAAAAAGAAAAAACAAAACAAAAAAAGATACAACAATCACAATAATACATTGAACATCTCAAGAGAACAGAACTGAGGCTGCCAGGAATGGGAAAGGGGCAGGTGAAGGGGGGAAGGAGAGGACTTGGTAAAGGGCCATGTGTATTAGTCTGCTTTTTTTTCTCATAACAAAATAAATGGAACTGTGTAATTATAATAAAATTTATTGCTTACAGTGTCAGAGGCTGGATAGTCCAAAGGCCTCACCTTGCAATTACCATAATAGGATTTCCCACCCTCAACAGTTATAGTAGGGATTAAGCGTCAATAAAGTTGGGGGGGGGCAGGCCTCCAATGTACAGCACCATGAAAACCAACTTCATTGTATAATGATAAATATACTAACAAAAAAAGAAAAAAAGAATGAAATTAATATTTGAGCTATGATTCAAAGCTATATCTTGGTATCTCTAAAGCAATTCTCAGGGTCGGGGGGAAGTTTGCTCTTCCCATTTCCCGGAGTCCTGAAGAGTACTAATGCCACTGGTAAACAGACTAGAAAGAACACTTGAACTAAATAGAAAAATAAAACAAGAAATCCTTTTCTCAAAGATACGCTGTATGTTCCTAAGTATAGCTTGACGGGTTTTTTTTAATCATAGTTATACTTCAGAAAAAAGGGATTTTTCTTAAACTCAAGTTCTCATAAATCTTTCATATTAAGGCACTTTCTAAATTATTTTGAACAATACTTGCCTAAAAAAAGGTGTAAATCCTTACTAGCTAGAGAAATTACCTGATGGAATCAGTAAAAATAAAAAGATATTTATCAAGAATACAGTAATATGATCATTATTCCTGATTTCACACTTACAAATGCAGAATATCATCATAAATAAGCCCTTTAAAGATCACTTTAAAAATTAATATATTATGCAGTTACAACTCTGAAGCTTATAAGTGTAACTCTACAAGACAAATGAAAAACTATTAGCTGTAATACTACATTAGTGGGTACCTGTTACAGTATCATACATGGATTCAAAAGTATTGGATCTCCAACAACTTAAATGGAAATAAATATATTCTGGAAAACCATAACAGATGATTCAAAAAGTAGTCCCACTAATGACAAAAATCTGAAATATGAGAGTAGGAAAAAAACATTATTTCTAAAATAATATTTATTTAGGTGATTTTAAATATGTATGCTTTTCTAAAATAGTAAAATAGTATAAATAGAAAAAAGACATGTGCAAGAAAAGTATAAAAGTATCCAAATGCTCATCAATAATAAAATGGATAAATAATGGTATAGTCTTAATGTAATACTATACAGCAATGAGAATGAACAAATTACAACTCTTTGCAACAACATGGATAAATCTCACAAAATAATCTCAAGTAAAAGAAGCCAGATGCAAATATGATTCTGTTTCTATAAAGTTCAAACACAGGTGAAACTATCCATGGACAGTGGTTAACCCTTAGTAGGGATGGAGGATGAAAACATTGCCTGATATGGGACACAAAGGGGCATCTGGGATATTGGTCATTTTCTGTGTCTTTACCTAAGTAGTTGTTACATGGGTGTGTTCAGTTTGTGAAAATTCACCAAGAATTTATGTAAAAGATCACTCTGAGTGCATGTAACTTTTTGTATATGGGATACAATAAAAAAGAAAGAATACTATAAGACTCTACAGTATACCAATACCTAGGCTATGACAAGCCAAGGGATAACATATGTATCAGCAAGCTGGGCTTTTTGGGGGTCAGCAACCTTTACTCATTCCTCTAAGGGCCTTAATGCCAGGAGTCAGGAGAGTCACGTGCTGCACATATGTCCTGACCCCTACCATCACCAGACTCCTGCCAAAACATCACAAAGCTCCTTTTTCTTCACCCATGGTGAAACAAAACACAATCTCACTGATTTCCTCCAAATTTCCTTCCCTCAAAGTCCTTTAATGTTCTCTAGACAGTTCTGACAAGGAAGCAAAAGACTTCTTTTCCTTCTGATCTACCACTGACTAAGTGCCATATTAAGCATTTTACATACATTTCTTATTTAATTCTCAGAACTCTATATGGTAAATATTATTATGCCCACTTTACAGATGAGGAAACTAGGAATTAGAGAACAATCAGTGAGTGAGAGGACGGTGTGTCTCCCTCCAACACCCAAGCTCAAAACTCACACTACTTCCCCTCTCAATAACAGGCTCTCTCGAATATAACATATCAAGAGTGATCACTGGCATAATTATGCTCCAGCAGTAGCTTTGAGAAATGAGGGCACAGTGAAGGGTTGGAATCTAGCAGTGACAGGGTAAGGAGGGAGGGACAATGCATGAGAATAATCAAGTAAGGAGAGCTGTTGTGTTCAATTAAAGAGCAAAGCTGGGGGAGATGTGACTTCTGCTGTGAATCAGATGTAATACAGCTATTCATGAAGAGCTGCTTAAAGGCAAGAAAAGAAAACATGGACCAAAACAGTCTTAGAAATCTGTAAATCCCATTAATACAATATGTAACATGCACTCAAGCTTTATTGAGAGAATGAACTCATATATCCATGAAGATCTCTTTCTCTTATTAGTTGTTTTTACCCACTAGTCTGTATATTCATTCATTCATTCAACAAATATTTTCTAAGTGTCTGATGGGAAGCAGGCACTGCCTCCAATACTGAAAATAAATGGAACTTTCATTCTGGTGGAGAATATAATCAACAAGTATTTAACATAATGGTGATGCAATGGTAATAAATGAAGAAAAAAGAAGAGTAAGAGTGATGGGGTGGAAGCAGGAAAACGGGCTATTTTAAATAAATAAGGAAAGGCCTGGGGATGTGATTTTTAAGCAAAGACTTGCTCTGTACCTATCTTCTTTGATTACATAATATACTGTATTCTACTTTATTTTTAAAACCAGTGGTTATACTGGCTTTAGATTATAACTTTAAAATATTTCCTTAAACCTTAAGTCAACTAGAGTTCCATAAAAAAACCAACTATATTTTACATAATCATTTAAGATCACAAACTGAAAAAACAGTTTACAAGAATAGAAAAGATTATTTAAAACTGCTGGAGAATGTATTAGCATTCAGTCAGGAATAAAAGATTTGAAAAAATTTTGTTAGACGGTCTCACTCGAGATGAACAGTAGACTCTGACAGAAGCACTTATCCCAGAGCTGCTTAAATAATGCCCTCTCTCATGTCTTTCCAACTCTGGTCCTCATGTGTCTATTTTTGTGTGTGTTTCTCTTATTCCACATGCTTCATATCTCCTTCTCGTTCACTTTCCTTTTCCTGTCTTCAAACATCTCCCCTTCCATCTCCATTAATCAGCCCTAATGTTTTTTGTTAAATATATCTAATGATATAATATATACTATTAACATATAATTTTACATTCCATAAAAATGTTCTTTTTGAAGTACATTAGTGGAGTAATTTAGAATTTTCTCTAAAACAAAAGAAAAATAAATTGACTTTTTATTTCTAGGGCTTTACATTTCATTTTTAACAGTTATCCTGGAGATTACAACATGACTTACTAAAGTTTAACATAAATTCATATTTTTACATTTCCCAGACAATGCAAGGACTTCAGAGTACTTTATTCTCTCACATTTTCTGGTATTGTTGTACTTCCTTCCTATATATATTTGAAATGTCACAAGATGATACAGTTTTCTATAGCCAATATCTAGTTACCCATATATTTACCATTCCCAATGCTCTTCATTTCTTTTTGTACTTCATGCTTCCATTGTTCTTCCTAAAGGATTCCCTTTAGTGTTCTCTTTACTGAGGGTTTGCTGGTGACAAATTCCCTCAATTTATGTTTGCATGGAAATGTATTTTGCATTTTTTGAAGAATATTTTTGCTGGGTACAAAATTATAGACTGACAGTTTGTTTCTTTCACTTCTCAGAAGATATCATTCTATTGTTTCCTTGCTTTCACCGCTTTTGTTAAGAAGTCAGCTTATTGCTCCTTTAAAAATAATACTCGTATGCCTCTTTTTTCCCCTCTGGCTGCTTTTAAGATTTTCTGTTAACATTTTTTCCCATCTCTGCATGGACAGATGCAGTCTACTCCGGAATAGGGAAGCCTCAAGCAGAGAACTGGGTTTCAGCAGTTCTACAAAGATGAGCATAGGAATGGTTTTCTAGTATTTATTCTGCTTGGGCTTCTGAATAAATGGCTCAATGTGTTTAATCAGTTTTGGAAACTTTTCTGCCATTATCTCTTTAAATATTGCTTCTGCCCCATCCTCTCTCTCTTCTTCTTCTGGAATTGTGTAAATGCCTACTCTGTATGACCATCAGTGGTCTTGGATTCAAAATGACATTCACACTCACAGGACACAAAAGATGGTAACCTATCACCAGTTTTACTTAGCTTTCTAGAAGGATTTAGGGCTGGAAACACAGAATGTCAGTATAGCATAATTAGACACATCTTCATCAAACATCCAGTTGCTGCTTCCCAGACCCGTCACCACACAGAGGCACACTAGGTTGTGAGGTTGTGCAATCCACATGAGTGGATACAGTCTACTCCAGCATACACAAGCCTCAAATAGGAACCACATCATAAAACAACCCATTCTTTCAGCTTCTAAGCCTCCCACCAGGGGTGCATAAATGAAGAGAAACCTCAAAGGAAACTGAAGTTCGATTTCCCTACATGTTTTACTGGTAAAAATAATTAACTAATAATGTAGTCCCTTGCAGCATAACGTGTTTATTCATAGTCCTCCCAGTCCAGATGCAGTTAACCAATCACAGGTCATTTTCACAATAAATAATGTTGTTTGGTAACAGAACTGACAAATCACATTTATTTTGGGATATGTCCAGAGAAACTATCAAAAGAAGGTAATCCTGAGGTTATCTTACCATAAAAAACAAACAAACAAAAAAAACCCTAAGCCTGCAATTAAGTTTTTCTATACGGGGTCCAATAATATATGTATTAGACTTTTTCTCTGTGTTCCCATATGTGTCTCATACTTTCTTCCCATCCTTTCATCTCTCTAGACCACAGTTTGGATATTTTCTTCAGATCTATCTTCCAGTTCATTAATCCTCTCTTTGATGGAATCTAATCTGCTATTAAACCATCTAAAGAATTCTAATTCAATTATCGTATTTTTCAGTTCTAGAATTTCCTTTGATTATTTTTTATAGATTCCAGTCCTCTGTTAAAATTTTGAACATTAACCAGTTATTTGAAAGTCCATGTCTGATAACTTTAATATCTAAATTAACTACTGGTCTGTTTCTATTATCTTGGCCCTGTCTCCTAGAATGCTGAACATTGTGTGGGGAAAATTGTAGAGACTTTGACTGATTTTATTTTTCTCCACAGAAGAAAGATAGGAGACAAATCATCTTAATTTGTCTGGGATTAAGCTGATTTTAAGCAGGATTTCAGTCTTCAGAGGGTTGCAACCAAAAACCCAGCTGTTTATCAGTGGCTATCTGTGATAAGCTGTGAAATCCAACTATTATCTTCCCAGAACTCAAACTCTGCTTAGTTTTTCTGCCTTTTAGCCACTGCTGTCTATTTGGCTTCTTAAATTTACCATTCTTACGAATTAGCAAATAAATCAAACAGAAAAGCCAAGCAAAATGTCAACTCACTCCAATGCATTTTTCTTTTCACTGGGATACCAAACACTTCCTTCAAATAAATTTGGCTGCCTTCAAACAGATTTTTAAATTTTCTCCAGCTTTTCTAAGTCTTCTTGAGTAGAAGGTTGATTTAACACAGGTTAGAACTCATAGCCAGGAAAGAAGTCAATGTATATATGCAATAGTACAATGTTAAAGTTAAAATTGACTTTATAGATTATCTATGCCAACCTTACATTCACACTAAGAATTCTATAGTAATAATACACTGCCATCCAAAATCTAAGTAAAAGTGTCAATAACAGAAATCTCTCATATTTGTGGTGTAAACTGTGCCACCACTAGACAAATTTCCTTAATAAGATCCTCACTATTCTGGATTATGATTTGCCTCCTTGAAACATTCACCTAATAGTCATAGTTCTAGCCCTTCAAAGCACCACTGATTATGGTGACTCCTTATTCCAGATGATGGTACTTTAGCTATTTAAAAACAGTTAGCACACCTAATATATGTTTCCTCACAGTGTGAGAGATATCACACTTCCTTTACCACACTTCACGTGGCATACTTTTTGGACCCCCATGATTATAAAGGTCATTCTCTGAATGAAATATAATTGGCTAAGTCTTTTTCCAAATTGTGGTGCCAAAAATTGAACCCAATATTCAAAATTTGGCTTAATCCACAGTATAGCAGAATTATACTACCTCTGCAACTACTCTACACATCTATTTTACATCCAGTAACAATTTTTACATTTAAGCATTCACTGTATATATTTCCTAAGCTGTGGTCACCTAAAACTCCAATATCTTAGGAACTATTATCAACTATTCTATTATTTTACACATGTGTTTTTGTTCTGTTTTTAACTTAAGTGCTAGATTTGACACTCATCCTTACTGAATTTCACCTTTTTAGTTTTCACCTATCAATCCAAACAGTCAATATAATTCTAAATTCTGATGCTGTGATTTGTCTATTATCTCATCTAACTTTGTGCATCCCACATAGAAACACTTACTATTATTAGATCTCAGTCTACGTCAAAATCATTTATAAAAATTTGAATACAGACAAGAGAAGAGAGTTCTCTTTATGATGACACCTAATTTCTTTGGTAGTTGTTCAGCAGCAATAAACCATCCAGAACATATTTCTTCATCTTATACACAAAGCTACTACAATATACAAAGTCAAATTTCTTGCTGAAATCAACTTGTAGTATATAGTATAACTGTTATATTATCTAACTATGAATTAGTAGAGCACTGAAATGTTACAAGGGAACCCGGTGTAAATCTGAGTAAAAGGTAACCTCATCATATGATATTTGATTTAGATTTCAAATGAGAAGCAAGAATAATTTAAGCAAATTTTGTGACAAATATTTCCCACTTTATTTTAAATTAGTAAATGAGTTGTTGTAGTATCTATTGCCACATTACTAACACTGAAAAAACATTGTCCTTAAAGTCCAATATGACTAACCACAGCAAATGCTTAATACAATTGGTTCTATTATTCCATTAATGAAGGCTGGAAGAACTGAAATCAAATATGGAATACCATCTAGTACTAACTTATAATCAAACACCTTAAAAAAGAAGATGAAAATAACTAATATTTATGGTATTGCCCACGTAAAGTAAGAATTTAGGGGAAAAAACCTTATGGTATATTTTAAAACTTTAATTCTATTATTTTTAATTATGACAGCCAGATTTAACTGTCTTATAACTAATTCATAATTTTGAAACTGATAGATATTGGATGAGAACATACTGCTCATCATAATTTTAAGAGTACATAAATGTCTAAAACAATATGGAAAAAAAGATTCTGAAAAAATAAAATATTTTAATAAACTAATATGTTAACATTCAGAGTAGGAGACATAGCAAGCCTTGATAAGTTATCTTTAATCATATTAAAGATTGTTTTTAAAAAATCTAATAAGGGTAGATAAAAAAAAAAGATTAGTACTTTTTTAAAAAAGGCACCACCAAAAGATAAACAGTAAAATTTATCAGAGGCAAACATTATCAAACATAAGATAACACTTAAACAAGAATACTATTCTCTTGAAGGGGTGAAGAAGGCTTCTATTATTAGTAGAGATAAGAACTGCCTGAAATTCTTTCCTTAATAACACCATACTAAAAATAAAATGGTTCAGCACATTTCAAAATAAACACATTGCTTGGCGTATGACTTTCAATTACTTAAATAATACATTAAAATATAAAACTACTTCAAAATACTTTCTCTTACATTTGCATCTAAGAAATATACTAGATAGATTTATTCTCATTTTTATAACACATTCTACATTTGTGGGGTCTTGTGCCACCCACTTACTCATTATCTCCTAAAGGATTTGAGATTAGATCTTCCTGCTAGGTCAAATTAAATTATATGCTTGGCTTTGAAAATTAACTACTTTCTCTACAAAATATTTTCCTGTATCATCAAGGAAACCACAGGAATCTCAGAATAATAAATGGGTTGTTATCATTACCAAGCAATACCAAATGCTTTCAGAAAAGCTAACAGACCACAAGATAAGTGAACATTTTGGCATGGTTTTACAAAAAAAAAGAGAGAAAGCAGTACTATGTCAGCATGGGAAAAGTAATTACCTCAATATGTGATCATCTACAAAACCCTTTCTAATTTACATAGGTATGTTAAGAGAAAGTTTGGTAGAATAGCATTTTTGGCTAAGAATGCATTCTCTGTACTTAGTAAAAAAATTAACTATATTTATTTTGGTTCTACTCTAAGTAGACGGTGCCTTCAGAATGATGCATACATATAAAATGCCAGCTGCTGCTCATACTCTGCTCCCTTCCCAGCTTTTGTCTCCTTTCCTCCAAGAGTTTCTATGATCACTACCACGGGATCTGGAAAACACGTATGTAAATTATGTGTTTGCACATAGGCATTGGAAGTGGTGTAGAGGAGAGGATGAAAAGTGAGGAGCATCTAGAGAATTAGAAGTTTCTGAACATATTCAGTTGCAAAAAAAAAAAAAAAAAAAAAAAAGACAACCTGGGAAAAACAAGACAAGAGATAGTAAATTCTTTCTACCCCTTGTCAAATAAATTTCTGGTTCAACTAACTATGGATTTAAGTACATAATAGGACTTGAGTACCTTTACACTTATATGTTTTCTCTTGTACTTCTCACAACAGTGTAAGAGAACATATGGTGTTAACTTCCTTATTCTATAGATCAGGCAAGCTGGCTTATGACAGAACAAAGGTTCCACACCAGGTCTTCCAAGTCCAGCATTCTCTATACTATAGAGAGTATCTATATACTATATTATGTTGCCTTTGTGGACTTTCCCTGGACCTATCTGCCATTTATAACATTGCTTTCTATTGGAAAATACCTTTTGAAAGTCAATCAGGTGAATACACAAAATGAGCAAAATACATTCTCAAATTAAGGGCAAAACTACCTATATCAAATCATATGAATGGCATATAAATCAGAAAAAAGAAATCTAAATAGCACATTCTTCATTTACCTCATTACTTGAGAGTTTACCTCATTACTTGAGAGATAAAACTGAACTAATTTTGACTCAATCACTAATCTAGTGTTTGAGAAGAAATATAGTTTCATTATTTGGAACAATTATTTAATACTTTTTTAGAATTGCATAATTTCAAAGGTAAAATCAATTTAGCTACTAAGCTGTATGAACGTTCACTTTTATTTCACTAGTATTTCCAACACAGGAGTTGCTCAATTTCCCTGGGCTCGGGTTTCAGGACACGCCTCTGGGTTTCCAGCCACTCCCTGAGGTCTCAGGCCTCCTCCCCTGAGCTCTCCCCTGGGGGAAAGTTACTGTTGCCAGATAGACCTATTTCTATTACCAACATGGGAAAATGACACCATGAGGGGCTGGCTTATGCAATCCAGTGGCTGGGCATGCTCAATAAAGAGCACAGAACATTCTTGAATATGACTGGTGCACATAACTGGGAGCCACTCCCTTAATTGAATATTCATTAGATGGAGAAACTATAAAAGCTGAATCCCCCCTGAAGGCAGGGTTGTTGCTCACTTTCTGGAAGCAACCCATACTTTGCTGGGTGAGGTGTGTATACTTTACTTTGTATCAAACCTACTTTCAAATCAAGTGCTGGGCCGAGCCGTGGTGCACTCGGGAGAGTGCGGCGCTGGGAGCGCAGCGACGCTCCCGCCGCGGGTTCGGATCCTATAAAGGAACGCCGGTGCACTCACTGGCTGAGTGCTGGTCACAAAAAAGACAAAAACAAACAAAACAAATCAAGTGCTGCTCACTCTCTTGAGCCAGCCTGAACTTTGTACTGAACTTTATGTTCTTCTTGCTTTTCTGTTAGACTTGATGTGTGTACTGAATTTTCCTTTTATGTTAAACTTGGTGTGGGCCCTGCTCAATCTCTGGAGCGTGCTGCGCTGCACTCTCTGTGTTGAACCTGTATTTTTTTATCTATTATATTAAACTTGTTCTGTCTACTGTGACTCTGTCCTTGAATTCTTTCCTGTGGCAGAGTCAAGAACCCGGTAAAAGGACTGGGAGGTTGAGGCTGATTACCGGGCCCCCCGGACCCTACCTCTGACATCATTTCCAATTCATTCTAACTTTATTCATTTTCTGTATTTGTGAAAAAACCAATTATATTACTTAGCCAAAATGGACATTGTATTTTAATATAAACACTAATAATTAAGTATCATATAGCACAAAAAAGTAGTCATTAAGAACTTTCTTCAATACAGGCAGCCAAAAAATAGGGGCAGATTATTACAACTTAGTCTCAGTCCTGATATCAGAATTGACAGTATTTCTAAACACAGCAAGCACTTATTAATACTTCAACACAGGGTTCAGAATTTACCCACAATAGCCATGCATCTTGTCCTCTCTACAACAATGTCATCTATTTGTATGTCACTTTATCTTTTTCAAAGCTATTTTATGTACCTCAACTCATTTGATCTTCATAAATATTCTAGAAGGCATATAGGCTGACTATTATTCCCACTTGACAGAGGAGGAAACAGAGGCTCAGAAATGGTTTTCCCAAAGGTCATATAACTAGTAGTGGAAATGTTATTAAAATCCAGAGCTAATGCCTTCCTAAACCTGTGTTCATTCTAGGACATCATTTTTACAAGTTCTCTTTAGTCTGGTTACTATAGATGACTGCTGATCTTTAGTCACAGCTACTCTCACATAAGAAAACAAACTCAAATACCTGGCATTTCTAAAAAGTTTGATTTAAAACTGTCAGAATTCAGCACCTTCATAAGAAATGGAATGGATTGACACGTACAAGTAAGCACTGGGAACATGAAAATATAAATTTTAATCATCCATATACAGTTTCAAAAAACTTTTATTACCTCTAAATGTGGACTAAAATAAAGACATTTAAATCTTATTTTCTCAATTCTTTATAAATATCCCCAGACATACAAAATTATATCCTTGTAGATTTGAAACTCACACGATAACATACTAGGCATTTTGACTTTATATTCCACATAGCACAGACTTTGGACTCGGAGAACCCTGAATTTGACTGTTAGTTCTGACACTCACTAGCAATGTGACCTTGAGCAAGTTACTTAAAGTAACAAGTTACTTAAAGATTCTCAATTTCTTTACCTGTAAAATGGAGATAATACCAATATTATCTACCAATGGAGATAATAATCCAAACTCAGAGGATTACTCTGGGGAATAAATAAAATTAAGCGCATATATAGTGCAGTGATTAGAATATGTAAAAATTTAACCAAGTTGTAGTTTTTATCACTAAATGTTACAAATGTATTTCCCTTTTCTTCCATTCTACACTACACATCTACATTACAGCTCCAGTATTTAGTAATTCAAATTTCCATTAAACCAGTATGAACAATTAAATATACCCATTTTTTGGAATTAAATCTTTCAAAAATCAATTTAATGATAAAGTTGTAAAAGACCTAACAGATTAGGTGTTCTACTGTTATCCTTTAGGAGAGGAAGAAAACAAGGCCCAGAGAGGTTAAATTGTTCAGGGTCTTTATACGAGCTTGGGAGTCAAAAACAAAACCTAGCAAGGAACCAAAACACCACAGGCATAACTCTTAGTTCCAACAATTGACCAGATAGTTGTCCAAAATTAAGTTTATCATTTAGGACTTGGTTTTCAGATTTTTAAAAAATGGTAACACTGCTTGTTAAAGAAAATTTAAATTTTCCATGTGCTTTTCCTTCCTGTTATCTCAAAAAATAAAAGAGGAATTAGTAAAACATTTACTTAATTTCTTAATTTCTTGAGAGCCAAGTCTGGACCATTCACATAAATACAGTTAGTCTCTTAATGTCAGGGATACATACGTTCTGAGAAACACCTCATTAGGAAATTTCATTGTTGTGACAACATCGTAGAGTGTACTTACACAAACCTAGATGGCACAGCCTACTACACACCTAGGCTATATGGTATAGCCTATTGCTCCTATGAGACCAATTTAATTGTTCTACGATGTTACGATGGCCACTATGTCTCTAGGCCATAAGAATTTTTCAGCTCTATTATAATCTTACGGGGCCACAGTCTTATATGCAGTCTGTCATTGACCAAAATGTCATTATGCAGCTCATGACTGTGAAAAACAAAAAAGGTAATTTCCTCAATGAGACTTTGCTAGCTAGAAAGAGGCTGAGTTGCTGAGTACCCCTTGGTAAACAATTCCAATGAAAAATAATTATTTCAATCTGGTTTCAAGATGGCGGCGGCTGCGGCGGCTGGCGCGGAGTAGCTGAGGTGGAAAAGGTGGCCACTGGGCCTCAGGCAGCCGGGAAACTTGTGGACCTTCCTCTGGCCATCTCTTAAGGGAGGACTGCTGCTGCTGGCCGGTCGTGGGGGCTCAACGCCACTTTGCCCCCGGCAGGAGAGGCTGCCTCATTTACCGGCAACAGCTTTGAAGTGTGGAGCAGGAAAAGAACTGATTCTTAGCTGCAAAAGCGAGTCTTGAAACAGGGAACACGGCGCCAGGGCTGCTGTGGATGCAGCCAGGATCCCGGAGGCTGGGGCCGCACTGAAGGCGGCCAGCTGCCCTATTCAGGATTCGAGGTTTCAGGCCGGCATTAAAGAAGATTCCTGGGAGCGCCCGAGCGGCGCCGCGACTGAACAGCCTGAGGCGGCAGCGCCGAGAACACGGAAGGCAACAAACCAGAGACAGAGCGAGCGCCCGACCTGGCACAGCACTGTGAGTGATCCCTGGCACAGCTCTGTTCGGGGGGTGGTTGCCCACCCGGCTCCCGCCTGCACCACCAGGCCACTCACTGCCCCAGTGCTGCCTCCATTTTCCCAGGTGCGGGCAGCTCCGCCCTGATCGGCCATCACTGAGCCCATTTGCTTGGCCTGGTGCAGGGCTTTCCGGACCCTGCGGGCCAGCCTCCTCTCCCACTCCCTCCGCGGTTCTCTGGCGGGGCTGGGGGTGTGGGGCGTCCCGACCAGTGTTGGGAGGGCTAGGAAATACGGGCGGGCCGACTGTCACTCCACCACACCCTGGACTCCGGCCCGGTAAACTTCCTGTTACTGGGAGGCAGATACCATCTCTGCGACCACCAGTTTGGAAAAAAGCCTAACGAATTTCTGGTTGGGAATAGTGTGGTAGGAGAGTTCCCAGGTCCGCTAGAACCTGCCGGAGAGCAGGCTGCAGGCGGGCACTAGACTCGGTTTATACCGGGGGGATACAAAGGTGAACAAGACCCGAGAAAGATCTACACAGTGCTACAAAGGCACCCAGAGAGACCGGTCGTCTGTGCCTAGCAGAAACCTGGTAGACTTCCTGGGCGAGGCGGTGCTGAGCAGGGTCTTGAAGGCCCAGCTGATAGACGAGGGGTGCAGAAGACACACCCCAGCCCAGCACAGTGTGCACAGAGGGGGGAGACGTGCGGCCAGGGAGGCGGAGACTCGACAGAAACCACACACCCGGTGGGGTCGCCACTGCACGATCTAACAGCCTGGGCCAGAGCACACGGAACGGCGAGAAGTCCTGTACAGAAAGTGAAAGCTCAACAGAGATCACACACCCTGTGGTGCGTGATCCACCAGCCCAGCAGAGTACAAGCTGACCAGAAAGGTGGATCCCCGGAGAAGCCCAAGACCCGAGGCAACCACACACACAAGACACTAGAGGCCAACTGAGCAGTCACGGCGGGAGCCATACCAAATTGGCAACCACAGCAACATCCTAGTTAGTCATTAGTCTCAAACCGGTGGACTGTGAAACCCCCTGCCACAATGAATAAACACCAAAAAAAAGACACCAGAAATACAAAAAATCAAGAAAGTACACCACCAAAAGTTAATAAATCTCATACTCTAGATCCTATAGAACAAGAAGCCCTTGAAATAACTGACAAGGAATTTCGAGTGATAATTCTAAGGAAACTGAATGAGATACAAGAAAACTCAGCTAGACATCATGATGAAATGAGGAAAAGTATACAGGATCTGAAAGAGGAAATATACAAGGAAATCAATGTCCTGAAAAAAAATGTAGCAGAACTTGCTGAACTGAAGAAGTTATTCAGCGAAATAAAAAACACAACGGAGAGTTTAACCAGCAGGCTTGTCGAAGTTGAAGAGAGAACCTCTGAACTTGAAGATGGGCTGTTTGAAATAACACAAGCAGACAAAAAGAAAGAAAAAAGAATCAAGGACATGGAAGAAAATCTGAGAGAGATATCAGACAACCTCAAGCGCTCAAATATCCGAGTCATGGGTATTCCAGAAGGGGAGGAAAATGGAGAATCCATTGAAAACATATTCTACAAAATAGTGGCAGAAAACTTCCCAGGTATAGGAAAAATCACAGATCTTCAGATCCAGGAAGCTCAACGATCTCCAAATGTATTCAACCCAAAAAGGCCTTCTCCAAGACATGTCATAGTCAAATTGGCAAAACTCAGAGACAAAGAGAGAATCTTAAAAGCTGCAAGAGAGAAGCGTCAAATCACCTATAAGGGAGCACCAATCAGGTTAACATCAGACTTTTCATCACAAACCCTAAAAGCTAGAAAGGAATGGGATGATATTTTCAAAATACTAAAAGACAAAGATTGCCAGCCAAGAATACTCTACCCTGCAAGGCTATCCTTCCGAAATGAGGGGCAAATAGTATATTTCTCAGACAAACAAAAACTGTGGGAGTTCACTACCACAAGACCACCCTTACAAGAAATCCTCAAGGGAGTACTGGGTTTGGTTCCTGAAAAATAACTACCACTGCCATAAAAACCTAAGAAAAATCTAAACCCGCTAGTACAATAAAAATGGCATTCATGAAGAGAAAACAAGCTAACAAAAACACTATCTACAACCTAAGGAACCAACAAACAAAGAAACCAAACAGTAAATCAGAAAGCAAGGAACAAAAGACACCTAAGACAACCAAACAACCAATAAAATGCTAGGAATAAATCAACACCTTTCAATAACAACTCTTAATGTTAAAGGCTTAAATTCCCCAATTAAAAGACACAGACTGGCTGACTGGATCAAAAAGCAGGACCCAACTATATGCTGCCTACAAGAGACCCACCTCACCCATAAAGATTCACACAGACTAAGAGTGAAAGGATGGAAAAAGATTTACCATGCAAACAGAAAAGAAAAACGAGCTGGAGTGGCTATTCTTATATCTGACAAAATAGACTTTAAACTAAAAACCATAAAAAGAGACAATGAGGGACACTACTTAATGATAAAAGGACTGATCCATCAAGAAGACATAACAATCATAAATATGTACGCACCCAATGTTGGAGCAGCCAGATTTATAAAACAAACTCTATTAGACCTAAAGAAGGAAATAGACACTAATACCATAATAGCAGGGGACCTGAACACTCCACTGTCAATATTAGACAGATCATCTAGGCAAAGAATCAGTAGAGAAACACAAGATCTAAACAAGACTCTAGACCAATTGGAATTGGCAGATATCTACAGAACATTCCACCCAACAACCTCAGAATATTCATTCTTCTCATCAGCACATGGATCATTCTCCAGGATAGATCACATATTAGGTCACAAATCAAGTCTCAATAAATTCAAAAAAATTGGAATTATCCCATGTATCTTCTCAGACCACAATGGATTAAAACTAGAAATTAATAACAAACAAAACTTTGGAAACTATACAAACACATGGAAATTAAACAGCATTCTACTTAATGACATATGGGTCCAAGAAGAAATCAAGCAGGAAATCAAAAAGTTTATTGAAACTAATGAAAACAATGATACATCATACCAAAACCTGTGGGATACTGCAAAAGCAGTATTGAGGGGAAAATTTATTGCATTAAATGCTCACTTCAGAAGAATGGAAAGATGGCAAGTGAACAACCTAACACTTCACCTTAAAGAACTAGAAAAACAAGAACAATCCAATCCTAAAGTTAGCAGACGGAAAGAAATCATTAAGATCAGAGCAGAACTGAATGAAATTGAAAACCAAAAAACAATTCAAAAGATCAACGAATCAAAAAGTTGGTTTTTTGAAAAGATAAATAAAATTGACAAACCATTAGCATGGCTAACAAAAAAAAAGAAGAGAGAAGACTCAAATAACAAAAATTAGAAATGAAAAAGGCGATATTACAACTGATTCATCTGAAATACAAGGAATCATTCGAGACTACTATAAACAACTATACGCCAACAAATTTGAAAATCTGGAGGAAATGGATAAATTTCTGGACACACACAAGCTCCCAAAACTGAACCGTGAAGACGTAGAAAATTTGAACAGACCAATAACAATAAAGGAGATTGAAGCTGTTATCAGAAGGCTCCCAACAAAGAAAAGCCCAGGACCAGATGGATTCACAGCAGAATTTTACCAAACATTCAAAGAGGAATTGACACCGATTCTTTACAAACTATTCCAAAAGATTGAAACGGACGCAAATCTCCCAAACTCATTCTATGAAGCAAACATCATCCTGATACCAAAACCAGGTAAAGATATAACCAAAAAAGAAAACTACAGGCCGATATCCTTGATGAATATAGATGCAAAAATCCTCACTAAAATACTAGCAAACAGAATACAGCAACACATACAAAAAATTATTCATCACGATCAAGTGGGATTCATCCCAGGGATGCAAGGTTGGTTCAACATACGCAAATCAATAAATGTGATACACCATATTAATAAACTCAAACACAAGGACCATATGATCATCTCTATAGATGCTGAAAAAGCATTTGATAAAGTTCAGCACTCATTCATGACAAAGACCCTCTATAAGTTAGGTATAGAGGGAAAGTATCTCAACATAATTAAAGCCATATATGACAAACCCACTGCCAATATCATCCTGAATGGGGAAAAGCTGAAAGCTTTTCCTTTAAGAACAGGCACTAGACAAGGATGCCCACTCTCACCACTTCTATTCAACATAGTGTTGGAAGTACTAGCCAGAGCAATCAGAGAAGAGAAGGAAATAAAGGGCATCCAGATTGGAAAAGATGAAGTCAAACTGTCCCTGTTTGCAGATGACATGATCCTATATATCGGACAGCCTAAAACCTCTACAAAAAAACTGTTGGAATTGATAAATGATTTCAGCACAGTAGCAGGATACAAAATCAACACACAAAAATCAGTAGCATTTCTTTTCTCCAATAGTGAACATGCAGAAGGAGAAATCAAGAAAGCCTGCCCATTTACAATAGCCACCAAAAAAATAAAATACTTAGGAATTGAGTTAACCAAGGAGGTGAAAAATCTCTATAATGAGAACTACAAACCACTGCTGAGAGAAATTAGAGAGGATACAAGAAGATGGAAAGATATTCCATGCTCTTGGATTGGAAGAATCAACATAGTGAAAATGTCCATACTACCCAAAGTGATATACAAATTCAATGCAATCCCCATCAAAATTCCAAAGACATTTTTCTCAGAAATGGAAAAAACTATTCAGACATTTCTATGGAACAATAAAAGACCACGAATAGCCAAAGCAATGCTCAGCAAAAAAAGTAAAGCTGGAGGCATAACACTACCTGACTTTAAGCTATACTACAAAGCTATAATAACCAAAACAGTATGGTACTGGCATAAAAACAGACACACTGACCAATGGAATAGAATAGAGAATCCAGAAATCAACCCACACACTTACTGCCATCTGATCTTTGACAAAGGCACCAAGCCTATTCACTGGGGAAGGGACTGCCTCTTCAGCAAGTGGTGCTGGGATAACTGGATATCGATATGCAGGAGAATGAAACTAGATCCATACCTCTCACCGTATACTAAAATCAACTCAAAATGGATTAAGGATTTAAATATACACCCTGAGACAATAAAACTTCTTAACGAAAACATAGGAGAAACACTTCAGGAAATAGGACTGGGCACAGACTTCATGAATACGACCCCAAAAGCACGGGCAACCAAAGGAAAAATAAACAAATGGGATTATATCAAACTAAAAAGCTTCTGCACAGCAAAAGAAACAATTAAAAGAGTTAAAAGACAACCAACAGAGTGGGAGAAAATATTTGCAAAATATACATCTGACAAAGGATTAATATCCAGAATATATAAGGAACTCAAACAACTTTACAAGAAGAAAACAAGCAACCCAATTAAAAAATGGGCAAAAGAGCTAAGTAGACATTTCTCTAAGGAAGATATCCAAATGGCCAACAGACATATGAAAAAATGCTCAACATCACTCAGCATCCGGGAAATGCAAATCAAAACCACATTGAGATACCATCTAACCCCAGTTAGGATGGCTAAAATCCAAAAGACTCTGAACGATAAATGCTGGCGAGGCTGCGGAGAAAAAGGAACTCTCATACATTGTTGGTGGGACTGCAAAATGGTGCAGCCTCTATGGAAAATGGTATGGAGGTTCCTTAAACAATTGCAAATAGATCTACCATACGACCCAGCCATCCCACTGTTGGGAATATACCCAGAGGAATGGAAATCATCAAGTCGAAGGTATACCTGTTCCCCAATGTTCATCGCAGCACTCTTTACAATAGCCAAGAGTTGGAACCAGCCCAAATGCCCATCATCAGATGAGTGGATACGGAAAATGTGGTACATCTACACAATGGAATACTACTCAGCTATAAAAACGAATGAAATACTGCCATTTGCAACAACATGGATGGACCTTGAGAGAATTATATTAAGTGAAACAAGTCAGGCACAGAAAGAGAAATACCACATGTTCTCACTTATTGGAGGGAGCTAAAAATTAATATATAAATTCACACACACACATACACACACACACACAAACCGGGGGGGGGGAAGAAGATATAACAACCACAATTATTTGAAGTTGATACAACAAGCAAACAGAAAGGACATTGTCAGGGGGGGGGGAGGGGGGAGGGAGAAGGGAGGGAGGTTTTGGTGATGGGAAGCAATAATCAGCTACAATGTATATCGACAAAATAAAATTTTTAAAAAAATAAAAAATAAATAAATAAAATAAAAAATAAAAATAAAAAAAATAAAAATAAAAATAAAAATAAAAATAAAAATTAAAAAAAAGAAAAATAATTATTTCACAAACCACATCTATCAGTCCTAACTTTGAAACTACAGCCTTCTTTTTACATAGACAATTGGCATTATGTTATAAATACAATTTTTTCTTCAACCAGTCTTTGTATACCACAAATAATAGATCTATTCTTCTAGAATTTCTATCACCTTTACATAAATTAGATAAGAAGTGAACAAGTTTAATTACAAGACCTCTCAAAGAGCAGGTCTCCCCTACCCAGAAAGTGAGAACCTAAACAATCAATATACAGAAAAATTTTAAGTAGATAAAAAGCATTACTTTTAAACTCTGTCAACCCATGTAATGTTTCCATAAGCACTCCCTTAGTAATCTAACTCTATGATAGACTAAAAAAGGAGTAAATCCAATTTAGAACATTTTAAATAAGGTTTTAATTGTTTATCAACAAATAGAAGGATTTCCACATACTTTTTAAAGAATGCCCTTAAACTAGCACTATTAAATGAAAACTATGCCATTTTGAATTTTGTTTATTGTACCTAACTTTGGTTCATGAACTGATACACCAACAATTTAATTTAAGTTTTAAAAATCTATAATTAGCATAACAGTTAAGAGAGAAGGCACATAAAATGCTCTTCACTCTTCCGTTTCCATGTTTTTATAGCCATATAAAATTAAGTCATCTTGTTAAGTTTTTTAGTAGAAATTAATTTTACGAAGTTTAAATATGTAACAATTAAAAGTGCACATGCTTTCAATAAAAGGTGCTGAGACAAATGGATAACCACATGCAAAATGTTGACCTTAGTACCTCATTTCATACCATACAAGAGAATTAACTCAAAATGGGTCATTGATTTAAAAACAGAGCTAAAACAATAAAATGTTTACAAGAAAATATAAAAGCATGGACCATGAAGAAAAAAAATCAATAAAATGAACTTCATAAAAATTCAAAACTGCTATTTTTTTTTCAAAACTTTTATACTCCAAAAGACAACATTAACAAAATGACAAATAATCCAATCACACCATAAGCAAAAGATACAAACAGACATTTAGTCAAAGAAGATACGTGAAAGACTAATAAGTACATATAAAGTTGTTCAATTTCATGAGCCAAATGCAAAATTAAAGACTCAATGAAATACCATTTCACATCCATGGAATGGCTATAATAAATCAGACAGACAATAACAAATGTTAACAAAGATGTGGAGAAAAAGGAACTATCATTTTTTGTCAGTGAGACTGTAAAATGGTGCAATCATTTTGAAAAACAGTTTGGCATTTTCTCAAAAAGTTAAACGTAAAACTATGATACGACCTAGCAATTCTACACCTAGGTATCTACACAAGAGATACAAAAACATATGTTTACAAAAAGACCTGCATGCAAATATGCATGCTAGCATTATTTATAATAGCCTAAAACTTAAAACAGTGTCCATCAACTGGTGGCATATTCATGCAATGGAATATTATTCCGAAATAAAAAGAAAATAACTATGTCATATAAGAACCTCAAAAACATTGTTAAAGATGCTAGATGTTGAGAGAGTCCATAATGAATGACCCTATGTATAAGAAGTATCCAGAAAAAGCAAATCTATATGGACAGAAAATAAATTAGTGGTTTCCTGGGGTTGAGGGCAGGAATGGGATTAAATGTAAACCTGTATAAGGGAACTTATTTCAGTGTTCGAAAATGTTCTAAAACTGATCTGTAGTGATGGTTACAGCACTTGGTAAAGTTACTAAAAATCATTGACTTGTACACTTAGAATGGGTGAATTTTATGATGCATAAAATATACCTCAATAAAGCTGTTTTTTAAAACACATGAGCTTTTTTTTTACTTGTCCCTTGAAGAATTAAATGAGTAACTTTATATTGTAGCAATTTCAATAATTCTTATCGAATAAACAATTGTACTGATTCTAATCTTAGATGGGAAACCACAGTGTCATTTGGAGAGGATCTAATGCAGTGTTAAGAAAACTCCTCCAATCAGTTGCTCATTGATGGGGTTCTCCAGGAAAAAGATTTCTCATAAATCAGAGTCCCTTCTGTTAGTTTATATTTGAAGAAGGCAGTGCCCAAAAGCAGCTCAAGAGTATATACAAAAGAGATTTAAGTTGTCCTTTGACAATGACTGATTAATCTGATGGGTGTTCTACTCTACATTTAGACTCCTGTAGAAGATTTTAAGACAAACACTAACTTTTTAACACAATGTGAAAGGAGATAGCGTTAAGTTATATAACTTTGAGACTGTCCATGTCCAAATGGCAAAGGCACTGTTTGTTTGAGTAGCTGTATAATATCATAATAACAGTCCTCAGTAATGATATTAAATGACAAGTAATATTACAGGCTTTAATCCAATCGTGGATCTTCCTATATTCATTCTAAACACATTCTCCTAACTACCCACTCTACTTATAAGGTCTTTCAAAAATAAGCCAGGACTTCATAGCCCTCACAGGACCTCAAAGAATTTTACAAACTTTTTAGGTCATTACACCAATATCACCTGTCTACGAGGCCTTGTTTGGCCACCATATTATTAACTGCCAACCTCACAAAACTCTCTATACTCACTTCCCTGATTCATCATTTTTCTCTACAGCACTAAACAAACATTTGACATATATATTTTGATTATTGTTTGTCTTCTTCTAGAATGTAAGTTCCATAAAAGAACTTACATTCTGGTTTTGTGCCTTGCTGTATCCCCATTGCCTACAACAGTGCCTAGCATATTGTAAGTGCTCGATAAGTATTTTGTTTTGGGGGTTTTTTTGGCAGCTGGCCAGTAAGGGGATCCGAACCCTTAAATTTGGTGTTACCAACACCACACTCTCCCCAGGGAGCTAACCGACCAGCCTCAATAGGTATTTTTTGAATAAATGAATGGATATTAGATACACAGAAGAAAACAGGAGCTGATCCTTGCCACAGGAAAGAACAATGAGTCTCTTCTACCTATTCAACAGCCTTGACTTGAGGTTAAAATAAGAATTTTACAAGGAAATGGACACCTCAGAATAAAATCTCCAGTCTGCCTACCCAGCATTTTTTCAAGAAAAAGAAAAAAAAAAAAAAAAGCCAGCGTTTCATTTATAATTCTGGATTTGCAACCATCAAATATTTTTAATAAGCTGGCTCTAGTTCTGGAGAGAGGATAGGTTCATTAAATTCCATGTGACTCTTATTAACAAAAAAAGAAAACAAAGGAAAACTCAATATTTAACCAGTTCTTCTTAATAGTTACTTAACTAGTAAGAAGTATAAAATTTCAAAAGCAGCCTGTTTTTCTACACCCAAAATAGGATCTCATCTCCAAGAAAACAGACCTCAGCAGAACGTGCCTTAGCAGTTTTGATCTCCTCATACCCAAATCCTCCAATGCCGAGGAACCTTTTTCTCTCCTTCATCCTAGAAGCCTTCCTCAAACAATTTTACTTACACCAACCAACCTTCAGACTTCCCAGTTCTAATTAACCCCTACCCCAATCCAGCTGCATTTCAGCGCTTCGCACACCCAGCAGAAAGACCCACCACCTCTAGGCTCCCGAGCATCTCCCAAACAGCCCCACCAACCGAGAATCCTGGAACATGAAAGAATCTGGGGACGGCAGGGACCTCCCAGCAAGGCCAGAATTGGAGGACATCTTAGACCTCATCCTGGTTCTGCCAATTTCTCTATGACCTTGGGCATGTTACTAAACCTCTAGGGGTCCCCATTTTCTCACCTTTAAGGTGAGGAAAACATCCTGACAAAGTCGCTGTAAGGATTAAATGAGATCCACACGTAACGCACCTAACAGGACACCTGGCACAAAACGGCAACTCAATCATCAATCACTAGCGTGACTTATTTATTCCTCAGTCCTACCCTTCCGGTGTCAGAGCTAGAAGGCAGCTTATGGGTCTAGTGCAAATCTGCCAGTTTTGCAGAAGAGGACACTCAGGTCCGGAGAAGAGAGAAGTGCCTTCCTCCGACCACCCGAAAGGCAGATGCGCGCTGGACCTGGAACCCAGGACGCCCGTCCCCCGCCCTCAAACTCGTCCTCACCCCCCCCCCCCCCACCCCCCCCCCCGGGCTCTGCCGGGCGTCAGGCGCTGCTGCCGGCGAGGCACGTCCTCCCAGGGCCCCAGCCCCGCGCGGGCCGCGGCCGCTCCACCTGCCGCCCGACCCCCGCGGCTCCCGCGGCTCGACCCGGCCTCCCGCGAGCCGGGCAGCCCCGCGCGGCGGCCCCGGGCGCGTACTCAACTCTTCACTTTGCCGAAGGTGCCGACGCCCAGCGTGTCCCCCAGGACGTAGTGTCCTATCTTCACCCTCCCGTCGTGCTTCTGCTTCTCAGCCATCTTCGGCGCGCGCGGCCTCGCTCGGCCGCCGGCCCCTCAGCGCCGCCGCCGCCGCCGCCGCCTACCCACAGTGCAGCGGGACTTACGGTGGGGGGGGGGACCGCGGACGCCGGGGGCGCGGGGGAGGGCGGCGGGGTCCGGGAGGGGGCGCTGGGCCGGCTGGGCCCGGTGGGGGAGCGCAGAGCCGAGGACGGGAGCGTGCGGCGCCCAGGCGCCAGGGCCGCCTGTGGCTGAGCCCGCGGCGGCGACGGCCGGGGGGCTGGGGACGCTCGAGGGGGACGGAGGGCGGGGCCGAGCCAGGTGCGCGGGGTGCGAAAGAGGGTGGAAGGCAGCAGGTGCGGCCAGAGAGGGGTCGGGGGACCCGAGGGCGGGAGGGGCCCTTTCTGAGGAGCCCCGCGGCGGTGAAAATGTGCGGGTGAGGTTCGGGACGGATCCTAGGGAATGCGGAGCGGTGGGAGTCGAACTTGAAGAGGAGAAACAGGCCTACGTGTGCGCGCGAGGGCACCTCAAAATAAAATGTGGGCATGTGGGAAGCCGGGCGTGGGAGCGGGGGGAAGGGCCCTGATCGAAGGGCAGTCGGAGGAGAGCCTCAAGGAAGTGTCTCAAGTCGTGGCCGAGTGTCTTTGGTACAGGTCACGACACAGAGAGAACCTAGCCTGTGTGGTCTTCAGCTGTCATCTGCTGCTGTTATCATTCTCGATCATCGTGTTCTATGTATAGGGGAAAGACACCCTCAACAGCCTCTCCTCTAGAGCTCCCACTTTTAACGGATTTTGCACACGGTTTTCCGATAAGTCGCAGTCACAGTGTTTTCTCGTGTGTATTTTAGCACATGCTTGTATAAACATATAGTACAGAGATAATGGGTGATAGAGCTGCGCAGGAGGGAAGTGGGGAAATAGAGGTAAAGGGAGATTGTAGTGCACGTAGAAAGTAAAATGCATAAGGGAAAAAGAGGGATTGTGAGGAGCAAGAGCAATATAAGGGCACAAATTAAAGAAAAAATAAGTGTGATAAAGATAAACGTGGGAGAAAAATGGTAAGAGGAAATTGGAATCATGAGGCCAGGCAGAGTACTTAAGACTGATGGAGAATTTGGTGAAGTAATTCTTCCTCCCTCATCCCTCCCTTCCTCCTTTCCCTCCTTTACTTCCTTCCTTTATATGTTGTCCCATCCTTTAATGTGGTCCTGTCTTCCAGTGCCTAAAGATTATTTACTTCTCATCACAAAAAAAGATGTGTGTGAAGTAATGCATATGATAATTAGCTGGATTTAGCCATTCTACGGTGTATACATGTTTCAAAACAACATGCTGCATACAATAAATATATACAACCTTTGTCAATGAAATAAAATTTTTACAAAACAGTAAAAATACGATTATTTGCTGTTTGGAGATATGTTATTAAGGGTTAGTAGAACATTTATAACATTGTGCTGCCAGTAGAGTTTCAAGGTCACATTCCTCAAACATGAAGACTTTTATCACACTGTTTATATGTAAACAGAGAAATGTATTGATCAGAAAGAAGAGGTTGTAACAAAACTTGTTTTCTGAGAAGTACTAAATATACAGATGACAAACATACAGTACATTTATTCTTGTTTCAAGACCAAGATAATCTGATGAGAGGTGATCACAGTTTATAAAGGATAGATATCACAGCTGTTGAACAGAGGCTATTTCTTTTCATTCTTTGGATCATCTTTCTTGCCGACAAGAAGTGTCATTTAAGAATCACTCTACCTAGCTGGCAATTTTGAGAAAATAGCCAGTTATTTTTGATGTTGAACTTTCATTTGTTGAAGGGTCTCTCCTTCAGTATTCATTCAAGTGAGTAAGAAAGCAACACCTATTCTGCTTTTGAGATGTAGGATATGTCTGTCTCTTGTTCTGATAGTCCACTGAAAGATGTTGAAAAGTCTTCAAGTTAGATTGCTTTCTTGAAGCTACATGAAGACAAACTATAAATTGAGATTGTAAAGCATTTTGCACTGTCTTAACTATTTGTTTATAATTACAAGTTAAATTATATACTTCCGAACTACGATTCTTACATAGGTACTATGGACTACATTGTAGCTTTATTATTATGCCAAATGTGTACAATACTTTGTTGATTAAGGAGTTTATTTAAACACAGTTATCTCACTTAATTGCCATAAAAGAAACTTATTATCCCTGCTTTATAGATGATAAAATTTAGTTTTTCCCTTTCTGATTTGCCCAAGACTGAAAACTGGCAGAGTCAGAACTCATATCCAGTTCTGACTTGTCTTTCCACTACATCACAGCTGCCTATACAAAAATAACATATGCTGCTCTAAGGAAGTTTAAAATGTTCACAATCATAGTCTCGTTTTCATATTTTTGTTATTTGTAGGGTGAACCAATAATGTACCCTTTAAGCTTATGTTTTTTGTTGTTTTTCCAACTTTTATTTAGATGAAATATTGAATGCTAAGTGGATGAAAAGGGTGGAAAAGGACAACTGTTGGTGGCAGCACCCAGCCTTCTGTTGCCCTGGACACTTCAGATGTGGTTTCATATCTGCCTCCTATTCAGCAGTAGAAAACCTGACTGTTAATTAGACTAGATCTGCTTAAGAGTCACGCGCCTTAGGGGTTTCACTCCCAAAGGTGGTACAGTAAATGCAATATTTCCCATTTTTTAAATTTTCTAATGATGTTTTCGTGTGCCTATGTTGTTTAGTACCAGTCTAGGACTGGTGCCCGAGGCAGTTGTTCAGTTCTTAACCCTGATTCAACTGTTATTGCTTTACCTTTCTACTACTGGACCTTCGGGATTATTTTACTTCAAATATTCTCAAGTGGAGCCTGAATAGGAGATTCGTGGAGTACCACTAAACCAATACACCGCACTAGATTCCATCAGTGTTATCAACAAACGGTTCCTTTGAGTCATTGCTCAGTCACCTGCATGAGGCCTTCACTGACCACCCTATAAAATTGCAATTTCATCTCACTCATGATTCCTGCCCTTCAATCTCCATCCCCAACCCTCCTCAATTTTTTCCATTGCTCTAACCTTCTAACATACTATTTAATTTACTTGCTTATTATGTTTTTGTTTTGTCTTTCTCTCCCAACTAGAATGTAAGCTTGACAAAAACAGAGAGGCTTTTTTTTTGTTTTGGGTTTTTTTTTTTTTCTATTTTGTTTTCTGATGTATCCTTAGCTCCCAGAACAATGCCTAGCAAATTATGGGCATTCAGGTTGTGTGGCATCTGAAGTTTATACAATGTGGGGGACTTCTTTAAGGAAAAAGATACAAAATGGGGTATGAAAATGAATATTTATTTGAAGTGAAAAACAACTATCTGCAAATTTTTAAAAGCTGACAAATAACCACAAACATCCCCAAGTGCAGGAAAATAATAGAATTTTTATAAATTAACTATCCAGCATACCTCTACAATATTTGTTGTCTATATTTTTTGGCTGCCTACCCTTTGATTGCTTCATCCTATTTTGTAACTTCTTCTACAGAGAGACTAGAAAGATAATTCTGTCCTTTCTTTAACATGATTAATCAAGATTTTGATAACTTTTTCCTTACAGTTTTTTTTAAGGATTTAGGGTTTATTTTTCATATAGATAATATAGCATTTATCAATTCTATTATCACATATACATATATGAATATGTATTTACATATATATATACATATGAAAATGATATGTTCTTAATCCATCTGCTGTTCCTAGGGATTAATGGAAACTTATATATCATTACAGAAATGTTTGCTGAATTGGAATTTAAAAAAGAGTTACCAAGCTAGAGAATCAGGAAACAAGAACACAGGGAAAAGCAGGGTTTCATCTTATTTATAAGCATATTAGTAATACAAAGCATAATCTTGCATCTCGGTGTGGCAGTCATTAGTAATGAGGTCGGGGATAGGCATGAGGCAGAACCTTAAAACCTTATACATTCAATGATGAGGTGTTTCTGTTATTGTTCCCCAATTTAAAATAAAAACTGTTGGACACTTGATGAGTAATAAGTGTTCTGATGGTGTCTTATATGAAGTACAAGCTCAATAATTACTTTTTAAAAAATTTTTATTAAAATCTTCAAACATAAAAAAATAGAGTAACATAAATAACCCTCTATGATTATCAACATTGTCAACACTTACCAATCTATCTATGCATTGTTGTTGTTTGTTTTCTGGAGTATTTTAAAGCATATAACCAGATAGATTATTTAACTGGCAAATACTTCAGTATAAAACTTTAAGAGATAAGGACTTCTTTTTAGTGTACCCTTACTCCTACTATCATATCTAACAAAATTAACCATAATTTCTCACTGTAATGGAATAACTACACTGTGTTCAATTTTCCTTGATTGTCTCAAGACTGTAGTTTTACATTTGGCTTATTGTAATCAGGATCAAAAAAGTCACACTTAGCATTTTGTTGGTATGTCTTTTATGTCTCTCTCAATCTGTAATGGTTTTTTTCCCCTTCTTTTTTAAAAAATGTCATTTGTTGAAAAATGAGGTCATTTTACCTGTTGACTATACCAAACCCTGTTGGATTTAGCTCAATAATCATTCATAATCATAAGAGATAGTAGAGAAAAACAGTATTTCAAATCAAAACTCCTGAATTCATGTCTCAGTTTAGCCACTTAGCAGTGTGTCCTTCAACAGATCGTTTCACTTCTCATTGTTAAAACTAGTGGTGTTGAACAAGATTATATCTAAAGCACTTTTCAGTCGTTAGGGTGCTCAACTCCCAAATCCCACTCCCCATTTTAGAATGAAACTTTCAAAGGAAAAAGATAGGAGAATTACCATAAAGTATTGTAGGCCACAGTCCAAGGTATCTTAATAAACTTTGATCTTGGAACTATTTTCCCTCTACACATTTTACCTCTTGACATTTATGATAATAAATTGGTTTCTAAGGTTGAGAGAATAATATTACTCAGCCCAACACTCTTCAAAAAGATAAGTAGATAGAATACATGTGACAATACTTAAAACCCTTTGAAGGAAATGTAATAAATAACTTTGAGATGTTATTTTTAGCAGGTACCCTAGTAACAAATATTATACTTAACACAATCCATTTTCATTTTGTGGCTGAGTACATTTCTAAATTGCTTCAATATGAGTCAACATTATCGTTTTCAATAGATATGAAAAAAATTAAACATTTTGGATCATTCTTCCTTCATGAGCAGATGCATTAATTGGAATAACAAAGATTGTTTGCTTTGCTGTATAAACATTATGGATCTGAGAGCATTTTTAGAATCTTGCTTCCATGTCTGTGTTGACAGCTTGTCTGAAAAAAGCTCAAACACACTTTTAGATCAGTTAAATCAATTATTTCCCCTCTGGCATGGATTCAGTGACTATCTATACTGAATACTCTTAAACTGGTGAGGTTTGAATAAGGAGATACCAGTGTCACCTTGAATTGATTATGATCTCTATTCTGGCTGTCTTTGGAATTAAAACAACCCTTGACAAAACTATACAGTATACATATTATTTGAAGCCTTCTATTGTACACTTTTAATGACCTCCAGTGGGTGTTAATGTTCTGGCTGTTGGCTCAATCCTGTTAACATTACCAACAAAGCTTTGAAATGACTAATTAATGCAAACATAAGATAAATTAAGTAATTTCAAAAGTTCGAAATGCTCCATAAATAATAAAATAACTCTCCCTCCAAGAATAAAAACGTTAAAAAATAGCCAGAGAATTTAATTTCCTTTTTTAATTGGAATGTGGGCTTAGACTAGGTGACCTTTTAGGGCTCTTAACTCTGAGATTCTGATTCTATGAAATTAAGTTGTGTTAATGTTTTTTTAAAGTATTCATTAATAAAAGTTTTACCCTGACATTGTTCCGGGGGAGGGAGGAGAGGGAGAAGGGAGGGCGGTTTTGGTAAGGGGCAACAATAATCAACCACAATGTATATCGACAAAATAAAAGTTAAAAAAAAAATTAAATTAAAAAAAATAAAATAATAAAATAAAATAAAATAAATGAGAATAAATAAATAAATAAATAAAAGTTTTACCCTCAGTTTTTAGAATACTGAAATGTTTTTAAAAAGTGTTTTAAAATTAGCTATTCCACTAATTAAATGTACCCAGATTCTCTAAGTATATTCTTCCTTTGTTCTAAACCTATTCATTCCTTGAACAAAGATATATTGAATGCCTACTGAGTGCACAGCACTATTGTAGACACTGGAAGTATAGCAATGAACAAGACAGATACTATGGTCTGCCTTTTTTTTACCGCTCATAATGTTAATGTTTGCTAAAGAAAAAATTATTCATGACAGTTATTAAAGACAGTAAGGCAGACTATTTAGGACTATTGCAATAGGTATTGGGACTATTGCAATGAGGTTTTGCAATAGGAGAGAGAGATTGGGCTCAACTCCAAACACAACAAAGAAAAGTAGGGGTTTATAGCCAAGGAGGGGGTGGGGTGTGTTGATGGATGGAAAATTACTAACCGGGTAGGGTAATTCTTTGCTAAACTGACCTAACAGGATTCTTGCTGAAGGTAGGCCAGGGTGATCAGATATTACCTGGGAGATAGAAGGGGGGTAAGGAATTTGGTTAGATACCAAAGGTGATCAGATGTCAAGGGTGGTGAATTCTGGATAAATTGACCTAGCAGAATTCTTGCTGAAACTGGACTTTTGTGGACATGCCCAAGGACAGGACCTAGAGACCAAATAGAGTTAGATTAAGGAAAAGGTCTTTGTCACATTCTAGTGGAAGAGACAGACAATATACAATCAAACAAATATATAATGTAATGTTAGCTGTGAAGAAAAACAAAGCAGAGTCAATGAATACAGAAACAAAAGTGAAGGAGGGGAGGGTTGGATAGGCATTTAAACAGGTTGTCAGAGAAAGTCTCTCTGAGAATGTATCATCTGAGAATTATGTGAAGGAAGGAGCCGTTGAAATATCTGGGATAAGAGCATTTCAGACAGAAGGAACAGCAAGTGCAAAGGCCCTGAGACAATATAAATGGCGTATTGGCAGAACAGCAAGAAGGTCAGTATGTCTAGAGTGGTGTGTACAAGGATAATGAAGGGGTTTGCAATTAGAATGCCTATAGCCAGATCATACTGGGCAGGCTATGTTAAAAACTTATGATTTTTTAAAAATGTGGTTAAATATTTTTAGAGGATTTTTCAACAGGAGACAGCGACATGATATGAGTTATAAACTTAAAGTTTCTCTCTAGATGGAAAAGAGTCTAAGAGGGCAAGAGTCAAAGCAAAGAAACTAATTATAGACTATCACAGTAAACCAGATGAATGCTGATAGTAACTTACACTAGGGTGCTAGCAGTGAATATGGTAAGAGGCATTCAGATTTGGCACAAGAGCCATTGCTGATAGTTGGATGAGAGGTGTGAGAAGAATCAAAAAAGAGGAATCAAAGACTTAGATTTTTGGCCCATACAACTAGATGAACAAGGGTGGCATTACACAGGACTTTATATGAAATAAGTTGGGGGGAAAAGGACAGGTTGAGGGATAAAGTTCTGTTTGACCATGACAAGTTTGAGATGTTTAATAGAAATCTAAAAAGACATGTCAATTAGGTAGTTGGCCACAAAAGTCTAAACTCCAAGGAAGAACTCCAGACTCAAAACATAAGTTTCAAAATCATGAGCATATATGTGTACCATAGGACTGGAGATCAGTCCTATATTCCCAGTGCACAGATTCACTTAGGAAGTGAATGTAGACAGCAAAAGGAAGATAGTCCAGGACCAAGACATCCCAGATTTAGAGATCTGTAAAAGGAGGAGCAAGTGAGCGATCCTGAAAAGGAATATTCACTAAGGTAGGAGGAAACTTAAGAAAGTATCATCAACTATTTCATGACACTATTACCAACTGTATCTAATGCTAAGAGATCAAGTAAGATGAGGATGAAGAATTGACTATTGCATTTGATGTCTTTGATAAATGACTTTGTAGTTGAGTGATGAAGATTAAAGTCAGAGTGGAGTGAGTTTATGAAAAAATTGAAGAAATAAAGTGGTTCTATATAATTCTTTTAAGTTTTGCTATGAAGGAAATGGTAGCAAATGAGAGAGATGGAGACAAAGGTAGATTTTTTAGCATGGGGAAAAATACAGCATGCCTGATGCTGATGGCAATGATCCAGTAGAAAAGGACAAATTGATATTGTGAGAGAGAATGAATAACTGAAGAATATTTAGCAGTGAATCCCAATGGCAGTCTTTCAGGACCCCTCCTATACCTGCTTTCCAGGGGCTCACACTCTAATGGAAAACATGTACACTTAACTGATAAATTTCAAAATGCTGCAATAACCAATATGACAAAATTATGGGTAGGACTGACTGAAGAGTGCAGAGCAATAAGCTAGGAAGCTCTTGTATTTGATCAGGGGAAAATGATAAGGATCTGAACCATAAGCAGTCCCAACAAGAAAGGAGGGGTAAGGATGGATTTGAGAGCAATTTAGGAGAAAGAATGAATAGGATTTAGTGACTACTTATGAATTAGGAGAGAAATGGAGCGATTTGGAATGACTTCCAGATTTCTGGCATGGTATTGTGGATGGATATATCATCCCAAAACACAGTTCTTAGCCCATCACTTCTTTAAAAGTGTTCAAAGACTATACATTGCCTAAAGACTAATGTTTAAAACTCGTATAGCCTGGCATGCACGTATCCCGAAAATCCGCCCTTTTGTTGTGCCCTTTACCTTCCTGAGGTACACCCTTGGAATTCAAGGACATAGTGGAATCCAGTTTGGAAACTACTGGTCTACAGAGCAGAATTCAAAGTCATTAAATCTGTATTCAAGGCCCTGTATAATCTGGTCCCCACCAACTTAATTTCTTGCTTCATCTTTCTTACCCAGAGCTCTAGTCATAAATTTCTTTCAGTTCTGTGTGCACACCAAGCTGCAGCAGCCCTTTATACCCACTGTTGTCATTGTCTGTACTTAGCCCTCAGTCCTTGGTACTCCTCATGACAATCCGCCTCGCGAATACCTCCATATCTTTCAAAACTCACTCCTTTCCTCAGCCTGCCACATACATTTGACTACCCTGTCTTTAACAATGCTGTGTACCTTACATTTAATTAAACCTATATTGCACTTACATATCTACACATCTGGTCTACCATTTGACTATTAATCCATTGAGGACAAGCATTATGAACATAGCAGGCACTCACTACATGTTATTCGAATGAATAACAAATGCATGAAATCTCAGTTCAGGCATAACTTTATTCTAGTTTACCCATCTCTCTCAAGTAGCACTAAAGGCTTCTTCCTGTTTATTCCTCTTAAGGCCTATGTCACCTCTGTCCTAGCACTGTACTCATGTTGTCCTATAGTGATGTATTTTTTTTTCTTCTTTTTTTTTTTTTAAAGATGACTGGTAAGGGGATCTTAACCCTTGACTTGGTGTTGGCAGCACCACGCTCACCCAGTGAGCAAACCAGCCATCCCTATACGGGATCTGAACCCATGGCCTTGGTATTATCAGCACCGTACTCTCCCGAGTGAGCCACGGGCTGGCCCATGATGTATTTTTTTCTGTGGCATTGTTTTGTCTTCCTTTTAGGTATATGTCCCCTGCCTGAAATATTCAGGGACATCGATTTTATCCTGTTTATCTTTGTGTCCCTAGCACCTTGGTACTCAATAAATGTTTTAAGAATGTATTGTTTAATAATTAAAGAGCTACCTTACCGTTTAAAGTTATACCTCATGTAATCATGTCCATCTTTTTCCACCTTCACAAAGAATTTCCTAATCATTCCTAGTTGGAATTAATCTTTCACTCTGACATTCTGTTGAGCTGTAGTGGTCTCTCTTTTGTGTAATTATTCCTTTCCAGGACAGTTCTGGATTTGCAGTGACTATAAGAGTCTTAGCACAAGAAAACTTTTATTCTTCATTATATTCCCACAGAGTTTTGATTCTCAACTCTTCTTTTTTGTGAACTGCTATATTCGAGTAGCACAGTCCGCTACCAATTCCCAGGGCACTAGGCATAATTATATCCTCCCCCCCTCCCCCGGGAGAGCTAGAAATGCAACACTCTTGAATCCGATATGATTTATTTTGTAAAAATAAACAATAAGCTGCATTTACACTATTATTAGTAATATTTATAGCAACCTTTTGCCCCACTAAGAATGACTGAATTGTAGTCATTTTCTAAATTATTAATGAATGAATAAAGGAAGGAAGGAATGCTATTTCCACTGTCAAGTTCAGAGGAAGTCAGACTATGCTTTTTATACGAAATTAGTTCACTCGTTTAATCTATTACTGTTTACAGCCAGAAATAATTTATTTGTATGGGCTAGAGGAAGACAATATTGTCTTTCAAAAACTAAATCCTAAGTAAAATAAAAGTTTTACTTTAAAAAATTATACTTTTTCCTCAAGCCATGCTAGCCTTGGAAACAAACAGAAATGTTACAAGAACTGAGTTTTCTGCGAGGCTTTACTAAATTCTGCCCTGTCTATTCTCTAGCGAACCGAGGTGACCCCTCCTCATGTCCACCTCCCAGTGCTCCTCAGCACAGCGTGTCCATCAGGCGCCCTCTGCTGTTATCATGAGCCTTAAAATGCAGAGGAGAGATTTTTTTGTTTTTCCCCTCCTAGTGACTACACTCTTTAACAATCACAAAGGTGATTTTTTCAAAAAAATTTATTTTTTATTTTTTTGACAGCCCGGTACAATGCAGGACCTGACACAAATTCCTCGGGAAGTGGACTGAGCTCATCCACAAGCGGTCAAGCAGTCATAAGAAGTTACCCTTGCAAACGTGCAACTGAGTAGCCCAAATCTAGCGCATCTGTCTGTCTTCTTCTTTTTTTTTTTTTTTTTTTTACCACTTGGATAATTCTTACCTTCTCAGGGAACATCTTCTACTTTCCCAGGATTAGAGACAGCTTTTATTTCTCCCACTTTGTTTTTCTTCTTTGTTTCAAAATCCTGGTGCTGCGGGGGGGAGGGGGGGACAACTCGTGTTGGGAGGAGGTCTTCTCACACATTTGACACTTGGGTGCTCTTGCCAGAGTTCTAAAGGGGAGCATGTGGATGCAGTCCCACTACCATCCTGTTCTTGTTACACTCTTCCATTATTTGATCCACCTGATAACTCACATAAATAATTAATTGTGTAGATTTGCAGGCACACTTGGCTACAGACATAGATTAGGGATGCTAAAGATTATAATGTATAATGAGAAACTTATCATAACTTCTCTTGTGAGTTTTTCCAGAAAAAAAGAATTGGTCAAAGTTATCTTCGACTATATTCTCAAAAATGGGGCTTGAAAATTTCCTCAGGAGGAATAAAAAGAAATTACCTTAAGTATCTTTCTTTATTTTTTTAATGCTAATTAAAGCCTTTTATAATCTTTCTCAAATGTTTTGGAAACGACAAAAAAAATTATTTTGGAGATTTTTCTTTTTACTGATTTGAATTCACTTTTATAAATCTTACATCTACTTTTAATATGACTTTATTCAGTTAACTATTATTTGGTTTACTATAAAGTTGAATCATTAAAGTTAACTGCTAACTTTTCAGAATGTAACTCAAGACTCAAGAATTTTTTAATGCCTAACATGCTAGATACAAAATAATTATCCCATTAACAATACCCTCAAGTCTTTTGCCTTCTGAAGGAGAATGCTTATATCCATTAAATAATTTAAAAATAAGAATTCATGGATTAAAACGGCACCTCATTACATTTTTTTCACCAAAATCTTTTTAGTTATATAGGAAAGGAGTCACTTGATTTTTGCTGCCTATTTTCATTGAATATGACATAAATACCCTTGGAAACATACTCTTATAAAAGAGTATGATTATATACCCTTTCTGCCCTTTTATTTACTCCTCCATTCTAAAATCTAATGTTATCTTTATAACGCCCACAGGGCAAACACTAAATTGTGAAATGAAAACAAGCTGGAAGACAAGGAAGATTTTTGAGATAGAATTAATCACTGTCTTTTATAAATGCCATATTTTTATGTCCCAACATTGGACTCTGTTCCTTGAATCTAAACTCGTCCTGAACTCTGGGAAGCCTCTCTGCACTGGTCATAGAGACACCTGTTAACTCTTACCACTTGTCCCTTACTTTGCCTCTTAGTTTACTGGTTAAGTCTGTTCTGTGTTCTTGATACTTACCCCTGTTTTCCATTCCTGCTGCATCCAAAATCTGAAGAGCTCAACAACCTCTTGCTCCTCCCCACCAGCCCAAAATTCATTCTTCAAAATTTAGACTCACCCTAGCTAACTCCAGGCAACCTGAAAAAGGTTGCCATAGCATCAAATAAACCAGGAACATGCCACTCCAGCAAGTTTCTTGTCACACCAAGTAACCACCAACCTAGTCACCACCTAGCATTTATCAACATTGAAAAGAGATTGCTCTTTTCCCTTCTTCATGAGAGAGGGTGTCATAAGTACTTATTCTGGGGCTTGAATTAAAGAGTTAAGTGTATTGAGAGGTATCAAATGAGGAGATGTTTGGATTGGTAGTAGAGAAAATGAATAGCTTTTATGAATTGGAGAAATGAATTTCTAGTTTGGTTAAGAGAACATTCTACACCTTATTTCCTGTTCAATAAATGGAGCATTTGGGGGAAATGAGCCAAAGGTCTTATGAATAGTCCCTTACTTTTCCCATCTGTTGGGAACATTTTTCAAATATAAATTAAAAATAAATCCCTACAAGAATTTGTATGTTCTCACTCCTTTGCTGTTGGGAGCTCTGTATTATAGCTTTATGTCATGAGTCCTAGCTGAGTTTGTATTAGATGGAATCCGTCAAATAGAGTTAATTGTTAGATAAAAACAACCTGATTTTATTGTGTTGCAAATATTTCTCAACATTAAGCAAAGAATTTTGAGATTTCAAGTGTTAACGATTTTTAATCACTTTACTATTTTTGCTGTGATTTTGCTAAGATCCTAAATTAAAATCTTCTGAATATTCATCACAAATCTGATATTTTATGAGACAATCTGGCTTGTTATGTGGTTTTTGAATAATTCATTTAATCTCTACGCTGTTATCACATTTTAACCTATATGAAAAAAAGCCAGGATCACTTGAACAAATACTTGACTAAAAAATCATATCCCTTGAGTCCTCAAAAGTTTTGTCATGAACAGTAAAGTGTCCTGTAGTAAGATGCTATGCATATGAAAAAATCGTGAACATATCCTGTTTTTTTGTGTGTAGCTACATTAAAATAATATTTTCTGCCCTTGTCACATACTTAGTCTATTTAAAACCAGCTAAAGAATTGGAAAGTGTGGTTTAGGGAGCAAGGGGAATTGTACAGATGATATCTCTATATTATTACTGGATGAATTGCAAAGATGAAATTTCATATGAACTTCATTTTAAAATACTTTATGACTTCAGTGTAAAGTTTAAATCATGAAAAATGCACAAATGAACCAAGTGAGTTTAGCAATAATTTTATAGAAGTTGAAATGTTTGTTATATGCGTTGAATGGTAATAGGAACCAGTTTGTATTCTACTATTTCCATTTTTATTTCTTTTTTGAATTATCATCAGCTTTCTCATTCCTTTATGTTACTGTCTGCTATTTACTGTGAAGGCCCTGCATTATGCAACCTATTTGAAATCTTTCTTACATGCTAGTATTGTAACAGTTTGACAGGCTCATAACTACATAATGCCAATCTCTAGAGGTTTTCCCAATAAGCAAATCACAGAAGAAATGAATGTAGAAAGAATCCTATTCAAGAACTGATGTTCATCTGTAGTATAGTAAATGAACAAGGAATACCCCAATGATATTTCCTAAATGTATAAAAATTGTTTACACCTCTCTCTCTCTCACATGCACACACACACACTCACACACATGCACACACAGCTTATCTGTAGGGAAATACTTCAGTATTTATCAAACCAAGACTGTTCAAGTTTGTTTATTTAAAATAAAATAATCTCACTGAAGGAAGGAAATGTGAAAAGTATCAGGTAGAAAAAGAAAACAGGGAAGAGAAAAGCAAATATGTTAGTTCTCCCACATTATAAAATATAAATAATTTCAGCACTGAAAAATAATAATAACAACATATTCTGGATTACATATGCATGCGTTCATTTAGTTATTCAACAAACATTCACTGAGCGCCCACTGTGCTAGCAATTTTACTAGGCGTCAGGTATACAAAGATAAAAGACAATTGTCTATCTTAAGAAATAAACAATCAGAAAGCATAATGGCAAGTAAAATGATGGAGGTAGGCACAAGGTACAAAGGAAGCTCCAAAGATTTCCTTTATGAATATGCTTTTGTTCTGTACTTTCTTAGACTTAATTAAATGTATTAGATTTCTTTCTCTAAACTTCCACTCTGGATCCCAAACAATCATATCCTTTGTAAGTAGTTGTCCAAAGAAATATTAAAGTTAACTCTTTTTGTAATTCATGGATGTGACTTAGCTTTTCAATCCATAGTCATGGTAGATTTTGTTATTTTTCAACTAACATTTACTGTCCTATTCTCTCCCTCACCCCATGGAAGAAATAAACTTCATTGCATTGACAAGGGGCTTGGCCTTGTGACACTCTTTGGCTGATGGACTGTGATCAGATGTGACATACGCCACATCCTTGCAGAGATTTTAAATGTGCTTGCACGATTTGGCTTGGCCTCTGTCAAAAGAAAAGCATTCCTCAGATAGACCTGGACTAAAAAAAAAATGCATATACTTCAGCAAAGCTGTATAGCCAACTGACAAGCCTGTGAGAAGGAAATAAATCTTTACTCATATAAGCCACAAAAATTGGGGGGTTGTTTGTTACTGCAGCAAAAATTGACCAATACAAGAATCATTTAGAAGCACACTTGTGTGAAAGGCCATAGCAATATAAACAAAAGGAAGGATATTTGAATTGATTTTCAAAACAAAAAGAAGCTAACATTATACACAGATTGTGTAACATGCTCTATTTAAAACATCTATAAGCCATTTCACCTTTTAGTAGCAAAGCGTATGTATGGGATGCAAACATTTAGGAGCCAGACAATAACCTACAGGTATGTCTATGTGCCTGTATGTTTGTGCGATTAATAGCTATGTATCT
The DNA here is from genome assembly GCF_027409185.1 of Cynocephalus volans. Taxonomy (NCBI): domain Eukaryota; kingdom Metazoa; phylum Chordata; class Mammalia; order Dermoptera; family Cynocephalidae; genus Cynocephalus; species Cynocephalus volans. Next base: position 47,806,702 of record NC_084467.1, on the reverse strand, counting down.
GTCGTGATCCCTCTTATGTTATAAAATGGAAAATTATAGTGAGTCATTTTTACAATGTAAAATCTACTGACATTATTCTAATTCAATGCAGAAAATTCCATGAGAAAAGTTTCAGCATAACAAAATAGAACTTAAGTCTTATTAAACTCTTCAGACAGTTTTCTCTCTGTACTAGTGACCATAAGAAACAAAATAAAAGACACTGTGTTGTATGACTACACTATTACATAGTGACATACCGCGGATTTGTGTGGTAATAAAAGTAATAACAATACCAAACATTAGTAATTTCCTCATTTGTAGCAAGAATTTATATCAAACACTGAGAAAAATTTCTTGTTCAGTACTGTGCACTAGCAGTGGATCCCAGAATTTTAAAAGCATATATGACTAACACTCATCTTGTATATATTTCTGCTATTCTCACTACACAGTAATTTGCAATATTACAGGTATTTGGCTATCCATTTGTTATTATTATTATTGTAACATAGTTGATTGTACATATCTGTGAGGTAGGAGTTGAATATCAATATCTGTGTGCAATATAGGCATTTGGCTATCCTAAAGCAACCTCCCTGTTCCAAAATTAATTATAATGTTGAAGATCTGTGTGTGTGAGTGAAGACAATGTACTGTATAAACCAAAATGATGTTAAATCATTTCCAGTGTGAGTATTTTAATATACTGTAAAATCACGGAAGAAAATATATTTTTATAAATGGATGAATGTTTTATAAGCACCAGTGGGATATAAACTTTTCTTCACAAAGACACATATTGGCTTATTCCTCAGCTATCTGGTATTCGTCATCTAAATGAAAATTATTTTTGCAGCTGATTTTTGCAACAGTTTTTTGTTATACCCTGCAGATGATGTTTTTATCATGTTGACATCTTATTATAAACAAGTTCATTTATGTTAAGCTTATGGTGTTTCTCCCATGCTTATATTAAGAGGAAGTTGGAGACTAATTTGAATCAAAGGAAACATCCGTAATAGTCCCTCCAGGAGTCTCTGTAGACCTTTAGCAGCTTGAGACTGAATATTTGGTGGGGGCTGAGGGGAAAATACAATCATCTAAAATATAAGCAAAAATGTTTTCCTAAAGTTCCCTCAATCAAAAAGAAAAAAATATGTTTGGGACACACTGCATGGATTTATTTGAATTCCTTTGCCTAATCCAAGTGAACCTACAGCCAAACAAATGAAGCTTATGGTTGCACAGCTGGAGACCTATTGCTTCTTCCTTTTATAAAAATAAAACCACAGGTGATTGTGAACCAGTTGGTCTGAATTTCCACTTATAGCAAATAGGTAATGAATGACTTCCTCCACTTTCTCTAGATACCAAATAGAAGCATTTATCAACAACATGGATGGACCTTGAGAGAATTATATTAAGTGAAACGAGTCAGGCACAGAAAGAGAAATACCACATGTTCTCACTTATTGGTGGGAGCTAAAAATTAATATATAAATTCACACACACACCCACACAAAAAAAAAAAAACCCGGGGGGGGTGGAGAAGATATAACAACCACAATTACTTGAAGTTGATACGACAAGCAAACAGAAAGGACATTGTTGGGGGGGAGGGAGGAGAGGGAGGAGGGAGGGAGGTTTTGGTAAGGGGCAACAATAATCAACCACAATGTATATCGACAAAATAAAATTTAAATTTAAAAAAAAAAGCATTTATCATGAATCCATCATATACTGAATGTATGAGACTGAATAGTAAGGCTGAAAATACCTTTTGAGAGGTCATTTTGCCCATTCATTCCTTGATTTGTTCCTTTGTCCTTTTCTTCATTTATTTATTCATTCATTTAACAATAAATATTTATTGAGCTATTCCCATGAAGGCACTGTGCTCAATCTGGGAATACAGTGGTAAATAAACATAGGCGGAGCTCCAAAGACAATTCCGGATCCTTCTCAAATTAACTCATCCATTTATTCATGTTTATTTCCAACACATAGTACAATATAAAAAGTCAAACAGAAATAGATTTAATTTGCACTTAACAGCTGGGTGATCTTGGGCAAGTTTTTTAAGCTCTCAGAGCCTCAGCTTTCACAGCTCCTATCTACCTCAAAGAATGATTGAGTAGATTACAAAGATAACACATAAAACTGCTTGACATTCAGTTTTCTCCCCCTCCCCACCCCAAATCTCACCATTTCCCTCATATGTTAGGTCCTAGAGGTATAAAATGATTGATACATTTTCTAGCACTGTGCTTAGTTGTAGCTAAGAATATGGAGAAGTAGAAAATGTAGGTCTTGCCTTTTGGAAAATTAAGTTTAAGAAATAATGACTAATAATATATACCAAGCGAGCACTGTTCTGAGCACTATAAATGAATGAACTAACTTATCTTCACAATAATCTATGTGGAATTACATGCATCCTGTTCTCTAGGTGAGGAAAAAGGCACAGAAAGATCATCGGGTCATTTGGCCAAAGTCACACAAATACTGAGTAGCAAGGCAAAATTCAAACTTAGGCTGCCCATCTCTGGAACCTGTGTTCTCAAGGATTGCAACACACAACATCTCAAGGAAAGGCTATTAAATACAAGAAATTGATGACAACTGTTTTATGAGTGGTTCAAGTAAATGAGGGAGAAGAAATCAGGCAGATTTCATTCAGAACTTTAAAAACTGTTAATATTATAATAGAAAGAAATGTACTGACAAAGAGAGATACTATAGGGCATTTCAGGAAGGTTTTATTTAATCTCTCCAGAAAATAATTTTTTCAGACATTTAATCCAAATATACTATGTTGGAGGATAAACCATTCCATTTAGTGGAGATGGATAACATGTATTTAGAAAAAATAACTTAAAATTTTTATTGTTTCTGATTCATAAAAGTAATACAGGCTAACCATATAATACAAATAGCAAAGTATAAAGAAAACATTTTTAAAAAATCACTCCTAATTTTATCATCCAGAAAAGGTAATCATTTTAATATTTAGATATGTTTCCCTTAATTCTCTTTTCTATGCATATTGTATTAAATGCAACGTATTACTTGACTTTAGTAAAATCAAGTCAGCCATGTTCCCAATTGCAAACTGTATCAGACACTTCTTTGGACGTATCTGTCTCTTATTCCAGCTGCTGCTGGGGCAGTCAGCTCTGCATGGGCTCTGACAAAGTTCACATGAGGCTGAATTGAAAGCACTCCACCTTCTGGCTCTGCCTTATACCTGTCTCCTCCTATCCCAGGGCTTCCTTTGCATTGCAGCCCCTTTCTGGACCTGACTAGGGGCTGGTACCCAGACATGTGCAACCTGGAAGCATAGGGTATGAACCTATGATCTCAGAGATCACAGCCAATGGATAAAATATTCCTCTTTTCTACCCCTTCCTCCCCTAACTGGGCAGTCTGAGCTACAGGGTGTTCTGATTCTTAGGAGTACAAGGTCCTTTAAATACAGCAATCAATTGCACTTTGCAGCAACTAACATAACATCCTTATGTTGGCTTTTCCTCCATCCTTGTGTCACTGTCCTTGTCCTTAACTCTTATTCTCTGGGATTATATTCCCTAATAAGTGCTGTCTGCTTTAGGCTCTGTTTCTGGGAGATCTAGGCTAAGATATAGGTAAGGTGGAGAATTAAAACCATCATCTGGTTAATACAGACCAATCTCTTGCAGAGATCAGTTTAGATTAATTTACAACTCAGGGCATTAATTACACTGGAATAATCATATCAATTGACAAGAAAAACAAGCTGGCAACACTGTCCAACCATCATATTACATTTCTCCTGTAAGCTCACTTTCCCATTCCCTGACATATCTATTTCATAGAATCTCTGTCCCCACACTTCCTAGCCTCATCACTATCATGTTTAACTGACAACCTCTCTTCCTATTTAATTGAGAAAGTGGAAACCATCAGATGGGCACTCCCTCATAATCTTATCACTAGATCAGCAGAACCAGCTGAACCTGCCGTCATCTCTTTCTTCTCTCCTGTTTCATCTGTTGAAATGTCCCTTCTTCTATTGTCAGCCAATTCTTCAATAGAGTTCCAATTCCCTCCAGCCTTCTCAGGAGCTTGATTCTTTGTTATTTCCCCCTTCTTTCAGCTGTACTTACTCTCACTCTACTGGATCATTGCCATCTGCATCCAAAATATTTTCTCCCATCTTGGGGGAGGGGGAAGAAGGAAGTGGGAAAGAGGAATTGGTAAAGGGACACGAAAATCAACTACATTATATGTTGATAACTTAAAATTTTTTTTAAAAGATTAAAGAAAAAATATTTTCTCCCATCTTTAAAAGACCTCCCTTAACCTCACATTGTCCTCTAGCTACTTCTATGTTTCTGTACTTCCTTTCGTAGTCACATGTCTCTTCAGAGAAAGCTGTCTCAACCTTCTCACTTCCTAGTCACGCCCCAACTCACTTTATGTAGGTTTCTGCCTTCACTTCACTGAAACTGCCCTTGTTGAAGTTAGTAATGACTTCTCTGTTGCTCAATCTAATGATCATTTTTTTATGGTGTCGTCTTAACTCAACCTCAAGCAGCAATCCACACAACTACGCCTTCTCTCCTTTGTACACTCCCTTTCCCTCCTTCCTTTGAACTCCGCTCACATTCTGCGGTCTCTCTATCTCCTCTGAGAGCTCCTCATCCTCTTCCTGGCTGTTCCAGTTGTCAATTCTGGAGGCTTGGTCTTAGCCTCTCCTCTCCTCCTTTCCATACACAAATTCAATAGGCATTATCATATACGCCCATAGCTTCAAAGTATACCATTTGCCTGTGACTCACAATGTGTATCATCAACTGAGCATCCTTCTCTGACATTTATTTTCATCTGGTGCTCACTAACTTATCTTAGAATCTTAAATGCACCTGACCCTCAGCATGCCAAAGATCTAACTCATTATTTCCACCTAATCCCTCAACCTAGTTGTCTTTCAATATTCTCTATTCCAGTGATTGGAATCACTGTCTATCAAGTCAAACAAGCAGAAACACGGTTAAGAGAAATACCCCCCTAGCCAATTCATCACAAAGTGCCAACTAGTTTTAGATATTTTGAAATGTTCTAATTGATTTAACATTAAATCTATTTTCAAATATTTCTTCTGTTAAATAAAAATGATAGGAAGCCATTGCTTTGGACTGAGCTCCTCTACTAGGCTCCACCAAACAGAACTAAAAACCGAAATGAAGTCCCTTATGGTGAGGTTCCACATCATCAAACCCAAACCGAGTTGTTATCTGAACGGAACTTCAGGGAAGTCAAGAAAGAAATAACAGCCAATTTCCCAAACAGGCTGGGTTCAGTCTTCCATTGAAATGATGATGAAATTCCCTCTGTTTTAATCCTTAACCTGACGTAACCTGATGTTTTTCTATTGTTCTGTCTCCCTGTTCCCCCTTAGGAGGAAACTAACTTTGAAATGACCAATCTGCTTTTTGTTCGTTTCTGCTGTCTTTAGCCCTTTTACTGTCTGTAAAGCCACCTTCCCTGCTCAAGTCATTGGAATATTTATTCTATTTTATGGAATATCGCACAATTATAAAATTGCAAATAAAGCCAATCAAGATCTTGAAGCCAAATTTGTTGTAATTTTGTTTTATCACACTTTAGTCTGTCTACTTTGCCATGATCACTGCCAACACAGTGTATTAGCATCCATCTCTTGCCTGGACTACTCCAATTTTTGTTCACCTGACATCTAGAATGATGTTTCCAATCCCCAAATCTGAATGTCACCCTGTTACTTAAAATCTTTAAATGTTTCTATATATTTTAGTATAAAATAAGACATCCTTAACCTAGCCTACAAACCCTGCATGTTTTAGCCTCTACCTCCCTCTCTGGTTTATTTTCTTTCATTCTTTGTGCTTTCAACTCACTGGCTTTCTTTCAGTTCCTTCTACTCCTACGCACATTCATACCACAGTACCTTAGACTATGCTTTTCCCTCTGCCTAGAATGCCCTTTCTCTAGTTAATGCCTACTGAGTCTTCAGGAATAAATTTAGGAATTATTTTCTCATGCAAGCATTCCCTGACCTCCCAAGCAAGTCAAATTCCTATTATACACTCTCCTATGCACCAAGATACCAATACTATGCACAAGAAAGCATGTCCAAAAAGAGCTCACAAGGTTTTGAATCAAAGTGGTGGCTTTAAGGATTGAAAGTTGCAACCCAATTTGAAACATCCTTAGGAGGCAAAGTTATTTTAGCTTTATGTCTACTTTAATGGTGGCAGGGAGTAAAAGGAAGGCTGGAGGAAATCTCCAAACGTCTGACATGGATAGGAAGAGGTTTCTTGAAGGAAGATGGCAAGGAGGAGGAATGGGTTTACAAGAACTAATACCAGTTAATATCCAGCAAAATTACATACGTATTTGCTCTTTGACTTAGCAATTACACTTCTAAGACTCTGTCCTAAAATAGATGAGATGATGGTGAAACACTGAAACAACCCAATGTTATCTATTGGAGATTAGATGAACATGTTATGGCACATTTATATAACAGAGCCCCAAGGAGATAAAAAACAAATAAGAATAAAGATTTCTATATATTACCACAAAGTTCTCTTCAGCATATATTAAGTGTAAAAAGTAATGTGGAGAACCATTTATCTAACGGTATGCTACCATTTATCTAAGAAAGAGAGGGGAAGTTTCAAATATATATTAATCCTTGCTTACATTTAAAAAAAAAAAAACAGAATGACAAGACATAGATATTTTGAATCATTACCATAAGATTGCAGTGCAGATCTGACAAAGTCTTAACTAAATTCATGAGGAACTCTGGAGCAAAGATTAAAAATCCTGATTGGGTATACTGTAGTCCCCCCTTATCTGCGGTTTCACTTTCCATGACTTCAGTTACCCACAATGGTTACCGCGGCCTGAAAATAGGTGAGTATAGTTCAATAAGATATTGTGAGAGAGAGAGAGAGAGAGCACATTTCTGTAACTTTTATTACAGTATAATTGTTCTATTTTATTATTTGTTGTTAATATCTTATTATACCTAATTTAAAAATTAAACTTTATCATAGGTATGTATGTAAAGGAAAATACATAGTATACATACAGTTTGATACTATTCAGTTTCCGGCATCCACTGGATGTCTTGGAATGTATCGCCTGTGGATAAGGGGGGACGACTATAAATTGCCTGGCTGTAGTACACTGTCTTAATCTCCCTGGGCTGCCATAACAAAATACCATAGGCTGAGCAGCTTAAACAACAGAAATTTTCTTTCTCACAGCTCTACAAGTTTGAAAGTTCAAGATGAAGTTCCAGCAGAGTTAAGCTCCTGTTGAGGGCTCTCTTTCTGGCTTGCAGATGGCAACCTTCTCACTTCATCTTCAAATGCTCTTTTCTTGGTACTCCCTGGAGGAACAGGGAGGGGTCTACAAACACCATCACAGTGGTAGTTAGGACTCCAACATATGAATTTTGGGGGACACAAACATTCAGCCCATATATACATTCACTGGGTTTAGTCACTGGCTTGAGTTTGCCTGGAAAAAACAAAGAGACTTTCAAAAACCAAAGTGAATCTTGAAGGCACTAAAACTGCAAACTGTCAATTGACTCTACCCTTTGCAGCTACAGCTTAACAGCATGTTCTCTTTTGAAGAGAGAGCTGAATGGTGCACCTCTATGGCCACTGCAGTCCACCCCTTGTGCCATGCAGTTCACTTCTCCTTAGAGTGTGTCTCCTCCAAGGTTCATGGGGGGTACCTAATTATGTGACTTACTTGTGCCCTCTGGTCCAACTTATGCATGATTCCAGGTGTAACACTTCCATCTTATGATAGATTGCTACTGGGACTGCCCAACTTTATGATTTGGTGGGTCTAACAGAGTCCAGGTCATGATGGGCAGTTCTTAACACCTGGTCACTTAGTGTCCTGTAGTCACTCATTCCAATATCCCCCAGGACCCAGTAGCATGCCAAGAAGTGTTTTCAAAAGGTGTGTGATTCTTTGCTGCAGATGCAGTGTCTTTGGTCCAGTAGCCCACAGGCTTACATTGTTATGGCCCAAGAGGCAGAACTGCTTGAAAACACCCTGGAACTGCTGCAGAGCCTTTTCCTATTCCAGGCCCCACTCAAAGCTGACCTTCTTTCATGACACCCAGTATATGGGCAGTATTCCTAGGTGTCAAATGTGTCCCAAAGAAGCCTACCGGGTATTGTGCTTCCATCTTTATGGAATGATGCTATATACATCAATTTGTCTTTTGCTTTGGAGGGGATGTTCTGGAATGTGCCTGACTACTGGAGCTCTAAAAACTTTACTGACATGGCAGGTCCCTGAATTATCACAGAGTTTGTCTCCCACTGAGTGCACATGCCTATCAAGACTTCCAGGGTGATAGACACTTCTTGCTCATCCTGCCAAGTCAGTATAACACCATCAATGTAACAAATTGATATGTTTTGCAGAACATCCAGAAAGTCCAAATCTTTTTGGACTATTAATGTCAGATGGTAGAAGAGTTAACATAATCCTGGGGCAAAACTGTGAATGTAAACAGTTGTCCATTCCATGTGATTAAATTCTGATCCTTTTTCTTGACTGGGATAGTAAAGAATACATCCTTCAAGTTAACCACATGCCATGCACCTGAGACCATATTAATCTGCTCTAATAAAGATACTATGTCCTGCATGGTAACTGCAATTGGGGCTGTTACCTGGGTGAGCTTGCAGTGGTCTATTGTCATTCCCCAGCATCCATCTTCTGGTTTCTGCAGAAGCCAGGCTAGCTGGACACGTAGAGGTATGAGAGGGACCACCATCCCTGCATCCTTGAGATCCTTAAGGATGGTCCTAGTCCATTCCATTCTCCCTGGGATACAACATTGTTACTATTGAATGGGATGGGACAGTTTCAGAGGCTTCCGCTTAGCCTTACCTACTATCATGTTTCTTACCCCACAGGCCAAAAGTTACTCCAAATGTCAGGTATGTCAACCTAAATTATACATTCAGGGATTGAGGAAATAACCAGAGAGTAGGTGCACAGACCTAGTACACAGACTTTGCCCAAAAACCCACTTATTACTTGGCCCACTTTTGCATCCACTCTACAGAAGGTAATGTTTACATTGAGATTCTAGGTATCTGTATGAGTCAGGGTTCTCTGAGAAACCATACAAATAAGATATTTGTGCGTGTGTTTGGGGTGATTAGGAGAGAGATTTTAAGGAGTTATCTCATGTGATAATAGAGACTGATGATTTCAAGTTCTGCAAGGCAAGCTGGCAGGCTAGAGACCCAGGGAGAAGTTGATGTTGCACCTCAGGTCCAACAGCAGTCTGGAGGTAGAATTCCTTTTTCCTCTTGAGGGCCTCAGCCTTTTTTCTCTTTAGTCCTTCAACTGATTAAATGATGCCCACTCCCTTATGGAGGGTAATCTGCTTTACTCAAAGTCTACTAGTTTAAATATTACTCACATCTAAAAACACCTTCACAGCAACCATTTGACCAAACACCCCGGCATCGTAGCCAGGCCAAATTGACACATAAAATCAACCATCATAGTATCAATGCCAAATGTCAGACTCTGTTCCAATAGTATTCAAAATGTATTGGCATTTTTCTTTCCCCAATATACAGTCACCCAAGTAAATGGCTACAGGTCTTTTTGGGAAAGGACTGGGGAAATTTGAGTATATATTTGTTGTGGTGTTTCAGGGTTCTTCTCCCTGAAGACAACCCATCTCTTCATTCAGTCATGTGTCATTTATCAACTTACTACCTCTCAGCTCCAAATCCCCTCTTCAATATTTACACTATGATAATGTATGGAATTCTTCAAAGGACTTATCCTGTCCACTGAGCAAAATGCTGAGCTTTCTTAGTAGAGGGTGCTGGAAGGATATTGCAGGAGGAAGGGGCTTCTTTACTCCTTCCAGCGGCTATGCTGTTGGTCAGTGATGGGGTCAGTGGTGTTCTGCTCCAGCCATGCTCCCAAAATGCACAGCCCCATCCCAGCCTGTTAGTCATTGTCCCAAAGCCCTTTCAACACAGACATTGTGCCCTCCAAGCCTTTGTCTGTACCAGCACCTAGCCTCCTTCTGCTTACCTCTACCCCTGCCTAGAGGTGTGCCTCCTACATTCCTGCCAACGGGTAGCCTTCTTGACACAGTGTGCTCTCCAGGCATCCCCCCTTGACCTCTTCTGCAGGCCTGCCCTTCCCCTCAAAGGTTTGTCTCCCTGTTTGCCCAGAAACCATGGACCAGCTCTGACTTGGGAGCACCAGCAAACACCTTTGCCATTCAGTGGGTAAATATATGCCTTTAAGAGAACTCCCCCTTTACAGGTTTGTCTTTTCTTGGATATTTTCCCTCATCCCTAAGGTATCCTTACATCTTGTACTTACTCTTTTATCATGGCTAATTATTCTTTATATTGCACTTTCCCCTTTAAAATTACTGTGTGTCAGCCATTATGGGAAACAGTATGGAGATTTCTCAGACAACTACAGATAGAACTACTATATGATCCAGCAATCCCACTACTGGGTATATATCCAAAGGAATGGAAATCATCATGTTGAAGGGATACCCGCACTCCCACATTCATTGCAGTTCTATTTACAACAGCCAAACTATAAAAACAACCTGAGTGTCCATTGACAGATGACTGGATAAGGAAAATGTGGTATATATACACAATGGAATACCTCTCAGCCATAAAAAAGAATGAAATTCTGCCATTTGCAGCACCATGGATGAGTCTGAAGAAAATTATGTTAAGTGAAATAACAGACAAGGAAAGAGAAATACCACATATTCTCACTCATAACTGGCTGATAGAAAAGAAGGAAAGAAAGACAGTCAGAAAGAAAGGAAGAATGAAAAGAAAGAAAGAAAGGACCACACAATAAGTTGAACTTTCAGAAGGAAAGAACACACCTAAGGATAAAAAACCTAAGATGTGAGGGAGGGAGGGAGGGTGCTGTAAGAATGAATATGCTAATAATAAATAATAAAAATTAAGACAAATAAAAATAAAAAAATAAAATTGCTGTGTGTTTTCGATCTTTGACAGGGCCCAAACTGATACAGCATGGCAATGGTCCCAGAAGATTTACCCAGAAATTTACAATTTGGGTACTGGTTTGATCATGCCATGGGTTTGATGCAGTGGTGAGCATGTTGCTAACGGGAAATAGCATGCTGGTGACCCATGGCATGCAATACCTTCACAATTAACCAAGTTATGGTAGATTGCGATGAAGTACCAGATGAAGCACATGCCTAGAAATCAAGTGGCTGCTATGCATGGCCATTGCAGCAGTAATGTAAGTACAAGACCAGGGCATGGGATGGATTCTTTTGAGAGCACTTCAGCACATACAGAGAGAAAATGCCAAACTCAGTTCCTTTAACTCTCAGCTCCCCAACCAATGAAAGTAGCTTTTCCTTACATCCTGTGCATGCCCACATACTTAGCCAGCTGTGCCCCAGAGGGTTGCTTGATGCCTGTCCAGTGACTGTGGACCAGCTCTGGCCTGGGAAATCAGAGAGCTCTTCATCATCCAGCAATCTGCAACAGGATCTTCACCAGTGAGTTCTGAAGCCCTGTACTTGCTTGTCCTTCCTTGGGTGCTCTTCCTTAGCCCTGAGTATGTTGATATCTTATATATATTCTTTTATCACAGCTTGATAATTTGTTATATTGAACTTCCCCTGTTTAGATCACTGTATGGTTTCTATATCTTGATTGGATCCAGTCTGAAACAAATGAATCCCATGTTTGATATCTGGCACAGGTTCAGAAACTGAGCAAGAGATCGTGAAATTTTGTTGAGGCAACTGTCCTCAGCCTGCTGTTTATCCAGTCTTGCTTTCTTTTGATTATAGATATAAAGCAACATTTTTCTTAACTGCCCATCTATTTTGCTCCTAGAGATGCTGTGTTCCATTAACCATCTCTACAACTCTATGGGTCAAGCCCTCTTGCATGCCACACCAACCTTGCCCAAAGTTATTATAATCATCAGCACCTGGCTTCTAGTGGTTAAACACTACCATTGGGCCTCATTCCCCTTCCTGTCAGTGAGCCAAATTCTCCTACCTCTCCTGCTGTCATCCCTGGACTTCAGAGGACAGCCACAACTAAACTTCTTAGTGATGCTGATGCCTCTCTCACTGGCATATTCCTGATGGCTTTGGTAAACTGTGTGATTTTGGAGACTTCCATGGTGGGTCTTTTAGCCTCATGTGGTATGTCTACTCCAATGTGCAATTGCCTGAGTTTTTTATTCTCTCCCTCTACTATCTGCCACAAAAATTCAGGCATTTAAACTTAGCTCAGCACAGGCTACTTCCTTCTTCAGCCACCCTAGCAGGGAGTTTGCACTTCTCCTGGGTTTCTTAGAAGAGTGTTAAATTTAGTACCTCAAGAGAGTTCCCTCAAGGTAATAAACTCTCCATTATTCAGGCTTATATTCCAGTTCCCTTTGATAAAATGTTCTCAAAATCCAGTCCCACACAGGTACTTCTCTGGCTCCCTCTGGAACATGCTAATTCTTGCAGCTCATTTAGAATACAGATCCTATCTCAGGCTCAGCATTACCCACTAGGTTATACTATCACTCCACATAGCTATTGACTTGGCAGCTTGGGTCCCATTGTACTGTAGAGAAGTCTTCCTCCATGGAGAGAGTGCTAGCTATTAGTAAGAAAAGGTAGGCCATTTCTGCAGGCTCTGAGGGTTTAGATAAGATTGGGGAACAAAAATCTTCAGGGCATGCACCCACATATCCCCATCCCATGTGTCAGAATACCAGGTTTTCCCAACCAAGGCCCTGACATTGCATAATATAATTTCTTTGATTAAGTGTCTTCAAGCTAAGCAACTCTAACTATTCAATCCTGAATTTGGTTTTTAGATTTTTCTGCTCCTCAGTACAGAAGATAAGGGCTTCTTTCTAAGACGCTGAAGAGGCTCTCTGACCTTCACAATTAGTTTTTCACTGGTAACTGCACTCAACTTTCCATTATCCCTCTGTAACTTGTCAATACAACTTATTAACAACTAGCCAATTCCATTTTCTTGCATTCATTGCCTCCTTCTCCCATGCCTGAGTCATTACACCAATCCCCTTCACTAGAACATTATATCAAGTCACCACTGGTGTGGTTTTGGCAACTGGGCCACCACTTTTTATTTGGAACAATCCGTGACCCAATTTCCACCTGCTATGGTTTTCCTTTAGCCCGAAGAACTTCGTTTATCATTTCTTGTAGTGCAATAAATTCTCTCTGCTTTTGTTTGTCTAAAAGAATCTATGTTTTATCTTTATTTTTAAGTGATATTTTTCCTGGGTATGTAATTCCAGACTGACAGCTTTTCCTCCCTTCAACACTTTAAATATGTTGTTACATTGTTTTCTGGCTAGCATGGTTTCTGAAAATGTCCCCTGTGTGTAATGTATCTATTTTCCTCTGGCTGCATTTAGATTTTTTGAGACTGGTTTTCAGCAATTTGTTCATTATGTGTCCTGGTTTGGTGTGCATGTGTGTGGGGGGGTGTGCATGTATGTGTGTTTGTGTTTATTCTGCTTTTTTTTATTTGTTGAACTTTTTGGATCTGTTCAGGAAATTTTTTGGCCATTATTTCTCCTCTCCTCTGGGATTTGAATTACATGCATGTTACACTGCTTTACATTATCCCACAAGTCATTGTAAGTGTTCATTCTTTTTTGGTCTTTTTCCTCCCTGTGCTTCACTTTGAAAATTCTTCTGTTTACTATGTCTTCAAGTTTACTCATCTTTTCTTCTTTAGTATCTAATCTGCCAAGCCCCTTCAGTAAATTCTCTTATTTAGAATATTTTATTTTTCAGCTCTAGAATTTCCATTTTATTCTTTTTTAAATCTTTTTTTTTCTTCTGCATTATATTTATATTTTCCTTGAACTCCTTAAACTTATTTAAAGTTGCTGCCTGAATCTCTCATTTCTGGATCATTTATATTAACTATTTTTCTCTTGATCATGGGTCACATTTTCCTGCTTCTCTGAATGTCTAGATATTTTTATTGGAAGCTAGACATTGTGATGTTATGACGTCAGGTATCTGAATTTTGATGTCTTTTTAAAAAGAATGCTAAGTTATTTTAAGATCAGCTTGATACTCTTGAGGCTAGTTTTTAAATTTAATTAGGGCTGACCCAGAGTAGCCTTCACTGTAGGACTAATAGAGTTCTATTAGTATGGTATGAGTCTGCCAGGTTTCTATTGTGTGCTCTAGGTGTTCAACAATGTTTCTTTTATTTTTGGCTTGTTGGAGTTGAATATCTTGCCACTCTTCTGTGAGTTCTGAGAACTGTACACCTTGCAGTTCTTCAATCATTCTTCGCCCAGCCTCATAAAGTTTTACTCTACATATTCACAACTTAGTATTCAGCAATGGATCCAGTGGGTTCCTATGTAGCTTACTGGAGATTCTTTTTCTATGTAGCTCCCTCTGCTCTGATGGTCTACTCTGAAAATTCCAGCCAGCTCAGCCTCCCTAACCTCTGATCTCTTTCTCTCTTTGATTCAGCCAGACTGCTGTGCTCTTTGTGTTCTCTCTCCCAGCATCCTATTCTATAGAGTGCCTCCAAATAAAAAGGGCTTCTCTTGTTTGTTTACTTTTTCTCAGGTACCAGAGTTTTGTGCCTATTGACCAAATTCCAAAAACAATTTTTAAATACGTTTTGTCTATTTTTCTAGTTTTTTCTGTGGCAGAGGGCAAGTCCAATACCAATTATTCTATTATGGTGGAAATGGAAGGTTTTCATAATAAGTGTTTTGACAGATGTGGCCAGATAGGTAATCCAACCACATAGGTCTTAGGTCTTATAGTAGTTTCTCAAAAAGACATTCCAGATAAAGTAATACCTCCTCTAAAAGAGAAGCCAAAGGGAGAAGGGGAGAAGGATGTTTTGGGATATTTCAGGTAAAAGACTAGCATAAACAGAGGCAGAAAGTCATCCTAGAACTACCAAAAGCACAGCCAAAGCCCAGAATAAGACTTGCAGTGAGTGAGGGAGAGAAAAAGTAGATATTATTTATGAGATAATAGATTATGAATATTCTCCTTATGTATTTCATATAGCAAAAAGGACTAAAGAAACAATGCATAATGAAATTAGGGTATAACCACTGATTTGGACTCTGGAATTTCTTTTTAAATGATGATTATGAAGACTATATAGCAGTGAAGGGGGTACTTGTAATATGTTAGATGAAAAAATCAGAATATAAACATATATAAATTTGTATATGTACTATTATAATTACATTTAAAAATCAGATGCATAAGAAATAAAATCAGGAGGAAATATACTACAATGTGAAAAGTGATTACACTAATGTGGTACGAAATGAGTAATGGCTTTCTCTACCTTTTTAAAAAAATGTTCTAGATATTCTGTACTTGGATACTAAAAAAGTAGTTTGGGGAAAATGCCAATACATATTTCCATCCATGCATCTATCCATCCTTGCAGGTTTCTCTCTCAGTACCTTGGTTTCCTACTCTGTAAAATGGAAATTTTGATTGTACCTACCTTATTCATTGTATGAATTAAATAGGATATAACATATTTAAGCCTTTAGCAGCACAATGCCTGGACACGATCAGTGCATCATGTTTTTCTTTCCAACAGAACCACAATTTCATCTGTGCATGATAATTTATTATGTTGTATAACGTGACATCCCTGGGTCCCAACTACATATGACTGTGGCATGTAGCAATCTCTGGTCACAGTGACTACAAAAAATGTCATCACATATTTTCAAATATTTTTTGGTTGAAAACCACATGTAAGAGAGTTATAGATTAGGAAATTGCTCTGGATTGATTGAATTGTGTCCCTCAAAGTCCATATAGTAGAAGCTTAATTCCCCCTGTAACTGTTGAGGGTAAGAAATCCTACTATGGTAATTGAAAGGTGGGGCCTTGAAGACATGATTAGATTGTAGGACCATGCGTAGTGAATGGATTAGTAATGGTGGTCATGGGCATGGTTCTGAGGGCTTTAAAAGGAGAGTACATGAGAAGCTGTCTCTCCCTCTGCTCCGCCATTTACTGCCATGTGAGACCCCTGCATTGCTATAAAGCCACACCAAAGAAGACCTTCACCTGATGTTCTCTGAACTTTGGACTTTCTAGCCTCTGAAAGTGTAAGCAATAAATTTCATTTTCTTACAATTATCCAGTTTTATATATTTTGTTATAAGCAACAGAAACAGACTAATACGGAAGTATAGAAATAAATATATGAAGGTAATGATTCTTTCTTGCCACTAATTCTTCGATGAAACAGAATCTTTCCAATGCAAAACCCAACAAAACCAATCCAATGTGATGGGGTAGAAAGTGCACAGTACTGGGAATGAAAAGATTTGGGATCCTGGTTATCCTCTCTCTTAAGCAAATCCCTCAGTATCTCTGGGTTAATTTCCTTTTTACATAATGAGTCAGTGGTTCAAACTACCATCAAATCTTTCCAGCTCTGAGTTGATTATTTTTATGCATTAAACGAATGATTCTGCTGAGGTGTCTTCTTTCTGTGGCAAAGGTGGATACTCAGACCAGTTTTGCAACTTGTGAATTACAGAGGGGAGGAGTTTAGATTCTATCACCCTTCCTCCTATTTAGATGCAATCAAATAATCCAGAGGTCAGGATGACAAAGCCTAGGAAAAATTTAAACAGCCTCCTGAGCTTTTTCAGATGAAGATTATTATTGGCCTACATGAGTCTTGTGTTGTCATCTTTAGCCCTTCCTCTTTGGATGAATGTTTGTCTGATATAGAACACCACTACACTTCTTTCCTCACTTGTCTCTATTTTAGAAATCTGAGCATTTTAACTAGTTACCAAATGTGAAGAGTTAATCTTCCATTACAGAATGTAATTTCTAAGCAGTAGTCTCATTATATTGCTGAAATATAAAACACTTACCATGAATTGAGCATTTTATTTAACGTCTTATGTACATTCTTTATTTAATATCCTCAGTAACACTGCAAAGCAGATACAGCTCTCATTTAACAGACTGGGAAACTCAGGGCAAGGAGCTGAAGTAAGTTGCCCATGGTCACACATGCTAGTAAGTACAGTAGTCCTCCATTAACCATGTGGGATACGTTCCAAGATCCCCGTGGATGTCTGAAACCTCGGATAGCACCGAACCCTATATATACTACGTTTTTACATCTGATAATTGAGAGGGCTACTAAGTAACTAATGGGCTGGCGTGGATATACTGAACAATGGGGTAATTTTTGTGCTGGGCAGGACAGGGCAGGACAGCACAAGAGTTCATCACACTGCTCAGAAGAGCACGCAATTTAGAACTTATGAACTGTTTACTTTCGGAATTTTCCATTTAATATTTTCTGCTGTGGTTGACTGCAGGTAACTGAAACCACAGAAAGAGAAACTGCGGATAAGGGGGACGACTGTAGTAAACGCCCTCTGTCTCCAAATTCTTAACTATAACAATATCAAGACTAACCAAATGAATGATTCAGTCAATTTAAGGAGGACATCCGCTCTCTTCCAAAAGAAAATTCAGAAACATGTCTATTAAAACATTAAACATTCAATAATTAAATTATTGAATTAAATGTTTCAATTAAAAAATTAAACACTCAGAAATGTCCTCAAACTTTAGCCCTACTATGTTTTTCCTGTGTTTCCTGCCCTATTTTAATGGAGAGTATCTGTACCGAATCCTGGAACCTAAATAACTACCCATTATCCCAGGAGAATGATCTAGAAAGAATGCTCAAGGGCACAAATGAACTTGTATGTGTGATTACCTTGGGATATTTTTCTTCACCTCTACTCCAATGCATATGTTAGGGCATTAGATACATATTCCAGATTCAACTGTAAAATAATGTCTTTTTTATCGCAAAAATACAAACTAGGTTAATAAATGGAAAAACTGAGTTTGAATAACATTATAAAAAAGAAGACTTTTTAAAAATTATTTTTTGAGGATAAATAGGCTTACCATTCTCTTACCATGTAAGAGATTGAGGGATGAATCTGTATCTACACCTATATCTTTCTATCTAGTTAGCTATACTCTCTCAACTTAATCTCTTTTGATATTTGTCTCAATACTTTTTCTTTACATTTTTTAGTATTAGTGATGATAAAGACAGACATATACAGTTTAAGAATTGGTTATAAATATAAATCCCAAAACACTCATATAATTTATTAAGTGGTATGTATTTTGCCTCCCAATTCTTCGTGTAATTAATT
This sequence comes from Cynocephalus volans, assembly GCF_027409185.1. Lineage (NCBI taxonomy): Eukaryota > Metazoa > Chordata > Mammalia > Dermoptera > Cynocephalidae > Cynocephalus > Cynocephalus volans. The sequence continues at coordinate 47,788,396 of NC_084467.1, read as the reverse complement.
GCATAGATGGCCAGCAGGACTCTGTGCCACACAGCTCCAGGGACTCCGCTGAAGTCTCTGGAACTGGAGATCCTGGAGTGGGGCAGCCACATGTGGCAGCCCTAAGAATCCATAAATTTACAAAATTTTTATGGATATATTTCTCTGTTCTCTCAGTTAAAAATTATACAGCATAACTCTCAGGTCAAAGCCCTATTAAGTCTTACCATCAAAGTAGGAGTCTGCTAAATTATTCTTTTGAAGAATTTTGATCATTTTAACAGTACAAATAATGTAATAATAGTAGGTCTTCTCAGAAATTATTATTATTATTATTATTTTTCCTGTTGGCTGGCCTGCATAGGGATCCAAACCTGTGACCGTGGTATTATAAGGCTGCACTCTAACCAAGTGAGCTAACCGGCCAGCCCTAGAAATTATTTTTCTAAAAAGATTTTTTTAATGGAAGCTTTTTAGTTTACAGAGAATTTTCAAATTCATTGTCTCATTATATTCCCACAGCAACCCAGTGCATAAGGTCCATAAGTCTCACTTTTTTAAGTTGGGGACTGAAGCTCAGAGAGGGATAGAAACTTATCCAAAGTTGCATACCTACTTAGTGGCAGACCTGGGATTCAAATTGTTTATTCTAATTATAATAATCTTTTCACTATACTACTTTTAAAAAAATTGGAAATATCTTGACTGTGCCAGAGAATTTCTGTGACCTCATAGCTGTGGGTAAAATCAAAGGAGGTTTAATGATATCACATAAAAGCTCAATAGAGCAGAAAACCACCCACAGGTATGAGAAGGGTCCTTCTGGGAAATTTTATTTTATTGTATTTTAGATTTTAGAAAACTTATTTTAGGGGCTGACCAGTTAGCTCAGTTCGTTAGAGCAAAATCTTATAACACCAAGGTCATGGATTTGGAATAATATTTAGCAATAAAAACATGATTGCTACAACTGATATGTGCTGCACCTTAGATGAACATTGAAAACATTATCCTAAGTGAAAGAAGTCATTTATCAGATATCCTAAGTGAAAGAAGCCAGTCACAAAAGACCACATATTGTATGACTCAGTATGAAATGTCCAGAATAGGAGAATCCACAGAGACAGAAAGTGTATTAGCGATTCCAGGGCTGGAGAGGTTGGAGGATACAGGGAGTGACTGCTGGGTACAGGGATTCCTTCAGGGATGATAAAAATGTTCTAAAATTGACTGTGGAGATGTTGCACATCTCTGTGAATATACTAAAACCATGGAATTGTACGCTGTAAATGGGTATATTTTATGGCACTTGAATTACATTTCTATATATCTGTTTTTTAAAAAAGAGAGTTAGTCATAGAAGGGAGGGAAGGAACATAATAAAAGGCCCAAACTGGGAAGAAACATAACATCTATGAGGAATAGAAAGAAGGCCGATATCCCTAGAGTGTACAAGCAAGGTGGAAAATAAGCTGGAGAGTTAGAGGAGGACCATAGTATGAAGGTTTTTATCTTCAGAAGCCCCAAGGAAAAATTTTAAAGGATATAAGCTAGTAAGTAACATAATCAAATTTTCATTTAAAAAATCATTCTGTCTGGTCTGAATTAGAAGTGGGCAAGTATAGAAATAGGAAGAGCAATTAAAAGGTTATTGCAGGGACTAGAAAGAAAGGATGGCTGAAGTGGAAACAGATAAGGGATAGACTTTGGGATCTCTTTTGGAGAGAGAATCAATGAAAGATGGCAACTGGCTGGACATAGGGCATGAAGGGTACAGGTAGATGGAGATGGCATTTACCTAGATGGAAACCCCAGGAGAAGAGTGGTTTTGGTGGAACAGTTTTGGATACGCTAAATTTGAGATGTGTTTGAAAACAACCAAGAAGATATATACATAAACAGCTTGATATATGATTTGGTTTCGGTTCAAATACAGGCTCTGCCATTTACCAGCTAAGTGACATTGAAAATGGTTGTTTTTTTCCGGATTCCTTCATCTGTAAAATGGAGATAACATAACGTAATAGTCAAATAACGATCTACTGGGTTATTACAACTTCTTGCTTAAAAGCACAGACTTTGGACCCATAACTGCCTGCATATGGATACCAGCTCTACCATGACTACAGTTGTATGACCTTGGGGCAAGTTACTTCACCTCTTTGAGTCTCATTTTCTTAATCCCAAAATAGGGATGATAATACACCTAACTCATAGGGTTGTTAAATAATGTATGCATTAGATTATATATGCAGAATGCTTAGTGCTGGCACATACTAAGCAGATGTAAGTGGTAGTTAATGCTATTGTCTCACAAGGTTGACGTGAAGAGATGAGATAATACACATGAACGGAAACAAGCAAAGTATGTTACTAAAGTTTCCTTCCTTATTTTTCCACCTGAATTTTGTCTTAACTGAACTTTTCACTTTTATTTGGATTCGGTTAACCTGTACGCTTTCTCAGTATGGGAAAGAGAACTACATCACCCAACAATTAAGATGGGAGATCAAGTATTACCCGAGGAGGAGAATGAGGACAGGAATGTCTAACGGGGAAGGCACAATCTGGGTGGGAAAACGAATGCAGTCAGCAAATATGGAATTCAGCACAGGCTGTGGAGCACATGGTGTAATCCCCGAGAAGAGAAGTTTGCAACACTGGCTACTATGAGATGAAACCCCATGCTGTTTTTTATCTAATAAACAACAATAAAGTAATCCCCCTCAAGTGAGGACACTAACTGGACAATATCTAAAAGCATCATTAATTCTTCCTGAAGACTTTGTGTGTGCCACCTCTGCTAGTCTTTCATTTACCCACTCATTCATTTACTCACTCATTCATTCGTTTATTTTCTAACTTACTCAACAGATATCTATCTACTGAGTGTCGGGCACTAGGGCTACAGAAGGGGGAAAAACACAAATGTTCTTACCTTAATGGAGTCTGAAGTCTAATGGGGGAAAAAAGGAAAGAAATAAACAAGTAAAATATATAGTGTTAGATAAATTCTATGGGGAAAAATAAAGCAAAGGCCTCAGGAGAGATGCAGACATGGTGAATCGAGAAAAGGCTCTAAGAGGGAAGCATTCCAACAGAAGGAACTTTCCGTGCAAAGGCCCTGCCTCATTATGTCCCTGGCACTTTGCATCCCACTTTCCCATCCTACACAATTTTAAAAAATGAAAGTTTCTATTGGACTGAGGAAGATAATGTACTTGGTTACTCAATGTATTAGTTTCTGGGGCTACTGTAACGAATTATCACAAATTTTGTGGCTTAAACCAGTGGGAATGTGTTCTCTCACAGTTCTGGAGGCCAGAAGTTCAAAATCTGGCAGGGCCACATTCCTTCAGGGGTTTTTAGGGAGGACCCTTTCCTTGCCTCTTCCAGCTTCTGGTGGTGGCCTCAGTATTTCTGGCTGTATCACCCCAATCTCTGCCTCTGTCTTCCCATGGTCTTCTGTGTGACCATGTCTTTCTCTTCTGTCCCTTATGAGGACACTTGTCAATAGATTTGGGGACCACCTGGGTAATCCAGGGGAGTGAAGATCCTTAATTTGACTACATCCACAAAGACTCTTTTTCCAAATAAGGTCACATTCACAGCTTCTGGACACTAGGACATGAACATATCTTTGGGAGCTACCATTCAATCCACTACACTCAATAAAGGTTTTTTAGTTCCCCTTTGCCCTTGTTATGGACTTTCTCACATTCCTCATCTTTTTTCCTCATTTTTTTATACCTTATGTCTTTGTTGCAGTATAACATCTGTGCAAGAGGTGCAAAACCTTTATATTCACATATTAATCTCACACTACTAATTTTTACGTTCCATGTGTACACCTGTGGAACCATCACCCAAATCAAGCACCTATAAGGCTTTCTCATGCTTCCCAGTAAATATCCCACTCCCCAAAGGTGACCACTATTCTGAGTTCTATTGTCCTAGATTAGTTACCTGTTTTTGAACTTCTAATAAACAAATATAGTATACACTCTTGTGTAAATTTTTTTCTACCTTATGTCTGAGAGATTTGTCCAAGCTCTTCTGCGTAGTATAGTTCATTCTTTTACACTACTATATAGTGTTCCACTGTACCACAGAGTATAATTTATTTACTCATTCTCATTTGTGTTGTTTCCATTGTGAGGCTATCATAAATAAAGCTGCTGGAACCTTCTCGTACAAGTTTTTTTGGTGAACATATGCCTTTATTTTTGTTGGGAATATCCACAGGAGTAAAATCATTAGTACTTAAGATAGGCATATGTTTGGTTTTAGTAGATATTGCCCAATAATTTTCCAAAATAAGTAGCTACACCAGTTTTCACTCCAGTTGGTTCATATCCTCACCACTTAATATTGTCAAGCTTTTTAATTTTAGCCACTCTGGTGGGTTTATTGTGGTTTTAATTTGCATTTCCCTAATGACTAATGATATTGAACACTTTGTCATACACTCATTGGCCATTTGTATATCCTCTTTTGTGAGTTTCCTGTTTAAGGAAATTTTGCCTCCTTCCTTTTAAAAAAATGTTGTTGTCTGTCTTTTTCTTATTGATTTGTAGATGTTCTTCATATATTCCTGATATAAGTCCTCCCTGCAAATGTATGTACTGTCCCAGTCTGTGGCTTGTCTTTCTTTTTTACTCTCTTAACTGTGTGTTTTAGAGGTCAACAAACTTTTTCCATTAAAAAAAAAAATAGTAAACACTTTAGGCTTTGCAGACCATGTCGTTGCTGTTGCAATTACTCAAGTAACTAACTACTCAGCTATGCCAATGTAGTCCAAAAACAGCTACAGACAGTACACTAAATGAATATGCATGGTGGTTTTCCAATAAAACTTTATATGTGGACACTGAAATTTGAATTTCATATACATTTCACATATCATAAATATTCTTCTTTTTATTGTTTTCACCATGTAACAATATAAAAACTATTCTTAGCTCATAGGATGTATAAATACATATGGCAGGCTCAATTTAATTCAGTCTACAGTTTAGCAAGTTTTGGTATATTTTAGATATACAAATTCAAAATTGTAATGAATTCCAACTTATCAGTCTGTTCTATTGTCATTAAAGCTTTTTATTCCTATATAATAAATGTTTGCCTATCCCAAGGTCATAAATATATTCTCATTCGTTTTATTCTGGCAGCTTTATTTTATCATTCATGTTTATGTCTGTGATTCATCAGGGATTAAGTTTTGTGTATAGTGTAAAGTAGAGGTTTTATACTATTTTTCCTGTGTACTCAAGTTATTATATACCTTTTTCAACTTTATGGTGCATCTATGACTTATCTGCTTTGTGAAGCTTTCCCCGATACCATTATTTTGAACTTAAATTCTCCTCTAGTCATTCATTCAACAACTGATTTTTGAAACCTTTTTATGTACCATGGCAGGCACATTATTTGGTTTGTGTCTGAAGGAGACTATAGTATTTTTAAAGAAAACAGTTAAACCTTTATAATAAAATATGTGTCATGATAATATTGCAAGTATTTGTTTACTTGTTTTTCTCCTATTAAAGACGTTCTTTGAAGAAAGATATCATAAGCTGTAGTTTGATTATCTCTAGTAACTAAAATGAGTCCTAGCATAGACAAGGTACTCACGAAAATTTGATGAGAAATTAAATGAATGAATAAATATACATACATATACAGTGAATAAATATATACATATGTATACAGTGAATATGTATATAGAATATGTATACATAGGAATTCAGTGAACAAACATACACAATTGTGTATGTGGATACACACACACACACACACACACACACACACAAAACCTTTCACTCTTTCCTCCCAGACACACACAGCTAAAAGTACCACTTCAGAAATCACTAATCTCTCTCCTGTGTACCTTAGATAGAGGACAAAGCTTATTCATGATAGATTAATGATTAAAATCTTGGTGGCTCCTGTATCAGACTTCCTGAGTTCAGATCCAGGCTCCATCACTTAGCAGCTGTGTAATCTTCAAACACTTCCTTAACCTCCATGCACCCCAGTAATCTCATCTGTAAAGTGGGAAAATCTTCCTCATAGGGTTGTTTAGAATATTAAATGAGTAAATACATATAAAATAATTGGAAGCCCAAAGGCTCAATGAGGACAGGAATTTTTGTCTGTTTTGTTCACTGCTGTATCTGTATCCCTAGCTCCTAAAAGAGTGTTTGGTACGTAGAAGATGCTCAATAAATATCTATTGAATGAATGACCAATATCTGGATCATCAAAATCTAATGATTGTTATTTTATGTATGATACAAAAGTTCTGAATTCCCATTTCAACCATTCCCCATCCCCCAATTACTACAATTTTTGCTCTTCGGGAGTCATGGTATTTTTCTAGACGGACACAAGGTGGCAGCATCGGTCTCCTTTTGAGTTATCGGCCACGTTCTAGTTTTGTAGACAAATTTTCTAGGACATCTTTATTTGCGATTTCCTTCACCTATTCTAGATTTTCTTTTTTTTAATGAACGACATTAACTGTTTGAATTATCATAAGGTTAGTTTTTAACTGCTCTAATTTGTAGAAAGGTAAAAATACTGACATGAATCCAAGGCTGCTTTACAGTAACACTACTGTTTTGTGTTCTTAAATCTTCCTTTTTATAACAAAAAACTGCTGGACAAAAATTATGAACCCAAATCTCCTGCTTCAGAGACACAAGGTGCAACAATGTTCTCTTCCAAGCCTGTAAGAAATGACAAAGCAAAATAAAACTTCTCCTTTGTCCCTTAAGACAGGAGGCTGATTCAGCAGTCTCTCTGTTACTCTGTGAAACCACTGAGAAGCAGAAATTTCTGAAAATTTCATTGAAAGACCTTGTGGTGAAGAAAAGAATCTTGGTTTAGAAATTAAGAGACCTGGATTCTCGTGGTTCTTCACAAATCTCCTCACCTCCAACCTTAAACAAATCTCTTTTCTTTCTAAGATTCAGTTTCCTTATTTCTAAAAGAAGGATAATCTCTGCCTCACCTACTTGGAAATGAGATCAGCGAATATAAATGACATTATAAACTGTAAAGGGTATAAACGGAATATAGCATTATAAACCTTACACTGTATGAGCTAATGTTAGAATAATTTCCGTTTTACATAAGGGGAAAACCAGTTCTGTGCAGGTAAATGAGCTTGCCTCAGTTTTCTCATCTGTAAAATGGGACTAATGATATCAACCCCACCTACTTCAGTTAGCTGTGAGGATAAAATAAGATAATGGATGTGAAAGTGCTTTTAAAATCAAAGTACTGTAATCTCACTTGTATAAGATTATTAGTTTAAGCAAATGGCTTTTCTTGGATTTCATAATTCTGAAGAAAACAATGTGTAACTAAGTATATTGTCTAAAAAAATAAGCATCTTGGACTTTACTATCTTCAGAAACCTCAAGACATTACATGTTTAAAAAAGATAGCTAGGAGTACAGAGGCCAGAGGTGTTACTGCATTTAGGGAATAATGAATAAAACTAAATGGTATATTCAGAGTTGGTACTTGATAAATGCTTTTAGAATACCTGTATTTAAATTAAATGCATTGTGTAAGTGAAGTGTTCATTTAAAATATTAACATGCAACTAATTTTTATTGACTGCCTATGGTGTACCATGTATTTTCAAATGTATTATTTCATTTTATACTTTTTTAGTCCTCCTCAGAACCAGAGAAAAATGTAGCCCCATTTAAAAGTTGAGGAAACTGAGGTTCAGAGAGGTTACTCAGCTTGCCTCAGGTCAAACAGCAGATCCAAGATTTTCTGACCTCAAATCCCCTGCTCCTTCCTGCCTTTTCTCAGGAGCATTCCTGTGGATGCCTCTACTCAGTCCTGTGAATGCACTCATGACGACAATTTCAACATTCACAGCAGCAAGCCAGCAATTTTTTGTTTAGTAAAAACCAGAGGTGGAACATAATGCTTTTGAAACCTGGATGAGTGTCTTCTTGAGTTAATTTCAATGGCTTAAGAAATTTGAGTTCTGACATATTGTCTTTTACGTAAAGGAACTCAGCTATTTTTCCCTTAAATATTTCCAGAGCTAATTCATACCTTTTCAAAAAAACAAAAATGATTAACTATTAAATGTTAGGGGTTAAAAAGAGAGAGAAAGAAAATTATGAGGTAACAAGAGATCTTAGAAATGAAGGCCATTTAAATCTCTTGGGAGGTATCAGTTATTTAAGAATGATGTGCTGTTGTTGTCACACATAATAAGTTAATCTTAAAAAGGCATTTATCCCTGCTGATGTTATAGTTTTTATACAAACTAGTTTAGTGAACTGGATGTCATTTTAATGTGTGAATTTTGGTAAGCTATGTTTACCAGGAATTTTAATAACTTAATTACTTTGAAATGACACCATTCTAAACTATCAAATCTGTTCCACTGCGTTTTATTTGCTGGTAAGATTGTTCAACTTTAGAGTTTAAAGCCAAAAGACCTTCAAATTTATGTACCTGGTTAGGCTGTTTTATTTCCTGTTATTTAAAGGATGATATTGACACTATATTTTATGACTTCTTCAAGTCAATTTTAATAAGTATTTTTAGTGTTCTGTTCCCTTGAAGAGTTATCCAAAAATATATTACATGTTTGCATAGAAATACATGCATTAATTAACATTATGACTTTTAGTTATGAAAAAAAATAGCCTACAAAGCCTTGTAAATGGAAATATAAAACTCTTATTTAAATATCTATTTTTTTTCCCTTTTATCTGCTTTTGGAATAACAGATTTTTATCCTTCTTAATAAGTAGCTGAGTTTAATCCAGAGAACGTTAAAGCTAAATACGTTCCTAGTGTTCACTCTAGTGCTGCCTAAAGTTAACAATCTTCCCCAGTAACCTTTAAAGAGACCAACAAAGGTTTCTGGGTTATGATACTATTCAACTACGGTAAACGTGCTTTTAAAAACACATTTATTCTTAAATTAATAAAAGTCATTTCACAATAAGGAAAAGCAGGCAAGAAGCATAAAGAGAGACAATTATAAAATTCACTTAGTCACTGTTTCTTTCTTTGGTTTTGGATTTCACCACTATTTCTGGAGGTATCAAAGTAAAGCCTCTTCCCTCATGGAGCTAACAATCTTTGAGAGATAATTAAGACCACTTGTGAAAGGTGAAATAAGACAGGGTAGTGCACAGTGGAATGTAAGTGGCCATCTGAGTGGCACAGATGCCCAAGGACTTTTAAGGCCCAAAGGACGGAATGATCGGAGTGGGCTGTAGTTTCAAGAAAGCTTGCAGTTACTTTTAGATCGGAATTCCAAAAACATGGTTTGGTGATTTAGAATTTCAAGGATGATTATAATATTAAGCAGAAGACACTGGAACCCTGAATTCCTTTTAGAATGTCAATAATTATGAAATTGGCCTTGTGTTGTTTCTGCTATTTTAACGTTTCAAGAGAAGGTGTTCCTCACTGAAAAACTATCCGAAAAATCTTTTTTCTTAGTTACCGTGGTTTTTATCTGCTGCTATTTGAATTGAGAGTTCTGCGTCTGATCGGCAGCTGGATGCTTCAGCTCTAAACCTGCCTTGGAGATTCAGTTACCCTTTGCTTCCAGAAGACAGCAATTTTGCCTTTCTTTGCCTGACCCACTTGTTAAGCAGTCCCAACCTGAGTTTAATTTGGCAGACACCAAACCCTGTGTTAGGCTTTAGGGGGACGTTGTGGAGCTGGTAATCTATGTAGCTGACAAGTTTTTACTAACTATAACACCAAATCAGACTGAGATAAGTGTTACAAGAGTGTTATAAACAAAGTGTTGAAGGTGAAGTTAATTCTGTACAGGGGTCAAGAAAGGGCTCAGAGAGGAGGTGACATTTCAGAGGACACTAAAGCCAGAGAAGCTTTTTGCTAGCAAGAGAGGGGATGGGTGTGCATTACAGGCAGAGGGCACTGGAGAGCAGAGGTGTGGAGTGTGAAAGGACTGTTCAAGAAGGCTAATGGTTGATTGGTGGCTAGTACAGGGTTATTGCACCCCATAACAAGTTAGTGTAAGAAAGAACACGATCCATACAATTTATTTAAAAGCTACAACTATTTCTATTTCTGGATGCACAAAAAGAGATATTTGGAAGAAATGCCCATCTATCGTCCACTGTGCTAGGTGCTCCATGCTAGGTACTATTGAAGATATAGAAGATAGAAGATAGAAGGTTCTATAGAAGATATTCCTTGCCCCGGAAGTGTTTATTCTCTATCTGGAAGAAAGATTAACACATAAAATAATTTAAAATAATATGATGGCCTCTAAGGACAAGTGTTAGATTGCCTGAAACTCAGGCCAGAGAGCACTCCAGCTGCCCTGGAATTTTCCATTAGTGGTACAGGAATGCTTGAGGCCAGCTGAACTAGCAGAGGGTTTGGAGAATTTGGGACTATTTCACCCCAGAATCAGAAATAAAGTTAATGGCTAACCTTTATAGAGTACTTCCTATGTACTGGGTACTGTTCTAGGAGCTTACATGGGTTAAACTAATTAAATCTTCACAATTTATTTGGGAGAAAGTTATATGGGGAAACTGAGGCACAGAGGTACAACCAGGGCTTAAATCCATGGGATCCGGCTCCGGAGTCCTGAAGTCTTTTTCATCTTAGTATCCTCAAAATCTAGCACAGTACCCGGTGTTGAGTGTTAAGATCTTTAAAAAAAAAAAAAAAAGTTTCCTTGAAATTTGTATTTTCAGGATAACACAATTCATGTCAAAATAAAAACTTGAAAGCCTCAAACTTGTAAGGGCGGAGAAATGCATTTTAGCTGTATAGCTCCAACTTTTGCCTGATCCAAGGTCGGCAAGAAAATGTTTCTTTTTATTTATATTTTTTCCCTTTTGTGTCAATTTGGTGTTTCTGAACGCTAGGGGCTCCCGGATTCTCTGGTTTGAGAGTAACTTTTCCTCTTAGTATTTTTTTTTTTTTTTTTTTGAAGGGGGTGGGGGGAAATGTGGCCTTAATTATCCTACGTCTTAGGCAGCTTAAGGAAGGGGCTGTGCTTTCGGAATCCCATCCGAGCCAAGTAAGGAGGTCCCTCTCTCTCTCTCTCCCTCCCCGCCCCCCCCCCCCCTTTTTAAAGGACCTCGTGAAATAAAAGTGCAGAAAACAAACCTAGGCGATCACAGCAGCAGCAGCCGCGGCAGCAGCAGCAACAGCAGGAGGAGGCGGCGGCGAAGTCGGAGCTGGGGCAGGCGCTGCGGCGTTGCAGGGCTCGGCGCAGCTCCCATTCATTAAGTAACCAGCTGCGGAGGAAGGTGGCCCAGCGCCCGCGCTGCCCCCTCGCTCGCTCGCGCACACGGACACGCGCCCGCCCAGCGCGTCCCGAGCAGCCCAGCTCTGCAAAAGTTTCTGCTGGGGATTTGGCTCCCTGCCCCTTGGACTCAAACCATTTGGGGTTGAGAGAGAAAAGCAGAGGCGCGCAGGGGGGACAGAAAACACCACCATCTGCAGTGGGAAGCGGGCAGCCGGGGCTGCACTCTCGCCGCCGCGCCCCGAGTCCGGGCCGACCCACCGCTCTCCGCCGCAGCCTCGGCCGGGAGGCGACCCGGGCGTCTGGGTGTGTGGCTGCTGTCCTGGGGCGTCTTCGCGGGGACGGGAGGCTCGCGCCGCAGCCAGCGCCATGCAGAACTACAAGTACGACAAGGCGATCGTCCCGGAGAGCAAGAACGGCGGCAGCCCGGCGCTCAACAACAGCCCGAGGAAGAGCGGCAGCCGGCGGGCGCTGCTCATCTGCCTCGACCTCTTCTGCCTCTTCATGGGTGAGCCCAGCCCCGCTGTCCCTCGGGCCCTCGGCGCGCGTCCCAGGCCGGCCCCAAGGCCCCCGCCCTCCCAGATCCCACCGACTTCCCGGCCTGTAAATGAGTGTGTTCGGGCGTGCTCGTGCGTTCGCGGGCAGCTGTAAACCCGCTCCAGTTTGCAGTTGGCAAAGTCGTCTCCAGCTGGAAACCCGGGCAGAATCTCTCGGAAGATGTGGGTTCGTTCTTTTAGCATAGGGGAAGTTGGTTGAACCCTGATCTAGAGCCAGCGTAGAGCTTGTCGCCCTCCATCCAGGTCAAATGGATCGCAGGGAGAGCCCGGCTCCTGCCGGGAGCCGAGCTGCTTTCCCCCGGCTGTGTGTAAACATCCAACCCTTCCGCCTTTGCTGCCTCGCCTGGCCAGGCTTGCAAGCTGGCCTTTTCACTTGCTTCTCTCCTGGACACCCTCCAGTCTGGAAGGTGCTCTGCTCTGGCTTGGTGCTGGGCACCGGTCAGCAGTCACTTCTTGAGTGCCTACTGTGTGCCGGGTGGCTTCACGGGCATCGGTTTTAACTAGCTCTCTCTCTGATTCGGTTCAGTAGGGCTGAGGAGCCCCATTTCACCGAGGACACTGAGGCACTGGAAAAGGAAGGCTCAGTCTTGTCTGGGGGCCCCAATTTAATTGCTCGCCCAGAAAGTTGAGGCGATAGTCCACTTCTGTTTTCCAAAGTAGTTGGAAGCTACAGTTAGCAGAGAGGTGGGAGTTAAAGGAATTGGAGTGGGAGGGTGAGAATACCAGTTCGGTGGGGAGAGGCAGAGAGCTATTGACACGAATCTACAGGAGTTCCAGGGTTGAAGTCAGCGTAGATTTTTTTTCTTTTAAGAGAATCATGGTGTAATGGAAAGCACACAAGACTTGTCATCAGAACACTGCCACTCTGCCACTTGCTGGGTGTGCCACCTAACTGCCTCATTGGCCTCAGTTTCCACAGCAGTTGAATGAGTGGGATGGAGTAGATGCTCTCCAAGGCCCCTTCCTGCATTAGGAACTCGGATTTGGTCCAGGAGCTGTTCTGCCAACTCTGCTAACTGAAGAAACATCTGTGTTCCCAATTCAGTTCCCTTAAAATAGAACTCCTGCACGGAGACTTAAGTCCCCTTTGAAATGGATGTGTCCATGCAGAGTGTGCATACCAGAGACGTCTCAGGCTGGAGTTAAACTTCCCTGTGTCCATGACTCTTTCTAGAACAGTGTCGTGACCGAACAGTGGCCTCTTGACTGTTCATAGTAAATTTTGAGAGTGGAAGATGGGATTCTTAGAGTTAAAAAAATCAGAATGACCACCTTCAAGTACGGAGAGACAGCTGAAGGGAAAACTGTACTCGGTGGCAGGAAAGAAAATTCTCTACAGTTGAGGTGGAGTATCCCACTCCCACCTCTCAGTATTAATTCAACATTAAGATGCTATGGAAGGGAATTGTCACTGGGGGGCCTCCCTTCCTGAAGGCAGCTGGCTTATTATCATGCACAGTGGAGACAGATTAGTACTGAAAGCGTTGTAACCAAGCGATTGAATTTTTAAAAGACCCTCCATGGTCCTGGGCGAGTACAAGGAAACACTAAACACATGGAAGCTGTTTGCTGTAAACTTGCCTGGGGCTTCCTAGTTTTTTGTTGGTGATAGGGTAAGATCTTTCCAGACTGCCTGTGCGGCGTATCCTCCTACCTTCTACTCTGTGATTCGGAAAGTTGAGCTAGAGCGTGCTTGACAGCCTTTGTACAATTTCATCATTCTCTTCCCTTCTACTCTTCTGATTTCAGAAAGCAGTCCCAAGAGATGGTGTGTTCTTATTAAAGGAAAAAGAAAAGAAATGTGAATGAATTTGGAAAAAGACATACCCATCAGTTAGAGTTTAGCCAGGGACACAGAAACCCCAAGATACTCTGTTGTGCATTAAAGGTGTAAGTAAGGAGTGTGTGTGCACGTGTGCACATTTCAGCTCTTCATTTGCCCCAGCAATGCCCATGTCCCCCAAAGCTAATATTCTAAACCTACCTGTTCATTATGTTTATTCACTGTTGGTCTTATGTTTGAACAAATGATTTTGTTTATCTCAAAAAAGCAATAACGGACCATGTATTTTATTATGAGACACATAGCTACCTGTTTTAAGGGGTATGTGCCTTTGCCATTAAAACCATGGCAACAAAGTCATTTTCAAAGTGACTGATTGATCAGTGTCTCTCCTAAGCACTGGCCAAATTATGATATCACTAATTAAATGTCTAATTTTTAGTAGGAAAAACTGTTTTAAGATAAATATTTACTTGAGATATTTATGCAGGAAAACTCTATTTGGCTTCCAAAAGAAAAATTAATAACACAACATGTGATTTCAATATTGTACACACCACGGTCCTAAAAAAACTGTTTCTACTTAGTTCACTTTTTGCCTAAGACTGTCAGTATGATTTAATTTTTATATAGTTTATTGATCATATGGTCTGGATTACAGGGCACTAATATATTAAGAAGAGAGACATAGTTTTCTGTTTACTCTCCCACAGGAATATATACCAAGCTTCATCTTCTAGTATCTGGAAAAAATAAAAGCTGTTGTGCTATGCAAGTGTTATGTAAGTGGAAGTATGTGAGTAGTTTAACTTGTTTCACATACTTTTTTTGGAATGTTAAATTCTTGGTGAAAAGGGCCGGCCCGTGGCTCACTCGGTAGAGTGCGGTGCTGATAACACCAAGGCCCCGGGTTCGGATCCCATATACGGATGGCCGGTTCGCTCATTGGCTGAGCGTGGTGCTGACACCAAGTCAAGGGTTAAGATCCCCTTACCGGTCATCTTTTAAAAAAAAAAAAAAAAAAAAAAAAAAAAAAAAAAAAAAAATTCTTGGTGAAAAAACAAAAGTCCACTCTTGTTTGAAGACCAGAAGAATCTGGTGTCAGAATCCCAGTGGGAGCTTACCTCCCATTGAACAGCTATCTTTGCCAACTAGTTGCTTTTAAATACAGTTATAAATCTTGGCATGGTAGTTTTTCTGAAATTGATTTTGCTTTTCAATGAAGTAATATGTATCATCTCCTGTTTTTTTGTGCATTGGTTTGGGTGTATGAGGTTAAATGACAGCGGCAGAGACATTCCCAGGCCAGAAGGGAGAAGCACCTGCTCTCTTTCTAAGCTCCGTTGGCCTCTTTCCTTATATAAATTAAATGATGTACTCTCCACTGTAAGCCCCAGGAAAAGATTCTCCATTTTATAGACCAGAAAACCAAGGCTCAGAGAAGGGAAAGACAGATTCACACTGAAGTTGACTTGAGTAGATCGCTCATCTCAGTTTAGCATGAGTGGAGTCCTCATCTGAAGAATCCAAAACTCAGATTCTCATCAGAAAATCCTGAAGCTCAGTTTGCAGAAAGTCCTGCCTCTCCACATTTCCGGTTACCCATTTGCACCAAAGCAGATGGATAAAAGCGGTTGCAATCTTCTCGACAGAATTTAGGTGGTCAGCAACTATTTAATTTAATTTGTTTGTTCCAGAAAGTTTTTTGAAATTTTTTGATTTGCAATTAAACGGTTGAGAAAAAATTCTAGTAGAGAGGACTGGCACATTCATTGAATGTCTACCTTATGTATGCCCTCTGCTGAACTCTCCATTGTACATTAGCTCTGTGAATCATCAGGAAAAATGAGGAGCCTAAAGACATGAGTTCTAGTCTTGTACTGCTACTACGTTGCTATGAGACTGGAAACATTTACTTAACTTTTCTAGGCCCCCATTTCTTTATCATTGCAATGAAGGGAAGGGACTAGATCATCTCTCAGACTCCTTCTAGCTCTAACATTTTATGAGTCTATGCTGGTAGATATTGTGATGTTAGAAACCTAGTTACTACTTCTCTTAGACCATTTATCATTAACAAATTGTAATATGGTTGGCCAAAGAATTAATGCTGACAATTATCTTAAGCTGGTGTTAATTCTGGAGGGAAAGAAGCACTGCTTTTACTAGTTAATCCAATACGCTGAGAAACCGGCTAGATTTTTCCTGATGTGTCCTTTCACCTGCTCCCTGAAATTCAATCACAAACAAGTAAGCAAGCACAACAGGTAACTTTTCCCTACTTTTTGCTCAGTTATTACATTCACCAAGTACGTGTATGTAATAACTCAATAAGTTTTAAAAATTTTATTACATTAAAAAATTTTTTATAGCAGTTTGAGTTTTACAGAGAAATAGCAGATAGTTCCCATACCCTCCTCCCACCCACATATATAGTTTCTCCTGTTATTGATAGGTTACATTAGTGTGGTACATTTGTTACAATTATGAATCAATACTGATATATTATCACTAACTTAATTTTATATTAGGGTTCCCTCTTTATATTGTACGGTTCTGTGGGTTTTGCCTCATGCATAATGTCATGTATTCACCATTACAATATCAAGTAGAATAGTTTTGCTTCCCTAAAAATCCTCTGTGCTCCACCTATTCATGCCTCCCTTCCTTATCTATTAACACAATAGGTTTTAATAACTTAATTTGCCACGTGAACCACAGAATACAGAAACAGACTTTCGTTAATCAGCAATGAACTGCCTAGCCAAGCATCCTGCATGGATTGCAATAAAGAAGGGAACCTCCATGTAGTAGGTAGGCCTGTGGAATTTTCTAGGATGCTTGAGACCTCTATTTTCTCCTTGTCTAAAATGGCTAGTTGTTGTTTTTGTTTCTTAGCTCTTTTATCTTTCTTCCTTAACTGTCTCTTATACTTAAGAGATATACTATTGGGGTAGCTGCCTTGTGGGAGACTGCTAAAGCCAGCGTTGGTGGCCTTTTCTACTTTTAGCCCCTTTAGATTACCTGTCAATTTTAGATTCTTTCTTTACCCCTTCCTGTGCAGTTGTTTGGGCTGGCAAGCCCAGTTGGTCACAGCGTGATGCTAATGAGACCACAGTCAAAAGCTTCTTCCCTGTGTAGGCAGCTATATTTATGGAGAAACACTACCCTGTGTGTCAGTTCAATGCAGTATACATTATTTGAGGAGTAATAATTTTGGGGGGGATGCCTATTATGTCAGTATTTCATAAACTCATCTAATAAGGGATCCGTCTGGTATGAAATACAGATTCTGAGACTCCCTCTCAGGATATTCAGATTTAGTGGGCTTTGGGCCAGGACCTGCAATTCTGTATTTTATAAAAGCTTTGGGTGATTCTTATCAGGACAATTTTAGAATCACTATGTTGTTTAACAGTTGATGTCTTAAGACAGTTGAATTATGTAGTGGCCTTTTTGTCCCTGCACTGAATGTTCTGGCACTTTCTGCATTGTTAGGTTGTCTGTATTTTTGTTGTTGTTGTTTGTGGCCAGTACACCTGTCTTTTTCAGATCAAGATTTTTTTTTTTTTTTTTTTTGGCAGCTGACTGGTACAGGGATCTGAACCCTTAGACCTTGGTGTTACAATACCACACTCTAACCAGTTGAGCTAACTAGCCAGCCCACACCTGTCTTTTTCAAGATAATCAAGCTTGCTAGAATTCTTTCAAAAGGAAAAATTACCTCTGGGTGCAGGCCTGAAGGTATCCTGTGACTTTTAGTGCAAGAATTTGGTGTTGTCTCTAATTGCAGAGACACTGGATTCTTTATTTCCTGGTTCTAAACTGAGTTCTATGCAGTCGAGGTTGCCAGCCAAATGACTGCTTTGGATAAATGAGGTGTTAACTCTAAATATTTTCTTTTGAGATATTAAAGTTTGTGCATGAGTGAAAGGAGAAACAGGAATACGTTACATTACTACATAGAGCCTTTAAAAGATCAAAGTTTGCTTGACAATGTGTTGTAGAAACAATACAGGCTTTGGATTTACCCCGATCTTGGTTTGAGTCCTGACATAAAGCTAACACCCATAGGTGTGACTTGGGCAAAAATTATTTAACCTCTCCAGGCTTTGGTTTCCTCATCTGTAAAATAAGTAAACCTTTTTTTTTTTTTTTTTTTTTTTTTTATTTTAAAGATGACCGGTAAGGGGATCTTAACCCTTGACTTGGTGTTGTCAGCACCACGCTCAGCCAGTGAGCGAACCGGCCATCCGTATATGGGATCCGAACCCGGGGCCTTGGTGTTATCAGCACCGCACTCTCCCGAGTGAGTCACGGGCCGGCCCGTAAACCTTGTTTTTTGAAACTCAAATGAGATAATGAATGTGTAAGCACTTTATCATTATCAGGTATTATGTTGCTATTATATTCATGGTAATAGTAGTACTTTCCTTTCCTTCCCAGTTTCCTTACTCCTCAGTGGCTCTGTGAAATCCTCTTTTGTTTTTTTGGCAGCAGAGTTGCCTGAAATATATTAAGGGGAAACAATTCTGAGGAGACTTTTGAGAAAAAACCAGAAGGCGTGGACACAAGTGTTTTCCGTTAGCTGAAGAAAAGCAGTGGCAGGTTTTCTGACCCCGTCTGGGAAAGTCAAAGTGCAGGACCTTCAATAGCCTTTGGTAGTTGCATTCTTCCCCTTTGAACTGGAGAAGGCCATGCCATCTTGAGAGAAAGACAAAATACACCTTGGGAAGCGAGGTAGAGAATTTGGACAAATGGTCTGTTTAGGGTCAACTCTTATCTGTGTCATTTGACAGCCCGGGAGAAAACCTAATGTAAAAGAATAGCAATGATTGGAAATGATCAAAATGCTTGTCATCCAGGGCACTCTCCATATTTTGAGGGGTACTGTGCTAGTTATCATACTTATTATACAGGCCAGTCATGTAGTATAGACATTAGATCCCTTATGTAGATGAGGAAACTGCAGCTCCGAGGAGTGAAGTACCTTGTGGAAAGGTACCCAGCTAGAAAGCAGTCATCACATCTTCCAGATCTCTTGTCAGATTACCTTGCTGCCCACTAATTTAATGCAATTAGTGCAATGCAGACTCACTCTTCTCTATTTCATTCCATTTCATTTATTTTAATTTTATTGAGTCTAAATATGTACAATATGTTCTACAGGGCCCATTATAGGACACCAATATGAGTCTTAACTCAAGGATCATATTGAGCAGTGGAGTAGACAGAGTTATACATCGGTAATTGCAAAACAGCTTAAAGTGTGATGAATGAGCACTACATAATAAAGAATATACCATTGTAGCAACTCTTCATTGCCTAGATTCATGGACTCTTTAGAATTTGGTAGTACCCTGGAGATTTCATGACCAACAATACCAAGGTCATTTTGTATCTCGGTCAGAAAAACAGGCCTTTTTGAGCTGGGGAAGGATGGGAGGTCTGAGGGAGAAAGAGATGGGAGTTTGCTCACCATTACTAGCTGTATAAGCTTAGGCAGGTTACTTCATCTGAAGCCTCAGTGTTCTCTTTCGTAAAATGGGATAATATGTGTGTTGCGACATTGTGAGGACATGCCTGGTACAGCACCTGGTGCGTAGACACTCAGCAGGTGGATGGTGCTGTCACCTTCCTCCCTACGTCGTGGTCAAGGCCCTCATTCATATGAGGGGAATTGAGGTCTTACCTTCATACTGTATTGCTCTTCTGATGTTTACTTGTCAGTTTGAAATTTGTTATTCATGAGGTCAGGTTCTCTAGGGAGCTATAGTCTCTTCTTTCTCTTGCCTGTGTCAATTAAAAGAGGAACAAGACAAACAGGTTTGACTTTTAATCCAGATCAGTGGATTGTGGTTGAATGAGGCCAGAGACACATGGGGCAAATTTGAAGGACTAGGCAGTTTTTTTGATATATTGCTCTTCTTCAAACTGGTATTTATTCCAGAAAGTGCTTATTACCAAAGATCACTGCTGAATGATTTGAGCTTGAACAGGTGCCACCTTTTCAAATAATGTATCCCAGGAGAGGAGAAAAAGAACCTATGTTTTTGAAGTTTCTGCTTTTTAAAAGCCTCTCAACAACCCCTTGAGGTAGAAACTATTTTCATTTGGCTGAGGAGGGAACTTAGTCTCAGACTGAATAATTTTCTCAAGGTCATGCATTAATTGGCAGTGCCAACATTCAAAAGAAGGCTGGGTTGGGTTCTTGAACATCCTTATGAATCTATTCTACCCTTCGGTTCAGCTTAAATTATAAATTATGATCTGCATTAAAATTCCTAAATTTAAAAACAAACCAAACCCAGCAGCACACATGTGACTCAGTTGGAAACCTCTGAAAAGAACTTGTTGATTTCTGTGTGCTTTGAAAGTATATATTGTAATCAGGGTATTGGTAGTAAGTGTGTTTTTTGAGGTTTGTCACAAATTAACAAAATTATATGCCTACAGAGTTTTGCAGAGAAATGCAAATCAGCATGAGCACTTGTTATGGTAAGCAGTATGCTTTGGTTCCTGTTTATGTATCCCTAAAGCACATAATACACATGATTGCATTGACACGAAGGAAGCCATTCTTATTGACAGTTTCTTTATATCTGGCCCCCAAATTAGTTTGCGGTATCAAGCAGTATAATTTCTAGAGAAATTATATATATTTGTAACTGCCTTTCAAGTATAAGTCTTGTCTTCTACAGATGTTTCCTGAACACCTACTACGTGCCAGGCCCCAGGCTTTCCTTGCCCTAAAGGAATTCTAAGGCTGGTGAAACGGAATTAGATTTTTGGGTAATGACATACACTATAAGTGATGACTTTGGAGCCTTAAGGGGCCCTGGGGGAGCTATAGCAGCATAGTGAAGAGTGATGAAGTTTGCCTGAGGGCATGGAGCTGTATCGCAAGATAAAATAATAGCTCACAAGCCAGAAAGGGGAAGAAGGTATTGCAGCAGAGGGAACCACAGGCACTGAGACACGGAAGCTTGGACGTACTTGTGAAGGGTAAGTAGCTAGAGGGTAGAGTGTAAGTATCCTGCATTTTGCACTGTGTGAGTGGAGAAGGGGGGATGTTAGAGATGAGACCGGAGAGAGAGGTTGGAGCTAGTTACGAAAGGTGGCTGTAAATGGCAGACAGCTCAAAAACTTGAACTTTATTTTAGAGAACCAGGAGAGCAAATGGAGTTTTAGTTTTGTATTTATTTTTCTTGTCATTATGGCACATTTCATATTGAAACCAACCACAGTATCTATCTAGGAGTGGAACTGCTTGGCCCTATGGTAACTCCACGTTTAACTTTTTGAGGCATTGCTAAACTGTTTTTCATAGCAGCTGCATTATTTTAGAAATACCATAAGGTTAATTAAAATATATATAAAGAAAAAATACAACAGTTTTACAGGAGACCTTTGGAATTAACATATTTGTGAAAAGTTTTGAAGAGCGGCTTCATCTAATCCAGTCTGGGTTTGAGAGAGATCGCTGGACTTGAGGGTAGGCTAACTGGAGGCAGAGGGGCGAGACCCGTTTGGGGCAAGCAAGCCTGCACCTGGGGCCCTGGGGATGGGGAAGGGAAGGATGGGTAAGAAAGACATAACAGGTAGTTCCTGATCTCCTGGCTGGGAGCCTCTGAGTTGTGGTGAGACCACTCCCTCCCCAAACACTTTAAATGTAGTATTTATAGAAGACTTACGAAATCCATGTGATAGGATTAGCAAATGCTTCTTTATGGGCATAGTCTTACTATAAAGATGAGACTATAAGTTATCTTTTGTGTGTGTGTGTATGTTGTTTTCTTTCTTTTTGCTCTGGAATTTGAAAATTTCTCAAATGCCCCTTAAAATAAATGGACTGGTTATAAATCCTCTTAGTTTAGAGAAAGGGTTTTTCGTGGGTTGCAATGGTATTTTTAAAACAGCTTTATTGAGATATCATTCGCATACCATACAATTCATCCATTTAAAGTGCACAATTCAATGGTTTTTAGAATGTTCACATTTAGGTAAACATCACCACAATCAACTTTAGAACGTTCTCATTGCTGCAAAAAGAAACTGTACCCATTAGCAACCCTTCCCCATTCCCTGATCCTCCGTCCCACGGTAACCACTGATCAACTTTCTTTCTCTATAGGTTTGCCTATTCTGCACATTTCATGTGACTGTAATCATATAACATGGTCTTTTATGACTGGCTTCTTTCACTTAGCATAATGTGTTTTAAGTTCATCCATATCCTAGGGTGTGTCAGTACCTCATTTCTTTTTATTGCCAAATAATATTCCATTGTATGGATGTACCACATTTAGTTTATACATTTATCACTTGGTGGGCATTGGGTTATTTTTACTTTTTGGCTACTGTGAATAGTGCTGCTCTGAGCATTCATGTATATATGTTTTCAATTCTCTTGGCGCTATATACCTAGGAGTAGAATTATTGGTAACTCTATGTTTAACTTTTTGAGGAACTGCCAAACTGTTTTCAATAGTGGCTATACCATTTTAGAAATATCTTAAGATTAATTAAAATATGTAAGGAGGGCCGAGCCTGTGGCGCACTTGGGAGAGTACGGCGCTGGGAGCACGGTGACGCTCCCGCCGCGGGTTCGGATCCTATTTAGGAATGGCCGGTGCACTCACTGGCTGAGTGCCAGTCACGAAAAAGACAAAAAAAAAAAAAAAAAAAATATGTAAGGAAAAAATTACAAAAGCTTTACAGAAGGCATTTGGAATTAACATATTCAAGAAACCACTGTAGTGTCACTTTGTTCTTAGGGGCATTTTTCACAAAGAAACAAAGTTTTTAGTCAATGTAGTAGTGTCACTGGGTTTAAGATGAGTGAGCCAAGAACAATACACTGACCGGGAAATAGATTCAGGGTGGGCAGCTAGACCCACTCACCCGCTGAGTAACTTCCACAAAGCAGGGTATGACCTGCAGACTCTTGTCTCAGCAAAATGAAAAACGGATCTTCAGACTACTGAGAAAACAGTTAAAAGTGCAAATATTAAAACTATATTCCTAGAATCTGCTTTACAGTATTTTAGAGACTATGAATTAGAAATCAATCTATTCAGTTTCTCATAAGGCTGAATCATAATTGTCATCTCAAAAATTAAAATTACCATGTATCTTTTAGACTCGTATGCTGGATGCCAGGAGATTTAAGGAGCTTAAGACACAGGTACAAATCTTTATGAATAGTTGAAGTGTCAAGCTATAAATGTACTGAAGATTGAGTTGTAAGTATGTGAAAAATTAAACCACAAGCACTGTAAGAGGATAAGGAAAAGGCATTACATTTAATATTAGATGCTTTACACAGTATCTCACGTAACTTTCCAATAACAGAATAAGTTATGCGTAAATGTTAATAACTTGGTTTTGCAGTTCAGAGAGGGTAAATGATTTGTCCAGGTTCACACAGCTAATATGTCACAGGGCTGGGATTTGGACTAAAGCCTGACTGAATAACAACAATTGCTAATATTTATTGAGTGCTAGCTGAGTACCTCTCACCAGGGCAAGCAATGTGTATGCATTCTCCTGTTTACTCTTCCCAATGAGCCTATGATGTGCTTATTACGATTATCTCCATTTTACAGAGCTGAAGTTCAGAGAGGTTAAAAACAACTTACCAAAGGTTGCACAGCAACTGAGTTTGAGAGCAGGGGTCAGAAGTCTGTCTCCTGAGGCCGTTCTTAACCACCAGGCTCTACTGCTCATGTTGTGCAAGAGTTTCTGAAGCCCAAGATTTTCCCTGATTCTCCATGCTGCCTTTCACATTGGCACATGTACAAAGTTGTCCGAAGTGAGTTTGACTTGTGATTCCCAACCTTTGTTTCCTGGACCTGTAAAAGGTCTGTTAGGGCAATCACGGGGCATCCTATGCTGTACTCAGTGTACTTCAAAAATATCTAATGTATGCTCTACTTTTACCAATGATTAAATTGCCAAGACAAACTCACAGCATCAGCCTCTGTCTGGACTAGTCAGATCATCAGCATTCTGTGCTTGTGATTTGAATGACACCTGTCAGTTCCCTCTGGTCTTGCTGGTCATTTTTGCTAATCAGGAGATGAACTTGGCACTTTCTATGCTTTGATTATCAAAAGTGAAGAAATGCTCTAAAATATAGTTTACTTGCTAAGTAAAGATTTCTTCCAGACATCACAAAGGGGCAAGAAGGAACTGTGAGGGATCTTTGGTGAGAAGAGGTTGGGCCCTACAATGGCCCAGCAGCTCTGTGAATTTAGAGAAGAGGAAGATTGCTGGGTCCTGGATCCTACGGGAAGGCTTTCTAAAGGGAGGAGGGACTTGAAATAAGCCTTTTGTCATTCACATCAGCCAGCAGTAACGGGTCACTAAGAGAGTGACCCTTTTTGTACCACTGTCATTGTGGTTTGGTGTAACCTTTGAGTCACATTGAGAAATTTTGTGCTTCTCTGGTTAGTGGCTGTGGATGCAGATCCTTCATTAACTGCAGTAAATAGAACTTCCACCAGCAGCTTCTTCCCCACAAATGACCCACATTGCTATAAAGTTAGCAACCACTGACAGGAAGTGGCAGAAATGCTTCTCAGCCACACAGCAGATTTTATTAGACACTTGCCCAGAGTATCTGTTTTGGTCAATTTGACCTTTGTAGGTTTTTAGGGAGGAATGGCTTAATACATTATTTCTCATGCTTGCCTTTGTCTTGCTGTCATTGTGGCTTGCATGGATATTTTGATTAAATGCACAGTGTCTTCTTTTGAAGCGAGTACGTATACTGTGCTTATAGGGAGGAACTTCCAGCAAGCTGAGATTTTTCAAATAAGGTGTTACCAACTTATTAGAGTCTTCTGTTTAGAGGGCTTCTCATTTAAACCTGTTTGGAGAGAGTAGTTCCAATGACAAGACAGGGCTCCACTCACCTTTGTGAAGGATTACTTTGAAAGGTCTAGAGGAGTTATATAAATGCAGAATTTCTAGGGACTGGTGGGGAAATGAAAATATACTTCTTGGGCCAAAGCATTCCAAATACAGGGCTTTTAGTCCCAGAGGAAAATTAGCTATCTTGATTTTAGGTTTAATTACTTTAAGGCCACGGATAGTCAAAGAACCTTTAATTCTGATTTTGCCTTGCATTGGTTGGTTGCAGTCGTGCTTGCCCCCGCTGTGAAATCCAAGGATTTCTTGTTAATTGATAATCCCTTTCACTGAACAATTCTATCAAATGATAATGTATGCATCTGAGAGTTTGAATTTAAATATTCCTTCTTGCCTCAATTAATCTTTCTCCTTGTAGATCTCTAGCTCCTTAGCCCCCAAAAGTAAACAAAACACCAGAACCACCACACCCAGAATATCATTCTCACCATGTGAGCTGGAAAAAGGCTGGAAAATGAACATTTTTGAACACATACACTTTACAGAGGAGGCAATTGCTGTTCAGAGAGGTTGGGTGGCTGGCTGGGATCTTGGGACTAGAAAATGGTAGAGCTCCTGGGACATGAACCAACCAACACCTATGTTCTGTCCTCCAAGCATGACAACTGGCATTTGAATTTTCACTGACAACTATTTTTAATAATGAACATATGAAGAAAGCAAGCACGCCAGAAAGTTTTAAAATGAAATTATCAGGCCTTATACAGTGTCCAGGCTGGATTTGAGGTTTAAAGCCTTTTGCCCATTTCAGTGTTTCCTGCTTTGTAAATTCCTAGAGGATAGAGGTAGAGTCAAAACCTTTAGGCTGGAGAGGAAGGGCATAAACTTCAATGAGCACTTACATGGCAGGCAGTGTGCTAGGGGCTTTTCATGCATTATTAAGTCACTTGAATTTCACAACAACCCTATGAAGAAGGAGGTTGGAGTTCATTTCAGTTTTCTCAGAACCTGGTCAGCAATGCCTGTCTCAACTTACTGGTGGGTGCTGGCACACGGTATTAGTAGTTCAACTATAATCACTAGCAGAGATCATTTACTAAGATTTCAGGGAAAATGCTTTGCTAGAGTCTGCTTTGAGTTGGTCACTTAGACCATACGTCCACTTTTATTGAAAATATATGATAGAGAATCTCAGCTCCAGTTCTGTAGAGCCTTAGAAGAAAAGATCAGAAGCCATGGTAGGAGAATACTCTGCAAATCTCATACAGAAATGGAATGACTTTTCTGCAGAGAGATAGCAATTTCAGATTGCATTGTTAATTCTTCTTATCTGTCTTCTCCAAAGGAGCTAAAAAGCCAGGGAAATGAAACATTTTGATTGAAGGAGCCTGCATTTTGGTAAAGGCTTAGTGTATTTCCCAGGCTATTGTAGGACTCCTATTCAGTAGGGATCTGAATGGTGGTGTGATTAGCATGAGAGCAAGTGTATAAAGTAGGTCTTTTCCTCTTTTCCTAAAAGAAGTTTTGTGGCATTTCTTTTTCTGACAGAGTTGGCATGAAGCTTTGACAAACGCAGACCCATGGAAAAGTTCAATAGGACTTGGAGCAGGCCCGTTTTGTACAGATCCTTCCTACTTAGAATGCAGGGCAGCAGAGCTGCTGGCAAGAGACATCTCCGACCATAGGAATCATAGCAGGGGCTGTTCCTCCATTAAAGACCAGGGATGAATAGAAAGTGCCCCAAGACCAATGGGAAAGTGTGTCCTTGGCTGTTGACTGTTCTGTGTTGTCAGAAAACTACAGATGAGAGCATTCCTGAGTGTCAGCTATCTATCTTATCGCTCTATCAGTGTTTATAGAAATAAATGCAAAGTGCTGAGTGAGATTCAAAGAAATACAAGAGGTGGATCCTGCCCTCAAGAAGCAGGTGAGATGAGAAGATAGACACATAAACATTAGATGAAAAAAACAAGGTCAGATCTACACAGCTGATAATTAAATGAAATTTTAAAAATATAGAGTCTAAGAGGCAGCTTGAGGCTGATCTGGGCTCCGGTCCCAGGCTGGGTGAACTTTGGCAAATTGCTGCCACTTTATGAATGATAAAATGGGGGTGATGATTAGATTCTTTCCGACCTTGTAGGGCTGTTGAGACCAAATGATGTGGTATTCCATATGCATAGGAAAGTACTTTGGAGCTGTAAACTCATATTTGTACAATGAATATCATTTTTTTTTTTTTTTTTTTTTGTCTTCGGAATTTGCTCTCTCCTCTCCATTCTCCGTTTCTACTTCATTTTGGGCATGAGCTGTCATTCATTCAGATCTGAAAAAAATTCTTTACTGATTTTATTTCTAGGACGAGAATCTCTCCTCCCCTATTTCTACTTAATGCAATGAATGTACAAGAGTCATTTCTCAAAACTGCAATTCTGATCACATAGGCCCTTCTCTTTAGAACAGAACATCTGTGACCCCTCGTTGACTACAGTACATTTCTCAGTACATTTGAGACCCTTCAGAATCTGGCCCCAACCAGCCAGCCCTGTCGTCCTCAGCCCTCTCTGCTTCCCATCCCCTCCACTCCCCCTACTTCATACCCTCATCCCAGACATCTCCATTCTGTGGCTATGCCAGGCATTTCCCCATAGGTCATTCTTTCTAATTGCTTGGCAAGGGCTACTCACCTCTTGAGAGTCACTTCGACTGCTACCTGCCCCCTTTCTGAAGCCTTTCCTGATTCCCTCTGGGCAGAATTAGGCCTTCTCTGGGCTCCTGTAGCACTTTGTGTTGACCTTTCTAATGTAAACATTTTTGGTTTGATTTATAGTTTATATAGTTTTGTCTTAATAGATTTCGAGTTCCTTATATATAATAGGTGCTCAAATATTTTTACTGAAAAAATTTAAATAAAAAGTTATTTTAGAAAATGTAGACAAGAAACAAAAAGAAAAATAAAATTTTTGTTGCCTATAATACACCATAATCCACAGGTAGCCACCGGCACACTATCTTTTCTTTCTATAAATAGCTGAATTATTATTAAGTGTAATTATAAAGCTAAGCACTGGGTGCTTAAGACCTGCTTCCTGTAAGTCAGTGTGATGAAATGGAAAAAACCTTTACTTACTAGAGTTTGAAATAGCTAGCCTATAATAAAGTATTAATTAACCCGAGAGAATTGCGAGTATGCAACTAACTTAAGAGCAGCTAACTAGGTATTTTAAATTTGATTTTGCATTCATATGGTGTTTTGAACTTGGTCAGCAAACTGAATTTGTTGCTAACCACGATAGATTCTGTTTAAAAAAAAAAAAAAAAGTTAAACCTACCATAACAGCTAGGGCTGTACTTAGAAGTGATTTTTCTCATCCTAGTCTTGCCTTAAAGAGGGTTCTGAATGAGAAGAGGAAAACTTCCTTAGGAGAAAGTTACCCAGGCTAGGAGACAAGAAATCTGGGTTTATGTCCTAACTTCCTTACTAACTGCTATTTCCTGAATGTTTGTGTCCCTCGGCAATTCATATGTTGAAACCTAATCACCAAGGTGATGGTATTAGAAGGTGGGTCTTTGGGAGGTGATTAGGTCGTGAGGGCTCTTATGAAAGTAGCCTGAGGGAGCTGTTAGCCCCTTTTGCCCTTCTGCCCTGTGAAGACACCGCTAGAAGGTTTCATCTTTGAAACAGAAAGCAAACCTTCATCAGACATCAAATCTCCTGGTGCCTTGATCTTGGACTTCTCAGCCTCCAGAACAGTGAACAATAAATTTCTGTTGTTTATAAATTACCCAGCCTAAGGTATTTTGTTATAGCAGCAGGAATAGACTAAGACACTAACTTACTGGGCCACTTTGGCTAAGTAACTTTCCCTTTCTGTTACTCTGTTGCCTTATCTGTGAAATGTAACAGCAAAATCTTCAGCATAGAATTCTTTAGTTCTCTTGCTCAGCTGGGTATTTCCTTTGAAATCCGTTTCTTAGAATAAATTCACACTGAAAGGGAAGAAGGGAATAATTTTCTCTTTAATGGTTTTCTACTTGACCATATTGCAATACTTGTTTTTACTTCTGTCTCTTCAAAATTATTTGATTCATTGCTTCTACCTATTAGAAAACCCTTTAAAAACAATCCTATAATATGCAGGTTTGTATGTTGACCTTTTTAGATATTTATCTGGGTCAATTTTGCTTCTCAAAGTTCTGAGAAGGCTGAGACTAATACCAAAATGTCTGATTGAAAAGAGAAAAGAACTAACGTTTTAGAGCACCTAATGTGTTCCAATGCTTCACATGTTGTATTCAGTCCTTGCCATATCCTCATGGAATGGGTATATTATCCAATTTTTACAGATAGTAAAACTGAGGTTTAGAGGGGTAAGTATTAGAAATTAATCCTAGTTCTGTATTTCTTATTTCAAAACTTAGGTTTCATTACTATTTAATCAATCCTCCTACTCCCACTCTATTCAGGGCACAGCCCTTCTAAACCATCTTTTCTTGGTTTATATCAAGCCTCTGCTTAATACTTCCAGTGATGGTGAGTTTATTCCTCTGGTTGTTCAAAAAGTTATATTGACATAAAATCAGCCTTCCTATAATTTTAACCCAGCATCAGCTATGCTTGGTACAGTGTTGGTAAGTAATCATTAGCATTAATAATAATATCAATCTATTTCATAATTAAAAGCACCCGAATAAATGGTGGTGATGAGCAATTTCCACAAACATGCATTGAGCACCTTTAATGCAGATAGTATGCAAGGTGTTAGAATCTAATGACAAATGGGATGTGGTCCCTGCCCTTGTGTCTTTTGGAGTGGATGTTGGGCAGGTGCACTTCTAGAAGTACAACATGTACTCTGTACACAAGTACCAGAGTTGAGGGAGTTATTAACTCTATGTTTGGGGTGGGAGAAAGGAGTGGCTGCTAGAAGAAGGTTTTTGAAAGCAGTAACATCACAGTTTTTTGGATGGGCAAATTAGGAGAACGCTGTTAGGCACCATTGTCAAGGTGAAGAATTCCCTTTAGCAGAGTGATTCCTCTGCCTCAGCTCTGTCCAGAAGCATTGACTATTTTTTAGAACAGTCTTAGAATGCAGGAGGTGGAGGGCCCAACCATCCAGAGTTCTTCCCTTCCCACACCCAGATGGTAAAACTAGGATCAGAGAAGTTAACTGTCCTAGAAAAATGGATAAAATACAGAGGAAACAAAACTCTTTTCTTGTGCAAGTTCAAGTTCAATCCAGTAAATACCATAGTTTAAAGCATCCCTTTATGCTATGGATGTGGTTCCTCTGCAAAATTATTGCACTCCCCATGTGCCAATAATCTACAAAGCCTTTTAAACTTTAACATAACATCCCAAAGCACGATGATATATTCTTACTGTAAAAAAAAAATTCCAAAATTATGATTATGTTAAAAGGGAATAACCCTTGCTCACCATCCTTCCAAATTTCCCTCCCCAGATTCATCTACTGTTACAGTTCATGGTTCCTGCCAGCCTTATTTTGAACGCACAGGTATTCTTATTGGCACCCACCTTCATCCATACTGATCTCATTGCTTCCTGGAATTGCCACACAGATATCTGCATTCTGACAATGGTTCATACTCTTTTCCCTCCTAAAGTGCACTCCGTTCTTCTCTGCCTGTGGGATAAGTATCCATTCCTAAAGCTGGTTTCTTCTCACCCTACCCCCTCACTACTCCAATCTGGGGTACTTTCATCTCCTGATCTCAAGTCATTGCAGCTCTGGCACTAGTTAGTGACCTCAGACAAGTCATTTACATTCTGTTGGTCAAAACTTTCTTACCTAAATAATGGGGCAGTTGAATTAGGTGGCCTTTAAGACCTGCAGACGTCATCAGGTATAAAGACTCCTCACCTAGGACAGTACTTGATATTTGGAGGTCTTGACTATGTTGAATTGCTGAATGCTATCCCAGGGTGCAATACAGAGGAGGGATGAAAAGATCTGCCAACACAGGTTCCAGCAATTTTAACTCAGAGTCAAAGATTTAAACTTTAAGAGGCAGTGTGGCATGTGGAAAGAGGATGTGTCTTAAGGCCAGGCCATTCTGGGTTCAAATCTTGGCCCCATAATTTGCTAGCTTAACCTGAGGCAAGTGTAACTTCTGTGAACTTTGGTTTTCTCATCTGTAAATGGGGACAATAATCTCTACTTTACAGGCTGTCCAGAGACTGGGAGATGCCTGGCAGACAGTAGGCTCTTTGACATTAATATACCCTGACTCCTAAGTGTTTAGAAACCGTTATCTGTCATAAATACTTGGCAAGCTTTGGAACAAATAAGTACATAAGAGAGTGCTACCTGGATTTATAGCATGCTGTAATGTGCAAAGTATGGATTAGACACGGTTTATCTGATCTTTGAAAAGTCACTTTGGAGTCCTTCCAGAGAATCACATGGCAGCAGTACAGATGTAGCTACCTTCCATCTGTGCTTGCTGAAGGTGTTTTCCAGTTGAGAGGGAACGTGCTGGAAATTTGTCTTCAATGCATTCCAGCATCTGAGGTAAAACCTGCCTGAGAGATTGAGCAGAGCATATTAACCAATATCATTTAAAGTTGATTAAAACTATCATCTTAATTAAATACAAGAGAACAAGAAGTTCTCAGTCTTCTGGTAGCAATTAAAGACTAAAGAGTCAATTTGAAGTTGTTTTTGCAACTCTTAAAATAATACTCACTCCCTCCCTCCCGTGAAAAGAGTTTCTTAGCTATAGACATGCCCTCACATTGAGGTTTTTGAAAGCTGTTAAGGACCACAAACCTGCTGGCAAAGCCTTCTGCTGCCAAGGCATCGGAGTTCTCAAAAACAGGGGGTTCAAGCTCAGGATACGCTGATTTGGAAAGAGAGTCCAAACAAAGGGCCTTTTGAGGCAGGAAACTGGGCTTTGGCTTTAGCACAGAGCAATGTGGGATTGGAAAAGCACCCTGGGACTTGCTGAGGAGGAGAAGGACTATGAGATCAATGGAGGAAATATAAAGTTTCTCCATACAGTGAGGGATTATATCTCAAAACCCTGGAAAGTTGGTTTCAGAAGCTGTTATCTTTCCTCCATCAGCTTAATCAACATGCCTATGAAATGTGGACTTGACAACATTATATGTCTTTCAGCAGAAAAGGGAAATGATCCATGAAGGTATATAGACATTACCATTACAGTAAGTATGTCTGACCTGAAGACCAGCGGTTTTCTTGCAAGACCTGGAGCAGCTATATTTGTTCACTCATTCATTCACCCACTTCATCATGCAGCATTTATTGATTGCCTGCTATATGCTAGGCTGGTGTAGGTATGAAGTTAAGAAGATACAATTCCTATTCAAGGAGCTCAAAATCGAGTTGACCAACCTTGAGGATGTGAAGTGAAGGAGACAGTCTTTCTCGATGAGTCCTTCCCACTGCATTCACATGCACATGACCCTCCTCCCCACACCACCCAAACCGGTTTTTACATTCGGCCTTCCCTGAAGTGAATCTTCTTATATTCATTTTCACAGATATTGGAAATAGCAGCAAACTGACCAACAGGAGGAGTGTGGCAGAGAGAGTTTAGTTAGATAAGGGCCATACACATGGGAGAAGACTCAGTGTTGTGACATGAGGAAGAGACAATAAATTCTGGTGGATTCTATTCTTTTTTTTTTTTATTCTATTTTTTTTTCCTGTTCTTTTTTATATATCTAAACTTTACCTATTAAGCAAAAACTTCCATGACCAGAAAAGACCCACTTCCTGTCAACTGCTTGGTAAGACAAGGAAGGCCTGGGGGAGTGGGTCAAACAACAGCCATAACAGAAGGAAAAAGGTGGGTTTAGCAGAACTGTGGATAATAGACTTGTGCTGGGAGGGCCTGGATCTACTGAGCCCTGTCACCAAAGAAGGGCAGTGGCTTCAGGTAACACACTTGGAAAATTGGTTCCTCTGGAACAGGTAGAGCTCAGAGGTATGAGGCAAGAAGGAACAACTTTTCATAAATTAGTGGTCTTAAATGTTTGCTGTATGTGCCAAATGCGCATCAATGATTAGCAAATGAAAACATACTTGAATTCAGAGGTGCCAGGGCATTGAATCTGCAAATAGATGGCCTAACATTCGTTAGATGTTGTCTTGAGATGTAGGAATGGCCTTTCTCCCAATATAAATTCACACTGCAGGTACCATTTTTGACAACTATACCGAATCAGAGAAGCTACAATAGCTGATTGGTTTATTGAACAACAACATTTAGAATAAAAATTTCTGATGTGTTTAAATACCTGGGCTGTACACGCAACTTTTATATCACTTTTTGAAATAGTGTATTTGCGTGATAGATTAAAGTGTGGAGGGAATGCTTTATTTTGATGTATATTTAGAGAGGTATAGAAAATAAGTGTGGGTTTATGTAGAACCAAGACAGTGAAATCTGAGGTAGGGACCTTATCTTTTCACTACATCCCTAGTGCCTAGCACAGGGCCTAGTACATATAAATTGTGTAATAACAATTGAACAAAATTGAAAGACCCAAGTCATTTTTGACACGAGCTTAATATTTTTAGCCTTTTTTTCTAAAAGGTAAATTTGTTTTCCATTATTGGTGCTTTAAACTTTTGGAAAAGATGGGGAATATCACTCATAATCTACCACCTAATACAAACACTCTTGCCATTTTGGCATATTTCCTTTTAGTCATTTTAATTTTATTTTCTTTCAGTTATTTATATATATCTATACATATATATGCATATATATGATTTTCTATGTTGCTAACAGTCATCATAATTTAAATTATTTTACCTTTATTTGACCAAATGACCCTTTAACATCGATCAGAATTAAGCATCACCCTTAATCACACATGTTTTTTTTTTTTTTCTTTCTTCACTCTATTTCATGTTCCCTCCCTCTGTTCCCTAAATCAAAACTCTCTAGGGTAGACTCTGTTGCCCACTGTTTTAGTGTTCTAGGGCTGCTATGGCAAAGTACAAACTAGGTGATTTAAAGAACAGGAATTTGTTGTTTCACAGCTCTGGAAGGTAGAAGTCCAAAATCAAGGGGATGCAAGGGGACCCCTTCTGAGGGCTGTGAGGCAAGGATCTGTTCCGGGCTGTCTCCTTGCCTTATAGGTGGCCGTCTTCATGTTCACATGGTGTTCTCCCTGTGTGCCCTATATGCATGCTCCTGTGTCTAAATTTCCCTTTTTTGTCATATTGGATGATGGTCTACCCTAATGACCTATCTTAACTTGAATACCTCTGTAAAGACTCTATCTCCATATACAGCCAAACTTTGAGATATTGGGGGTTGGGACTTCAACATATTAATGGGGGGGGGGTGCAATTCAACCCATTAACCTCCCACCTCTTTATATGAGGAAATTGAGGCCCCAAGCCAAGTAGCTTGAGATTTGAATTTAGGATTTTAAATGGTGCATTTTCATCATAGCCTGTTTCCTACTCATGAATTAAAATACCATGAGCAAGGGAAAAATAAGTGTCTTCTTTGATCTGAATTCGATGAGTGTGAGACAGTGTTTGATGGTTAACTGCTAAATTTAACTTAGTTTGACCAGTTGAAACCTGCATCATGATGTTTAAAAACCAGGTTAAGTACAGAACACTAGGCTTAGCTAAAATTTTTATTCCTATAAAGCATTTGTTAAGCTTGTGGCATAGATTGTTTCATTCTTATTAGAAAGTTCCAGGGAATATAGTGATCTATAGGCTCTACTGCATCCCAATAATCTTTGGAAATTGGACCACAATTCATAGCAAAACTAGTCAGTATTAGATATGGGTCATTGGTTTTTCTCCTGTTTTGCCATCTTTTTTATACACACACACACACACACACACACACACACACACACACACACACACACATTCCTTTTTTTAGATTTTGGTTTTCCTTCTCCTCTGTGAATGACTGTGGCAAACTACGTGCACATATGCCCTTGAACAAGTATGCCCTTGAACACCTATGCCCTTGAACACGTGTGCACGCGCACACACACACAAAGGCCCTAGGGAAGCCTAGAACCAGTATAGCAATAACCAGCACATGTAGCCAGCTAGTCCATGGTCTTCAGTGTGTCCTTTTCATTAGGAAGACAGAAGCCCCTGCCTGACCTGTTGAGCAGAAGGGATTGGACGGTGCCCGCTCAGCCTTCTCCAATATGGCATGTGGAAATGTCTCTAGCCTTAGTTTCCGCCATGGCTGAAATTGAAGCCTGTGAGTGGCGTCCCCTGGAGTTATGCAGTGTGAGGCCACCTGTGTCCCTTTTCCACTGAATACACTTCGGCAAACCACAACTTCTTTTCTTAACTTTCTTACATGAATAAAAAAATAAAGGGTTTGAACTATGATCACTGCACGTCCCATTGCTCTCAGGTCTGTGCTTTGTTCATTGTAGATGCTTAATAATTATTTATTGGAAAAAAATGAATGAAGAGAGAATGAACAAATACTATCATGGCACAGATATGAAGACTGACGTCAGTATGGGGTGAACCAAGGAAGTTCCAAGGGACATTCCATTCAAACCAGCATGAAGTGCTGAGAAAATCCTGTTATTTTTGTTTAGCTGGAGATAATCAAACATTGAAAAGACATTGGTATTTTTAAAACTACATATCCCATTGCCCTTCCCTGCTTTAAAGGAAGGGAAGAACTCTGACATGGGGACAAAGAACTGTCCTAGTCATTTTTCTTTCTTCTAATGTATTTTGTAGGGAAGATCATGAACAATAGCGATCGCTTCTATTAATCGTGTGTACTTTATATATGGTCCTGCCTCTGAACTTCACAGTAGCCTTTCAGGGTTCGTTGCACTAGCCCCATGTCGCAGATGGCCTAGAGAGGTGAGCGGCTTCCTCAGTGTCATTGGACTAAAAACAGGTAGATCCAGGCTTCAAATGCAAATCTATTTGACCCCAAAGCCTGTGTTATTTCTGATATCCATGTTTTTAATCACCCACTCAATTCTCATAGAAAAAGCTAAAGTCTTGGTGACTTTCTTAATACATGTTCAGTAAACTATATGTGAAATAAATAATAGATCTCTTTATGGGCCAAGATAACACTTGTCTCTCTCCTTCTTACACACCATCTGCTATTGATAATAGTAACATTTACTGAGTGTGTTCTGTGTGCCAGGCATCTTCACAGACTTTTATTCCTCCCACATCATTGTGAGAGGTTAAGTGACTTGTTTAAGGGGGAGACCGGGAGCCAGTATGTCTTACTCCAAAATCCACACGTTTGGAGGTGCTCCGCGCTGTTGCTTGCCGTTATAGCCAGCTGCCAACAGATAGATTGCCTCCTTCAGCAGTTTTATTCCAATCCAGACCTAGGTATGCACCTAAATTGTGCTGTGTGTTAAGGTAACCTGAGTCTGTGTAGGGAGACTACAGTGATCCGTTTCAGAGAGATGTTTAAAGCAGAGAGGGACCCAAGCCCAGACGCTCCTGGAGAGCAGGCAGTGTTTATTTGAGTTGTGCTGTCCGGGACCTGGCGTGGCGTCATGGCTGTGAGGGACCTTAATACATCTCATTCAGGGTGGATGGAGATGTGTCTAGAAATGCAGGAGGCTTTTCCTTGAGAGGGGGAGGGGGTTGGTCACACCTCAGTTAGCAGAGCCCGCTAACTAAAGCCCTCAGACCCCAGTCCATCTTCCACATGGCCACCAGAGTGATCTTTCTGAAACACAGCCTCACCATGGCCCGCCCTTCCTTCCTCTGACGTATTCACACCCAGAGTCTGCCTGTATCCAGCACTGTGCGGAGAATAAATATGAAACATTGGCCCTGCCCGCTAGGAAATCAGTCTTGTTTGAAAGCCACATGCACAAATCATAATTTTAGAGCCTATTGGAGATCATGGAGGCCGGTATTTCTTAGAGAATGTTCTGGAAAGCCCAGGTTCTTCTGGGATGTACATTTCCCTAGTGAAACTCAACAGTGAACTTTGATGAAGGCTCCAGCGTGAAATGTTCATGCTGAATCTGTTTTTGGATATGACCTAGTCCACCCTCCTCTCTTTAATAGATAAGGAGGCTCAGGGAAGAAAAGGGACTTCCTAAAGTCACAAAAGAACCCAATGTTGGTCTCCCAAGATCCAGCCCAGGACTCTTTCTGTTGCACAGAGGGCCTCCCAGTTTTACTCCCCACTCTCAGTGTCTGTCTTTAGACCAGGCAGACCTCAGGCACATATTTTCTTCTGTATCTTGAGACCATATGTTTCTCAGGCTTTTTTTCCTCTTCTATAGTCCTCTGATGTTTGATTTCTGAAATCATCCTGTTTCTTTCTTGAAGCCATCCTGGCAAAGATATTGGAAAGCTAAGTTCACAACTAGGCAGGAGAGGAGAACTTCAGGTTTGAGTCCTCATGAGGTCCCTGCAAAAGGAAGAAAGGTTTTTCTGTTGGGACAGGGAGCTCTTTTAGGGCAGGAACCCTGTTTTATTCATCTCAGTTGTTCCCATCCCCAGCACACAGTAGGTGCTCAGTAAATATCTGATATTCAATGTGGTTTAAAATTATGCTTATTCAGGGTATGCATGTGTAAATTGCATATTGTGTATATCATATATCAAATTTTTAAAGAGCTCTTCCATTAAACATGATAGTTTTTACTTTTTCAGAGCAGTGATTCCTAAATCACCTTGGGATAGAATCACCTGAAGGTTCTTATTAAAAAATAAGAATTCTCAGGCCCTCTCCCCAGAAATTCTGATTAAGTAGTTGAGTAGTTCTGGGAAGAGCCTGGAATTTTTTTTTTTTTTAAGTGCTTCTGATGATGATTAGCTAGATCTGAGAATCACTGTCCAGAGGATAACCTTGTTCATTATCCAATTTTATCCTTTAAGAAAGACATGAAAATAATCACTAGCCTTCAGAACTGGAAACTTTAAACAAACAAAAAACAGTGTGCTTAGGAGTATAGAA
Source organism: Cynocephalus volans (assembly GCF_027409185.1). NCBI lineage: Eukaryota > Metazoa > Chordata > Mammalia > Dermoptera > Cynocephalidae > Cynocephalus > Cynocephalus volans. The sequence goes on along the minus strand of NC_084467.1, from coordinate 47,750,955 downwards.
AAGATATATCCGGAAGAGTCGCCCAGTATACCTTGTGTCAGATCGCAAGGGGCGATGGAGAGAAATGATTTGCAAGCCTAATTAGACCTGCTCCCCAGTTCTGAAACCTGCAGCTCTAAGCCTCCTGCTAATTGGCAGTCCCTTAATAGATTAGGACTTGGCATCAGGTTTGCATGTTATTATAAACCACACACAGAAAAACACAGTGGCTGAGGAACTCCTGCCAAACCCAGGCCTGAGTTTTTGTGAGGCTTTTGATGTGCACTGGTCTTTCAGTATTTTGTATAGTCAGTGCACTGAATGGCATCAAACCATTTCTTTGGATAGGATTTGCGAAGGGCAAGTTTGTTGAATAATTAATTCCTCAAGACCGATTCTGTCATCTTGATGGACAAGCAGGAGCCCGCATATGCAGCTTTGCTCTCAGCAGTACTTGGAGTATGATAGGAGAGATTATTTCTCACGGATCCTGTCCTATTTCTGAGGCCACCCCCTCCCCTTAGGGCTTTGAGGGGGAAGGGAGGAAGAAGCACCTGCTGCACGGCAGGCTGTTTAACACACCGTCGCAGGAAGTCCTCATGGCAGCCCTTCCAGACCGCAGCACCCACTTTGCAGGTGAGGAAACTGAAGTCCTGAGAATTCACTAGTCTAGTGTCACACTGCCACAACTTGAGAGGTGGGAGGGACTTGAACCCAGGTCTGCTAATTCCGCACTGCCACCAAACCAAATCTTGAAAACCGTTTTATTTTTCTTGGTGCTCAGTTGATCAATACTAGCTGTGAAACAGTTTTCTGTGATTTACATCATGCATGGAGATACCTGTTTGCATCTGTGGCTGATATATGTATTGTAAGTGCTCCCCTCCCCCCTCACATTACATAGTAGAGTTCCCATTCTGAGATGAGGCTGCCCATGACAGTGCCACATTGTGCAGAGGGGTGGAAAGAGAGGCTGGAGACCAGACCGTGGCTTTGCAAGAGAGACCATAGACCTGCTGGCTCCCAAAGGCACGGTCAAGGATTCTTCAGGCCTTTGGGCAATTCCAGGGGCCTTGCTCTCCCCTCATGTCCTTCCAATTAGATTGCAGTTGAGGATCCTTCCATTTATTTTCAAGTCCACTGCCACAAAGAGCGAGCTGTGGTGGAAGCTGAGATTTCCATGAAAACCTTCCATTTCTCAGGCAAACATACCAGGCAGCTCTCCTGGCGATACCATGGTGAAGGGGAATAATGTTATTTGGCATTTCGCCCTTTAAAAAAGTGTATGTGGGGGGTGTGGGGGGAGGAGGAGGATGGGCAGAGAGAACAGTGGGGGCTTTGTAATTTACTGCAATAGAGGGGGCAGGTGGGCGGGGCCATAGGGGAGGAGGGGTGTAGGCTACTCCCTCTTGGGCCTTGCTGCCCTCTTCTCCCCCTCTGCCTGATTCACACATTTTGAGAGGCTGTAAGGGGGAAGTTGGGGAGTTTTTATGTTTTGATTTGGAAGAAGGACTCTAGACATTCTGTCCCTCCGAGGGAAGCTGGCTCCTTGCTGCTTTGCAAGGATTAAGGGCCTGGCTTCCAGAACCATTGAAGAAACATGGTAGTAACTACCCTTTTTTCCCAACAGCTGAGAAATGCATCACAGAGCAGTGGCTTCCTGGAGTGTGTTGGCAAAAGAGCCTCTCTCTGGAACAATAGGGTTCCTATAGCAAACCACCTAGGAGTTATTCACTGCAGCCAGTTCTCCCACGGGTATCTGAATGCCTATATTTTGTTCCCCTTCATGGTGGGGGAAGGGGCGGCCCTGCCAGAGCAACTGAGGGTGGCCCTAGAGCACCTGGATCTCCACCCACAGGAAGAGGGCCGGCCAGTTTATGAGAGGTACTCCTTCTCAGTTCCAGTCAAAAGCACCTGAAGATAGAAAGTGTTGATGGCTGCATAGTTACATAGAAAATGTAATGGAAAGTCAGCCTGACTCAGCTCCGTTCCCTGACCTGCTGCTCTGCGACCTTGTCTCTGATCTTCAGTTCCAGCCTTTGTAAAATCAAGGTCACACTGCTTACCTGGAAAGGATTATTGGGTGGGATAAAGGAGGTACAGCTATGAAGCGCCTAGAACAGTATCCTGTTTGCAGCAATAGTAATGTTAATTCTCACCTCCCTCCAGCCCACCCTCCACTTTTGCCAATCCTCACTACTTTGAGCCAAGAGTGGCCAGGCTTCCTCTTAGTTTTTATCTGAAGGTCTGCAGTGTGCTTCTCAGTTATCCCAGATGGGACTGGGGTAGGCGGGGAAGCCTATCCTTCCTATAAGGATGCTGTGGAAATGAAGCCTTCTAGTTTACAAAATATATCCTTGGATAAAGACAAAAACTCTTAAAATTAGAAAGGTCCATGAGACACCTGGTGAAACCACCCCTTTCACTTTGCACATGAAGAAAAAGAGCCCGAGAAAGCAGAAGTGAAATTGCGGTCTTTGATCACACGGTTAGTTAGCAGCAGAACTTACACTGAGAAACACTGGTTATTATTACCAGTTACTGTTGATGACTGTTTGTTTTTTAACATCATGTTGGCAACAGAAACTTAACTAATTCTCCCAAACTCACTTGTCTAATCTTATAGATATCAGAGATTTCTTCACTGAACCAAAAACTGGTACTGAATTATCTTACCCTCCAGGATATTGGCTGAGCTGACACAGCCCAGATCACTTGAGACTCCTATTACTCAGTAGGAAAAAGGTTGACTAATTTGCTAGAACAGACATACAAAGTAGAATGCCTCCAGTAGATGTATTTGGCTTCAACTTATTTCATTTTACAAGTAATCCTAGTGATAATTAAAGTGGAAACTATTTCCCAAGTAAGAAAATTCTTCTGGATTTAATAATGTTTTGAACTGCCACTTTCTGTTTTAGCATGCATCTTTTCAGCATCTATGCTTTAGGAATTAGATGGGATCCCTCAAACTGCTTTTCTCACTTTTTCCTTAGGATTAAAAGTTGGGTAGTAGGGGGTGACGGTTTAATAAAACAGCAGTTGTGTTTTGTTAACTTCTTGGAAAAAAAACTTCTCAGTTCTAGACTTTTTTTTTTTTTTTTTTTTTGAGTATAAACTTAAGTACATCATTAGCATTCAAATGACAGCAAGGAATCTTTGCAATGCATCTCTTGGGCTAATCAGTAAACAGGTATCAGTAAACAGTGTGCTGACTGGCTGCCGGGTTGTGTGTAGAAGGGTGTCCTCAGTGTTCTCATTTTAGTAATGCCTCTATGGGAGTTCCTGTCATGCTGCTTATCAGCATGTCCCCAGAGTGTGCATTCTTAGAGGGCAGGAACCTCATCTTACTAATTTCTGTAGCCCATAATTCTCTCTGGGAGGAGTTTCCTCCTTCAAAGCAGCTTTTTCTCCCTCACTTTCTTGCCACCCAGTGCCATTTGGAAAACTCAGTGGAGCATGGACCAAGACTTAGATGTCTGGGAAAAAAGTAGGAGCTGTACTTTAATCAGGTGTTTTGTAATACCCTTCACTCCCTGGATACTTCTAAAATGAAAATGTAGCCTGTAAGGACAGCACTAGAGAGGAAATCAAGTATGAATTAAAAAGTGATTAGTGAGTGTTTAGGCAGAAGGTCAAAGGGATTATTTTGGACTTCAAACTTTTCAGCTTTCAGGGCTTGTATTCAGTTACAAAATTACATCCCTGAATTATTTGTGCAGGTGGCAGCTGTCAGATTTGAAGAAGGTTTCTGTGTTTTACAAGCGGGACATTGACAGGGCTGGGAATGGGGACTATGCTCCTGGGGTGAGGGTTGTCTTATCCGCAGCACTCTGGAATGGCTCCAGTCTTGCTCAACATGAGTGACAGCCCTTGTCGGAGCTGACACAGCCCTGTCCAGGTAAGTCCTGCCACCTTATTGAGGAAACCAGTCAAGCCAGTTGATTGGCATCATGTAAACAGCCAGATAGTAGATTTTCAGGACTGGGAAGGAAGAGAACTAACCTCTGTTAAATACCTACCATATGATATTCATCCTCACAGCTCTTCAAAGTGGGTATTGGCACCTGCTTTTTACAGTTGAGGCTCAGAGAAGAGTGAAGCAACTTGCTGAAGATCTCATAGATTGTAAGTGGCAAAACTTGTTTTCAAACCCAAGTCTGAATTGCCTTCTTGAGATCTGTGCTCTTCTTCCTCTCACTTGGAGCTTTCTTTAGGGCAGAGATTCCCAAGAGGGTCTTAGCAAATGGGTTAGGGTTGTGCTGAAATTGATCCCTTACCCTTGGGGCAGCTGGCAGGGTGGGGCGTGGCTACTGAATCACTGAACAACAACCTGCTCGGCTTGTCTTGGAGTGCCCTGCAAAGTATTTTCTAATAGTTTCACTGCATGGAAAAGGCTGGGAAGCTGTGAAGAGTAAGGGTCTTAAAAGTCACCCACCCATCTGAGACTTGAAACCCGTTAGGTTCCCCATAAATAACTCCTGATGGAATTGTTCACTGTTTATTATGAGATGTAGTATTGTGTTGTTTGGGGGGATTGCATTAGAAAAACAGGATTGAGGATGTGGGCGAGATTAGATTAAGATGCAGAAGGGGGAAAAAAGGATCCACGAGCTATAGAGTATTTTTTTTTTTTTTTTTTTTGTCTTTTTCGTGACCGGCACTCAGCCAGTGAGTGCACCGGCCATTCCTATATAGGATCCGAACCCGCGGCGGGAGCGTCGCCGCGCTCCCAGCGCCGCACTCTCCTGAGTGCGCCACGGGCTGGGCCCTATAGAGTATTTTTGATGGGGAGTCAGATCTTCTGAATTTTGGTTTGTTTCTTATACATCTCTTCAATACGCACTTGTTGAGCACCCACTATGTGCCAGGGATTAATGACATATGAGTCCTTCTGATGAGACTGACAACTAGTGAGGAAACTTGTAGGAAAGGAGTAATTACAGCCCTAGAATGTGGTGGGTCTCAGTCTTTCCATCTGTTAAATGGAGTAAATGACATCTAAGATCTCTTATAGTTCCCAAATTTTATCAGCATGTTGCTGACATGTGCCTAACTCCATTTGGAGTAAGATTCATGATACCAACAAATATCTGATGGGTCTAAATTCTTAACTCTCTTCTCACCTGGCTTTTACTCCTTAGAGTTAATGAGCTTCTATCAGAAAGAGGCTTTCTGCTTTTATTTTAGGCAACTATTGCCTTTTAAAAGCAGAACTCTCTGATAATCCTATTTAGTATCACATAGAGAGGTATAAGTTGGATCCACACATGTCTTCGGAAGCACAACCATGTAATTTATTAAGACACATTGTTTACCTGGCTAGTAAAGTAGGTGTTCATTCTGGCCCAACTACTAACCTCATGGGGTAAACTTGCTAAGGACTTGGCTTCAAACCCTTGTTCCTTTCAGTAACTGTGACCTTTGGCAAGTCACTTAGATTCTGAGCCTCAGTTTCCCATATCTAAAATGCAAAAATTAACTGCTTTGCCCTGGTGACTTCACATAATCCTTGGATTTATAATTGAACACTTAGATAAGAGGCTCAATCTTGGATTAAGATTAACACATGTACATAAACACATATACACACATACCCACGTCTAATGTGGTCATTACTTAGTGTGGAAGACATTGTTGAATCAAGAGTTATTTCTGCTTTATAGATTGATCCAAGGACTCCCTTATTCTCTAGAGCAGGGATAGAAAAGTCAAATGTCTACAGGGCCAGGCAGTTAAAGTAAATGACTCAAGTAGACCAGGTGTAAGAAAATTGACAGTCCAACCAAATTACAGCTAGATAGAAGGAATAAGATTTAGTGTTCCATCGCACTGTAGGGTGATTATAATTAACAATAATTTACTGTATATTTTCAATTAGCTAGAAGAGAGGATTTTGAATGTTCCTAACACAAAGAAATGATAAATGTTTGAGTCAATGTAGGAAAAAAAAAAAAAGATCAGTGGTTGCCAATGTTTCAGGGGTGGGTGGGAGGGATGAATAGGTAAAGCACAGAGGATTTTTAGGGCATCAAAACTATTCCATATGACACTATTGGTGAATACAGGACACGCACTTGGCAAAACCCATAGAACTGTGCAACACAAAGAGGGAACCCTAATGTAAACTTTAGTTAATAATAATGTATCGATATTGGTTCATAATTGTAATAAATACGCCACACTAACATAAACTGGTAATGACAGGAGGAGCTATGTATGTTGGGGTGGGGGGTACATAGACTGTCTGTACTTTGTGCTCAGTTTTTCTGTAAACCTAAAACTGCTATAAAAATAAAGTCTATTACTTAGAAAGAGAGAGAGAGAGAGAGAGAGAGCAAGCAAGCAAGCAAGCAAGAAAGAAAACAAGCTATCTGACAGTACAAGCTCGAGAATAGCAACCGACATGTCAGGGAGTGCCTTAGTGTCAGGGAGACAATAGGGGATGGTGGCCCCTGGAAGACAGTGTCCCTTCTGAAGGAAGGGAGCCCTGGTTATCACTGCCTGAATTTCCACAAGTGTGAGAACTAGTTTAGCAAGCTGGGAATCTGGATGTTATGTGAGACTGCCCTTATTAAACGTTAATGACTAATTTAAAAATTTTTCAACCCTGGGTGGGACCAATAGAACATCTCTGCAGGCCAGATTTGGCCGTGGGCTGCCAATTTGTGACCTTTGACCTAGAATTTAAACCATGTTGCTTGATGGGGTACCTTGGATTGCCCTGATGCCTTGGATTGCCTATCAACATGCTTTTGTTCTCACAGGGCCTCTTCATTTTTGGCCCTGCATCTGGCTCCAGTCTGGCTTTTGGACTATCTCGAACTTTGGCCCTCCCAGATGTCTGATGTGCTGCCAATCCACATGTTGTTTATTCTACTGCCGTGTGAACGTGGTAGTTTGAGTACACCTGCATAACATGGCTTGGATGGGAGTACACATGCTGACGAATGAATGTTTAACTATTGGAAAAATAAAAAGAAATGTTTTTTCTTTACTCATTATTGACTTGCCTCTCACACAATCTTGTGTGATCTTTTGAGAATGTATGGCAAGGTTCCCGCTATATTTCTTCTCTGCTTCAGGGTGCCAGGTCTTGCTAACCACTGACAAAGCCCCATCTGTTTACCCAATCCCAAGAAGTCCCTGGAATTATAGGATTTTGTGAGCATGCTTTTCCCTTGGGATCAGATTGCATTTGAGAAGTGGCTAGTTGGCCCATGGCTATTTGAATGAGCTTTTGACAAAACTCTGATTACATCTTACCCCTGCATAAAAGCTTTTGGTAGCTCCCTTTATGTACAGGAGCAAGAACTGACATTTATTGAGCCAGGCAATTACTGGATATTTAATAAACTGTGTCTTCATTCATTAGTCTTCACAGTCAACTCTGTACGTTGGAAACAATTATACAAAAGTCTAACTGTACAATGATGAAAATGAAGTTCAGAGAGGTAAAGTGACTTGCCCAAGGTCATACAGCAAGCGTGGCAGCTAATAGAAGTAGGATATGAAATTCTATCTGCCTGACTCCAAAGTTCATGAATAAGTTAGAAAAAAGAAAGAAGCAACTAACCCTGCCAGAGTGGGTTACATGGCTAAGTGAATTCTTTGTAGAAGAGATATTTATGTCTTGAAGGTTAAGTAGGAGTTTGACAGTGGTACTTTCATGTGGATGTTAAAAACATTACTTCACAGAGTTGTTAGGAAGGTCAACTGTGAGTATTGATGTAAAAACTATGCAACTCTATGTACTCCAGTGATTCTTTCTCTGTCCCAATTCTGGGCAGCCATATTGTTAGTGAACATATTTGGGTTACAAAGGAGACTGAGGCAGAGAGAGAGTGGCTGGATCTGTATAACTCCATCTCAATGTCTAAGGAGGAGCCTTGGTTTCTGTCCTTGTTCACAGCCAACATAAACTTTCAAGAGCTTTGTAGCTGACTTTCTAGATTGCTAATATCTGCACAGATATAGTTCATGTGTACTTAGCAAGAAAAGCTAACTGGCCCCTTCTCTGAATGAACTTTAGAGTCAGACGGTTCTATTACATACACTGTTTATGCCTCTTAGCAGAGTGGACACTGAGACAAATTACAAACTGTCTGACCTTCTGTTCTTTGGCTATATACTAAAAATTAATTTAGAAGATTGTTTTGAGAGTTAAATCAGCTAGTGTATCTGAAGCTCCTGGCACATAGTAGGTGCCCAGTGAATGTGAATTTACTCCCATCCTTATTTAAAAGAGGGACTTGAAAGAGAAGAAAGAGGTCTTGGGATGTGCCTCAGCTTTACCTGGGGTGAAGGGTTTGGGTAGTTGTATTCTACTGGAAGTAAAATATCTCATTTGTGAAATACATAACGGTGACAAAAGATGTTTGGAGGAGCTCTCTCAATGAAAGGTATGAACCATAGGTTGCTGGTCAGTTTGTTTTATTTTGAGGTGAATGTGGCAACACTTGAAAACTACAACTGAAAAGGCCAAAACAGCCAGAGCTGGCTGTTTTAAGGAGGCTGGTATTAATTATTTTAAACAATGAAATATTTTCATTGTAAGCACTTTCAAATAAGAAAGGCCATCCAAAGTTCTTTTTAACACCCATGATTAAACCAAATAGAGGTTGCTCATTGCTGTGGAACCCGGGACTTTCTGAAGGTGGGGAACTCAAAAGCAGTGTGGTGGTACCTGTTCTTCCTTACGTCTCCAGCACCTAACATGGTGCCCAATACTCAGGAACTGTCCGTACGTGTTTGCTGATCTGGGCTAAAGACCTTGGACCTGGGGTCAGGAAACCCAAGCACCAGGACTAGATCTGCCATCAATCTTCTTTTTGTGAAGAAAGAGCCTGAACTTTCCAGTACTAGAGAATGAGCATTTGTCAAGGAAGACCTCTAGACCCAGAATATTGCATGTTCCCACCAGCGAGCAGCAAGTGTTTTTCATGGCAGCCCGTTTCAAAGGTGGAAGGAGGTTTTCACAGTAAACGTAGTTTTGTCTTATCTGGATTGTGTCCAGTCTAAAAATCTGGACAAATATCATAAACCAAAGAAAGTTTGTACACTTCTAAGACCAGTAGCAATTAATTACTTTAAATAGAAACCCTGTCACTTACCAGCAACATAAATATTTATATTTTGAACCTCTAAGTAGTAGTTGGGTTGACCATTCTAGCCTTAAGTGATTGAAAAAAAAAAAAAATCAGTTGGTTATGTTTTAACAGGGAATACGTTTATAAATAAAGGGAGGGTCAGGTCATAGAGTAAGAAAACATGAAAAACAGACCTAAGTTTTACTCCCAGTGACCAATTTATTCTTGGGGACCTTGGACAAGTTATAAAACTTCTGGCCTCAGTTTTCTGTTGGGTACAAATGGAAATAATAACCTACAACTTTTTATAGCTATTGTGGAGATTAAATAAATTAATTCCTAATTAAACTCTAAACTCCCTGGAAGTAAAAGTGTCTTCAATTTATATTTCTAATACCTGGTCCAAATTGGCGCCATTTGCTAGCTCTGCCCTTTACATTTCTGATCCTCAGTTTTTTCATGGGTAAAGTCGGTAGAACAGCACCTACTTACAACTCCACACTGCAGGTGAGATTGGGTTGCTGTCATAGCGTCCTAATAGCTGCCTGATTTGAGCAATTATGCCATACTGGCTGCCTACACATAGATTCTGCATCCAGTATTATTTTGTGCGTATGCGTGTAGGCTTTCTGCAGATGTTACTTGAATTATCACTCTCTCAGATCCTGGTAACTACAGATGGGTTTTAGTGGGAAATTGGACAATTCTGGAAAAGGCACTTGAAAGACTTGGTATATAGGAGAGACGGGAAGCCCTCCCCAGTGCTCTGATTTTGGTCATGCAAAAGTGCAGTGATTTCTCCTTCACCGTCCCACCCCCACTCTCTAACTACCCTCACCAGGAGCTTTCTAAAAAGCACTTTGAGAGAAGGAGGCTGTGTTTAATTTTGTGCAAACGTGAAACTGTGGCTGCAGGGAGCAAGACTATGGGGCTGGGTCATTTTGGTAACACTTCTCACATGACTTTATCAATGGGTGGGCCACGGAAACTTATCCTTGTTTTTTTACACCCCACCCCCAAACCACCCAACCTGCCCAAGTGTTAGTTTTTCAAAGACTGAGAAATATCAAAGGTCTGAACGCAACACAGGGGCCTTTTTCTTCATGCTTTGATTTTCTGCCCATTAAGTGTTTGTCAGTGAGTTCGTATTTCGCCTCCTCTGCAGCCTACACATCCCAAGAAGTCCCTGGAGGTATAGGAAGTTAATTGATCCTTAATTAAAAGGAGGAAAAATGCTTGAGTCTGGGTCTAGAATCACCAGATGTTTTTTTTCTTTTTTTTTAGTCCTGCTAAAAATCTCGTAATGCACCTTTTATTATGGACAACTCTAAATTCCAGGATATTAGTTTCAGAGTTTGGATTAAATTAGATGCCTAGCACGTGTGTGGTACATAGTGAATGCTCAGTGAACATTAGCCAGTGCTGTTGTCTTGACTGTTTTGAACGGTGCCTTTTTTTTTTTCAGAGGCCATGCGATTTGCTGAGCTTCAATTAATTCACTAATACTCATAGGTACTTCCTTCCCTCTGTTTCAGTGATTCACTTACTTTAGGAAGCACCCAAGATTTAGAGTCAGATCATTTGAACCCTGTCCAGTTCCATCACTTAACTTGCAGAGTGACTCTTTATCTCTTTGAACTTTTTTTTTTTTTTTTGTATCTCTTTGAACCTTAGCGTGGCTTACCATATTAGTTTTATAACTGTTTCTCCTGTTAGCCTTTGGGCCACTGGAAGGTGGGGATTTGGGCTCCTTCATCTCAGTAGCCAGTCAGTGCCTAGACCATAGGAGGCAGCCAGGTTTGTCAGACTGCAATAGCTTATGTGAAGATTCTCAACAGAGTTTGGGCACATAATAGTTGTTTGGTAAATATTAACTATTATTATTCTCTGTGCTATTTTTCTCTTTCTTTCTTCATTGTCTGCTTGTATGCAGGATCTTCAAAAAGTTGATGGAAAGATTTATATTATCTTCCAGTTCTATTTTTCCATGAACTTTTTGTCGTACCCTTGAATATCTCTTCCAGCTCTGTAGCAAAGGTTAAAATTGTATTCCTATACAGTAGTCCCCTCTCATCTGCGGTTTTGCTTTTTCTGGTTTCAGTTACCCAAGGTCAACCACGGTCAGAAAATATTAAATGGATAATTCCAGAAATAAACAATTCATAAGTTTTAAATTGCTTGCTGTTCTGAGTAGCATGATGAAATCTTGCACCGTCCTGCTACGTCCCGCTCTGGACGTGAATCATCCCTCTGTCCAGCATCTCCACACTGCATACGCTCCCTGCCTGTTAGTCACTTAGTAGCCGACTCGGTTATCAGAAAATTGGATTGTTGCAGTATCACAGTGCTTGTGTTCAAGTAACCCTTATTTTACTTAATAATGGCTCCAAAACACAAGAGGAAAGAGACTGGCAATTCGGATAAGCCAAAAAGAAGCTATAAAGTGCTTCCTTTAAGTGAAAAGGTGAAAGTTCTCAATAGGGAAAGAAAAAAAAATCATGCTGAGGTTGCTAAGATGTATGGTAAGAACCAGTCTTCTATCCTTGACATTGTGAAGGAAAAAGAAGAGATTTGTGCCCAGTATATACAGGGTTTGGTACTGTCCTCAGTTTCTGGCATCCACTGGGGGTCTTGGAACATATTGGATAGGAGGGGACTACTGTAATAGCCATCAGTTTTGTGATGCCAGTAGTAGAATCCCTAAACTGCACTGATTTTTCATGAGTGTACTTATCTCCTTGGCTCCAGGAACCTCTCTTACTCATATAACTCAAGCCTCCCATCCTCCGTGGGACACCGTTAGTGTCCCTAAAAGTATGGTTTTTTGTGCCCTTGCTGTATTCCACACATACGTCAGCCATCACACTAGAAATATTTTAGTGCCCTTGTTTTTGTGACTTTGTTACAACAGTAATAACTTCTCAAGGGCAGGTAGTATGATGTATTCACCTCTAGGGTCCCAGTGTCTGGCACTGGGAATTTTCTTGAAATAAGATGAGAAGGGACTATAGTGGCTGGTAATGAAGATGGTGCCAGTGTTGGGAAGGGAGACCCTGTTCTGGAGAAGAACCACCTCTTCTCTGTGTCCTGGAGAAGCAGTCACGGTATTACATCTCTTGAGGACTAGCTGCCCAGTTGGGGGAATGTTTATGCTTTTCCCATCAATGGAAGAGAATATGTGGTTACTCTCTTCCTGGAATAAAGTCAAGATTTGACTGGCATTACCCCAATAATACCGCAAGTTTGTAGGGGAGACAGAAAAAAACATTGGATTTTCTCAATGCTCTCTCCACGCTTTTCACGAAAATAAACAGAATATATTCAGATCCAACTTCTCGTCTGTCTGTGGTCATAATCCACATAATCAGAACCGGAAACCTTCCCTAAGCCATAGGCAAAGAAAGAAGAAAAAGGAATTGGATTATTCCCAGTTTAAGAGAGGGCAAAGGCACTGACCAGACAGATTTTCTTTTCTAGCCATCTCTATGGGACTTTTTGTTCCTTTTCCCTTTTAACATTTACTGAGTATCAACAATGTGCTCCAGACTCTGTGCTGACATTACCCAGTGGGGTTGCTTTGACTTTCTTCCAACTAAATCTTCCTGGGCTAATTTTGATTATCCATTTCTCTCCCTACTGGATTGTAAGCTCCCTGAGAGCAGAGTCTGGGTCATCTTTGTATTCCTTGTACTTGATATGCATAGTTAGACTCAATAAATATTTGTTGAATAAATAATGACTGAATACGTTAGTTTATTGTATCATCACAACAATCATGAAGTTAACTTCACTCTTCCCATTGAACAGATGGGAAAGGGAGTTTTGGAGATGTGAGATGAATCGCTCAAGTCGTAGGAGCAGAGTCGAGATCATTAATCCAGTCCTGTCTAACTCCAAAGCTCTTTTATATGTGTTTTATTGTCCTCAGGAACATGTTTTACAGGCCTATCATGTGAACACTATTAAAAATAGAAGCTGGAGGCCTAAGAGTGTAGTACAAATGTAGGGAACTCAGGGTCTGTTCCTTTACAGAGTTTATTAGCAACGCTTTGGCTCCTAGGCACCATAGAGGCTGCAGCCAGGCCCGGACTCGAAGCTAAACATTTTTATCACGATGTGTGGAACTTTCTAAGTGGACTATTAATATTGTACCGCTGGCCCCTCAGCTACATTTCATAGACTACTTGGTCACATTTAAAAATGTTTAGGCAGGAGAATGAAGACTCTTCAGGCCCATATGATATCTCTTCTCTTCCCCTCGACTCAAAAATATCAGCTGACTGTTCTTGTAATTTCTAAGCCAGGACATTTATCCACTGCCTCCCCCTGACCCCTCTCCTCCACTGCAGAGACAGAGTTTCAAAAGCTAATGGCTATTGCCTTCCAGGGACCCTCTGTGTTTACTTTGAGAAGGTCAGGCACAATACTGTGGTGTGTTGCTGTTATTTCTTTTCAAAGCACCAGTATGAATTTGATAAAGTAAATTGTTGTTCTAGCAGGAAGCAGTTAGGGGTCACAAAATAAATAGCCGTAGAATTCAAATAAATCCAAAGAATAAAACCAAATAAATCCATGTGTGTATGCACAGTGATACATAAATACACTTTTTAGAAAGTGAGCATTTTTATCGCTGCTGGTCTGAACCAAAGTAATTGAAAAATTGTGGAGTTCATGGTACACTTTTTTTAGACACAGTCTGGGGCTTTGAGCAACATGACATGAATTTAATTCTTTTTGAAAAACATGAAAATGGAATTTTATCATTTAAACAACCACTTATCTTGGGATTTTTCAGCTAATGAAATTCACATTTGGATGAAACCAATTTGCAAAGTTAAATTAATTAGGGATTTAGGCATGGGGGCGGGGAGGGGTTGGACTAAGGGCCCTGAATGAACTAAATATTCTCTCTGAATCTCTCTCCTCTCCACTTAAAGATGGGCGATAATAGTATTTAAATGGTGTTGTAAAATGACCTCTCAGGATTATTGAAAGATTCAGTGAAAAAATGAGTAGAAAGTATCTAACACATTGTTGGTGCAGAGTCGATGCCACTTTTACCAAGAAGTTTTTGTGGTCTTCCCTAGTCCTGAGATCCAGTAAAAGTTCTTTTGCTTTATGAGGTAGCATTGGATCTTGGGATTATACTTGGGTAGTAGGCGAGGAAGAGGTATTTCAGTCTAAGAGAATAGCATGAACCAAGACAGGGTCTCTGTGTATGTTTTTATGGAGGGTGTGTGAAGGGGAGCAGCAGACCTTGAAGCTCGAGAGGAGAGGTTCGGGTTATGGGGGGCTCCTAAGGTCATTCTTATAGACTTTATCTTCCCATGTGCAATGGGGAGCCATTGAGGAGGCTTTAGCAAGGCTGTGACATGCTCATGGTCAGAGCCCTTCAGGAAGTACACGGAGGATATGTACAGGAGCAGTGGGGGCTAGGAGACTGATTAGGAGGCTGTTGTAGTGTTCAGGCAAGAGTTACTGCGGGCCCTTGCTTTTTGCCTCAGGGTTTTGAAGGACTTTTCCTGGCATTGATGGAATCCGTTTGCCATGACCTTTGAGAGAATGACATCTGAGCTGGCCACTGATAACCAGCAGCAGCTGCAAGAGCTGTGTGCTGCTCCCAGGCTCCCCTGGGCTCCTCTCTAGGGCTGCAGGCAGCAGGGCTGAGCTCAACTCTGCTCAGTCTGGTCAGTTACTCTTTGGACAGTGAAAGTGGCATTCAGGGGGCAACTTCTATGTGCCAGGCACTATGCTGGAGGTTTTCCGTGCTTTGATCTCCTGTAGCCATCACCACAACTCACTTTATTTTGGGGAAACTGAGGTTCAGGAGATGGAGTGAGAACCAGAGGTCATGCCACTAGAAAGTGGTGGATCTGGGATTCAAATCCAGGTTATCTGATTCTAGGGCCTTCTCTACTCTATACAGCATAGACTTAGGATGAGCTTCTCAAAGAGGAAATGGTTTAGACCTAAGGAATGAGTGCCCTTGGAGGCATAATGGGGTGTCATAAGATTTGGGACTGTGTTAGTAATTGTTGTGAATTGGGCTTTAATTTTTAACAGGGTATTGTAGAGCAGTGGAAAACCCCTGCCCTGGCTCTTCCATTGCCTTGCTCCGAGCTCCGGGGCAAGAGAAGAGGATGATGTCATGCCCCTGGCTTTTTCCCCAAAAGAAGGAAAGGGGATGCATGTAGTGCAAGCTCGACAGGCTGTAGATTCCCACAAATGAGAGGAATTAACATCACTGTCAGTGTGATTCGGGGTGGCCTTTGCCTCAGGTTGTTCCTCTTGGGCTTCCTTGCACTGATGTTTTCTCCTTTCTTCTTTTTCTTTCTGGTGTATGCCGTGGTTCCACCTTGACCAGCGGGCCTGCCCTTCCTCATCATCGAGACAAGCACCATCAAGCCTTACCACCGAGGGTTTTACTGCAATGATGAGAGCATCAAGTACCCGCTGAAAACTGGAGAGACGATCAACGATGCCGTACTCTGCGCTGTGGGCATCGTCGTTGCCATCCTTGCGGTCAGTGCCCAGACCCCGCCATGCTCGCCCCTGTCTTACCGCCTTCTGGATTCTCATATTGAGAATATCTGAGCCAACAGAGACTTGTGCCAAGGAGAATTTCATTTGATTAATACTATTTATTTCATGAAGTTAGTGTGAGCTAAATACATGCTAAGCACCCCTTCTGAAAATATTTTACATACATTAAACTCACAACAGTCCAATGAGGTCTAGACATTGTCCTATCTTTCTTTTACAAATTAAAAGACTGAGGTCCACAGAGTAAAAATAATTTGCCCGAGATTACTTGGTTACTAAGGTGTAGAGTTGAGATTTGAAACTAGTTGTCTCTTACCCCAGAGTCTGATCTCTGAGCCACTGTACTTTGAAGTTGAGCCCCAGAAAGGGGGAAACACCTTGTCAGTTATCACAGTTATTTTCTGTGTTCTTTCCACACCATGGCTGTACTGCTGTAATGGTGATAATGCCACTCATCTTTTTTGGCATTTGTTTACTTCTCTTGGCCCAGTGGCTGTGGTGCCAAGGTAAATAGAACTTGGGATCCAGAGAAATACGTTCTAGACCTGGCCCTCTGCTCACAAGCTGTACATCTTTAAAATCAAGGCTGACCATCTTGCTTCTCTGCATTGCAATAAGGAGTAAAATAGATCATGAATATCGAACTATGTTGCAAATTCTTAATTGCTGAGCAGGTTACTCATAGGCAGGAGTAAAGTCCAGACTTACATGTCTAGGTCTTCCCCTAAATGGTGAAGCCCTCATTGAGGATATTGCAAAATGTGCCATGGACTTTGACAGGGTCCAGAAATATTTTGAGAATTGGAGTATGGCCTGCTGGGGCCCTACTTGGAAGGTCACCACGCCGCTTTAGATGTGTCCATTTGGGGTAGGGAAGGGAGAGAGTAATTGCAATCCAGTCTTGGAATTTGTGAGTCCTACATTCATTCCCACAGCCGTTCATTCCTTACCTCCCGTATTTTCTAAGTTTGTTCTTTGCCCTGGAATCACTGCCATGTGGGTGCAAGGGACAGGCATCATGTCCACCAGGATCATAAATTCTCTTTTGTAGTTTCTGAGTTGCCTTTCTGTTGAACATAGCCTGAAACTTATCTTTGGCCTCTATTAAAAAGCTGAGAAAAAAGATAGTTAATGTTAAGAACACTAAATGTGAAATATGTGCTATTGTCCCCATTATACAGATGGAAAATCTGAAGCTCAAAGGGGTGAAGGATATGCTCAAAGTCTACAACTAATAAGCCTGTGCCTGGCTTATTTCAAAGCCCCCTTAGATCTTGTAGACTGACGTTTCAGGATGGCTGACTGATCCAAATGAACTGCTCAAGGGGATAGGCAGTTAGCTTATCTTGCCTATTCTGGATCAAATGTGAGCTGCTGATATTATGTGAACCACATTTCATGAAGTTTTTCTTTTGATTGGCCCAATCTAGGGGTTGGTTGTAAACTTTGAGACCCCTCTTTGTTTTTTAATAACATCGTAAACCAGGCACACAATCAACAGTTTGAATTTGGGGAGGGGGAAGGGAGGCTGGTAGAATTCTTTCCAACCTTTAAAAGAAAACAGTCCATTTGGCAACTGTAGTAGTTTCTTAAAGGTGGACTAAGGATCTTTGTGTTCAAAAACTGAAAAATGAAAGGGTAATTTTACTATTTGCTCCAAATTGACAGTTGTAGGATTGAGTTTTCTAGGAAGAATGGCTTTTCCTGAAAAAGGCATTTGTCAGGGAAGCCAGACAGTTGCACAGTATCTTTTACTGAGGTCTGAACAGGTGTTTTTGGCAGTTGGAGGAGCTGTTAATTGAATGCTTTGAGGGACACTGTAACCTAGAAGTGTGATGGATAAGAACAGCACAGGGACAGGAACATCATGTGCCTTCACTCTCTCTACATGGGATTATTTCTGGCTTGCCGAGCAGGTGCTCCTGGGCACACGAGGTGGAAAGAGACTACTCTTTAGAGTATCTCCCTGGTGTGTGAATTAGGTGAGTCATTGGTTCTCTAACCCTCATTTTCCTCATCTGTAAAATGGGAATGGCGTTTGGGTTCCCTCAAGGGGATTGCTGTAAGAATCAAATGCTGTCATGCCTGGAAACTCACTTTGTGGCAAAGGCCTAGGTGGAATGTGCAGAGTCTTTTGATAGGCGTGGTTCTAGGTTTCTGACCTGACTCCAGGATGGGCAAAGGAAAATGCTAAAGTGGCTTCTTTGGGGGCCATGCTTTTCTGCCCATGCTTTCTTCTCCAAGCAAAGCTCCTGGTCAGCAGATCTTCCCCTTCTGCTTACAAGTCCAGCCCTTTCCTCCTCAAGAGATACCAGCATTTCTAAGAAAAATCTCCTTTTGGGAGCTTGGTTGTGGCTTGCTCCTTTTTCCCTGTCATGTTGATGTTTTAATTAAAATGCTCCCTGACCTCTCAGGTTTCCTTGAAATAGTCATGTGCTATGGCCTTTGTTATGGGATGAGCAACAGCATTGCTTCCCTATCCCATGCAATGTCAGCAGAAGAGGTTTAGATAGTGCTTTCCTGTAGTTCAGAGAAAACACCAGGCAAGAAAATACCGCAATAATTGCTCTCCTTTGTCGAGCACTATTGAGTGCCAGAGAAACACGTGGACTACGTTGAATCATTTCATCCTTGAAGAAACCCGAGAGCTAGGTAGTCTTGTGGTTCTCAGTTTAGCAGGGGCTTACAGGCACGCACTCTTGTTCAGATCTGAGCTCCTCTGTTTTGGAACACATGGCAAGTTAATGAACCTTATAGAACCTCAGTAGACTCATCTGTTAAATTGAGATGGTATATCTACTTTCTAGGGTTTGAGAATTAAATATAATTAATGTATATAAGGTAATTCAGTGCCTGGCACATACAGTAAGATCAATAAATGTTAACTGCTTTTATTATAAATGAGTAAACAGAGTCCAAACATGGTGGTGACTTACCCAAGACATTATGTCTGGTAAAAATAGTCAGGAAGGGAACCTCTCAGCCTTTGGCCACATGTGTTTCACTCTTTCCTTGTAGTTTATTAATTAGAACCCAGGTCTCTTGACTGTCACTCCTCTTTGCAGTAAGACTTTTACTTCTCGATCCAATGCTGTTACATTTCAGGTGGAGGCACATGTGAAATATAAACTCCTAGTGAAGTCTACTAGCCTGCTTACCTGCATAACTACCAAGAGTACTCACGGAAAAAAGCAAAAGCAAAGATCCCAGAGGCAAGGTGAATAATTCACTTTGGTGTAGTCAATTCTGGAAAACCTGTACAACTTAAATTTAAAATCAACAACAACACACTTCCCACTTTCCCATCATGATAGGCCCTAGCCCCATCTGCAATCTGCTTCTGGTTGGAGGGGGCATGAGTGACAGCCGTGGAGGGTGGAGGGGGCCAGGAGCTGGAAATCTAATCATCCTGCTACTTGCTGCCTGGGCCTTCTCCTGCCGACGTTTGTCTAAAAGAGCAGGAGAAGCCTTGACTGATTTGGATGACCTTGCTTAAGTTTGGATAGTCCCCACAACAGAGGAATGGCACGGCGGTGGAGGAGATCAGTGCGGTTTAGGGACGCAAATCTTCAGAAGTTATAGAGAAAGCAGACACCTTTCTATGGCAGGAGAGATGGAAAAACCTTGTCATTTTGACCCTTTTTTCAGATGTATCTCAGATTCTGGAATTATAGCATAATAGGAATTCCTTCCAAATCCAAAAAAGCAAAGGTTCCTATTCCTGCCTTGCAGAGGCTTAATGACTCTAGCAGCGGTAAGATTAGGAGCAAACAGTAAAATATCATCTCCTATCCAGCCTCCTCTCATTCTTGGCCTTGTACTGCACTATAGTGAGCATTATAGGCAAAGATTTTAATATGGAAGAAATGCTCCAGTATACTTGTCAAATAAACATGGGCTCACAGTTTGCTTTGGTCAGACCCCAAAAGGGGTTTATGTAGATTTTTAATATCTAGGAATTGACACATGAGTCATGGGTGAATCACTTGCTCCCATAAAAATGCTACTTTCCCTCCCACACCTCGAATGAATCTGACTCTGTGACAATATTCCTAGCTAGAGAAAAAACTCAGATTTTGGCATTATCTGATTTAGGTTCATGTCCCAACTTGTGTACTTGTTCTGTCACTGTCTATTAACCACAGGCAAGCCATTGAACCCCTCGGATCTAAACTTTTCTTTTCTGTACCTCCATGGGCTTGTTTTGGTCATCAAATCAAGTGATATTATGTGTGTGACAAATGAGAATCATTCTTTTCATTTTTGTAGTGTTGCACAGTTTACTAAGTGGCCTTTATAGGCACATTCTCTTATTTGCACCTGGTAGCAATTCTGGGAAGTTGATTGTTATAGTTAAAGCAATTGGGGATCAAAGATATTAAGTGATTCTCCCATAAATAATTAGTGGCAGGGCCAGACCAGGAGTCCTCTGATTCTAAAGCCAAGGCTTTTTAAGACATGACACCACTATTGCTTTCTGCAGCCTGCCTACTTCCACAATTATTTATCAGGCACCTATGGTGTGTCAGGTGCTGGGGACACAGTGCTGAACCTCTGCGCAATGACCTGCATGTTGTCTCTTGTCACTAAACTGCCAGGAGCTGCCCCATCTCAAGCAGGCAAATAGCACTTTTAATACATACTGTCTTGTAAGTGATTTGTGTATAGGTCTTGTCTCCCCAGCTAGATGATAGGTTCCTGGAAAACACAGTCCAGGTCTTTTCCTCCGGCACATGATAGGTACTAAATAAACACCGAGCAGATATCTCTTTCTCAGGAAGCATTCCTCGGTTGCCTCCTCCCCCACCTCCCAAAGTTCCCAGGAAGCCCCAGGCCCACCTCTATCCCTGAAGTTACTGTGCTAAATTGTCATGTCTGTTTGTCTATTTCCTGGCTACCGTGTTAGCCGCACAAGGTAGAGACTTATCTAATTTGATTTGGTATTGCTAGTGCAAAGCACAGACCTTGGTACTCAATATATGTTTGTAAAAATCACCGAAGAGGTTGTAAATTTGGGGCAGAAAATCAAAAGATGTCAGAGGATCTACGGAGCAGGGGAAAGTGTCCTATTTTCTTCCCTAAAATCTTAAATAAGCCCTATAAGGCACATGGGAACACGCTCTCTGCCATATGCAAATTTCCTGCTGGAGAGAAAAGAAGAAGAGCTTAGTACCTCCAAGACTTGTTTATTCAGGATCAGGCTTCAGTTTGCCCACATCTGGGCTTCATTAGTTCCTCCCCACCCCCATCTCCCTTTATCTGTGAGAGCTCTGCCAAGAAAACAAGGTTCCCCAACATTGCCTCCTCATTAAAGGTTAGTCGAGTTTTCAACTCTGAAAAAAGTGAAGTTGTGCTGGCCCAGCGGTGTGTTAGTGGGAGACCCAGTCCCCCAGTTTACAACCCACTACATCTGTGCAATTACCAAGACCACCAACAGAGAGAGGCCATGTTAATCCTTCAACTCTGTTGTCCCCTGATCAGATGGCTACAGAGTTCTTCTGAGACGCTCTCATCCTCGGGGGGATGCCGGGAGGGGGCATCTACTTGTGATTTAACAAACGCAGGCATTGATGGCACTGTCTAGGATTTTGTTCATTCCCTTTCCCCACCACCCGTGCTCACTCTCTTGTGCTGGAATAAGTGAGAACAGCAGTTCTTCCTTGGTTGTGTACAACTCTTGAGGGTTCGTAACTATTTGAAAAATACATCTAATTTAAGAGGATGGTATTCTCCATTTTAAGTGTTAATGCTTAGGAGGCTAAGAAATACATTCTGTGAGTCAAGGATGGAGTGAAGAATCAGATAACATTTATGAGCTAAATGTTGGAATTAAGGAACAGGGAGCTTATGGAATGGAGTGGGAACGAGTATGCCTTCTCCTAAATCCTCTTCAACAGGTACACGAGGTAGGTATTATTTACCCCATTTTACAAACAAGCGAGGACACTGAGGGGTGAAGTGTCTAGTCCGAGGTTATTCTGCTTAGTGAATGGGGGAGCAGAAATTAATTCCTGCTAGCTTTAAAGCCCAAGCACTTTAACAGACATTTATGGAAGGCCCACTCCATGTTAGGTGCTGTGCAGAGTACTCTTTTTAGCTAGCTATAAATGCTTTCACTTCCTGGGCTTGGAGAGCTAAATGTATGGAGGAAGACAAAACATGCACACCAGGCAGATGACCGCCTAAGGAGCAACAGTGCACATCAGGTGGTTTGTATGAAGTGTTTCTCACAAAGGCGATAACCTGCTGTGTGTAGACAGATGCTTGGTGAGCACCTCCCTTATGACAGGCAGGTGTTGTGGTAGCAACTTGGCCTATAAGCTGATGTATAAGACATAGACCTTGCCCTGCAGTTTATGGTCTAAGGGGAATGGGTGGTGCAAGGCAAGTACAAGAGGAACTACACTATTAGATCCTTAAAGACAGGAAAGAGAGAATAAGAATAGAGTCAGGGCACTGCACAGCAGAGGGTCCTAGGGAAGTGGGGGTTTCAAGGATGAAACGTGTCAAATGCTGTAGATAGTCTGAGATATAGATAAAGTGCTATAGGAGTTCAGAGGAAAATCACTTAAGGCTGTTTTCATCAGCAAAGTCTCCATCTTCATCATCATCATCATTCAGTGAGCACTCATCCCATTTAATTATCACAACCATTCTTAAGCTCTTGGTACTGTCACCATCCCCATTTATATAGATAAGGAAACTGAGACTTAGGGAGCTCAGTTGTCCAAGACTCATAAATGAAAAATCTAAAGCTCTGACCCAGTACACTGGTTGGGCACTTGAGCTCCCTTTGAAGGAGGGGTGGGATTTTCCTCAGAGATCCTGGCATTCCACGCAGCGGACATTGCTTCAACTATGGTAAGACTCTGAAATAATAGCGTTTTCAGGAAATGTAAAGCAGACCTGTTTGGCTAGAGAAATAGTGTAAGGGAGTAGACAACGTTCAGCTAGGAAAGAAGACTGTAGCACGATCGTGAAGATCCTTGAATGCTGAGGATTTTTTACGCCAATTAAGTGGCTAGAGATTGGTGAGAGTATTATTTTGTGTTTGCTTGGTCAGTTCTCTAACCAAGTAAGGATGAGGCCTGAGCCACCATGGTGGCAATGCTGGGGGGACAGAGAGACAAAGGTGGATGTGAGAGGACCTTGCAAAACTAGGATGAACAGAATTTGATGGCCATGGGATGAGGGAGATTCCATGTCTTTGCAGAAACAGAGGTAAGAGAAGTGATGTTTGGGGCAGGAGTGGAAATGGGTGTGACTTAGACGTGGTTAGTTTGACATGTTAGCAACCTCAGTTTGAAGTTCAATTGGGAGATTTAGCAGGAGATTAGAATAGAGGTGATAGGGTGAGGGGAGGCTGAAGCTAGAGAGAGGGAAAGAGACACCCTTTCGGAGGTCATCTTCACAGAGGTAATAATTGAAGCTACTGAAGCAGCTGAGATCACAGTAGAAAGCCAAGGACACAACCCTAGGGAAACCTCACATTTATTGGGTAGAAGCCAGAGGTGGAACCACTGGAAGAAGGAAAAATGTGTTTAGAAATAGGAAGAAAAGCACAGTGGTGCAGCATTTCGGAAGGCTGGGAAATTCAGTGTCAGAAAGGAGTGAGAGGTTGGCAGCGGGCAATGCTACAGAAAGAGCAGCCAGGAGACTCTTGCGTGGCGGAGCTGGTCATCTAGGAGGCCCATGGCTCTGAGTCCCTGACTTTCAGGAAAATAGAGAACGCTTCATGCTTCAGACTGTCTTCTTCCTAAGGCTTGTGCGCACAGCGTGGCCACTGCTGATTTCCACCATAAATAGCTTCTGTGGCCTCTACTTGGTCTCTTTGCTGTCCCTATTCTAGATATTGGAGTTTTGCCTTACCCATAGAGCCCACAAACTGCACTGCTGGCCCTAGATATATGTCCTTTTTCCTTTTCCCAGACACCAAGGCACTGATCTCCTGCCACGAGGCTGATGATAACCAAGGGAAAGAAGAATCAAAGATTTAATTTCTAATCAATTATTTCTAGCGACTGAAGATACTGCACTTTATTGCAGTCTATTGAGCATTCACCTTCAGAGAAAATACAACTGTCCTTCTGTGTCCATTCTTAGAAGTAGACCCAGATACATTGTATTTTTCCTTTCCCTTGGGACTGAGAAATAACTGAGAAAACTGATTCTCCCTTCGTGATTCTCCATCATCAAATGTTTGTTGAATGAATCTTTTCCGGGTGGAAAGAAGTTCATCCACCCACGTAACTGAGACGTGAAGGAACAGCTTGGTGCTCGATGGCTAGCAGGGACTTAGATATGCAAATGCCTTATGAGATTATAGGACCTTACCAGGTGTTCTGTGAACCTCTGTCTCAGTGCAGACAGATACTGCTGCCTGCTCGAACTTCTAAGAGAAAACCAGCTCGATGCCACTGGGAAGAGCACAGGAATCAGAATGAGGAGATCCAGGCTTCAGTAATGGTCGTACGACTGCCTCATCTTTGATTGAAGGTGATTCCCTGGCCTCTCTGGTCTTCACCATACTCACTCATAAAGTGTTGGTACTAAGTTAGTAATTCTTAGGGTGTTGGGAGAAGCAAACAACACAGTGAATGTGAAAGTGCTTGGTAAGCTGGAAAGTGTTGTATGAATATTCATAAAGCAGATCAGAATATAGGAAAGTTGGTCCTTCAGACTCAGCAGGGGAAGAAGATGAGTTTTCAGTCTCTAAAAGAGGGATTGATGGGATACTATGTGCAAAAATATTACTTTTCTTGAGATCACTTATAAATAGAGTGGAATATAAAAATAACACAAAACAGTAGAGCAGGATTGTTCTTTCTGCTTTGGGTGTAGACTTTTGTTCTCCTAAAAATGACATCCTAAGTAAAATGGTCAAAACCAAATTATCCATGCACACATTTTCTGGTTCTACCCTGGAGGAGTGGTACCTCCAAACTCTTCGATCTGGAATGTTCTCTTCCAAGGAGCTCTTGGAAATATCTTGGAAGAGTATTCTGTGCAAGGTGTATGTTAATTTTTTGTTTTTTGTTTCCCCTTCTCCAGTGGAAGGAGAAAAAAAGTTAACTTTTGGAGGGCTCTTCTGCTAGGTGTCAGCATTTGACATATCACCTTATTGAATTCCCTGGTAATCCTTCCAGGTAGATATTATTAACCTTAGTTTATAGATGAGGACACCTAAGCCCAGAGAGATGAAGTCACCTGCCTAAGGTAACAGATGGGATTTAGACTGAGGCTTTTCTAGCTCCAGAGCTGGTGCTTCTCTCACCACCCCATGCTCTATCCTTTCCAAAAATTCTTTCCTAATGTTTCTACAGATTTCCTCTCCAGAACGGTTAGATAAATATATATTGTAAATAATGTGGGCAGTTGAGTTCTTTATCACCAGAAAAGATGGGAAGAAGAGCTGTCTCGCAGTTGGAGACAGACTCCTTTCATCCTGCAACCATTTGCAAGCCAAGGACTGATCCCTTTCTGTCCCCTTGTAGCTTAATTGCAATGCTTTCCCACTTTATTAGTTTCCACATTCTGTGCCAAGTGCTTTAAAAGGCAGGTAGGGGAGAATTCTCTGCTTGCCTGGCTGCCTGCCATCACCCCAGAATCTCTTGCTTGCTGTTTCAGAAAGGGATCAGCATTGAAGGCATTTTTCTCAGCAGTGAAATTTACATATCAGAACCTTGCTGGCTGAGGCAGAAATGAGGGCTTTAAGGAGAGCATGTCTGGGGGTGGGGACAGAGCCTTAGAAGGAGGGGGAGGGAAGAGCTTATTTTATTACCTGGGAATAAAAACATTTTGAGTAATGAATAAAGTCCGAAAGCAGTAAATCAGGGACTCTAGAGTTAGGTGTGTAACGTGTCAGAGAACAATTTAAGCCTTCGCCTCTTCTGTAGAGGTGAGGTATTCAGGCTGCCTTTTCACAGCCTGAATTTCATTAAATGCCCTTTTAAGGGTTAGGATTACAAGAAGCCAAGTCCGGCTGGTTCATAATGATGATTTATGGCTGTGTTGTCGACTCTCCGACCCTTCTGTACAAGGGGATAGAGAAAATACATAATTTGTTGCTCATTAACTCCAAAATCTGTCAGGGCTGCCCCAGAAGCCATGTGGTCCTGGAGTCGTGTATTTGCTAAATGGCTTCAGCCTGGCCCTGTCCTTGAAAATATGCAATTGCTATTCAACTGTGGAAATTGGTTTTAACAACAATAGAAATAATAAAATTATCTCCATGTAGTTTGCTGTGGGTCTTTGAACTTGTAAATCAGAATACCTAGACTCTACTCTTAACTCTGTCACTTACTAGCCTCAAATCCTTTAGATAAGTCACTGTCTCCAGAGCCTTAGCATTCCCATCTGTAGAATGGGTGTATCTTCTTCACAGAGTTAAACGAAACCAAAGTATAAAAAAAATGTAAGAGGTGGCTGTTGTTATTAACATTGCTAGGAATTTGGGGTATCAAAATGTTCTCTTCACCTCTTTATCTTCCCATGAGAGGAGGGAGCATTTTAATTCACAATTTACTATTTGAAGACTGTGGCACTGAAAATTGAAGTTTTAGAGTGATGGGATGTTAAAGCTGAAGAATTCTTGAATTGTAATCAAACCCATTTTTCCCTGAAATGACTGAAGCAGTCAGGTGACTCACGTGAGATGAATCAGTAAGTCATGTAAGAGATGCTAATTTGCAGTGGAAACCCATGTGTTCTTTCTCAGCATCAAACAGGAGATTATGTTGGTTGATGCTCAAGCCAAGTCTGCTTAGAAGGAGTTTCTTAATCCGTGACAGTGCATGCTTCAGGGAACTCAGGAGCAATCCAAGAGCAGGGACTATGCCTGGGGCCCTGCCTCTGCTCCTTGCCTGTAGTGTCACCTCTGAGGAAGAAACTTTCCTTTGCTCTATTGCTTATTGCCTTTGCTTGGTAGGCAGGCTGGTAGTGGAGGTAGCACAGGAGAGTTGAGATAAACGTCATTGCAATTATGAAGTCATAAATCAGAGAGTCCCGTGCCCTCATCTGCAAGTGGAGAAACAGATTTATCCCAAATTTACTCAGTGAGTAGGGACTCAAACCCTGACCACTTGGCTCCTAGTTCAGTGTTCTTCCTCTGCATATAAAGTCACGTGTGTGACTTGTAAATAAAGAATAAGAAAGAGTAAGAGAACAGGATTGTGGTAGTAAACATCTGGAACTTGTTAGCCTGTAAGGTTACATAGGGTAAAAGTATAAACAGGTTCAAAAGGGGAATGAGATTGTGAATGGCAGGAAAGAATGCTGGGCTGGGAGTCAGTACACCTGGGTCTAATCTTTAGCTGTGGGTTAATTTGAACGTCAGTTTCTTCCATGTATAATGGCCCCTTTCATTTCTGACTTGCCATGCTTCTCAGATTTAATCTCTACAATGTGTTATCAAAGGGCTTTTGGTAACGTTTAGGGGATATTTCCAATTTTTCAATAAGGCAGCTCTGAGGACTGCTATCCTGCTCTCTTTCATTCATTTCTTTTTTCAACAGAGAGTCTCTGAGCATCTACGCAGAGTTGGATATTAGTTCTGCTCTCGCAAGGAACGGCCAAGCCAGGATGCTGTCTGGACTGGCCTTTGACCATGTCTCTCCAATAAAAAATCACACTCAGTATGACCTGGGAAAACCTAGTGTGGCACTTGCAAATATAAAGCATTTATAAACACAGTGTCACTGTGTGAACGTTGGCAGTGGAAGTAGCTGTTCTCACTGCTGCACCTGCTCATCCCTGGCCCAACTGGTGTTTCCCTCCTACATGGCTGTCCTTCCCCAGACTCTGGAGCCCTGGAGGACCTTGATCAGACCCTTGACGCCTTCCCCCGCTGTAAAAGAGTAACGGGAGCCTTTGCAAGGGCGTGTCCGGATATGTCCGTCTATTGCTTCCCTTGCGGTTGTGACCACACACTCTGCTCTCTGAAAGGGCAAGTGTAGCTCATCGTTATGCTCTGTGAGGAAGCGTTAAAGGGACTTCTGTGGTGAGTGATGAGTTGACCAGCACTGTCCCTGGGCTGTGGTTGCAACCAGGAAGTGGCCAGGGCTGTGCTGCAGAGTTGAGACAAGGGCAGCAGGCTGCCCACGTGGTGGTGCATCACCAAAGTGGAGTCATTCCTCTGTCACATGGACATCACGGACAGGCGCCTTACAGAGCATCAGCAGGCCCCATTCTTAATGTAAGAGAGGCTGTTTCAGGCAAGATGCTTCCTCTTTCTGAGCCTGAATGTATCTATCTCGTGGTTGTGGGTAAGGATCTCATGAAATAAAGTATATAAAAGCAATGCCTGGTATACAGTAGGCAATCGACAATTAGCAGCTTTTTTTCTTTTTTAATAGTGATAAATTTCCTGTAAGCCTCAAGTAGTAGACAGAGTGGCATGGAAGAAAGGTATGAAAATCGAGACTTACTCACTGTCCTGCAGGATCTGAGGAGACAGCACAGGCTGATGTGAGCAGATTCACAAACACTGAAGGGCATTGTATTCAGAATTTCTCGATTTTTAAGACTGGTGTTCTTTTCATCACACCACACTTCTAAAACATAAAATAAGAGCATCACTTGTTATCACATTTAAACCAGCTCTGCAAAGGTGAGTAGCCTCCTTTAATGGAGAAGGAATCCAAAGCTTGGGAGGTTAAATTATAAGGACACCAGGTAGGTGGTGGCATCTGGATTCAAACCCAGGACTTGGCCTTGGGGTAATCACCCCTTCATATAGAAACCCCCACAAAGCCTGATGCCCTTAGTAAGTCAGATCATTGCTGGTGATCCTCTACCCCAAATCCCAGAATCCTGAGATTTGCTCAGATCCCCTGACATCTTGATCACCCTTAACCATGCCCTTGATTCCTCATGTAATTTTTTTTTTCATAGCTAAGTTCTAATTTCTCTCTTTTTTAAAAAAAAAAAATTACTTATAAATATATTTGATTGTATATATTTTTTATTACAAAGGTGTTATATAGCTATGTAGGACTTTTAAACAAAGGCAATAAATATCATGTTAGCACTTTGATTTTTCTTCCCATGCATATTTGTGTCTATATAGAAAATTTGGATTTTATAGATTATAACCTTCAGTTAAATACTGAATATTCTCCTATGTCATTAAATCTCCTTCACAGCATCACTTTTGAGGATGGGTCTTGATACTGCCTAATTTCCCCTTTTAATTTCCTTTTTAGATCATCACGGGGGAATTCTACCGGATCTATTACCTGAAGGAGAAGTCCCGGTCAACGATTCAGAATCCCTACGTGGCAGCCCTCTATAAGCAAGTGGGTTGCTTCCTTTTTGGCTGTGCCATCAGCCAGTCCTTCACAGACATTGCCAAAGTGTCCATAGGGCGCCTGCGTCCTCACTTCTTGAGTGTCTGCAACCTTGATTTCAGCCAGATCAACTGCTCCCAGGGCTACATTCACAACTACACATGCAGAGGTGATGAAAGCAAAGTCCAAGAAGCCAGGTGAGACACCACTTCCCTATGGCCATGGCATGTACCCTTTGATGCAGTGCAGTTCAGTGAGCACTTACTGAACACCTACAAGCGCCAGGCCCAGCGCTGGGCTCTGGTTTTGATGGGTGAATTAGGCAAAGTTCCTATTCTTGAAGAACTCACAATCAGATGATTGAAACATATATGTAAATAAACCATTACGATATAGCATTGGTGAGTCCATTCATTGATTCATTCATTGTTTTGTTTATTCATGCATTTATGGGTGCCTGCTATGTTCCAGGCATGTGTCCAAAGCACTACCAAAGATGCAGAAGTGAGCAAGACACAGTGCTTGCTCTCCAGGCCACAGTCTAGGGAGGGAAGACAGTCAAGTGTTTAACGGGGATGTGAATATGGCCCTCTCTTGCTCTTGCAGGAAGTCCTTCTTCTCTGGCCACGCCTCCTTCTCCATGTACACTATGCTGTATTTGGTGGTAAGTACCTTCCATTTGATTCGAATGGCATTCAGCCCCAGCCCGAATCTCTTCTGATATTATAGCCTTCAAAATTGTTAGGGACAGACTTCACTGTGAAATACTTGAAAAAGAGGTTAGCTAGAAAAGTTAGGTTCCGTTCTGAGCTCTGCCACTGCCTCAGTGGAAGTTGTTTTATTTTATAAGCTTTTTCTACTTTTCAATAAAAACAGTATTTACCATGGCTGCTTGACATGGATGATGGACCCATTTTGAAATTATAAAGTAATAAAGACATTTGTGTAACATTTTATGGTACAAGCACTGTTTTCTGAAAATCCACGAACTCATTTAATCCTTAGAATTACCTTATGTTATGAATAATAGGATCACTATTATGGGAAAAGATAAGTAAGGAAGGCTCAGAGAATTCAAGTAAACTGACAAAATTTACATAAACACCAAAACTGTTGCTCAAATCCAAGATTTTTGATCAAATTCCTTGTGATATTCACCACACTAGTCCTTTTCCACAGTCTACTGATGGAAGGGATTTTAAAATCATTGTTATTTGACCATGTAGAGTGATTTTGAGTTTTGCAACATACTTCTGCTTTCATGAGGACACGTGGTCTCATAACAACACTGTGAAGTACAAAAATCTTTATCCCCATTTCTCGGATCCAGAGACCAAGGCCCAGAGAGGTTAAGCAGCATGTTTATGGTCCTTCAACCAGTGGTGGAACCATTATTTGAATTCACATGATGCCCTTCTCATGGCCGTGTCTGCTCTGATTTCCTGGAGATGCTCAGACAGTGCTGGTGAAGTGCCCCCTCCCTGCCGGTACCTACAGACAGTGGGCTGGCCCGTGTTCTTCGTCAGTTACATACGGCCTTCCTTACCTTTCTTCTCTCCTTGAACGAGCTCCACGTGCCAAAATGCTTTCTGCTTTCTGCTGCTTTGATGGAGTTCCGAGCGAGAAGGTGCTGAGAGGTCAGACATAGCTCAGAGGAGCATAAGCTGTTTGGAAAAAGAGCATTTTGATTTTAACTTATTTAAAAAACATAATTAGGAATTGGAAAAAACAACAGAGAAGTTGTTTTGTTTTGTTTTTTCCCCAATCCTTTCCAAGTTTGGAGGCCTCTGGGCTTCCCATTACCTAGGATGCAGAGCTAAAAGGTAGGCCCCAACCTAATTAAAGACATGAAACATGGATTTTATGTATTCATGAATAGCACTTCCCTCCATGCTTCATTTTTTGTTTTTGTTTTTGTTTTGCTCTTAGAAAGGATAATTTAGCAAAGATATTTAGGTTCCTGCTCCATGTGTATATTTTACCCAAGGCTGGAAGCAATTTTACAAATGTAATTTCAGTGTTTTGCAAAGGTACTTCGAGAAGTTGGGTATGTGTTCATTTTTTTCATGTCCCTACATTTTATTCCAAGAGAAAAATACTGGATTATTTTGAAGCCAACACCGGGTGCTCTGTCCTTCACAGCTGCCCGAGAGGTGAAGCTGCTGACATATTTTAAGTGGCTTCTGTGTGCCAGGCACTGAGTGTAGCTTACACTATAACATTTGCTTCTCAATAACCTGATGAGATGGGTTTTGATTATTCTGTTTGCAAATAAAAACAAACCTAAATCTAAGACGTTAAAGAACAAAAGTTCTACAGCCAATAAGAGACCGAAAAGGTATTTCAAGGCTGGTCTTTATGACTCCAACGTTGTATTTTCTTTTCATTGTGCTCCACTGCAGAATCAAAAACAAACAGAAAACAAACCTCTTCGGGGTAAACTTACAGAATATAACCTCCTGACCCTAATTACGATTTCAGCTGAAAAAGACCTGCCTTTCATGGCTGAGATGTCTCCTCCCTGTCCCCCTCATCCCGTCCGCCTCCCCATCACCACCTTCCCAGTTGCGATTCCAGCAAGAGATCTCTGTGGGGGGGATGGGTGAAGAGTATATTTTGATTGAAGATTTATTTTTGCATCTCTCTGAGGGAGGAAAAAATTATAGTGCCTTCATATTGCTGGAAGGAGGGAAAGGAAGGAAGGAAGGAAGGGCAGGAGGGAGGGAGGGGAGGAGGGAGGGAGAACAAAATTGAGAAAAGAAAGGAAGAGAGGGGGAGAAAGAGAAGATCCTCCTTCATCCTCCAGCTCCTAAGCATATTATTACCACTGCACCCCCATGCACATACCACACGCCCTTGGGAACTCTTGCAAAAGTACACACATGCAACATTCACAGCTCACAGACACCCATGTACTAGTATACAATGCATATATACACAGTTCTATTTTTAGCTCGAAAGTTATCTTTTCCTAAAACAACCTCTGAGGCTAAAGGCCAAAAGTTGAGGACAGCTCTCTTTGCCAGGGCTTGTTTTTATGTGATATTACACAAAAATCCCAGCTCTTGTAAGGTCCAATTTGCAAAGCTTTCTAAAGCAAGTTTGAAGGACACCGTTGCTGCCTGCCAGAGGTGGGCAATCCTGCAGTCAGTCAGAGAAGACCATGGACCCTCCTTCCAGTGCTTTTATGTTGGGCTCCAGGAAGTGCTGGAGTTGGGCAAATAGGTTCTGGACTCTCCCAAGGCACCCTGAGCTTTTGTAACACAGCCTGTGATTTACAGCTTCCCTGGAGTGTTGGAGAGGATCACATTTGATGGATGTGGAATCAAATCTGGCCATGCCAGTTACCAGCTATGAAACTATGAATGAGTGACTTAGCCTCAGAGCCTCTGGGCACTCATCTGTAAAGTGGAGATGATCACGATCGTGTCTGTTTTACAGAGTGGTTGCCACTTTTCCTCTGGACCTCACCTTCCCCATCTGTCAAATGAGAGAGTATGATTAGATGGTGTTCATGTATCTCTCAATGGTTCTATTTGAAAGGAATGTGAACTGCCCTAAGTGCTAAAAAGGAACATGGGAGGCCATCAGGGACAAACTTATGCCACATTACCATTGAATTCAGAGAGAACAGCAGATGAGAAGCACCTGCCCTCTGCACTCCAGGCCTTTGGCAGCAGCTGATCGAGAGCCTCCATGGCTTTGAAGGGCACTCCATATTAGGTTTAGATTTGCAAGATGATTGGCTTGGAAAGACCATGTTCCAAACACCGTATTATCTCTGGGCACAAAAACTTAAAGATGAGGGTAAGGCTTGTTAAAGATTAGTGCAAATTCTAATAAGGAAAACCCCACAGCATATATAAGCATAAACTATGCCTCCTACCTCTAAGCCCTGGCCTGAATCACAGAGGTCCACATCTGGATTGGCCCTACACCTCCAGGGTCAGGGATTGAGGATGACGTGGCTGTTTGGATAAAAATGCCAGTACCAGGGCAGGTACCAATTCATGTAACACACCTGATGTCTCCTCTGTTGGGCCAGGTGCTCTGCTGCCTTCTGGGGATACTGAGATGAATCAAACCTGGGCCCTTGAGAAACTCACCCTTATGCATTCAACATTCAGCATTCAGCAGATATTTAGTGAGTGACTGTTCTGCACCAGGCATCGCACCAGGGCTGGAAAGATGAAGATTAGTAAGGCATGGCCACAGCCCTTGGGGGGTTCAGTCTAGAGTACCAGTAGATGATGGTACAGGCTGGTACATTGTGCAGTGGGGGCAAGGGTATGTGTAGCTTATTCTGGATGCTCAGAATTGTGGCTGCCAAGCTAACCTGGAGCAGAGGGTGGCAGAAGCTAGGGAAGGCCTCCAGCAGGGTTTAGTCACATGGAGATGGGGGAGACTGGAAGAACTACCTGTGTGCAAGTGAAAAGGAGGATGGTGGTTTGGGGAACTGTAGGCATTCGGTTCAGTATAGCTTTGCTGGCTGGTAGGAAATGGAGAGGAGGGCACACTGGCTTTGGGATCATCAGTCCCAGTTCCTCACTCTGCAACTCAGATTCAGCAGCAGCAAGTTTATGTCAAGGTCTTTGCCTAGCTGCTGTCCTCTTCCCTGGGAATCTGCACCTGCTCCCACACCTTCTACAGGCCTTCCCTGACTGTACTGTTTAAAATGACAGCCACTGCTCCAAGACTGTTACTCCCTGTTCCCCTTTGCAGCCTTTCTTTTTCCACCCATTTCTCACCATCTAACATACTATATATTCACTTGTTTGTTTGTCTCCCCCCAACGAAATTTTAAGTTCCACAGGGGAGACATTTTTTTGTCTCTTGATTCACTGCTCTATCCCACTTCTCAAAACAATGCCTGACACTTAGTAAGTGTGCAATGAATATGTGATGTGTAAATGAATGAATGAATGAGTGCACGAATAAATGAATCTCAGGCCTTCTGACACTCCCAAGCCGTGCTCTATTCCATTCCAATCAGAACTGTTTTCTTTTGTCCCCCCATCACTGACTTTCTGGACCACTAAGGGCCTGTGTGGTGCAGGAAAGAGCTCTGCTCACCTCTTCACTAGACTCTTCACTATGCTGCCCCATGAGAACTGTTTTTGTGTCCGAGGGTTGGTTGGGTACCAAGGAAACAGGGAAGTGGTCCTACTCTGACAGCTGTGTTCTCTGGGCTGTGGTTGTTAGTCATTGAGGTTTTGTTCAACATGTTTGAAATCCCGGAGCATGGGGTCTGGTATGCCCACGAGGCATACCCACAGATCCTGGGCATGTCTGTAGAAATCCATTGTAGGAACAAGATTGTTTCCAAGGGGAATAAACCACTATATCCGATGTTTTTCCTCTTTTTCCATTCTACTGCATTCATTCATCTCCGTGCATCCATACATCCGTTTCTGAGTACCTGTTCTGTGCCAGATCCTCAGACCCTTTGTGTGAGCACCTGGGGACTCTTAAAGAGCTCATAATTTTGTGTGGAAAGCCTGAAAAGTAAATAGTTGCAAACTAGTTGGGTAGGTTCTCTGCTTGGAGGGGTACTGAGGGGATAGAGAAAAGAGGAAAGAGCTGTTATCTCTCCGTGAGGTATACTAAGTCAGTTCAGACTCCCCTTAGATTAAGATCAGGTCCAGAGATTCTTCTGCTCACACTCTTACAAAAGTTGTTTTGGACATGGGAGTTATTAAAGTGTGTGACAGATGCATTAGAGGAGGCTGAAGTTCCAGATGTCCCCTGGAGGTTGTCGTTTTGTCCATGACAGCTGTTTAGTTCCCTCAAATCACTCCTTTCTCTAAAGATAGAGGCCTAGTACAAAAGAACAGTACTTTGTGTGAAGCAGTAATTCCCTAAGGAAACCAGGTGGTTCCACAGTTGGAACATGGACTCAGAGAGAGGCGAACTTACTCAATGTAAATCATGACTGTTACCTTGGGTGAGTGACCTGGCATCTTTAACCTTGATTTCTTCATCTGTAAAATGGGTCCAGCAGTGTCCACCTAACAGGACTATTGTGACAATTCAGGTAATGTAATTTAAAGCACCTAGCAGTGTCTAGAACAGTGCTCAGCAAAATGGTAGTTTCCTTTCCTCCTCCTGATAGTGACAGAAGACAAGATTTGATGTTCTTTTGAAGGAGGAGAAAAGTCAGCTAAAATTTCTTTTTTTTTTTTGTCCTCAAAGTATTAAATAGCTTTCCAGAGAGAAATTCTAGTTCTACAGCATGACGGTGAGCCACTAGCATATGAACCAGAGCCAAATGGGAGCCATGGAGGAGATTAGAGAAGGGAGAAAGTTTCTCACTGTGGGTGTCAGTGCTCTGGACTGGCTTCCAAGAAGAGGGTAGGCAGGGACATAAGGAAGGACAAAAGCCTCCTTTTCACTCTTAGCAGAGCTGTCCCAAGAGCAATGGAAATGAAGTGAGAGGACAGTGCAGACCTGTTTCACCAGTATGCAAATCACCTAAGGCAACACAAATGACTTAGCAAGAACGGAGTGTGGCTCGCCCGCCCATTAACTCTGCTGGTTCAGACCGGAGAGCAGGCTCAAATCCAGACAGGCCTTTCTAAGGAGGTTTTGTTGGAATTCCACAGGACCCCAGCTTTGAAGCGAGGACCAAGACAGAGAAGAGAACTCCATTTATAGAGTGAGTTCTGTATGCCAGGGACTTTCGAATCCATCATTTTAGGGGAAGAGAGGCAGACCTATACCTTTCTTTTGTAATCTTCGTGATATCCATAGTCAGCAGTTTCATTTTAGCAACTGGAAGCAAAATCTTAGTATAGGAAAAGGATTTTAAGATAATATTCCTTTTTAGTGAAAAAATTTCATTTCATTCATTCTGTGTTTCACAGAGTTTTGAACATAATAGATGCTTGCAACTTTTTTTTTTGAATAAACAAATCTCCTTATATTATATTTGAGAAAATAGAAATTCAGAGAAGTGGAGTGACTTACTCTGGCTGGTACGTAGCAGAAAAAAGATTTCCATCTAGTTGTTCTGACTGGAAATCAAACACTTTCTGCAGTGTCAGAGTGATGTTTGGGAAGTGGATTCTGATGCTGATTCTTCAGCCCAGAGGCTTTCACAGATGGGGAAGTAAACCCAGATAAGACATGTCACCAGCAGCTGACAGAGAGGTTAGGGCAATTTCAGCTTTCTGGTTTTGTCCAGCTCTGCTCAGCCTTCTTCTAATCGCCCACTTCGGGGCACCTAGGACTTTGCTGAAGCCCCTGCAGGCATTCCGATTCTGGGAAAGTCTCCTTGCTCTGTTGGTCCAGGATAGGGGCATGGCATGGTCACAGGGTTTGCCGTCTTCTCTTGAATAGGTGTACCTGCCCCCTGTGGAGTGAGAATGAATGGAGCCTCCAGAGTTACTTATTGCCCCAGGCTCTAGAATGTACTCACTGATCCTAGTGAGGTCCAAACCTCTAGCCTGGAGTATCTCATGTGAATTGATCTGTAAACTGGCAAAATCCAATCTATTTAGCAGTGAGATTGGTGTGGGATGGAGGGAGTTACCAGATCATTAATCAGTCTCAGAGTCTGTTGCCACCAGTCTACTCAAATCAGATGTAGCCACTGGGTGAAGGTCATCGTGCAATCTCCTTCTTTAGTAATTTACTCGTTGTGGTGAAATCGCCACAGTCATTGAGTTAAATCTCACTTACCAAGGCAAAAGGGTGATCTAGATTTCTGAAGCATGCCTTGAGTGCCTGTCCTGTGCCAGATGGGGTCCTTTCCATGTTATCTCCTACCATCCTGGCAACTCTGAGGGAGATACTGTTCTACTGATTTTACAGATGAGGAGACTGAGGCTTTGAGGAGTTAAGTGACCACACACTTAGTAAGTTGCAGAGCCAGGACTGGAATCAGGGCTATCTCACCCCAAAATACACTTTACTGTTGTACTGCTTTCCTCCAAGCTCCAGCTGCAGACACCAGGAGCAGTCATGGCCTTAAGGCATTCCTCCATAAATGGGGACATGGGGGAGCAAGCCCCCATCTTCTGGCTGTAACTCCGTGTCTGGCTGCTTCCCCAAGGAATTCTTTTCCCATGGCCCCTACTTCTTTCTCGTTCATAGAGCACTCCCTTCCTCCCTTCCTGGAGCTATTCTGCTAATGGGTCTCTTCCTCTCTCCTCAAGGTTCTCTCATGTATGCATTTTTTTTTCTTTTATTAAACTCCAACCTTAAATATCTGAATCACTGGAAGGGGAGATGTGGGCCTTGTCCGGTTGGGAAACCCACCCTTCCTCTGCCCCACCCTGGTTTCTAAGGCCTGTGACCTGAAGTCTGTGTGCGGAAGGCTGGGGGAAGGGTTGGGAATTTTTAACAAGCATTTTCTGAGGACCTGTAGATTTTTCCATAAGGGAAATAAGAAAATCTTGGGGCTACTAGGTCCCAATTAAGAAAAGTGATTAAAGAATAAAATCACTTATTTATTGAGTAGCACATCATGCCATGCTTTTATCTGTGCTGTCAACCAGTCTGTACCACAGCCTGTAAGATAGTGGTTGTTACACTTATTTTATATGAGAAAACGGAGGCTCGTGAGGTTTTTCTGATTAAAACCTGTGCTCTTTCTGTTCCCTATCCCAGCCCTGTCCATTGCCAAAGAGTCTTTAATTTCAGTAAAATAAAAAGATGACAAGAAGAAATTAAATGTGAAAGGAGATTTGTTTCTAAATTAAATGTTTTATGTCTCCAGTGGCATCGGCTGCTCTTTAGACCACATTTACATTATTATAATAATCTCTACTTTTAAAGGTTTATTACCTTAATCAAAATATTCATTAGAGGGGAAAATGTTCATTCAAAGTTAAATCTTGTGTGTACTTTTTACATATTTAAATCCAACATGAATTAAAATTCTATTCATTTATACCAATAAAAGTAACCTTTTGAACATTAGGAGTGTCAAAATAAGGATTTAGTATAGAGCATTCACCAATCTTTTTTTTAAAAGACCCTTAATATTCCATGGAATATGGTTTGGGAAAAACTGGCCTACTGATAAAGGTCAGTTTCCCTAGTTGGACACCCAAGGTCTGTCACGAACTGGCCCCTGCTTGTCTTTGCAGCCCTATTTCACTCCCTGTACACCCTCTTCTCTAGCTACACTGAACTATTTGGAGTTTGGGGAAGCCATCCCTCTGCCTGGAATATACACCCCTCTCTACTGTCCCTTTCACTCCTAGGAAATACCCATTCATTTTTAGGATTCAGTCAAGTATCTCTCCCCCTTAGTAATTGACCCTGGATCCCCAACTTCCTCCCTAACTTCTATAAAATACATTAGTACATTTATTTGTTTTCACATATCCCCCAACTATATGCTCCATAGGGCAGGAATTATAACTTCTCGGTTTTTTGTCCTTGGCACCTGTCGTAGTGCCTGGCTTCTTACTTATTTATTCTGGCTAGTACCACAGGTTTGGTCTTCTGGTTATCTTTAGAATAATTTTTTCGAGTTTTTTTTCTCCAGATCTTTTTAGGATGACCATAGGAATCAAATTGAATTTACATGTCAACTTCTGAATTCAAAGTGGAGTGTTCTTTCAGATAAAAATTCTATTCACATTTTTATATCCCATATTTCATAAAGGCCCTATGCAATTCTTGCTAAGTTAATTATTATGTATTTAGTTATATTTACTATTATGATGATTTTATCACTTCTTTTAGATTTTTAACTTGTTATTATCACATATGAGAAAGCCATTGATTTTTACCACTTGTTTTGGAGCCAGCAACATCAACACAGTCTCTTATCAGTTTTTTATTTGCTGCTCTTATATTTTCCAATAATGCAAATACTTATGTAATTTCAAAATGGTTATAAAGTTGCCTGTTGTTTTCCATGCCTGGCTTTCTTGGATCAGTTTTCCAAGCAGTTGTGGATTCAGTCCTAGATACTTCGTGGCCAAGAGTGACTCTGGGATCTCCCACTCTTCTGTCTCCTCAGGACTGGCTGCCGGCTTGCTCTGTCCTGACCACCAAAAAGGTGTCCATTTGTCTCAGGAAGGGCAAAGTCCGGCTT
Source organism: Cynocephalus volans (assembly GCF_027409185.1). Classification (NCBI taxonomy): domain Eukaryota; kingdom Metazoa; phylum Chordata; class Mammalia; order Dermoptera; family Cynocephalidae; genus Cynocephalus; species Cynocephalus volans. The sequence continues at coordinate 47,712,007 of NC_084467.1, read as the reverse complement.
TGTCACTGCCATGGGTCTATCTTTAGGCCATCATCCCCTCTTCTCTGCTCTCTTCTCCTTTCTCCTGGCCTCTCCCAGTGCTTTGATTTGTAGTCGGAAGTTCCCCTTGTCCCCTTGCCGCTTCCCCCTCATTTCCCAAGTTCCCACAGGAACCTAGGAAGTAGGTTGTGCCCAGAGGTTAGAACGGAAACTGCAGCAAGATAACTCCAGGGGACAATGCCCAGCTGACGTCATTTCAACTTCTTTGCTTCAGCCAGAGGTGGTCTTTTTTTTTTTTTCTTCCGTTTTTCTTCAGGTTACTCTTCTACCCCACCCAGTTTAGTGTCTGTCAACTTCTGTCTGAAAGTTCTCTGGCATTGTCTGGTTGGTTTATGTGTTTCCTCTCATTCTAATTCAAAATTTATCTTCCAAGTGGTAACTTAGAAACCTGTCCTTTGATAGAGTTTCTTTCTTTTGAAGCAGAAAGCATCCCCTTGCGAATATCGTGATACTTTCCCCTTATCATTGTGTATTTTATTTTCATGGCAGTACCAAAAGGCACGAGTGTAGGGATTGTACAGCTGTAAACCCCAGGGAAACACACTAATGTGTTAAGTGAGTTGTCATCAATTGTGGGAAAAAAAAAAAAAAAAAACCTTTAATAACCCCAGTTACTGTTTTCTAATTAGTTCCAATCCAGAAAAAGATAAAAGGAAACTAATGTTTATTAAGTGCTTACTATGTGCCCCGCAGTGTGCAAAAGGTCATTTACATGTGTTATCTATTTTTCTTATATTTTAGATCAAGAACTAAGGCTCAGCATTTAAATAAGTGGCTTAACATTTGCAACAACATGGATGGACCTCGAGAGAATTATATTAAGTGAAACAAGTCAGGCACAGAAAGAGAAATACCACATGTTCTCACTTATTGGTGGGAGCTAAAAATTAATATATAAATTCACACACACACATACACACATACACACACAAACCGGGGGGGGGGGGGAAGAAGATATAACAACCACAATTATTTGAAGTTGATACAACAAACAAACGGAAAGGACATGGTTGGGGGGGAGGGGGGGAGGGAGAAGGGAGGGAGGTTTTGGTGATGGGGAGCATTAATCAGCTACAATGTATATCGACAAAATAAAATTTTTAAAATAAAAAAAAATAAATAAATAAAAAATAAAAAAAAAATAAAAAAATAAATAAGTGGCTTAAGGTCATGTCCAAACTGAATGCTCTGTCTACAACATGCCACCCAGGGTCTGGATGGTTACCTTTAGCAGAAATGTCATGTGTGTCGGCCTGGTCTTATAGAGCATGTGAAGGGGGACTCACTTGTGTCTGTTCATTTTGTCTCCTTCCTCCAGCTCTACCTGCAGGCCCGCTTCACTTGGCAAGGTGCCCGCCTGCTCCGGCCCCTGCTGCAGTTCACCCTGATCATGATGGCCTTCTACACAGGACTGTCCCGTGTATCTGACCACAAGCACCATCCCGGTGATGTCCTGGCAGGATTTGCTCAAGGAGCCCTGGTGGCCTGCTGCATAGTAAGTAGCATCTTGTCCTCAGTTTGCAAGCAGAACCCTGGACTGTGGTTTGTTAAATGTTTCCAGCTCGGTACTGAAAGCCAGGGAGCCCTCATTCCTGTTCTCTGCTTGGTATCCGAAGAGTCACCTTATCCCAGAACCTCTTCGGTAGAATGAGAATAATTCCTGCTTCTTTCCATCCTGTGAGTTTTGATCCGATAGGGTCTGTAATTCCTCTTCTCAATAAACACAAAAGGTTTGGGCTCATAGAATGTTGCAATTAGAAGAGATCTCCGATATTGTCCAACTTTGTCACTTTATAGATGAAGAAATTTAGGGAAGAAACTTGCCCAAGGTCACATGTCAAGTTAGTCGCAGAGTCTGAGTCTCCTGACTCATAGAGTGCTAAAATGCTGCTTGGGCAGACACTTACTATTCAGTGAAATTCTTAGCTTCTTGCAAAAACATCTACCCTTCCCTCCGTGACCTTTGGGGGTGACTTGGTCAGACCCTAAACTCAGTGCTGGTGGGAGAAGAGGAAGTCTGCTGAAGGCCGAGCCCTCCCCCAGCCTGAGGGCCCTGCACAGGTCACACAGTTCCCTGGAGACTAATCTTGGGATGGGACACATGCTGCTTTGCCTCAAACAGACAGGTCCCCCATTTCACATTCTTCACCCTTATTCCCAGTGAGGGTGGGATAAGGCATCCCAGCTCTCTGAGCCGCCATCAGTAATCTCTGCTTTCCCTGCCTGCTAAAAGTTTTGAGGGGCATATTCAGCAAACATGACTGAGCACCTGCTTTGATTGTATCCCGCCGGGCCCTACTCAGAGGAGCTCACCCGAGTCCAGCAAGAACCCAGAAGACAGCAATGGCTGGATGTTTAAGCACCACACATGCAGGTTGTATTGTTGTTAACTGTCATCCTTGCTCATTCACAGTAAGAATTATGAACAATAGAGAGACTGAAACCAGCTCCTCCTTTTCTGGTGTCTGAGCCTGGCTGCAGGCACATGTCTCCCGACAACAGCCTCTCCCCACTCTCCTCTGCAATAGCACATCTCACTCTGTACTGGAGTTGTCAATGTGTGTCTCCCTTTAGACTTTAAAGGGGGCAAGGATCCTATGTAACATGTATGTTATTCTCCCTGACTTACCAAGGCCTCCCAGGGATCCTAGCTCAGTTAAGTAAATGTGTGTTTAAAAAGCAAAAAGCTAGAATCAATGAGTTGTTCTAATCTTTCTTGAGAACACTATAGAGAACATTCTCTTGAAGGTACAGGTATGAATAAGGCTCAGCCCTTGCTCCCAAGGTAATTCCATCTAGCTGCTTGCACAACCAGGCCAAGCATGAGAGCCACAGTACAACATTGGGCTGTAATAGAGATGTGTGCAGGGTGTTTCAGTGGGCAGGTGAGCGCCTGACTCAGTGTGGTCAAAAGAGGGGGAAGGAGTTGCTGGGAACAGAGTAGGCACCACGAGGAAAGTAGCATCTGAACCTCTTACCAGCCTTGGCATGGGAATCCTAGCCTAAGGGACTGGCTGTTTTGATGGCTTTCTTCATTGCTTTTTCTTTTCTTTCTTTTTTTTTAAAATTTAAGTCAAGACCAGAAGGGAGAGAAATTGGGGGAGCAAACTGTTAATGAGAGCAGCTGTCACTGACCAGCTTGTTCTCTGGCTCCTGGCCCTTTAATGTGAAGTGACAGTGGGGAAGGGGCGTTTGCACTAAAGGGTAACCCTTTGCTGCCTGTGTCTTCTGAACTTTGCTCTCAGCAGGAGGACAGCCTATTTTCTTAGAGCCACTGCCTTAATTGGAATCTTCTCCAATTAAAAAAATTAAAAGGGGATCCTTCCTAGCTTCCTCTCTTTTATATCCTAGAGCACCGGCCATGCGCAATTAGCCAAAGTGTTCAGGGGGACCAAAGTTTATTTTCAAGAAGGGAATGAGGAGTCTGACTTTTATCCTGTAGCACAAGATAGGAATATTTTGATCTTAGCGTTTGTAAAGCACCTAGTCTGCTAGCACCATTCTAGATACTTTTACCCTTGTCTTCTCTTAGCAGCATGAAGCCCCTTTACAGATGAGGTAACTCAGGCCTGGAGAGATGCCTTAAGCTGTCTAAGGTCAAAGAGCTAGTAGACAGCTGCTCTAAGGGTTCTAACTGATGACAAAACTGTGCCCTCTGCACTCTGCAAGGAGGGGAGGTCCCAGAAGCTAAAGGCCAGCTAGAGTTAGCCCGAAACAGAAGCTGCATAGACAGCTGCTTAAAGAGTCTCATTTAAGTATGTCCCAGGGGCTGTCCCAACCCTTGGGCTGCTCCAGTCTTTACTTTGAGTTTGAAAGCCTGTTTTACCATGTAAAGACGGTTTTGGAAGGGAGTGATAAATATCTTTCCCTGTCTTTTGCCCACTCAGCTGTGAATGTGTGAGGGCAGGAACTCGATCTTATTTACCATTTTTCTCCAAATGCCCAACACTCAGCCTGGTGCACAGCTGACCTCTTGGTCCTGATTGGCTTAGAGTCACGGCACTGAGTGATCCATTCCACGTAAGCCATATGAGAGGCCAGGGCACGGAAATGCCTGGAAGCTATAGCCACACAGCAAAGAGTTTAGGAATGCTCAGCCAGGAGAAAAAGTGGCAGTGGGTCCTTTTCCCGGGATTCCCCAGATTCTGTTGTCCTGGTTTTAACTGTGAGGAAGACAGAAGTAAAGATCAGGACCCTGGATTGAGCCAGAGATGGGTAGGTCTGTGAGGGTGTGAGGACCAAGAGGCCATGTGATGAAAACACCCGGTTTCTGGGACAGGGAATGGTGTGGAGGACGAAGGGCATCTGCCTCATCGCAGGTTTTGCAGCTTTATCAGGGTTTTTCCCCAAGTTATGCAATGTAGCTCTCATATTCCAAGCAGGCATCTGTGGCTCCCACTGTCCTTGTGCCACGTAGCAGAACTTTCCCCCTAGAATCAGGGCTGGCTGTCCCAGGGAATTCCAGGGAAAGCCAAGTTACTATTCTTACCTGTGAATGTGGCTGTGTTTAACGGTCGTTGGAACACAAAGACATCACCTAAGGTTAGGAGGATAGAGAAAGAGGCAGCTTAGTATGGCACAAAGCCACTGCAAGGGTTGCCAAGAAATGCAAGACCCATCTCTCAGTCTTTAGCCAAGCCTCTATGGACTCCCTATTAACTTGACAGAGATATAACACTGACTAACATTTATTGAGAGCTCACTGTGAGCCAGCCATTATGTCAAGCACCTTACATAAATGGTCTTCACTCCCCTGAAAATCCTATATTGAAGGTTCCATTATCCTCACTTAAGAGGTGAGAAAACAGGGGCTAAGAAGAATTAAGTCACTCTGACAGAATGCAGAGAAGCTGGAGTCAGCCCCAGGCAGCCTGATGCAGAGCCAGTGCCACAGGACCGGCGTTTCTAAGGGCCTCACCTCTTGACTCGTCTCTCTATGCCCTCTCCTCCAGGCATGCCAAACTTCTAGGTATTTTCTACTGCCCTGAGCTCTTATCTTAGATAGCTGGCCCCGTTTGACGGAATGCAGTGCCAGCTCCACCTCATCTCTGATGAAACCTTCTGTATCAGTTGCCTATGGCTGCTGCAACAAATTACCACAAACCTGGTGGCTTAAAACACCACAAATTTACCTTCTTACATCTAGGTTGCAAGTTGGAAATGGGTCTCACTGGGCTAACATCGATGTGTTGGCAGGGCTGCGTTCCATCTGGAGGCTCTAGGGAAAATCCATTTCCTTGTCTTTTCCAGCTTTCTGGAGCTGTCTGCATTCGTTGGCTCATGGCCCCTTCCTCAATCTTCAAAACCAGCAGCATGGAATCTTCCAGTTTCTCTCTCTGTCACTCGCTGGCCTCTGCTTCTATCTTCACATCTCCTTCTATGACTCTGACCCGCCTGCCTCCCTCTTCTAAGGACCCTTGTGATTACATTGGGCTTCCCTTGATAACTCAGGATAATCTCTCCATCTCATGATTCTTAACTTAATCTCAGCTACGAAGTCCATTTAGTTATGTATGGAACATCATTTTAGTTTCTGGGGATTAGGGCATCTTTGGGGACCATTATTCAGCTTAGCATACCTTCCCCAGTCCCTGAAAATAGAATTGTCTATTTTTCTTAGTGCTCCCATGGCCCTTTGCACTTCCTTCTTGCTGTGGCTTTTGGCCTGTTCCATCCATTTCCTGCTTATATATCTGCCTCTCTGACCAGACTATGGGTGCCTTCATAGCAGACTCCATTGCTTAACCACCTGGTAATTCATTCTCTGTGCCTAGTGCAGTCACTGACACACAGTAGGTGCTTGATGAATGATGAATGAGCTTGTGGCCTCAGGATGCTTCCCGTCCGTGCCTGGTTTCTTCATCTGTGAATTGAACTTGGGGGCCTGGTGACTCCCTGATCTTTTCACAGAGAGATACTGTGGCACAGCTGACTTTGTAGTCACCAAGCTGGATCTGCTTTCTCAGGTGGAACCGTCTCCCTGAAGAGCCTGTGAAGGTGCTCTGCATTTGGGGATCAAGGTCTGTCTTTAAGCCCCAGTGATGCAGTGCGTTACCCCAAGAATGTTGGTTTAGTCACCGCAGAGCCTTAGGCAACAGGCTATGACAACCAGGCACTTTGACCTAGGTCTATTGAGGGTAGGTCTTGTCACAGCAAGCTGACTTGTCTAGACAAAAATCACATGCCACATGGGAGAGGGTTCAGTTTCCTCCCCTATTGCTCACGAGTTGACTGCTTTCCAGAAAGGGAAGACAATGGAACCCAGCACAGAAAACCTACATGGTGTAATGGAGACAGGCACATAGGGTCAGACAGGCCTGCACACTGATGTCACAGATGTGGACAGAGGTACACAGAGGCAGAAAGACCCAGCTGTACTCAGACACATAGATGTCCATTTTCTCTGTCTTGCCAGAACTCAGAACCACAGACACACACAGACAGACAGACAAACGCAAGCATATGCACATACTGTCCCTCATAGACCCCCCTCTCACCTACACACCCACACAGTCACCCCTACCAAAGATGGGAACTGTACAGCTGGACTAGGACGAGGGAACAGATATCAGTTCCGTTTCCTGTCTGGTGACAACTTGCATATCTGGTCACCTCCTCCCTGACCCTCTAACAGATGGCAAATTGGGGGGTCCTGATGGGGTCAGGGCAGGGCCGGGCCGCCATGGCTATGGGTTCAGCAGAGGAAGCAGCTGCTCGTGAATTTCGTAAACACACAGCCATGTCTTTCCTGGTTTTCCTCTTCCCGGGGGTGTGGCTCTGCTAGCAGTTGCTCTTTTGTGTGCTGCTATCTTCCTCCAGGATGTAGGCAAGGGCCAGGGCATTCTTTGTCTGTGCCCCAGTGAGTTGACCTTGAGAGGAAAGACCAGCAGAAATGCTAGTGTGAAGAAGAGTTTAGTGATGACAACCCCTGCAAGCAGAAACTGCTGGGTAGAGAAAGGGTAGGACACGCCCAAGGACACACAGTGGCAGAGTAGGAACCAGATACCGGGTCTTTTGACTTCATCCAAAGGACTAGAAGATGGAGCATGCTTGGTCTATGCCATAACTTTGTAAGATCTCTTCCTTCTCTAACAGGGAGATTCCCATCTATTCCCTTTGACTTTATTCCAAGGCTTCCAGGGCACAGGGGAGTGGATGAGATGACCTCCCAAATCTCTTCTGGCCCTGCAAAAACCTAGCTCTTTGCCCAGAAGGCTCTGAATTTGCTACCCCAGGCTCCTGTTCTCAGGTGGGCAGGAATGTGGATGTGGGAGAGATAAGGAAACAAAGGCAGGGATGAACTTGGGCCCCTAATAGATGATGACAGTACCTTTGCAGTACTCTACAGTTTGCAAAGTACTAAAATCTTTCCTTCTTATTCCCTCCAGCTGAGGTGGATGGGGTGGATAATGAGGCAGAGACTCAGAAAGGGGAGTTGTATTTGTGCCACTAGCTAGGTAGGCCTGTTGGGCAAGTCACTTCACCTGTCAGCTGCCTCTTCGTTTTCTGAGAGGTGGGGGTGATAATAACTTACACGATTTTTGGGTTGAAGGTTCAGCCAATAAAAGATGCATGTGCCTGGCACATGTAACATGTTGATTGTGTATCATGTGTTAAATACTATGCTCTGTTTTAAGGATTCAAAGCTAAAAGAAGTTGGTCCTTAAAGAGCTTATGGTGCAATAGCTTTATAAGACTTGAGTGTGATCCATATTAAGAAATACATTTTATGTCATGACCCACACATAACTAAAACAAATCTTTCACAAGATAAGACTTACCCTTACTTTGTGTGAGACATTTTAGTATTTTTCTATTTAACCTTTAAAAATGCTGGTGGTGACCACGCATTGAATTGATACTGCAACTTACTAAGGCCTTGAGACTGATAGAGCAGGAACAGACGTGTGAACAATAGAAGGTAGAAGGGCACACATGATAGAGGGCATGGCTGCTGGGATGGGGTCCTCTACTGAGGACAGTGAGAGACAAGAGAGGGGATAGTTAATTCTTCTTTAGGACATTGGAGGACTAGAAAAAATTCTTTAGAGGAAGAGATTCTTGAAAGATGAGTGGATGTGTGCTACAAGATACAAAAGAAAGAGAAATCCATGCAGAAGGAATATTAAAAGACATGGAGATGGATGAGAACAGGGTGTGTTTGGTGACCCTGGGAATGCAGAATGATGGGGCTTGGGGGATAATAGGAGAAGGTGAGCTCAATGAATAGTAGCCCCCAATTCCCTTTCAGCTTCGAAACTGGAGGATTTCTGGGAGTGGTGTTCTTGCCTTTGTCCAGCCTCTGACATCCTTGGGTACCACATTCCTGAACTCCAGCTCCTGCTGGATCTAGTACCCCATTGACAGAGCTGTCAGCCCCCTGGGTCCTCCTTACCCGATGCCCTCCTTGGTGATAGCCTAGGAATACCTTCCTGCAAGGCTCCTTAGCAAGGCACAGATCCCAGTTCTCTTTCATAATAACCCACAACTTTCTCTCCTCTGCTCTTCCAAACCTTCTTTCTTCTTTTTGTGGAACTTTCTCATATTCCTCAGTAGCAGTGATGATTCCTAATGATGGTAGCTGACATAGGATTTGAACAGTCCTTCATAGGTAAGAAGTATTTCACATATGTTATTCCATTTAGGCCTTACAGTTGAAGATGGTAGATTTCTTTTTGTAACATTTGCAAACAAATTCAGAGCAGACCTATCATCTGAAATCATAAAATCTCTTCATTTTGTATAAATTCAAGACTACACAAGAATGTGACTTAGCCTGGGTCACACAGCAATAGCAGTTTTGGGACCAGATCTGCTGCCTGACTCCTAGTGTGACACTCTTTCCACTCCATGATAGTGCCTCTCAGATATACCAGGATATCAGTGCACAGACTCATTCACCAAAATAGTTCCAGAAATTGTAAGACTTTTAGAGCAGACCTTGTTTATCCTATGGAAAACTCCCATCAGCACATGGTCTTTATATCCAGCTTGAATTTGTGTCACCTGTTCATTCATTTTCTCAGCCATTCCTGTTTCCCCTCTCTTTTTTTCCTTCTTCTAGTTCTTTTCTTATTTCATCACAGCGAATGGGGTTCCTACAGCCTAGAGTTGCCTTGTTTGTGTGCAGTTTTGCTCTTGAAGGAAGGTTGACATTGCCCAGAGTGCTTGGGTAACTCAGATCATCTTCTGCCCTTGGACCACAGAAAAGCCTGCCATTCTGACTCAGCAGGAAGTTCGAATCATTTCCCCAAGACAGTATCAGAGGGAGCCAAAATACTAGAAGGCAGAGGAAAGCAGAGCAATAATTTTTTCCCTTAGCATAGTTACCCTAATTTTAAGAGCTTATATGGAAACAAGAGCAAACTTTTCTAAAGTTGAAAACAGAACTAGAAAGGAAAGCATGGCCTTCCCTGCACACATAGCCACCCACACATACACACTGCCTCTAACAACTGCAGTCCTGTCCTCCACATTTCCAAGCCCATCTCTTATTTGTCTTCACTGCATGCTTGTAGTTCAGGACTCATCCTCTCCAGGACTCTGCAATCCCTGCCTTCAAGCTCACTGCACCCTTTGTGACTCCTTCTGCATTTTAGATACCTACATGATCTTAATGCAGGTCTTTCTAACATGATGTTTTCTTGTTTAAGCCTTGACAACAATTCCTAGGGACAAAAGGATGAGGTCTGAACTGCTTAATGTGTCCTAGGAGGCTTTTCAAGATTGGGCTCTCTCCTTTGCAGCCTCATTGACTGCTCCACCTAGCCAGACTGAGCTTCCTGCAGCTCCGAACGTGCTGTACTCTTTCCCCTCCTGTGCCTTTGCACGCGCTGCTCCCATTGCCTGCAACAACATTTCTGGCATTCACCACCTGGCTATCTCCTCCTTAGCCTTCAGACCTAAGCTCAAATACATCCTTTGGGGGAAGACTTCTAAGACCCGCTCCCCACCCCTTCAGTCTGGGTTAGATGCCACATTCTCTGTACTTCTTTAACACCCTGGCTTCTCTCTGTCATAATCCAAAAAATATTGTATTGTGGTTGTCTGTTTACCTGGCTCTCTCCCTCATTGGCCTGTAAGCTCCTGGAGGACAAAGGACTCTGTCTCATGTATATTTATCTTTATGTTCTTGGGATTTGACACACCACAGGAGTTCAATAAATATTTATGGAGTGCATTCATCCATTTTTCAAAAAAAAAAAAGTAATTTATAAAATTCAAAGAATCAAGAGAATAGGAATTGAAAGCAAATGTTCTGGGCAGTGTAACTTAGAACTCCTCTTGGTGCTTAGGGTATAGTTTTCTTGTTTTCTGAAACTGTGTTTATTGTCTAATGTGTTCTTTCGGACAGCAGAGAAGATTTGTGGAATATAGGACTGTGGGGTGGGAGTGGGTTTGTTCATAGACCTAAGGTAGCTACTTCATTTGCTAGGCCGTTCCTAGCCAGGACCTCTGGGTTTTATTTTTGGGTGGAGATCATTTTCTTTAAAATATGGAACTCCTCCAAGCTGAGAAGTTTTCACTTCTCCTAGTCCTTTTTGTGTTCTGCTCTTCAAGCATTAGGAAGATGGAGCTCCGTTTAAGTCTTGACAGGATCATGTTTCATGATCCCAGAAAAGTGTTTGTGTAACCTCAAGCCACGCTGAGAGTGAAATACAGCTTCTAAAGCGGGATTCTGCTGGACCTGACTCAGCTTTTCATCTTGCCGCTTGGCTGTGTGCATTTGGTGTTTGAGTTTGTGCTTCCCCTAAAGTCCTTAGGAGTTGCATATGCCAGTAAGAGCCGAGGCTGGAGCGCTTGCTTCCCAGTAACTAGAGAGAATTTTTTAGAAATTCAACAACAAACATTTATTGAGCCCGGTGGTATGTGCTGTGGGTGATACATGGTGATTGGGGCTTGGGCTCTGTCCTCAAGAGGCGTCCCATCTAGGAAGAAAGGCCAACGAGCACAGTTTTGGAGACATGAGAGAGCATGAGGTACTCTAGGCCCAGTAATTTCTTCGGTGTCCAGAACATTAGAGAAAGGAATGTCTTTTATTGAACTATGTACCAGACACAGGTTTAGGTGTTTTCAAGTCCATTAGTGCCTTTAATCTTCATATCATTCCTATCTTGTAGCTAGGAAATGAAATCCCTAATATGTAGCAGATACAAGCCCAGCAAGTTAAATTGGGCAATCCGAAAGCTGGTAGATGGAGGTGGTAGGTGGTTCAGGATCTTCGGCAGGGAGGTGTTTGGTGGGGATAAGGGAACTGATCCCTGCTATATTTGCCCTCAGCAGATGGAATGGAGTCTGGGAGAAAGATCTCTAAGAATTGAGACCTGTAATTTCATGAATCTTGCTGCTAAGCTGGAGTAAGTGGAGTTGAGAGCCAATGATGAAGGGGTTGATCGAAACCTCTTCCTCGGAGACAAAGTGAAGGATGAAGGGGAAGATAATTTTTACATAGAGATGAGGACATTGTCTCTGCACCTGTCAGATGATAACATAGTTTCAGTATAGTGAGAAGTGAGGTTGCTGGGGGAGATCAAGAGAAATGTGGGCATGGGGTTGGGGTAGAGAAGAGTCGAAAATTTTAATTATCTTCACATTGAACTTTAATCACATCTGTTAACATTTCCTTATTATTGGGGGCACTTGGAAACCCCCTGCCTGACCACTTGTAAAGGATTCCCTTACTGGGGAGCCTAGAGCCTCCTGGCAGGTTCTGTACAAGTCTCTTCTTTCCTGATTCTCCTGTTTGACTCTGGCCAGGAGACAAACCTTTCTGTCCCAGGATTATCACTGTTCAAACCTCCTTAGAAAAGAAAGAGGAGAAAAGGTTTATTTTTTTCCTGTGCGAAATAGTACATTCAATGGTCCTCAAGCTGTAAGTGTATTAAGATGTAACACTTCTTGGCTACTATTTCATTTTCTTATAGTAGCATAGAAACAACCTCGCTTTCTTTTCTCTTTTTTTAAAACAATAATAATAATTAAATGTCTAAGTAGGTAATGTATGTAATGGATACAAATTCAAAAGGTACAGGGGTTAGACAGTGACCAGTAAGTCTCTCACCTTTGTTTTCTAGCCACCCAGTTTCCTTCTCCTGGGGTAACCAGCATCGCCAGTTTCTTGCTGTGATTTTGTGCCACTTTGTTGATTGCTGTGTTATCACAGAAGGGTCATTGTGGAAACTCTCTGCACAAGTAATCCAAGTTACTACTGTGCCCAGGCTCTGGCTGCTTATTTTTGGTGAAGTCTTATTCAGAACTTTATCTTCTTGCCTATAATGTGGCCAGAATGAAGTCACAGTGCCAACATTATTAATGAGAATATTACCATCTGCAGAACAAAGACTTTTCAATTCAAAAAGCTGTTGGGCATAGGAACTTTGCAAGTGTTTTATTTCTCCGTTTGAAACCCAGCCATGTGTTTCCTATTAAATTACATGACTGATAGTTGCTGCTTACGGTCACTTAATACAAGGGCACTTCAAAAAGTTTGTGGAAAAGTAGAATTGAAAGATAATACGAATGTTTTTTAAAACTTTTTTCAGTACCCTGGTACAAACTCCTGTTGCCTAATGGCTCATTTGATGTCGGTGTGTTTATTTTGCCATCTAGTACAAAGCATGCTTTTTTTTTTTCGGTACCAATAGTTCATCAAGTTCCTGAACCGTAAGCTCGAGACAGAAATGAGCTACCCTTATACCTTTGCAAGTGGGTGGTCAGTAAGTGTTTCTCAGTGATTCTAAGACTCAGTGAGTTCACATGCCCGGGAGGAGGAAGGATGCTGGGAACAAGTGATAGGAGGTTTTTCACTGACCTTTCCTCTGGGTTAGTTGCTGACTCCTTCAGTAACAAGACCCTAGCTTCTTGATCCTCATTAAATGGTTGGTATCACTGAGTGTTCAGGAAAAAGTGTTCACCACTGTTTCCTTGTTACTGCTTCTGCTGATAGGAATTCATGTTGGCTGATCTTTTTTGGTTACACCCTGGATTCCTTTGTGACGAAAGGGAAAGTGGCATGGATTAATGACAGTGACTAATTATGCCTTGCTTCCTTTGTTTAGGAACTTATCTTTCCTTGCTCTTCTTTTGCCTTGAGAAATAAGGAAGTACAGGTGGCAGATGGAGAGCATGGGACTGAGAGCCCATAGAACTGGGTTCTGATCCCACCACTGCTGTGCAACCTGCCCTTCTCTGGACCTCAGTGTCCCTATCTGTCCAATAAGAGTTGGACTGTATGATTTCTATGATCCTTCTCTATTCAAAGAGCTATGATTTGGGGTCCCCTTTTCCTAAAGTCTGTGCTTCTCTGACCTTTCCTTGGCCTCTGTGTCCCCAGATCCCAGATGTCAATTACTGATTTGGATCTCTGATTTGTGCTTCTAGGTTTTCTTCGTGTCCGACCTCTTCAAGACTAAGACAACACTCACCCTGCCTCCCTCTGCCATCAGGAAGGAAATTCTTTCACCTGTGGACATTATTGACAGGAACAATCACCACAACATGGTGTAGGTGCCTGAGCTGTTTTTGTAAAATGACTGCTGACAGCAAGTTCTTGCTGCTCTCCAATCTCATCAGACAGTAGAATGTAGGGAAAAACTTTTTGCCCGACTGATCTTAAAAAAGGAAAAACAAAAAATCTTACTTTGTGGCCTTCCAAAATAGGTAGTGTTCGCCTATATGGAAACAACAGCAAACTAACACCAAGTGCCGGAATCCTGGATGTGCAATCGGTTTAAGTGTTCATGTTCTAGTGAACGCGGGCTTGTTCAGGAACAAACACTAACATGATTGGAGTAGAGTCTGCTGGTCACCTTTTGTGACCTGAGGAATCCCAGGCCTGTGAGAAAAGCGCAAATTCATGTTGTAGCACACGATGCCAGAAATAGCACTGAATCAAGAAAATAGCCATGGGGAGCTCCCCTCTTGTGTGTCTGTGTCCATCCCCTCTGTTCTCTGCTGTGACTTTGATTCAGGAAGTTTTGTTTTGTTTTTTAAATACTAGGAAAGAGCAAGTTTTCTTAGTCACGTGATTAGATCCCAACTCCAAGTTCCCAGTCCTAAGGCTTCCTCACCTCCCCAGCCCATAGGCCAGCAACCCCAGTTCCTCACTTTAGTGATTAGGAGACTCTTTGTGGATGAGTGAATTTCACAGATAGCACAATTTCAAAAGAAACCGAGGGTAGGGACCCTCATCTGTCTTCTTTTGACACGTCATCCTGTGACGTTGACATATCGATTGCAGGATGCTGATGTTGTATACATCAGTCACTGGCCACTTGCACACTCTTAGAAATGGTTAGACTTCGGTTCCTGCTTTCTCCTTTGAAATCCTTGCTGTGTGCCTACCGGGGTTTCCTGTGAGGGTCCAAAGGCACGGTCTGCCACTGGCTGATGCAAAGTAGCCTTCTGTACAAGAGATGGGAAGTGAAGGGGGAAGAATGAAAAAAGGAACCAAACTTTGGTTACTCAAAGTCAGAAGGAGCCAGAGTAGCAGATGGTCTCTGTCTGAGAGGCTACCCTTCAAGATAACGGAGCTGAGCTGATGAGGGTCTTTGTGGGAGTTGCTCTTGCTAAGCGGTGTAAAGCACTATTGTCTTAGGGTTGACCCCTAGGGCAGTTCTTGGTAGGTTCTGCTGGGCAGAACACATGGGTTAAATCTCCGTAGAGAGTTTTCCTCATCCTCTATCCATAAGTGTCCTTCCAAGCAAGGTCCCACTCTAGGTTGTAGACAAGGACTCCTACTGAACCTTTGAGGAAAGGGAGAAGGAAGAAATGCTTTTAGATCTTGGATGCAGACCTTTCAAAGGGCTACATGTAACCGTATGAATCAACCACACGCACATCCTTACTACAGAATCCGTCCTTTCATTTCAACTTATAGCAAGCTATGATTTTTATATATAAATATTATATAAATAATGTATAAAACATTAAAAGTTAACTATGTAAAATATTATTTCTGAAACAATTTTAGCTATATCCACTATGATTATAAACTGTGTCTCGACCTGTGTTATTTACATTAGCTGCTTAAAAAAGCATTGAGTTAATTTTTTTTTTAATATCAACTAAAATTTCGTAGTTCTGTGGTAGATATTGTTTTACAACGAAAGAAGTAACTGCAACTAGAGAAAACTGTATAAAAACATTAAATTGTCAGTATTTTTGTAAGGTTCCATTTTGTAAAGAGAATAATATTCAGAGACTTTTGTAGCATACAAAGTGAAAACTTGTATCTGCGAAACTATACTTGTATTAAATGTGCTTTTTAAATAAAAGCTCATAACAACTGATTAGGGAATTGGAAATGTGGAATGTTTGGGGATGGTGGTCTCGCGTGTGTGGGTAGGAGGGGCGTCAGCCTCATCTCAGGGCACTGCTCCTGATTCCATTGTGGGAAATATGGAGGCTAGAATATAGATACCATGTCTAAGCTGCTCTTTCATCTCGGAAAGCCTGTTTGCAGAGTGCGGCTCTGGCTCTATTCTCAACTCAGGCTCTTCTGAAGAGCTTTTGTATTCTAAAAGGAGGCAGGAGCTGTGGGTCCCCCAAAGGCAGATAAGGAGTGCTTAGATAAGGCATGCTTGGGGAGCTTAGGAGGGACCCCTCCACAGCAGTCATCACAGGAAGGAGGGTGCACCGCGGACACCTGCTTTCCCTCCTTGTTGTCTCCCCAACCTGGAAGAAAAGGAGAAGCTGGAATTCGCAGTTATCAAGTACCCGTGTGCCAGGTATTTCTGCCTATTTGTTCTTTTGATCCTCACAGCAGTTCTTTTTTTGGGGAAATACGGAATACTAAGGAATGTGAAGATGAAATGACTTGTCGAAGATCCTGGAACAGTAAGTTGCAGGACAGGTCTTATATTACTTTCCTGTGGCTGCTGTAACAACTTACCACACACGCAGTGGCTTAAAACAACACACATTATCTTACAGTTCGGGGGCTCTAGGACAGACATTGTTTCCTTGCCTTTTCCAGCTTCCAGAGGCCACCTGCATTCCTTGTCTTGTGGCCCTCTTTTTTCATCTTCAAAGCTAGCAACGTCGAATGAGTCTTCACTCTGCTGCCTCTGGTCCTCTTCTCCCACCCCTTCTTCATTTAAGGGCCCTGGTGGTTACATGAGCCCACTCAAGTAATCTAGGATAATCAGCCTGTGTTCAAGTCAGCTGATTAGCAAGCAATTCAATTGCTACCTCAATTCCCCTTTGCCATGTAATATAACTTGCGCAGATGCCAAGTATTAGGGCATGGAAGTGTTTGGTTGGAGGACCATTTTGACTATAGCAGTTCACCCTCCGGCCTCCAAAGATTCACATTTGTTCCATGTGCCAAATAGATTCACCCTGTCCTCACACTCCCCAGATACTCAACACATTACAGCATCAACTCAAAGTCCAAAATCTTATCTAAATCTTAACAACTCAAAACCCAATCTCGGGCCAGCCCGTGGCTCACTTGGGAGAGTGTGGTGCTGATAACACCAAGGCCACGGGTTCGGATCCCATATAGGGCTGGCCGGTTAGCTCACTGGGTGAGCGTGGTGCTGACAACACCAAGTCAAGGGTTAAGATCCCTTTACCAGTCATCTTTAAAAACAAAACAAACAAACAAAAAAACCCCAATCTCATTATCTAAACTAAACCATTTAGGTTAAATATGAGGCTCGGGATTTAATCCACCCTGAGGGACTGATGCTCTCCATCTGTGAACCTGTGAAACTCAAGAAACAAGTTATCTACTCCCAAAATTTAATGATGAGACAGGCATAAAATAACAGTTATAGACACTCCTGTTCAAAAAGAGAGAAGTGGGAGGGAAAAAGGAGTCATGGATCCCAAGAAATTTCAAATTCCAGCAGGGCAAGCTCCATTTGGTTTCGAAGACTGGAAATAAACCCACGTGGCTTGTGGCTTGCTTTCTTGGCCCCAAGGGTCAGCCTGCTCTTTGCTGCTAGACATAGCAGGCCCGCTCAGGCCCCTGTGCTAGCTCAGCATTTTCTCAGCATTTTTCTGTAAGTGGTGATGTACCTTTGGACACCAGGATGCAGCTGGGGAGATCCTTAAGGCCAGAGTCCAAATTTTTACCGCAAATCTGAGGAACAAAGGTCTAGGGAGACGAAATAACTCTTGCGGGCAGGGGCTGGGGGAGGAAAGGCACACAGAAAGCGGTGGAACTGGTGAGTTGAGAACCCAGGTCTCCTGGTACTAGTCCCTCAGTCTCTCCATTATGCTTTCCAGAAGGACTGGACAGACTAAACTGTTCTCAGGAAGAAATCACCCTATTCCATGGGGACTTACAGGAGAGACGGAGCTGCACCTCACAAGATCTGCGCACCGTGGTGCACAGCATGATGTGGCAGAAAGAAACGTGGACTTTGGGAGTCAGACCCAGGTCACAGTCTTGGTTCTGCCACTTACTTATTGACTATGTGAGGTGCCTTTGGACAAGTTTCTTAACCTCTCTGAGCCTGTTACTCCATAAAGATGAAATTTATAAGACCTGCTTTCACACCTCTTTGCTCATGGCTGTCAGCCTAGACCCTTGATTCTCAAAATGTGCTCCACAGACTAACAACATCTGTACCCCTGCGGAGCTTGGCAGAAATACAGCGCTGATAGCCCCTTCCCCTACCCAGACCTACAGAATCATCCTTTGAACAAGATTCCCAGGTGATTCATATGCACAACCAAGTTAGAGAAATATCCCTTCTTTGCTCCCTGAACTTTTCAGGTGTGCCCTCCCCTTAACCACATCCCTCCAAGGCTTGGGTCCATGCATGCTGTGCTGATACCAGTAACCTCTTAGCTTTATGTACCAAAATTAGACGTGTAAAGGTCTGTATCAGGGGCAATAGCATGTCTTACCTTCTCTGCCAAATCCTGCCTTCCTGCCTGACATTGACTAGTTCCTGGTAATGGTTGAACCAATTAATCAAAAAGTCACATGACTGTTGGTTGGTAACCATCGATTAAACAGGCTGCAGGGTTACAGAGAACTATAAAACATTGTCCCTCTCTTTAGGAGTTAGTGAGGACACGCATTTTTCTCTGAGATAAAAGAAGAAAAACATAAGCTTTACCAGCTCTAAATCTTCTTAAGATTTCTGCCAGTTAGGATGAATTCTTACATTCATTAGCTCGTCCCAAAATACTTCCAATGGACCATTTATGTGCAAATGACTCACCTAGGTACTTTCACATGGTTTGCTTCATTTAAATCCTCAGAAACAACTGTTTAAGTAGATATGATTAGTCACATTTTACAGAGAGGGAAACAGGCTCAGTTAAGAATCTTGTTTTAGTTCATACCTCTGATATGGGATAGATCTGGGATACAGATCAAAACTATTTCAGTTATTTATCTACTAATATTTATTAATTATCTTCTGTGTACCAAGTACTGGTAAACACATGAAGTAGCATAGAGGATAAAACAAATGGGATCCCAGCTTCAAGGAGCTTACAGTCTAGAAGGAAATGCAAACCATCAAATTACAAATATGTAATTAAAAAAGAAGAGGAGTATGACAAAGAAAGAATACGGAAAGCTGTGAGAGCTTTCAGTCCGAGAAGCCGTCCGATGGAGGAAGGCTTCCCTGAGATCCGCCTAGGCCAAAGCCTGTTCACATCACCCCTTTGCCCCAGCAAAACGAATAAAAAGAGCCCTGCCAGATGTAGGTCTAGGAGCAGAGAAAATGAGTAAATAAATAACCAAAAGGAGAGGGGCCTTATGAAGTGTTGGGATACTTTTTTTTTTTTTTTTTACTTTATGTCTTCCCAGCTTTATTGAGGTATAATTGACAAATAAAATTTGGATATATTTAAGACATACATGCTGTTTTGATATGCAATGTAAAATGATTACTGCGAGCAAGCTCATTAACATATCCATCACCTCACATAGTTACGTGTGGGGGGGGGGGAGAAAACTTAAGATCTACTGTCTTGGCAAATTTCAAGCACACAGTACATTTTTTTTTTTTTTTTTCAGCTAGCCAGTAGGGGAATAGAAGCCTTTGACCTTGGTGTTATCAGCACCATGCTCTACCAAATGAGCTTACCAGCCATTGTTACGGTGACTATAGTTACCATGCTGTATATTAGGTCTCCAGAACTTATAACTGAAAGTTTGTACCTTTTGACTAACATCTCCCCATTTCCCCCAACCCTGACCCCTGGTAACCACCATTCTACTCTGTTTCTATGAGTTCGATTTTTTTTTTTCCCATAATGAGAAATGAGGGATTTCAATCTCCCATAACAAAGTCTGTCCAAGAAACCTAATGATAGTTACATATTTAACAAGTTACACAGTACATAAAGCATATTATACTCTAAATATTATACCCTAAAAGACTGACGTAAAATTATTTGATTAAAATATCTACATCAATGGTGCTTTAGACTGCTTAATAGTCTTTTTTTTTTTTTTTTTTAATTCTTTTGCAAACCTTTATCTAGACCGACCAAGAGAAAAAGAGAGAAGGCAGAAGTTACTAAAATCAGAAATACAGCAGGGGCATAGTAGAGCAGTTGCTTCTTCTCTTATACTGGAGTGGGCTTTGAGGAGAGAGACGTCCTCTTCTTTTTCCAGTCTCTGCTTTTGACTCTCCTTGTGTCACTGCCATCAAGTGTCTGATGGGCTGCCTGCATGGTAGTTGTGGCTATTGCTGTGCCATAGAGTCACTTCTGCAGCAGCCATGGCTGTGGCAGTGGCTATGGTGGGCCGCCTGCGAGGAAGTGGTGTTTTCAGCATGGTCCTTGCCTGTTTCCAGGTTGGGGATGGCGCCCAGGATAGGCTCCTGCCTAGGACCCCTGGCGTGCTCTGTTTCTTGCCTGCTTCCAGGTGGAGGGGGCTGCCCTCTGCTCCTGCCTAAGGACACCACGCATGCTCTGTTTCTTGCCTGCTTTGGGTGGAGGGACGGTACTTTATTATAATCAAAAGAAAGGGACTAATACATGAGGAAATGCAAATTAAAATCACAATGAGAGATCACTACATACCTCTGACATTCTTGTCTAAATTTAAAGGCATAAATGAAATGAGTCAGAAAGACTGATGTTCTCCATTGTGGGCCTTCTCCCTACCCAATGTAAACATTCCTTCTAGAACATCCAACCCTGAAAAAAAAAGCCAAATTTTTTTTCATAAACACTTTCAATAATGATATTTATGCCTTTAGCATCCCTTTACAGTCTTTAAACACTTAAGTGCACACAATCATGTTCAGATCCTCATACCTCTTTCTAAAAGAAAACGGTGAATGAATGGCCCCGAGGTTCAGAGATGAGTTAGTATCAGAGAGGCTTTGGTAATTTTTTTTTTTTTATTCCAAAACAGTGCATAAATAGTGAGAAAAAGAGAGAAAACCTATTTTCAAAACTTCGTAACAGAGGATATACAGGTGGGAGATAAACATATAAAAGATGTTCAACTGTTCAGTCACGGGGAAATGCAAATTAAAATCATAATGAGAGATCACTACACACCTATGACATTCTTGTCCAAATTTAAAGAAGAAAACCAACAGTACCAAATGTTGGTATAGATGTGAAACAACTGGAACTCTCATTCACTGCTGGTGGGACTGTAAATTGGTAGAATCACTTTGGAAAATTTTGCCAGTATCTACTAAAGCCAATAATATGCATACCCTGTCTTCCAGAAATTTCACTCCTAAAATATATACTCAACAGAGGGATGTATGTATGCTCAGCAAAAAAAAAAAAAAAAAAAAAAAAGTACAGGAACATCCATGGCAGCACTATCCAAAACTGGAAATAACCCAAATCCCCATCAACAATTGAGTGGACAATTAAATAGTGGAATTAAACATTCATACAAGGAATACTATTTAGCAATGAAAATGAACACACTCCTGTACATACAACAATATGAGTGAATTACACAAAAAAGAATATTGAATAAATGAAACCAAGCACAAAAGAATACAAACTGTATGAATCTATTTTTATAAAGTTCAAAACAGGCAAAACTAATCTACAGTGACAGAACTCAAGATTTGTGGTTACCTTTGGGGGTGCATATTTGATGCCAGAGGTAGGGTCTGGGAGCCCTGATAGTAGGCTTCAATCCACCCCGTCTTCCCATCAGGTTCTAGACTCCACCACTGTAGAGAATTCAAGGACAGAGTCACAGAAGAAGTGAGAACAAGTTTAATATAAAAGATAAATACAGGTTCCACAGAGAGAGTGTGGCAGGCTTCAGAGATGGAGCAGGGCCCACACTAAGTTTAACACAAAATTAAGTTCAGCACAGACATCAAGTCTAACACAAAAGCAAGAAGAACACACTTAAAAGAGAAACACACTTACAAAAGAGCAAGTTAGCTCAAGAGAGTCAGCAGCCATTTGCGGAAAGTAAGTTTGATACAAAGTAAAGTATACACACCTCAGCCAGCAAAGTGCGGGCCACCTCCAGGAAAGTGAGCAGCAACCCGCCTTCTGCTGGGATTCGGTTTTTACAGTTTCTCTACTCCAATGCATGCTCATCTTAACCACTCCGTGTCATCATTGTATGGGACTAAACCGTGACTTATTAATCAATTTAAATGAAAATGGACATTTATGTTGTGTATTAGTCCATTTTCTGCTGCTTATAAAAGAATATCTGAGTTCAGGTAATTTATGAAGAAAATAAATTTATTTCTTCCAGTTTTGGAGGCTAGGAAGTCCAAGGTCAAGGGCATATCCAGTGAGGGTCTACTTGGTGGGGACCATCTGCAGAGTCCTGAGGCAGTATAGGACATCCCAGGTGAGGGAGCTGAGAGCATGTGCGTGTGCTCACTTGCTCTCCTGGTAAAACCACCAGTGCCCCTCCTATGATAACTCACTTATCCATTAACCCATTAATCCATGAATGGATTAATCTATTCATGAGAGTGGGGCCCTCACGATTCAATACCTCCCAAAGGCCCCACCTCTCAATGCTGCCACCTTGGGGATCAAGCTTCCACAAGAGCTTTGGAGGGGACAAACATTCAGACCATAGCAGGTTGTTTCCCATTTTTCACTATTACAAACAATGAAGTAATGGACACCCTATGTATTTCTCCTGGTCCACGTGAATAAAAGTTTTATTCTCAATATACTTAGAAATGGAATCACTGGATGGTATATACATTTCAACTTTAATAGATATTGCCAAAGTGCTCTCCAAAATATTTGTATCAAATTTATGTTCTTATTAGCAGTGAATGAGATTGCCAGTTGATTTCCATCCTCAACAGTTGGTATTATCAGACTTCTAAATGTTAACAATCTGATAAGTATAAGTAAAATCCTTTGGATTTTAATTTTCATTTTTGATACTAAATAGGTTGAGCTTGCATGATTTATAATTTTTTATTGTGAGTTTATCTACAGCAGGTGTTTTCTGTGGGACTTTCATGTGCCCTAAACTCTAGAAAGCAGTTTGTTTGCTCCTACCAGGAGGGAGTCCCAGGGCTGTCACTGGCCCTGGGCTATGTAAATCTAATCATGTCATTATCTTTTAAATATCTTTCCAAAGAAGACTTTCAGAAAATAGTTCACACTTCTTACGTAGATGTATAAGACTGCATGATTTGGCCTCTACTCACTTCTCTAACTTCAACTTCAGCCTGAAGGTATTACCTTGGATTTTTTTTATGCCCTTTTATTTCTGATGTATGTACGAAACTTTTTTGTATCTACTCCATATATTAATGGGATGGAGGTAGCTGTTATATGTTACTCAGTGGAGGGAGCTGTTATAGTTTATCAGTATTTCTATGTATGTGTGAATGTGTGTTTTGTTTTGTTTTTTTGAGGAGACAATTCTGCATTAGCTAAGTCTGCCGTGTTACTAGATTTGAAATTTTAGCATGAGATTCTTTTCATGATCTAGGACTTGCTTATCTTTCTACCTCTATTTCTTTCAATGTGCCTACCTTTTCTCTTGTCCCCTAAAGTCCAGCCATGCTGACCTGCTTGCAATTTTCCTAAACTCATACCACTTGGCTTTTGCATATGTAGTTATTTTTTCCAGGTTATCTTCAAGGATCAGGTCCGCTTCCACCTATGCTGGGAAAACTGAGCCCTGATGTTGGGTTGGATGGCTCTGCTGGCTTTCCACTGCCTTCTTGCTCTGTAATTGACTATTTATATGTCTGTCTCACCTATCAACTGTGAACTCCTTGAGGGCAATGACAATGTCTTATCCTTCATTTTATCCTTAGGATGAAGCACAGTGGCCAGCATAGAGTAGGAATGTGGTAAATGTTTTTGATTGAATAATAAAAAAAGTTAATCCTCATTAAATATATAGCTAAAGACTCCCTCTTTTAGTTTAGTTTTGTAACTGAACGCACAAAGATGTATAAGTATTTGCAAATATATGATTGTGTATATGATCGGATATGCATGCAAGTTTGTGTGTGTGTCTACGTGCTCATATATGCATGTATGTGCATGCTCACTCTGCTTCTCCTGCCTGGGTGACACAAACCATTAGGTGGCATTTGTGGAGATGCTACAATGTTTGCGGTGAGAGTGGAGAGGAGAAATAAAGGATAATTGCCAGTTTGTGACCAAACTGCGGCATATGTGGTCCGAGCAACTCTCAGTCAGAAACTCTTGCTGCAGAAGGTGCCTGTTATGGGGGGCGGAGTCTGCTGTACCTAAGAAAACACCACACTTCTCTTGAGTTCAGGGTGTTGGGAGGAGGGGGTGGAATGAGCTTTGACATCTGTGGCACAGCCTCAGTGGATAATGGCTCCTACGGACCTGATCTCTTCAAATCCAATTAAAGCTTATATGCCAAGTTTTCACTTTTCATTTTCTTTTTAATCCTTTGAAGCCAGTTCCTGCCCCACACAGGGTCTCTTTTTTCTATCCCATTAAGCCTCTGCCTTCTGTTTCTGTGTTTTGTTTTCTCTCCTTCTGTGACATGTATGGGCAAACAGACATTCTCCTGGCACTCTCACTCAGCATCTTTCTCCTTGTGCTTGATTCATGGGATGCTGTCTGGCGTCCACCTTTTACTAGCAGGGGAGTTCCATGACCATGATGTCACCTGGCTCAGTTGGAGGACCCCAGCATGAATCAAGACCTCAGAGGAAATGAGTGGCGATCCCCCAAGGAGACAAGCTCATGAAGTCATCATCAGTGACAGCAAAGGAAATGAAGGAAAACCAAGGTCAGAGTTATAAGAGTACCACCCACATGTGTTTATCCATTCATCACTCATTCAACGAATATTCAGGGTCCTACACTGTGAATTAGAGATAGTTCCTGCCCTCAGAGAATTTACAATCTAATGAGGGAGACTGACATAGGGAGAATCAGAAAGATAAAGGTAAGTCCAAGATGCTACAGAGATCCTGGAGAAGAGGAATCTAAATGATGGAAATATCAGAGAGGATGCAAATTGCACTGATAAAGAACAGGAGCCTAGAGTTAGACAAACTTAGTTTTAAATCTCCACTCTGCCACTTACCTACATAAGCCATTCACTAATTGAGCATCCTTTTCTTCGGTTGGACATTGGACATAACAACCTATGTAGAATGGTTGTGATGATTGTATGAAATGACTTTTTAGCATAGAGTTTGACTCACAGAAAGCATTTAAATGGAAGATGTTTCATTATATATTTCATATAGGTGATACTTAATAGTAAAATTTGAAGCAAGTAGGACGTGGCTAGATGAAGAAAAGGAAGCCTGGTATTCTAGGCAAAGAACACAACCATGACCAAAGGTCTGGCACATTTATTTCATGAGCTGTTACAAAGTTTGATGTGGCTCATGTGCAGAAGTAGGAGAAGCTGAAGTCAGGTAAACAGAGGCCAGATTATGCAATCTACCTACCTAAGAAGTCTGAACTACTTTCTGAAATCTGTCTTTAGAGATTTTAAAAAGAGAATGACTTAATTAGATTTGCACTTTTTAAAAGTTATTTTAAGGCAACACGGCAAAAGTATCAAGAATCTTTTATCATTTCATCTAATAATTTTACTTCTGGGAATTTGTGATAAGGAAATAATCAGAGATGAAGACAAAAATTATGTACAAGAATGTACATTGAAGCCTGTTTTATAATAAAATTGAAAACAATCTAAATGTTAAATAACTGAAAAAATGATTAAATAAATTATGACATATTTGATTGATGTAATATTTTAAAGTATTTAAAGTATTCAACAATATTTAAAGGTATAGGAAGTCATTCATAATAAAATGCCAACCATAAAAGAATTCAAAGCTTAAATACAATGATTCAGTTTGGGTTTAAAAGAGAGAAAGTTGGGCTGGCTGGTTAGCTCAGTTGGTTACAGAGTGGTGCTGACAGTACCAAAGTCCAGGGTTTAATCCCTGTACTGGCCAGCTGCCAAAAAGAAAACAAAAAAAAAAAAAGAGAGAAAGAAAAAAAAAAGTGTGTTCATAGTCAAACTATTGGGAGGAACTGTACAAAAAACCCTGTTCTTATGCATAGTCAGATTATTGGTGATGCCTGTTTTCTTTTTCAAGTTTTTCTGTATTTCCCATATTTTTAGAATGAAATATGTAGTTTTTACAATTTAAAAATATATTTTTTAAATGATCACTGTGTTAGGCATTGTACAGATAGACTGAAAAGAAGTTTATGTAGGAGAGGCAGGGAAAAACTGAGACAATTAAATAACTATTGTGAAAATCCAGGGGAGAAGTGATGAGATGGTTAGCCTAGGCATACCCAGAAGGGATGGAGAAGCAGATACAGATTCTAGAAATATAAAGATTTAGAATTGAGAAGACTTCATCACCTATTGGATATTGGTGGAAACAAAGAGAAGAAATCGAACGTGGTGCCCACGTTTCTGAACTTGGGCTATTGGGTGAAGTGTGTGCTGATTTTAGAGAGAGAGGACACAGGGAAAGGGCAGTTTGGAGGACAGAGTAGAGTTCTGTTTTGAATGTGTTGAACTTGAGGTACTTGTGCGATATCAAGGTGGACTAGTCCAGCAAATAGTTGGATAAATAGGTCTGCAGTTCATTTATTCATTCATTCATTCAACAAGTATTTATTGAACATCTACTATGTGCCAGACAATGCTTTGATTTTAGACACACAACAATGTCCAAAACAGAATAGCACTTGCATTCTAGTTAGGGCTAGAACCTCTAGCTCAGAATAGACACCTGAGCTGGAAATGGACTTTTAGGAGTCCACAACCTGGAGATGGTAGGTGGAGAAAGCCATGAGAAGTGGATGAGGCTGATGGTTCAGTGGGGGAGTGTAGAATGAGAAGAGTTGGCTTATTTGGGATCAGGTTCAGTCAGGCTATTTCTTTTCTACAGCTCAGAGAATTGAACTTCTTTGATAAATGCCTGCAAATCCCTTAAATATGGTAACTGTTTTCTGATTACACTCAACTCCCAACCTAACTACCCTTCTGTGAGAGGTGGGCAAATCATTGTCTCTCTCCTAGACTTGGTTGCCACCCCTCTAAAATAGGAATAATATGTCTTCTTACCTGCTTCAATGTAACTTTCCTGCTTCAGGGCCTCTGCACTCTCTGTTCCTTCTGCCTAGAATGCTCTTCCCTGTGACCTTCCCCTCCTTGGCTTCTTCTTGTCATTCAGATTCCTGCTTAAACTAACACTTCTGCAGAGAGGGCCCTGATCCTCCAGTATAAAGCAGTATAAACTCAGGCCCTTGAGACTCTAGCACTCTATTCTAATCACTGTCTATTTCTCTCCGTGTTTTTCACTTTTTGTTCATTCCCCTGCTCCCCAATACAATGTGTCACGAGAGTAACGATCAAGCTTGTCTGTTCTTTGTTATAGCCCCATCTCCTAGAACAGAGCCTGCTACATAGTAGCCAAGCAATACTTTTTGAATTATTTTGAATTTGAATTTTGAATTATTTGAATAATTTTGAACAAATGAATAAGGGATTTTTCCAGATTTAGGAGTAAACATTAAAAAACAATTATTGAGCATTTCTATGTGCCAAGCACTTTGTTAAAGCACTGGGGATGCAGAACTAAATCACAGTTGTTTCTTATTTGCAAACAGACACATACGCAGCTATTCTAAGGGAATGAATGAAGGTGAGGCAGAGGTTTGAGTTGGTGCAGAGAAGGATCTGAAGATGTATTTTATACTTGGAGGATGGAAGTAGGTAGTCTCAGGGTTCCAAGCTGAAATATTGAGATTGAGCTTGATATTCTGACCTAGAGGTTTGATTGACAAATGAAAAGATGGGACAGGAAAGTGACTCCACTTTTAAATCTATATTAGACAGTGAACTTCGTATCTTTCTGGTTTATATTGTACATCCAGAGGTGTACATACACGATCATAGTAGGTGCTCAATAAATATTTGTTGAGTAAACAAAAGCTCCATCTCGGTGAGAATAAAATTCCGAATTGGTATATACATACACACACACATAAACACACATATATATAATAATGGAATATTGGAACTCCGTTATTGGAATATTATAATGGAATATTATTCAGTCTTAAAAAGGAAAGCACTCTGACACATGCTACGACATGGATGAAGTTTGAAGACATTATGACAAATGAAATAAGCCAGCCACAAAAAGATAAATACTGTATGACATCACTTACATGAGGTATCTAGAGTAGCTAAACTTATAGAAATAGAAAATAGAATGGTGAGTGCCGAGGGCTGGGGGGAGGAGAAAATAGAAAGTTGTTGTTTAATGAGATTAGGGTTTCAGTTTTGCAAGATGAAAAAATTCTGGAGATTGGTTGCACAACAATGTGAATTTACTTAATATTACTCAACTGTACACTTAAAAATGGTAAGATGGTAAATTTTATATTATGTGTGTTTTACCACATTTAATAATAATAATAAAATTCAGAGTGTGTGGCTGGTGATTCAACTGCACCTGGATCTGTGTTATTTTGTTCTTCTGAGAAGTTAAAAAACTCAAAAAAGTCTGGGTTCTCAGTGAAAGAGTTCCTCATGACTTGAGATTCTGTGGACCCACATGAAAAGAGGAAGAGGAAACTGATGCTCAGAGAGGTTTTATAACATGTCCAAGATTATGCTGCCAGCAGGGCTGGTCCTGTGACCAGAAGGCAAGTCTTCTGGCTCCTGGTGCAGCCCTCTTCCCAGTCCACTGGCTGTCAGGGTCAGTCTGTGCAGAGCACCTCGCACCTCCTTACCCATTCTTGCCTTGGGAGACAGAAGATACACTCCCTTGACATCCCTGCTTGAATGTGTCATAGGTACCTCACAATTAGCAGGCCCAAATCTGAGCCCCTGATTTATTACTTAATATAGCCTTAAAAATAATTTCGAATGACAGTTCACTGTGTGGTTTTGGAATACAACTTAGAAGGAGTTCAAAGAATTGAGTCACATTCCTACAACAAAACTGTTTTCCCATGTACTTATTTTTGAGAATAGAGTTTCTCAGGGCTGACATCTGTAAATATGAAAAATAGTAGTAGAATTGATGTGTGTAACCCTGTCTCATTCTAGCAATAAATATTATATGTGAACAAATATATGGACTAATTAAAGAAAAACTTCATATCTCATTATGCAATTAATTTCCAGTAAAATTTTACTTTATATGTTTAGAAATTATTTTTTAAAACCCATAATATATATATTCTGATCAATTGTGTACTACTGATAATTGTAACAATAACAATTCTGATAGGATTTTACAAGTTCTATGTACAATACAAACAGGGAACCTTCAAATAAAATTAAGTTGACAATAATATATCAATATTGATTCATAATTGGAACAAATGTACCACACTAATATAACATGTCAGTGATACTAAAAACTATATGTGGGTGGGAAGAGGTCATGGGAATTATCTGTACTTTCTGCTCAATTTCTCTGTAAAACTAAAACTGCTATATAAAAGAAAAAACTTTTTAAAAAGAATTTTACAAGTTCTAAGTATTTAATATGATTTAATATTGTAATTTTAATTACATTTTTAAAATGTTAAATTTTAAAATTACATTAAATGTGGGGAAATAGGATAATTTAGTCAGGTTCCCTCCGCTCAGGTCTAGTTGGGGGTCAAGCAGCACATTTCTTGTAAACAAGTTGTGTGTGGGTGGAGTTAGTGCACATATGCACCAATGTATCTTTTTAATTTTGTTGCTATTGTGTGTTCTTCAGTTTGTGAAGCAGAGCTGGCTGGCAGAGCTTGAGTCTAAAAATTGAGCATGTTAACTATGCTGGCAGCTGCTCAGTTTTTCTTTGGACTTTGCCAGTAGCAGTTGAGTTTTGGAGTTTCTTGTACTGCCTAACTCTTAGACGTGTGTGTGCTGAGTAAAGACTATTCCTTCTTCAACCAAGACTCCAAAGACCTTTTTGCCGGTTACCTAGCTCATAGACCTGCATGTGAAGGGTTTGTGAACTGGCTTGAGGGGTCTGTGAGCTCCAGACCCTAGCCCTAGCTCTACAGTTAAATATTAGCTATTTAATATTTAATACCTGTAAAACATTACAGTAAACAAAATACATTTCTATTTATAAATTTTTTTGTTAGAGATTTATGATACAATAATCAATAAATGATTTTCAATCATATAATCTACATTAGGCTAAGATTCTGCAGGGGGTAAATAGAATGAAAGTATGGGTTTAAGAAATAAAAACTGTAAAATGTCTAATTGCTAAATAGCTCTTTCACGTGTTTCTTAAGTGAATAGTAAGTATCACAGTGCTGTTTAAACTCAACTAGATACACTTAAAATATTATTTTTATTTTAAAATTTCAATATTTACAAATTGCTGTAAATTACATTCTTAGCAATTATTTAAACTTATAATGAACAATTCTAGATGTCACCTCAAAAATGTCTGTTGAGTACTTTGCATTCTTTGCAACTATTTAAACTTATAATGAACAGTTTTAGACTCAACTTAAAAATGTGTGTCAGAGTACATAATTTTTCAAAATTTTTTTCCCCTGCAGGTGCAAAGGAGGCCATTGGCATAGACAATTCTTGATGGGTTGTCCTGTAAAACCGAGCTGAGAAATGGGGTAGGTAGCTGGGGAAAGATACAGAGCCAAAAGATTTTTGGGTTTGGTTTGGTTTTTCTCATTTTGTTTTTGAAGATGGGAGAAATGTTACAATGTTTGTGTGCTGAAGACAATGACTGAGAGAGGGGATGAGCAATGGTGCAGCCCAGGGGAGCGCGGCGGTTGGAACCGTGAAGAGTGTGGGCCTGGAGTGCGTGTGGAGCTTCGCTGTACGGCCGGGGAAGGCAGTGCACCTGTGCGCATTCCCAGCTCGGAGGGCAGACAGGATGGGCACCTGGCAAAGATACAGATTGGGTAGGCGGGCGGGCTGGGGAGGCTTACGGAAGTTCTGGCCTGATTGTGTCTATTTCCTCAATAAAATGGGAGCAGGATTAGCAGCTGTAAGGATGGGGGAGGAGGTGCTGGGGGCTGAGAAGAGAGAAGGTGTAAAATAGTTCTAGCTACTCGGAGAATGTAATAGGACTGTTAGGCAGCATTAAGAACCCACTTGGGGGTCGGCCCGTGGCTCACTCCGGAGAGTGAAGCGCTGTTAGCGCCGAGGCCGCAGGTTCGGATCCTATATATGGATGGCCGGTGCGCTCACTGACTGAGCGTGGTGCGGACCACACCGTGCTGAGGGTTGCGATCCCCTTACCGGTCAAAAAGAAAAAGAACCCACTTGGGGGCTGATGTCAAGATTTACTGGGAGCAGTCGGCAAGGTTGCGTGCTTCTGTAGCACATCCCGCCGTGCAGGCACAGGTGAGGGTGGAAAGATTTGGATTGAACCAGCTGGGGGTCCGGCAGGTGGGTGCACCGATGGGCGTTAGTGGCAAGGGAGTTGCAATGGAGTAATTAAATGGAAGCATGGACTTTAAGCTGGGAAGCAGAGGAGGGACGGTCTGGGGATGGGTGAGGGGCACTGAAAGGGCGGTAGGATCGATGGATTATCGAGTCCTTGTGAGATGGCGAATTGTTGAGGTTGGAGTATTGACCTTCCTTTTGTAAATTTCAGACGTCTCGTGCGCGTGTTCTGTTTGTCCCTTCTTTAATAGCCTCTGCCGTCGTTTTCCCGGCTGGAATATCTTCTCAGTGACGGTGGCTTCTTCCAGCGTCACTTCTCGGGCCTGTGCGGCCCGCTGGGTCAGCTTCCTCTGCGTTGGCTTTTCTACTTGTTTTGGTCTGGGGCTTTCCTGCCGGAGGCTTCCCCCCGCGTGGGCAGATCCTGGCTGTGCATTCGGGTTGGAGGAGCCAGACGGCAGAGCTGATTGGAAGCTGCGCACGACCGGGGCTGCCCCCGGCCCGGAGGGAGCGAGACCCCCGAAGGCGAGCGCGCAGGGGCTTCCCCCTGCAGCAGGGGCTGCTCGGACAACCTCGGTCTCGGGCCTGGCCACGAGGTGGGGGGCGGCGGCCGCGGCGAGGGGGCTCATTCTTCCGCGGGCGGCTTTGACTGCATTCTCTGGTTTTCATTGCAAGCCGGGACGTTATAGAATGCAAATGAAGGCTGCTTTTGAAGCACTGCGTTTGTCCGGGAGCCGTGCGTTTGACTGGGGTGAGGTCACAGAGAAAGGGTTTTGTTTGGCTTTTTTTTTTCTTTCTAGAGAGCGAGAGAAGCCGGAGGAGCCCTGGGCGCAGACCTCCCCAGTGGGGGTGGGGCAGGCACGAGCCCAATAGGAGCTGCCCGCGGCTTCTAGCCTGGCCTGGGTTTGAAAGGAACGGGGTCGGGACGGTGGTTGAACGTTATTAACTCTTTGTGGCGGCGGTTTATCCGGGGGACAGGCCTGCTGGCGGATGGAGGATTGGGGCATCCCAGCTGCTCGCCTCACGTCATGCAGTCCACCAACACTTTGTGTCGTGCTTCCTTTGTGCCACGCCTGGGGACGTTTTCAGAAAGGCAACTTCCAGCCTTTTCGTGTTACTGCATCGAAATCTCCTGTCCCAGCACTTGGATGTTCCCGCGTTTCATCCTCCCACCCCTGAGATGTAGATTTTACTGTCTCCATTTTTTACAGGAGGCAATTGAGACTTAGAAAGTTAAAGTGACTTACCCAGACGCCATCCAGAGAGTAGGGGAGAGAGCTCAGTTTGGACCTGGATCTGTCTCCAGACACTTTCCATTTCTCCACCCTGGCCGTGCCTCCGGGGCTGCCCACCTGGGTGGGGGGTAGAGAACCAGAGAAACTGAGAAGTGAGAATAGGGTGTGCTGTATCCAGGTCAATGCTAAAAGCAGAGGAAGAAGCCTGTGTTGTTCCTTTGTTCTGTGTGATTTAGGGAACCATATGCAGAGGAAGTTAAATTTGGCCTGGCCAAAGTGGGTGAGAAGGGAGAGACAGCCATCTCCGGCCCAGGGGGCAGCGGGTCCAAAGAGGCAAAGATTCTGGAACCCACAGGATGTAAGAACTATAAAGCACTTTGGGAACTCCAACCCCTTCATCTTACTGAAGTAATAAATGGAGACCCAGAGAGGTTAAGTGTTTATTTAAGATCACAAAACAAGAGTGAGAAAACTGGGTCTGGAACCCAGGTGCTTTTTAGCCCCTTTAATCTGTGGCTGTCTTTCTTAGTAACTCAGTAGTCATATTTATAATGTAAGAGAGTTCACTCTTGTTTAGCACTTAACAATGGGCCAAGTAATTTAATATACTTTCATCTCTTTTAGTCCTTGTAACATCTCTGTGAGACAGACTGTTTTACAAAGGAGAAAACTGAGACACAGAGAAGTCACTTACCCAAGATCACACTGGAAGTGGGACCCCAGAGCCCATGTGCTCTTTCCTACTCTGCTGTAGTGCTGATAAGTAGATAAGGAAAGAAGAGAGGCCCAGAGAGGACAATTAATGATTTAAGATCACAAAGCAAGGGAGTGACAAAAGCTTTTCCGCGTAAAATATTTTAATCCCTTTATTCATATAAGGAAACTGAGGTTCAGAGATGTTCAGTGACTTGCCCAGGGTCACAGAGTGAGAAAGCAGTAGAGCTGGCTTGGAGACCAGGTCTGGGTACTCTCTGCTCTGTCCAGTGCAGCTCCCACCTTGGGTGGAGAAGCAGTCAAAGCTCTTCTCTTGATAGTTGTTCAAAGACAGCTCTGCTGCAGGTGTGTTGGCCTCTGCAGGCAAAGTAGCTCTAGTCCTGGTCCGGTTGTGTTGTCCAGTCTTGTCACTTCCCTGGTGAAGAATTGCCTGCCTAAATGCCACACTGCATGAGCGGTGAGGCGGGGATCAGAACCTGAGTCTCCTTGCTGCCAGTGTGGTGACTTTCTACATTCCTCTTCACTTTATCCTGTGCAGCATGTCATCAAAGGACCTGGATCACATTATCCCCAAAGACCAAAATGTGAGTTGCTTTTGGCTCCTGGGCCCTTTTGAGAAGCCACTTGGTAAAGCAACTTTAGTTTAGGTTTGCAGGATAAGAAATGAAGGGGCAGAGCTGGGTCAGAACAGCCGGCATGTGAGGCATGGGCCTGCTTGGACTTAGTTAGCACCTCTTAAATCTGGGTGAAGAGTGATGAGCAGACAGAATTATGAATTGGGGGTAGAAAAATGAATCTCCTTAAATATTTCTGTAGGCCAGTAACCTTCACTGACCGGGTGAATACGAAGCACAAGAGTGCTCAAAATTAATTAAGTTCATGTGGCTCGTCTTCACCACTAACTAAGGTGTCTCTGAAGGCTTGGCTTCAGAAGGAGTATTTGGAAGGAGGGCTTCCACTGTGGAAGAAACCTCTGGACTAGATTCCAGGAGGTCTAGGGAGTTTAGGTCGGCTCTGCCACTTACTGGCTCTGTGTGTCTAGAAAAGTCAGCTCACCTCTTAGGCCTCAGTCATTCATTCATTCACTCTGTCATTCAATAAACGTTTCTTGGGCTGGCCAGTTAGCTCAGTTGGCTAGAGCACAGCCTTATAACACCAAGGTCATGGGTTTGGATCCTTGTACTGGCCAGCTACCAACAAAAACAAACAAAAAAACATTTCTTGAACCCTTCCTGTGGGCCTGGCATGGTACCAATGGATGAGAAAACTTCTAACAAGACAGACCCTGCCATAGAAGAACTCAGCCTCGAGGGGGAATAGGCAAACCCAGAGATTGTGACTGGACTTACCTACTCTGAGTATCAACTTCCCTGGAAGAATTTATGTCAACGGGATTATAGTTGGCTCTTAAGAAGCCTTTGTGAAAATTTGAAAAAGGTACCCCCTTTTCAGGAGGACTGCAGCTTCATGCCGGGATGCCCAGCTTGGCAAGCAGAGCACAAGCAGAGCACAAGCAGAGATTTTTCACCCTTAGTTGCTCCCTGGGTTGGTCACTCATTCCTGGTAAGTAGTCTGCAACCTGAATGTCAAGCTTGAGACAAAGAAGAATAGAAAGCAAAGGTGGGGTCCATTTCAGGCCGGGGAAAGTATGAAACCTGAGGGCTTGGGAAAGAGCTTTCTACACTTGGACCCCTGCACGTGGTTGAATGTGATTAGGAGGTGGAGCGAGTGGTGTATTGGAATTAAAGAGCGATGAGATTACAAAGATTGGTAGGGGCTGTTTATCACTCCTTCAGGACAAGTCGACACCAGTTGACGATCCACCAGAGAGAGCTCGTTTATTAGGCGGCACACACACACACATATATAGGGCTTTTAGGGAAGGCTGATTGGCTTAAAATACAATCCCTACTTAGCATACCGCATGGGGCTTGGGGTGAGCTGATTGGTGTGCGATTCGCGGCGGGAAGGAGAGTATGGAAGAGAAGGGCAACCAGCACCATGATGGGGTGTGGCCGAGAAGGACTTATGTGATCAGGGTGTGATCCCTTGGGGCATTTGGGTTCTTACATTCCTCTGTGTGATCCCTTGGGGCATTTGGGTTCTTACACCGAGCATCATTCCAAGTTGAGTGTTGTAAACACTAGGGAAGTAGTAGTAAATAAAACAGAAATCCCCTGCCCTTGAGGACCTCACATTCCAGTGAGATCCTGATGTGTCTCCAGTGTTATGTTAAGCTATCAGAAGGAAATAGTGGTTTCTGTCCTGCCTTTCTCTAGCATTGTACAAGCCCCAGGTGACATAATGTATGTAAGAGCCCTTTGAGATATCCTATGGATAATCACTCTTAATCTTAATCTCAGTGACTAACATTAGTGCCCAAGAATTTGGGGACCTGTTCCTGATACCAGGTATCTACCTAACCCTTCCTCCTGGGAAGAAGAGACCTTCAAGTCATGGTGTCACAGGAGTCAGGGCCAGCTGAGAAGGCTGCTGGCCTATGACCTCTTGGGGTCTGTTTAGAAATTCACCACTCAGCTCATCTGCAGACTATAGTACCTGCTGTGGTCAAAGGCTCTTTCTTGTCTGGGTGAAATGCAGATGGAGATGAGACAGTCATCTAATAATCATGGACAAAAGGGGAGCTCTGTCTGTGGGGTAAAAGTGGGCTGAGGGGCTCAGGGTGCCTTGTCAGGCTTTTCCCATGTTAGAAGCTGGTTCTGGCTTGATCAGCGGGTCTGATTCAGGTGAAAGAGGCTGGTTCCCAGGCATGGGGAACTTGGCCACCCCCTCACTGTGTGACTTTGGGCAAGCCACTTCCCGTTTCTGGATGCTAGTTCCTTCCTCTGTGCACCAGGAGGTTGGGCTTACTCAAACTTGAACAGAGCCCTTGGAACTCTTCCATGAAATGCCAGCATATAAACCAGAGCACAGCAGTGGTGCTGTGGACCAGGCAAGGGTGGAGCCTGGGTTTATGCTTGTTCCACCTCCACCTCATCCTGCCACTCCTCTGCACTTCTGCCACTGCCACATACTGCCCTGGAGGCACTGAGGAATTTAGTTTTCATTGATTGGATTAGGTCATTTTTTCTCTAACTGGACTCCTGTAGCCCCCACGCTGAGGGTAGGGGCAAGGGCAATTTAAAAGAACTGTGATGATTTATTCAATTTTGTGTTTACATTGAAATGATTATCCAACCCTCTCCCCACCCAATATAAACATAATCAGGATTATCTAGAGGATCCTCTCTCCCCATTTCCACGTAGAGACGTAAGATTTCAGTGGCTCCATTTGAATTTGTATTTATGACTATGGCAGCACCATGAGAACATTTAGAATGTTAGCATTTAACTTTTAATGTGTGCTTCCCAAATTGGGAAATCTGAGTGTTTTTTTGTTTTTTTTTTTTAATAAAAGGGATGTATTTGTTAGAAGACAATGACATAAACAAGACAGGAATTTATTTCTTCCTCAAATATAAAGTTCAGGTAGGTGGTCTAGGGCTAGAATGATGGCTCCACAATCATCAAGTCCTGTGCTCTTTCCGTCATGTTGCTCCATAGTCCTCAACACTTGACTTCCATCTCATGAGCCCAGGTGGCAGCTCTAGCTCCTGCCATCAAGTTTGCGTCCATCCAACAGGAGGGAGGTAAGGGAGAAGGGGAGAGCCTACCATTTCCTTTTGTGGACAGAAGTTGCACATATCACTTCTTTTCATATCCCACTACCCATAATGTGGTCACATGGCCACACCTAGCTGCAAGGGAGGCTAAGAATTCTTTTTATCTGGACAATCTTGTGACCACCTAAACATTCTAATTGCCTCGGGTTGAATGTCACTCCCAAAACTTAATCCCCATTGTAACTGTTGAGGGTGGGAAATTCTATTATGGTAATTGAAAAGTGGGGCCTCAAAAGGGTGATTAGATTCTGAGGACCATGCCTAGTGAATAAATGTCGTACAGTGGTCATGGGCATGGTTCTAAGGACTTTGAAAGGAGAATGCACAAGGAGCTATCTCTCTGCTCTCTCTGCTTCCATCATCATGCAATGTGAGGGATCACTGTCACCACCACCACCAAGACTCTCACCAGATATGTTCCCTGGACTTTGGACTTCTCAGTCTCAGAAACTGTAAGCAATAAATTTTGTTTTCTTACAAATTACCCAGTTCCAAGTATTTTGTTATAAGCAACAGAAACAGACTAATACACTATTAGTATGCAAAAGAAAAGGACAGATAAAGGGGGCAAATAGAAATCTCTGCCACAAAGGTCTAGCCATTTTTCAAGCTTGAGAAACACTTACTTCCACAGTCCTTTCCAAGTATCAAATTCTGTGACGTGAGTAGAATCTAAGGCTTCAAGCTGGAAGGGATCTCAAGAGTTTAGCCAATTCAGTTTTCTTCATCAAATGTTGGAGATATTAAAGACCCATTTTACAGATAAGGCAACTGGGTGTCCAGAGAGATTCTGTGACTTTCCCAGGGTTAACTCAGTCAACAGCACAATAAGAGGTTAATCTTGGGTAGATAGTCACAGGAGAGGTGGGGTTCACTGGACACCTGGAAGGGCTCTTGTCGCTGTTCCTTATATTCCTACTCCCACAGTGTCCTGGCTGCTGCTCTTCAGACCGTGACTTACCATTATGTCTTCATTTGGGTGATAAAGTAGACTCTGCCCTTGTGATTAGGACATCCTGAAAGGAGCAGGAGCTTTGGAGTCAGATGTGGCTGACTTTGAATCCTGGTTCTGCTTCTTATTACTGCGTGGCCTTGTGCAAGCCATTTTATCACTTGGCTTTATTTTTCTCGTCTTTAAAAAGAAGATAAATCATCTCACAGGTTTCTCCTTTCCTCCTACTCTTCCTTCTACCTTCCCTTCTCTTCCCCTCCCCTCTCCTCCTTTTCTCTCAATCGTGGAATGATGTCAGTGAAGGGACCTGGTATGGGACTTACTGCAGAGAAGCTCAACCAAAGTTAGTTTTCTTCCTTCTTTCCTCCCCTTCCCTCATTTCCTTCTTTCCCTGCCCCCCAGTCTCCTATGATTTTGAATCTTTTTCCCCACCAAGCTTAGTAATCATGTGACCTAGAAGACTGAATAAATTTTTTTAAGTCATTTTATTTTAAAAATTTTTCAACAGTTTTTTTATTGAAAGATAATTGATTATATATATTTGTGAGGCACAGAATCAAGTATCAATACATGTGTACAATATGTAGTGATCAAATCAGGATAATTAGTATACTCATATTTACAAAACATAACCAATCTTTGTGACCTTTAACTGGTTTTTTGCCAATCCCCCTCCCCCTCTCTTTCCCACCTCTAATAAACACATTCTGTTCTCTCTCTCTCTTTTTTTTTTTTTTAAACTTTAATGTATTATTGGGATTCTTTCTTTCTTTCTTTCAGCTCCCACTTATGAGTCAGGACATGCAGTATTTCTCTTTCTGTGCCTGGGTTATTTCACTTAACATAATTTTCTCTTAAGTTCATCCATGTTGCTGTGAATGGCAGAATTTCATTCTTTTTATGGCTGAGTAGCATTCCATTGTGTATATATACCACATTTTCCTTCTCCAGTTATCCGTTGATGGACATTTAGGTTGGTTCCAGAGCTGCGATGAACATAGAAGTACAGGTATCCCTTTGACATGCTGATTTCCATTCCTTTGGGTATATACCCAGCCGTGGGATTGCTGGATTGTATGGTAGCTCTATCTGTAGTTTGAGAAACCTCCATACTGTTTTCCATAAGGGCTGCCCCAGCTAGAAGACTGAATAAGTTTCGTAGTTGATACACATTAGATTCTCTTCGGAATATCTGATGCCCAGAAGTAGCTTGCCCTGACTGGCAAACTTCTATTTCCTTTAACATTTTTGCTTGCTTTTTAACCAAAGGAGAACTACAGTACTTCTCGGGTTCCCCCTCTGATGGTCACATCCCTGGACCCTGATGTGGCCGTTTCTCCCTTCCTTTACATGACTTCTGAAGTCTTTAAAATATGTATGTAAACTTCATGCTTACTGTGGGTTTCCCCCCATTGTCCTCAGCTACAGCTTTTCTGTGAGCTCCTTGAGGACAGGAAATGTACATCTGTGTATTCGTGCAGCTTAGCCCGGGGTCTGGCCAAGAGGAGGTGCTCAGTACTCTGTGCTGAATACATATAAACATCTGTTACTGCAGAGAGATAGGGCAGGGAGGATGCATCTGCAGAAATCATCTAGTGCCCCTTCATGTGTGGTAGATGAGAAGACTGAAATGCAACTGGAGATTAACTTCCTTTGAGCAAGGATCCTGTGTTAGACTGCTTTGCATGCGTCACGATGCCTATTAAGAACAAGGGAAGAAAGAAGGCGCGGAGGCCAGGAAAAAGAAAAGAAGGAATGGAAGGGGGGAGGAAGGGAGAAAGAAAGAAGGTGGGAAGCTAACATGTATTAAGCACTAAAAGTACCAGCTTTAGGTAAATGCCATCTCCCTTCATCTTGATAACTCACACGTTAGATAAGTGTTGTTGTCCCATCCTGTGAAGGATGAAGTCACTTGTCCAAGTTCACACAGTGCATACAAAGCAGAATTAGAAACTGAAACAGGGTCTGTGAAGCCGAGGTCCGACTCTTAATCTTGCACCACGAGTCAGTCACTGACGCCGTGAAGTGTGACGACTAAATGAGTTGTGTGGAAAGCTGGACCAGGCTAAGGGATTCCTGTTGACAACAATAATAACCAACTTAACACAGCCTCGAGAAAGCCACTCAATTCCTCCGAGCCTCGGTTTCCTCATCGGTAATGAAGGAGGGACTCCGTGCTCTTGAGTGCTGGGATTCAGTCTCTCTCTCCCTGAGTTCCTTAGCCATCTCATGTGAACCACTGAAAAATGATAGATTCTTCCAGGAGGAGCGATGTCTCTTTAACAAGGATCGTCAAGGTCAGGCCAAGCAAACTTATCTGGGGTTTTTGATGGGATCTCTCTTAATTGATTGGGGTGAAGAGTTCAGAGCTAAATTGAATGACTGGCTTTTTAGCTTCAATCTGGAAGAGGCTGGGGCCTGACATGATTTGAGGTTGTCTGATGACGGCTGTGCTTGTTCAGAACACAGCAACATTCTCCTGTCCCTGGAGAATGAGAAGGAGCTGCTGAGCAATGAATAAATATGTGTCTTGGCCACCAGAGAAACGATGTCAAATTTCTGGGGCTTTCCTATATTTTACTCTGCCTGCGGCCTGGAGGGTTTTCAGTGTTGTTTTAGAGAGAGAGAGAGAGAGAGAGAGAGAGAGAGAGAGAGTGTGTGTGTGTGTGTGTGTGTGTGTGTGTGTTTCTCTTTCTTTTTTAAAAGATATTTTATTCTAGGTTTAAAAACATTTAGGACAGTAAGAAATTCTGAACTACTTTGCTCTCCAGAGTCTAGCAAACAGTGGTCTTTATCTCTTCTGATACTTGTATTTTCTTTCTCTTCTGTGTTCATTTAGTTAAGATTCATTAATAATAGTAAAGTTACAACTGGGAAAATTATCTATCAATCCAGGTATCATTGTTTCAGGTACGAGGCAACACTACATTCTTTCCATCAACAAATATTTACTGAGCATCCAACCATTTCCAGGAACTATCCTAGATAGCAGAGATTCAGCTGTGACTGAGGCAAAGTCTTGTACTTCATGGAGTTTCCATTGTGGTGGGGAACACAGACAATAAGCAAGTAAGCAAACATTTAACGTGTTTTCAGGTGATCTAAATACATCTCCAAAATAACCTTAACAGGACAGGTATTGTAAGCCCATTCTTACATATGCAGAAATACTGAGATGAAGATAATGAAGTTTCAATCTAAAGAGAGATGAGAAGTTGGATCAAACCCAGCCTGCAGTCTTTTTAGTACACATCGAGGCTTTTTATTGTGATACATGTTTACTGAGCCCAGAGGCAGATGAACTGTGAAGCTTTGTAGCTTGAACTTCAGGCCTCCTCACTTGCATGGGCCCTTTCTAAATTCACTTCATACCTAATTTTTAATCCTTTTCCTAATGAGAGCGCTCCACACTTTGTAAGTCTGGGGTCTCATAAAACCTTAACCTGCCCTCACCGTAGTATAGATTCAGAGACATTCCAGGTTCCCTCAGAAGCCAAAGGAAGAGACAGACATGAGAACAATCAATTTTAATCCATAGAGATAAGAACTATAATAGAGGTTTTATGGCCTGAATTATCTCCCTCCTCCGCCTTGCAATTCATATGTTGAAGCCCTAACCCCCAATGTGACTGCATTTGGAGACAAGGCCTTTAGGGAAGTAATTAAGGTTAAATGAGGTGCCCAGTGAATTTCACCACTTCTGTGACTATTTACACAAGATTAACTTTTCTCCTTGCTATTGACTGAGTTAACCCTGGGCAAGTCCCAGAGCCTGGGGTGGGGGTGGGGGTGGGGGCTCTTGCCTTATCTGTAAAATGGGCCTGTAATGTCATCATCATTTGATGAAGGAGACTGGAGTGGCTAAACTCTTGAGATCCCTACCAGCTTGAAGCCTTAGATTCTACTCACACTGCAGAATTTGATACTTGGAAAGGACTGTGGAAGTAAGTGTTTTTCAAGCTTGAAAAATGGCGAGACCTTTGTGGCAGAGATTTCTATTTGCCCCCTTTTCTTTCTGTTCTTTTCTTTTGCACTGGCAGAGAAGGAAGACCATGTGAGAGAATAAATGTCTGTTGTTTAAGCTGCCCAGGCTGTAGTATGTTGTTACGGC
The DNA here is from genome assembly GCF_027409185.1 of Cynocephalus volans. Lineage (NCBI taxonomy): Eukaryota > Metazoa > Chordata > Mammalia > Dermoptera > Cynocephalidae > Cynocephalus > Cynocephalus volans. The sequence continues at coordinate 47,670,471 of NC_084467.1, read as the reverse complement.
AGCCAAGCAGACTAAGATAAAAGGGATATAAGAGGGTACTTCAAAAAGTTGGTGGAATTAAAAGATAACATAAATCTTTCCGTGCACTTTCTGAAGTACCCTCGTACATGGCAGACGGATTTGATGGGAGAAGCATTCCCGACAGAAAACAGCCCCAGTGAAGGTTTGGACCACAAGTCTCTGTGGAAGCAGAAATAATAATAGTGTGTCCTTGTGGAGTATGAAGGTGGGGCCGGGCGATGGTGGGGAGATGAGCAGTGGCAGGAGGGTGGGGAAATCACAAAAGGCCTGGCCTTCTAGTCTGTAGAGTTTGGGTTTTATTGGACAAGTGTGGGGCGCCCCTGACCTGCCTTTCAGCAGAGGAGAGTCAGTCGTCATGGTGGCAGCACTGGGAGGATGGACAAAGGGAGGGAGACTAGTTAGTGACTAATGCAACAACAGCCTGGGTGAGAAAAGCTGTGGCTCCCATGTAGGGCAGTGGGGACAGAGAGGGACAAGTTTTGGAACTGGAATGAGAGAGAGGTCGAGAGAGAAGGAGGAACTGGTTTGGGTGCCTGGGTGGGTGGTGCTTGGAATATTTTGACCATTTGTCAAAAGCAACTTGAATATGAATATGTCCATGGATTTAATCTACTTATGAGGAAAGAGGCTTGAATTCTCATATTTCTTTTTTTTTTGTCTTTTTCGTGACTGGCACTCAGCCAGTGAGTGTACGGGCCATCCCTATATAGGATCCGAACCTGTGGTGGAAGCGTCGCTGCGCTCCCAGCGCCGCACTCTCCCGAGTGCGCCACGGGCTCGGCCCAGAATTCTCATATTTCAAAGAGGTATCAGGTAGAGGCTTACTACAGTCCTAGATCTGCAGGTTTGGGGTCATGTGCATGCTCTGCAGTTTGGGAGCCAGCAAAATGGAAACAGGATGGCCAGGAGGTGTGGGAGAAGATCTGCATGCAAGCTTCATTAGCAACATTATGCTTCTTAATGGGATGCTGGTTTTACCTCCTACTTCCTTTTTTTATAACCCTGAAGCTTGGGTTAAGGAGGCTACAATGTCTCCGAGGGAATCAAGGCCAAACTTGCTTTCTGCTTGGCGTGGGGCAAAGAACACTTCTGTCCCGGCCTGAGCTCTGGTCCTCACCCAACATACTGTGTACCTTTGGGTGAATAATTTACTGTCTCGGGGCCTCAGTTTCACTTTCTCAAAAGTGGACCGCTTGGGTTATATGATCTTTAGTTCTCCTTTTAGTGCTAGTATTCTATGTATCAGTATTTAACCAACTTGTGTAAAAAATGTACAGAAATCAATAGTTGGGGGAAGATTAAGGTCTCATTTCCAAGGACAATGCCTAATTCATTCCTGAAATGACAAGCTTTGACTCCCAAGTCACTTCATTTCAGTCTGGACTCATAGACTCATAGAAGACTCTAGAGAGGAGAGGATGTTTGGAAACCATCCAGCCCAGCTTCTTTACTCCGCACTTGAAGAGACTGAGAAATGTGAAGACCGTTGTCCGGGGTCATACAGCTAGTTAACAGCAGATCCAGGATTTGAACTGGGTCTCTTGATTAGGGTCACTGGGGGCCCACGACCAGGTTATGCACTGCAGGACCCCATAGACTCCCGGGTGAGTGGTGTCCTGTGAGTGGCAGTTGTGCAAATTGGAGGCCCTGCTCGTGACCCTCATTTCAGCCCTCCTCTCACTCCATGTATCTGAGTAAAATGTACCTCCCCACACACATGGCACCATCCTTCCTCCCTTGTACCTGCCTGGTGGAAGTCTATTGATCCATCAAAACTCAGTACAAATGTCACCTCCCTGATAACCCTTTCTTCCCTTTGCACATAATTTTATGCCTATATATACTTAACACATCACAGAGGAATTGGTTTCTTATCTCCCCCCAGTTGACCCAATATGGGTGGGAACCATTTCTTATTTATCTCTGTACTTCAAACATCTAGTCCAGGTGTTCAGTTAATGGCTACAAAATTAATAAATACAATGGATAAGTGATGGAATAAACATAAACTGAGCTCTGGGAGAATATAGAATCAAACAGAAAAGGCCTAGGAAGCCATGTCCCATGAGGTGTAAATGAGACTTGGGTTTTCCTCTCATCTGGTTATTTCTCGGACCTACAGGTCATCACCCTCGTTAAGGACAGCTCCCCTAAGCTGTAAGCAGGAAATGCCTTGGTATCAAGCCCGATGGCCCATATTGAAGACATAATCCTTTGGCCCATGACTCACCAATGGATTCCAGAAGGCACAGCGTGGGTGGCCATCCTCTATCAATCAATGGTTGGGCGTCCCAGCTTGTGATGGGAGCTCCTTCTTGCCACCCAAGCTTATAGGTCTCTCAAATGCAGCTTGTATAGAGACCTCTGGCCGTCAGGCCTGCTCAATTTCTAACCACCCACCAGGAGACGACACAGGGAAGCATCCATAAAAAACAGATTTTATGGCCACTGACACCGCCTTGATCATGGTGATTATGATTATTTAACATTTATGAGACACCCTTGGTGCCATGGGGGCAAGAGAAAGGCAGTTTGTCAGCCTCAACACAAATGGATGTTTCTGTATACCCCCCAAATGTGCTCCCTCCCACCCAGATTAGTTCATGAGCAACTATATTCAGGAGCTCAAACAGGCCAGTGACTTATACATTTTGTATAATATTAACCCAGACATATTAACCAAGAGAACCTCAGTTAACCAAAGCCCAACAAAGGAGAACCTTCAATGAGCCAGATCTTGAGTTTTGCACTTTGTTGGTTTGTTCTCTGAGTGACATTGATGAGAAAGTCCTTCATTCATTTTTTCTCACTCAGTAGAATACATAGACTTCTGACTTTATGTGAGACCCCGTGTCTGGTTTTGGAATTATTGAGATAAATAAGACAAACTGTACCCCCAGACAACTGATATTTGTAGAGACAATAGGCATAGAAACAAATACAGTATTACAGGTGACGTGGAAGGGCCAAGTTCACAGAAGAGTGTGGAGGTGTAGAGTGTAGGTCAACTCTCTCCCCTGGGCAGGAGCAGGTTAGGAGGGCTTCGCAGGAGGAAGAGATCAAGATGGCACTTGATGATGATGACGATTGTAGGGGGCATAGGTGTGGACCCACACACTAATGGAATGACTAAGCAAAGGTCTGGGAGGGTACAACGGCATGTCCTGTTCAGGGAACCCTAAGCCATGCTGATAGGCTGGAGCCTACAGTGTGAGGGGATGAGGTAGGAAATAGGGTCAGGAGCTGGATTACAAAGGGCCTGGCCAGCATTTAGGAAGGGTGGCCGTGACTGCCACATTTGGAAACACTGGTCTCTGTTGTCACGATCCTCCCTTGGTCTGGTGACTCCCCTTCTGTGGGGCAGCTCCTACTTCTCTGGACACTCTCCCTCTGTCGTTTACATGGGATTGTCTCTCTCTCTGCTCACCCTTTAATGCCAGTGTTTCTCAGGGTTCCCTCCAACTGTTTTTCTCACTCTAGAGCCCTCTCTGAGGAATTTTCCCACTGCAGTATTCCCCAAATCATATCTCTCATCCAGACGAGCTTGTTCCTAAATTCCAGATGTGCCCATAGATCCAACTACCTGGTGGATGTCTCTAACTTGTAGAGGCAGCCGCCTGCTCCTGAAACCTTCATTCATTCTGTTTTTCCTATGCTTATGAAAAGCATATCCAGCCACTTATTGTGCTCTCAAACCTGGACTCTACTTTTCCTCATAAGTCACATCAAGTCCATCAACCATCCTTTCATACATTCATTCATTAGAAATTTGTTCAGATTTTCCTTTTTGCCAGGGTTTTGGCTAGTGGTGGGTGATATAGAGATGAGTAAAATGGAGTCTGGGCCTTTAGGGAGCTCACGTCAAATGAGAAGGAAGGCACGTGAACAAGCGACTGCTACTCTGGGTGCACAATGCAGCGATAGAGGGCTGTGGGAGCACAGCAAGGCACGTATGTCCGCAGGGTGGGTGGGGTGACAAAGCTTCTTTGAGAAGGTGATGCCTGTGCTAAGCGTTAGAGGATGATCAGGAGGTAGGCAGGGCAATGGGGGCTGGGAGATAGTGAGGGAAGGGAAGCATTCTGGGAGAAAGGACTAGAAGGAGGAAATGAATAGGGCTGATAAATGGTACCAGGTGGTTTTACAACAAGCAGGTTGGAGCTGCTGGAGAGAAAAATGGAAGGCAGAAGTGGTTGGAGATGAGGACAGGAGGTTGCGTTATTCAGAGCCTCTCATTTCCTGATCAAGACTTTGGCCATAGCCCAAGGAAAATAGGGATCCAACAGTTGAAGCAGTGGACAGACTTGCCCAGGTCAGTCGTGCAGGAAGATCATGCCAATAGGTAGGGTAGGTAGGCAGCGGGAGAGGAGGGTGGCTGCAGCCAGAAAGCTGCAATGAGAGAGAGAGGCAATGAGGCCTGGCCTAGGGCAGGTGCCCCAGGAGTGGAGAGGAAGTGATACTGGGAGACCCAGGTAGACTCAGCTGCCTTTGCTTATCATTTGACTATGAGAACAAAACAGAAATAGAATGAAGATACTGAGTTCTCTTCTACTGAATGATGAGTGAATATCAGTGTCATTGATTGAGAACGCAGGAGTGGAAGCAGGCTTAGGAGGATGGGTAAGTGCCTTCAGTTTTAAGCCAGTTTTAAGATATTATACCTCAAAATGTTTTGTAAGCTTGAAAGGTTTTTTCACACAAGGGACAGGGATGACTACAGCTCCCAGATCTGACCTTGAACTCTCTAGGTCAAATCAATACCCTTGAAGTGGGCACTGAGGCCCAGGACAGAACAGTGGACTGTTACGTGGTGTGGACAGCTGGGATTAAAGTTGCAGTGAACGTGGGACTGAGAGAGGTCTTTGCTACCTTTGCTGACCCATCTGCCGGCTGTGGCAGGACTTTTGCTCTCTGCCACTTCCCGCTAGGAATGCTGTGAGATACATGACAAATCCCCATCCACACCGGAGAGGGGAGGAGCCTCCCGAACTCTGCCCATCCCCACCTTCCCTCCCCTCCACCACCACGTGTTTCTCATTAAAGGGCTGATGATGGAAGGGGCTGCTGTGGTGGGCAGATTTATCCTCACTCTGTCCAGCTTGTGATCTTAAAGGGAAAGAAGCTTTGAAGAAAGTGCAGTTCTCAGGAAAAAAATGGATTTTAGGGTTATGTCTAGATACTGGTTTCCTTGTCTGTCTTTTTCTTGTTGTCTCTTTTTTCTGTTTCTAAAGAGAAGGTGTTTGCTGTTGTCCTTGGGCAGAGCAGCATCTCTGATGTTTCTTTGGAGCAAGTGAAATGGGGCTGGCCTGGGAGACCTGGTGGTGACTGTGGAGTCACCATCCCCGAGCCACCACTTCCTGTCGGTAGGAGGCTGGACTAGGTGCAGTTGAAGGTCCTCTCAGCCCTGAGCCTCCACAATGTGGTTCTAAGGGTCAGTTAGTTGGAGAGACGGCACCATGAATGGAAAAAGCAGTGGGTCTGGAGTTCTCGCTCTACTCAACAGCTGTGAGACCCTGGGCAGTTCAGTTGACCTCTCTGAATCTAGATTTTCTGAGTCGTCAAGTGAGGCCACTGATCTTGTGTATGTTTCAGGCTGTTGTGAGGATCAAATGAAAATGTCAAAGTGTAGCTGTAAAATGCTATGTACTTTCAAGGAATGTGGGCCTGCCTTGTGACTTTGCTCAGACAGCTGCTTCACTAATTCCAGCCAGTTGAATTGTGCCCAGAAGACTTGAGATTGGTCAATGCATGAACAGCCAGGGTCCATCTTCAGTGGGGTCCAGATTTTCTCATCTGTACTGCGAGTCTCATAAAGTAGTACTGAGGAATAAATAGCATAATTCCGCCTGCCTTGTCTTCCATCCATCCATCCGTCTGTCCATCCATCCATCCCTCTCTTTGCAAACTTGCGTTGTACACATGTTCCTCACCAGTTTCTCTGCTGAGTTTTGGGGATACAAAAATGAATACAACATGATCCTATCCTCTATGAAAGCACAATCCAGATACAGGGACACAAAACTAACCAAAAAATTATAAAGGAAGTGGGAACTCACATGTATTAGTCCATTTCTGTTGCTTACAACAGAATACCTGAAAGTGGGTAATTTGCAAAGAAATGAAATTAATTTCTTTCAGTTTTAGAGGTGGGAAGTCCAAAGTCCAGGGAACGCATATGTTAAGAGTCTTGTTCTTGGTGGTGACTCTCTACAGTGACACAGGATAATCACATGGCAAATGACTGAGCAAGAGAGAGTAACTTCTCACTTGTTTTCCTTTTAAAGCCATCAGAACTACAACACTTACCATCATTAAATAATCAGTGGATTAATCCATTCATGAGGGTACAGTCCTCAAAATCTAATCACTTCTTATAAGGCCCCACATTTAAATTACTGTAATAGGATTTTCCACACTTTTAACATTATTACAGTGGAGATTAGTTTCCAACACATGAACTTTTGGGGGACACATTCAACCCCTGGCCCCCAAAGTTTATATCCTTCTCACAGATAAATACTCATTCCATCCTCAAAGTCTTAACTTATTTCAACTCAAAAGTTCAAAGTTCCATCTGTGAAATCAAAACAAGTTATCTACTTCTAAGATACAATGGTGGGACAAGCACAGGGTACATAGTCCCATTCAAAAAGGGAGAAATAGGCCAAAAAAGAAGGGATAATGGGTTCTAAGCAAATCGGAAACCCAACAGGGTAGGCATTAATTCTTACAATTATAGAATAATCTCCCTTGACTCCATATCTGGTATCCTCTACACACTGGTGCATGGGTTGGGCCTCCAAGTCCTTGGGCAGCTCTGCTCCTGTGGCTTTCCTAGGCTCAGCCATAACTTCAGCTCTCCCAGGCTGTCATTGTAGGCTGGTAGTTCTCCAGTTCTGGGGTGTCCATGGCTGTCTTCTCCATGGCTCCACTAGGCATGGACCTGGGGGGGGTTCTCTGCTGTAACTTTGACCCCACATTTCTGCTTGGCATTGCTCTAGTGAAGGCTCTCTGTGGTGACTCTGCCCATCTGACAGCTCTCTTCCTAGACCCCCAGGCTTTTCCATATATCCTTTGAAATCTGGGTGAGATGCCTCCACCAGCTCTTGCATTCTGTGTGCCTGCTGACTTAACACCACATGGACAATGCCGAGGTTTCCAGCTAGAATCTTCCAAAGCAGGAAGCCCAGCAGCACCTGGGGCCAATTTAGCTACAGCTGTGGCAGCTGAGGCAGCTGGGGCAGCCACAGCATCACAAGATAGCCTTGGACAGTGAGCCTGTGGAGGGCGCCTCTAGCTTGTTCCCTGAAACTAATCCATCTCCATAGACCTCTGGGTCTGTGATGGGAGGGGGTACCTCAAAAATCTCTGAAATGTCTTTGGGGTCTTTCTTCCGTTCTCTTGCTTCTCGTTTACATCTAAGACCTTCTTAGAATGGTCTTCATATTTCCCATTTCTGTCGCTATTCTGGTCACCACCACTTAACCACGCTTGAAGAGTTTTCTAACTTTCCGTATTCTTCTTGTCTTATAAACCTCCACCAGAATCTATGCTTTTTCTAGCCTACTCTTTCCAATTCTTCCAGCCTCTACCCATCACCCAGTTCCAAAGTCACTTCACATTTTCAGGTATTTGTTATGAGCAACATGCCACTTCTCTGTACCAATTTTCTGTGTTAGTCCATTTCCTATTGCTTATAACAGAATACTTGAAACTGGGTAATTTAAAAATAAATAGAATTTGTTTCTTACAGCTGGGAAGTCCAAATCCAGGGAACACATCCAGTGAGGGCCTTGTTCTTGGTGGCGACTCTCTAGAACAACACAGGGTGTCACATGGTGAACGGCTTAGCGAGAGCTAACCTCCTCCCTTGCTGTCCTTATAAAGCCATCAGAACCATGCTCTTGACCACCCATTAAACCATCAGTGGATTAATCTATTGATGAGGTTACAGTTATCACAATCTAATCACCTCTTAAGAGGCCTCGCCTTTCAGTTGCCACAGTAGGATTTCCCATCCCCTTAACAGGGAGATGAAGTTTCCAACACATGAACCTTTGGGGGCACATTTAAACCACAGCACCAGGGAAATGCCTGTACTCAAGGTATTCGGGAGCCTAGAAGAGAGCAGCCTTCAGGTAAGCCTGGGGTGGGGATGGGTGTCAGCAAAGGCTCCTTGGGGGAGATGGTACCTGAGTTGGGACTTGTAGGATGAGTTGGCGAGATGTGGGTCTGGGGGGACACAGGAGAAGTGGACCACAGTCCAGACAAAGGGCTGCCATGGAATGTTCATTCTCCGTAACTTGCATGGTTTGCCTTTTACTTTTCAGGCTTCTGTTCCAAATGCTACCTCTTCACAGGCATTTTCTCTAAGCACACTGGTCACTCTTTATCCCTTTACCTTTCTCTGGTTTCCTTCATATCACTGTTCATGATCTGGAATTATATCATATATATTTTGCAGTCTGTATTCTCTGTTGGAATATAAGCTCTCCAAGAGCAGGTAGCTCATTTGTCTTGCTCAGGTGTCATTGTTGTCACTTGGGTTTGACACTGTATGAGTATTAGTGTGCTAGGGCTTCCGTAATAAGGTGCCATAGACTGGGTGCCTCAAACTACAGAAATTTACGTTCTCACAGTTCTGGAGGCTAGAAGTCCAAGATCAAGGTGCTGGCAGGGTAGGTTCCTTCTGAGGTCTGTGAGGGTGATGGTTCCAGGCCCCCGGCCTAGCTTCTGATGGTCTGTTGCAATCTTTGGTGTTCCTCGGCTCATAGACATGTTACTTCATGCTCTGCCTTCATCTTCAAATTGGCGGTCCACCTGTGTGTGTGCGTGTCTGTGTCCAGATTTCCCCTTTTGATAAGGGTACAATTTATATAGGATTAAGGGCCTACTCTGTTCCAGTGTGACCTCATCTTAACTTACTACAACTGCAATGATGCTAGTTCCAAATAAGATTGCATTCTGAAAGACTAGGAGTTAGGACTTCAACATATGAATTTTGGGGGGCACAATTCAACCTATAACAGACACGTAGTAGATAGTCAGAATATATTTGTTGAATGAAGGAGTGAATGGACAAAGGGCAGTGAGCCTGCTGCTGGTGTGGAGCTCCGGGTTGTATGGGATTCTTGGAGCTTAAAGGTCAAGACAGGGAGTGGTGAGAGCTGACACCCAAGAGGCATGTGTCATGTCTCCTTAGCACATGGGAAGCATTCAATCGATGGAAGCTGCTGGGATTATAATTTGTGCTGTTTGTTAGGTGGATGCATGGCTATCTCTGTGGCAACGCATCTCTGCACCCAGAAGACTTAGTTCATGGCAAGAAGGTTTGGCCTGTCAAAATTTGGGCTGTTTACTGAGGACCACTTGTACACCAGCTTATTCAGCAGGTCCTCGAGACCCACGTCTTGTACAAGGACTTCTAACCTGGTCATTTTTCCTTTGTACCCCCAACAATAGGCTGCCTTTTGCCCTCTGATAAAGTCTATCACTCATGAGCTGAGATCGGGGACGGGTTGGCGGGGGTTCCAGAATATTTCTTTTAGGGTCATAACCACTGAGACATAACTTCTGACTAATCACCCCTTGTGATACAGCATGAGCAAGGTAACAAATCATACATAGCAAAGGAAGCCAAGATTAATGTGGAAACGTCCCTAAGATATCAGGATAGGAAGTTGCAAAGGAGCCAAGGAGGCTCCTTGGAGAATGAGCTGGAAGTCGGGGGAGATAACCTAATATAGTGGAGTGGAAAGGGTTCTGCTGTTGACAGCCTGACATGAATCCAGCCTCTGCCACCTATTAGCTATAGGATCCAGGCAAGTCATCTTCCCACTGTGAATCTTAGTTTCCCCAGCTCAAAGGTGGGAATGATATGACCCACATCATTGTGAAAATGAAAGAGAATGCATGAGAGTTTAACACAAGACCCTGGTGTTTAAAAGAGCTCAATGCATGGTAGCAATCACAGTAATAGTTCACGTGAACTGAGTGCTTACTATGGGCAAGACATTACTCTAAGTGATTTAATCCATGAGGTTCGTACGATCATAAACTCATTTTGCAGTTAAGAAAACAGGTTTGCAGGGTTGAAGTAAATGCCCAAAGTCACATAGGTACTAAGAGGTAGAGCTAAGGTTCAAACTTGGGCAGGCTGCCCGAGAGCTTGTGCTTTTAACTATTATGCTATGTAATTGTAGGCATAATTATAATTGATGTTAATATTCTTTAGCCATAAGGTAAGAACTTGGAGCTTTTTCAATAAAGAAAACTGGAAGGAAGATAAATAAAAGTGGTTAAACAATTCCCGAGTGCCAGGTGATGAAATACCTATACAAGTATTATCTCAATGAACCCTTACCTTTGGCCTAGAAAAGATGTATTTTTACCTGCATTTTAGAAACAAGGAAACCAAGACTCAGAAATATCACATAGCTAAGATTCAAATCCAAGTCTATTTGGGTCCCAAACCCAACCTCTCTCCATCACACCTGCTGCCTCCTGGAAATTCACTTGGGGTCACATTGTAGGGGCTGCATGACATCCCCGAGCTCCATCCCTAAGGGATGACTAAAACCCTGGCGGGCTTTTCCTGATTTGCGTCAAAACTGACAATTAGGGACGGAGGACCATGACCAGGTTCAATGCATTGGGTCCAACGTGAGTAACAGATCAGACTCCCATAGGAAGTTAAGAGGGCAATAGGAAAAGTACTGCTGGGGTTGGATGGTCCATGAGGTGCAGAGGAAACATCAGAGGCGAGGAAGATGCATAGGAGAGCCTGCATTTAAAACTGGCTCAAGGGAAGGAAGGAAGCGGTCAACCTAATTTTAGAAAGCCTCAGACTCTGAGGCTCCTGAGGTACGAGACATGGAAAATTGGGTGAGGACTATTTGTCATTTGTCATCCACTGACCTCCGGAGGAGGGTTCAGGGCTGCTTCCGTTGACAGCATCCCCAGCAGTGCAGAAAAAGGACGATCCCTGAACTCAGATCTGGGGTTGAGCTGCATTTGGTCAAGTCACTTATTTCATTACTTTGAGACTTGATTTCATCAACTGTAAAATGGGACAGTAATATCTGCCTGGAAGAGTTTTTGTTAGGAATTAAATGAGAAAAGATCGAAATGGCCTAATAAGCAGCCTGGGCCTTGTAGACACTCAGTGTTCACTGAATAAATCTTCATAGGGAGAAGAAATGTTTGTAAAAGGAAGTTTTCAGCAAGTCATGATGAGAGTATTGTCAGTAGAGTGATTTCTTTAGATCGGAAAAGAGGTTTGCATGTCTGCTGTGTTTGGCCTTCTCTTTTGTCAATGCTACCACACTCTGAAGACTTCAACAATGTTTCCTAGCTGTGCGATCCTATGTTTGTGTACTCAAACCCTGGCATAAAGTATTGTCACCAATTACGTAATGCACTCTGAAGTTTATAGGATAGGACTTTAACACCATGATCTCTTTTTTCTTCAAAATTGAGATAGCTTTTTTTTTTCTTATTCTAAAAATAATGCAAATTGCTGAAAATAATTGTATTAATTCAGTATGATAATGAAGTAGAAAGTGAAAGACTACCCTCTGATTTCCTAGACATAACCATTTTTATGTGTATATGCTTCCAAACTTTATTCTATACTCATATAAACAGATATGTTGTTTTCTACACACACACACACACACACACACACACACACACACACTCCTTGTGTAGAGTCTTGACTTTTAGCTAAACACATTGCCACCTGAACTAAAGGCTACATATCCTAGCACCCCCTTCCTGCTAGATGTGTCCATGTGGCTAAGTTCTGGCCAATGCCAGAACAGAAGGCAGATTGCGCAACACCCAGAAAGTTGCTGAAGAGGTACTGGCTTGGATGGGAGGTGTGTCTTTTTATGCTTTTGTTCATCCTCTTTCTTCTGGCCTACAAAACAGACATGTGTTTCTAGTAGTCATCTCAGGCGAGCCTGAAGATGGAAACCACACACTGGAGAGCAAAAGAAAGGCATATGAGTCACTGATAACAGCAGACTAGCCACACCAACCCTGATTGCCCCTTGTCAGGCCTTTAACATTGGAGAATAATTCCTCATGATTTTAAGTCACTGTGATCAGGTCTTCTATTATTTGTACATGGATGCAATCTCTAAATGATATACAGTCTTCCTCCCCCTCTCCCACTTTTGATTCATCTTATAGTACAGGTATTTTTTCCCTGTCAATGCATAAAAAAATCTACCATATTCTTTTTAATGACATAATAGTTCATTGTTAGGATTTACCATAATTTAGTTAATTCCTTATTGACGAAACTCCTAAGTTCTTCACAATTTTTGGAAATGACAAACAATATGGAACATAAATTTTTGTGCACCTTTTAAAATTTTCTTAAGATGAGAAGAGGAATTTTAGAGCTAAAAGATTTGTGCATTTTAAAGTGATAATTTAATTAATTAAACTGATAGTTAAATTTGTGCATTTTAATTGATATGTTTTGTTAAATTGGCTCCAGCTAATTTAGGAGTTGTTCTAAGCTACACTTCTTTAGGTAGAATTTGAAAGAATATATTGTGAGATATTTTACATGTTCAAAGCATAAAGAAGAACACAAGAAACACCTCCGTACCCACTATCCAGTTTTTTAAGAATATAGAACATTTCCACACCCCTCTCAAGTGCCCTGTGTCTCTTTCCAATGGCATAACCCAACCCTCCTCACCCAGCAGTTTAGTGTCTCTTTTGCTCTTTCAACAACTCTTGAGGCCATGAGATTCCTTCATTAGCAAATGATAGACAATCCCTTACCCTGCTCCCTTAAAGAATGTATTGGTTCATGTAGTTTCAATGTCCTGGAGTAGAACTTGCTGAATGAGGGGTAGGGCTCACATGATGTCATCAGGACGCCATCTCTCCTCTCTCAGGTCTTCTTTTTCCCATGTTGGCTTCATTCTCTGTTTCCACATGGTAGCAAAATGATGGCTAGCAGCTCCAGACCCACATTCTCTAGGTTCACATCCAGCAGGAACGAAGAGTGTATCTTCCCAGTAGCTCCCACACAAGACCCGGATTCACTCTGATTAGATTAGTCGGAGGGACATGCCGGTCCTGAACATACCTAGCTCCTACTATGGGTGTGTCATCTGGAACCTATCAAAACCCTGCTGATGCTCACTGCTAGTTTCTGTCTGTATTGGGATAGCAAACCTCAGGGGTTAACTGCCTTTTTTGTAATGTGGTCCCTGGCAGAGGATAGTACAAAGATAATGTCCCCTAACATTCACCGAGTGCTGTAATGTGCTGTACACCTTACCTTGTTCACATATTCCCAACATGTATCTGTGAGGTGGGTATGATGTCCATTTTATGTTATTTTATGATTTTTTATTTTAACTTCTCAATATGCATTGTAGCTGATTTTTGTAACCCTTTACCCATTCCTCTTTCCGCCTCCCTCTCTCGCCTCCCCCCTACATCGTATCTGTTCATTTGTCTTAACAAGTTCAAGGGATTGTTGTGATTGTTGTGTCTTCTTCCCTCATACCCTTTATTTGTTTGTATTTATTTATTTATTTATTTTTAGCTCCCACGAATAAGTGAGAACATGTAGTATTTCTCTTTCTGTGCCTGACTTGTTTCACTTAATATAATTTTCTCTAATTCCATCCATGTTGTTGCGAATGGTAGTATTTTGTTCTTTTTTATAGCCGAGTGGAATTCCACTGTGTAGATATATCACAGTTTCCTTATCCACTCATCTGAGGATGGACATTTGGGCTGATTCCAACTCTTGGCTATTGTAAATAGTGGTGCAACAAACATCAGAGTAAGGTATCCCTTTGGCATGATGATTTCCATTCCTCTGGGTATATTCGCAGCAGTGGAATAGTGGAATCTATTCCCAATAGTGGAATAGATCATATGGTAGATCTATCTGTAATTGTTTGAGGAACCTCCATACCATTTTCCATAAAGGCTGCAACATTTTGTAGTCCCACCAACAGTGTATTAGGGTTCCTTTTCTCCACAACCTCTCCAGCATTTATCATTCAGAGTCTTTTGGATTTTAGCCATCCTAACTGGGGTGAGATGGTATCTCAGTGTAGTTTTGATTTGCATTTCCCGGATGCTGAGTGATGTTGAGCATTTTTTCATGTGTCTGTTGGCCATTTGTATATCTTCCTTTGAGAAATGCCTATTCAGCTCCTTTGCCCATTTTAATTGGGTTACTTGTTTTTTTGCTGTAAAGTTGTTTGAGTTCCTTGTATATTCTGGATATTAATCCTTTGTCAGATGTATATTTTGCAAATATTTTCTCCCACTCTGTTGGTTGTCTTTTAACTCTGTTAATTGTTTCTTTTGCTGTGCAGAAGCTTTTTAGTTTGATGTAATCCCATTTGTTTATTTTTCCCTTAGTTGTCTGTGCTTTCGGGGTCATAATCATGATGTCTGTGCCCACACCTACTTCCTGGAGTGTTTCCCCTATGTTTTCTTTAAGGAGTTTTATTGTTTCAGGATGTATATTTAATTCTTTAACCCATTTTGAGTTGATTTTGGTATATGGTGAGAGGTACAGGTCTAGTTTTATTTTCCTACATATGAATATCCAATTTTCCCAGCACCATTTGCTGAAGAGGCAGTCTCTTCCCCAGTGTGTAGACTTGGTGCCTTTGTCAAAGATCAGATGGCTGTAGGTGTGTGGGTTGATTTCTGGGTTCTCTATTCTATTCCATTGATCCATGTGTCTGTTTTTATGCCAGTACCATGCTGTTTTGGTTATTATAGCTTTGTAACATAGTTTAAGGTCAGGTAGTGTTATGCTTCCAGTTTTATTTATTTTTTTTGCTTAGGATTGCTTTGGCTATGTGTGGTCTTTTGTTATTCCATATAAATGTCTGGATAGTTTTTTCCATTTCTGGGGAAAATGTCATTGGAATTTTGATGGGGATTGCATTGAATCTGTAGATCACTTTGGGTAATATGGACATTTTCACAATGTTACTACTTCCAATCCAAGAGCATGGGATATCTTTCCATCTTCTTGTGTCCTCTTTAATTTGTCTTAATAAAGGTTTGCAGTTCTCTTTGTAGAGATCTTTCACATCCTTGTTTAACTTTATTCCTAAGTATGTTTTTGGTGGCTATTGTAAATGGGCTAGCTTTCTTGATTTCTTTTTCTGCATGTTCACTGTTGGAGTATAGAAATGTTACTGATTTTTGTGTGTTGATATTGTATCCTGCAACTCTGCTGAAATCATTTATCAACTCTGAGAGTATTTTTGTAGTGGCTCTAGGCTGTTCAATATATAGGATCATGTCATCCACAAACAGGGACAGTTTGACTTCATCTTTTCCATTCTGGATACCCTTTATTTCCTTCTCTTCTCTAATTGCTCTGGCAAGTACTTCCTACACTATGTTGAATAGGAGTGGTGAGAGTGGGCATCCTTGTCTAGTTCCTGTTCTTAAGGGAAAAGCTTTCAGCTTTTCCTCATTCTGGATGATATTGGCAGTGGGCTTATCATATATGGCTTTAATTGTTTTGATATACTTTCCATCTATACCTAACTTGTAAAGAGTCTTTATCATGAACAAATGTTGAATTTTGTCAAATGCTTTTCAGCATCTATAGAGATGATCATATGGTTTTTGTCTTTGCTTTTGTTGATGTGGCATATCACAGTTATTGATTTGCATATGTTGAACTAACCTTGCATCCACTTGATAATGGTGGATAATTTTGTGTATATGTTCAGTTAGCTAGTATTTTATTGAAGATTTTTGCATCTATATTCATCAAGGATATTGGCCTGTAGTTTTCTATTTTTGATGTATCTTTGTCTGGTTTTGGTAGCAGGGTGATGTTTGCTTCATAGAATGAGTTTAGGAGAATGACTTCTGTTTCAATCTTTTGGAATAGTTTGTAGAGAATTGGTATCAGTTCCTCTTTGAAGATTTGGTAGAACTCTGCAGTGAACCTGTCCAGTCCTGGGCTTTTCTTTGTTGGGAGCCTTCTGATGACAGCTTCAATCTCTTTTATTGTTATTGGTCTATTCAGATTTTCTGTATCTTCTTGGCTCAGTTTTGGTAGTTTGTATGTGTGCAGAAATTTATCCATTTCCTTCAGATTTTCAAATTGTTGGCATATAGTTGTTTATAGTAGTCTCTAATGATTCCTTGTATTTCTGAGGTATCAGTTGTAATATCACCTTTTTCATTTCTAATTTTTGTTATTTGGGTCTTCTCTCTTCTTAGTTAGCCTTGCTAAAGGTTTGTTTATTTTATCTATCTTTAAAAAACCCAACTTTTTGTTTCATTGATCTTTTGTATCGTTTTTCAGGTTTCTATTTCATTAAGTTCTGCTCTGATCTTAATTATTTCTTTACATCTACTAACTTTGGGTTTGGATTGTTCTTGTTTTTCTGGATGTTTAAGGTGAAGTGTTAGGTTGTTTATTTGCCATCTTTCCATTCTTCTGAAGTAAGCATTTAATGCGATAAATTTCCCCCTTAGTACTGCTTTTGTAGTATCCCACAGCTTTTGGTATGATGTGTCATTATATTCATTGGTTTCAAGAAATTTTTTGATTTCCTGTTTGATTTCTTCTTGGACCCATATGTCATTAAGTAGAATGTTGTTTAATTTCCATGTGTTTTTATAGTTTCCAGAGTTTTATTTGTTATTGATTTCTAATTTTAATCCATTGTGATCTGAAAAAATACATGGAATAATTCCACTTTTTAAAAATTTGTTGAGACTTGATTTGTGACCTAACATGTGATCTATCCTGGAAAATGTTCCATGAGCTGATGAGAAGAATGAATATTCTGAGATTGTTGGATGGAATGTTCTGTAGATATCTGCCAAGTCCAATTGGTCTAAACTGTTGTTTAGATCTTGTGTTTCTCTATGGAGTTTTTGCCTAGATGATCTGTCCCATGTTGAGAGTGGGGTGTTCAGGTCCCCCGTTATTATGGTGTTAGTGACTATCTCATTCTTTAGATCTAACAGTGTTTGCTTTATAAATCTGGCTGTTCCAACATTGGGTGCCTATATATTTATGATTGTTATGTCTTCTTGATGGATAGATCCTTTTATCATTATATAGTGGCCTTCTTTATCTCTTTTTATGGTTTTTGCTTTGAAGTCTATTTTATCTGATATAAGAATAGCTACTCCAGCTCGTTTTTCATTTCTGTTTGCATGGTGTATCTTTTTCCATCCCTTCACTCTTAGTCTATGTGTGTCTTTAAAGGTGAGGTGAGTCTCTTGAAGGCAGCATATTGTTGGGTCCATCTTTTTAATCCAGTCAGTCAGTCTGTGTCTTTTGAGTGGGGAATTTAATTCCTTTACATTTAGAGTTATTATTGAAAGGTGTTGATTTACTCCTAGCATCTTATTGATTTTTGTTTAGATATCTTAAGTGTCTTTTGTTCCTTTCTTTCTGATTTTCTGTTTGTCTTCTGTATTTGTTGGTTTCTTGGGAGTGGTAGATAAACTTTTTTTCTTCTTTATTGTTAGCATTTTTATTTTACTGGTAGGTTTTGTTCTTTCTTGAGTATTCATTACATAGATTGTTGTTTTTCAGGTATCAAACCCAGTACTTCCTTGAGGATTTCTTGTAAGGCTGGATGAGTGTTAGTGAACTCCCACAGGTTTTGTTTGTCTGAGACATATACTATTTGTCCTTCATTTTGGAAGGACAGCTTTGCTGGGGAAAGTATTCTTAGCTGGCTATTTTTGTCCTTTAGTATTTTGTATATATCATCCCATTCTGTTCTGGCTTTTAGGGTTTCTGATGAAAAGTCTGATATTAGTCTGATTGGGTCTCCCTTATAGGTGACTTGCCACTTCTGTCTTGCAGCTTTTGAGATTCTCACTTTGTCTTTGAGTTTTGCCAGTTTGACTATAACATGTCTTGGAGAGGATCTTTTTGGGTTGAATACATATGGGGATCTTTGGGCCTCCTGAACCTGAAGATCTGTGACTTTCCCTATAACTGGGAAGTTTTCTGCTGTTATTTCGTTGAATATATTTTCAATGCCATTTCCTTTTTCCTCTCCTTCTGGAATACCCATGATTTGGATATTTGAGTGCTTAAGGTTGTCTGTTATCTCTCTTAGATTTTCTTCAGTTTTTAAAATTCTTTATCTTTTTTCTGGTGTGCCTGTGTTAATTCAAGCAGCCTGTCTTTAAGGTCAGAAATTCTCACTTCTGCTTGTTCTAGCCTGCTGGTTAGACTCTCTGTTGTGTTTTTAATTTTGTTTAATGAATCCTTCAGCTCCACAAGCTCTGCTACATTCTTTTTCAGGGCATTGATTTCTTTGTACATTTCTTCTTTCAGATCCTTTAATTTTTTTCTCATTTCATTGTGTTGTCTAACTGAGTTTTCTTGTATCTCATTTAGTTTCCTTAGAATTGTTGCTCTGGGCTGAGCCCATGGCTCACTCGGGAGAGTGTGGCGCTGGGAGCGCCGAGGCCGCGGGTTCGGATCCCATATAGGGATGGCCGGTTTGCTCACTGGGTGAGCGTGGTGCTGACAACACCAAGTCAAGGGTTAAGATCCCCTTACCGGTCATCTTTTTTAAAAAAAAAAAAGAATTGTTGCTCTAAATTCCTTGTCAGTCATTTCAAGGACTTCCTGTTCTATAGGATCTAGAGCTTGAGAGTTGTCATTTTCCTTTGGTGGTGATGTACTTTTTTGATTTTTCACATTTCTGGTATCTTTCCTTTGGTGTTTAGTCATTGTGGCAAGGGGTATCATGGTCCACTCATTCCACCCTGATGTCTGGCCTGGATCCTGAAGGGACTGCCAATCTGGGCAATGAGAAAAAGCCTGGGCTGGGGGGCCCATGGCACCTGCCTGTTCTGGTATAGCTGGCTTGGGTGTGTGGGTCCGGCAGCTCTTGGGCCTCTCTGGGCAGCAGGGACTGGCCTGCAGTGGGGGTCCCATGATGCCTGCCTTTTCTGACATGGCTGACTTGGGGCATGTAGGCCTGGAGGCTCTTGGACTTCTCTGGGTGGCAGGCACTGGCCCGGGCTGGGGGTTCATGGCACCTGCCTTTTCCAGCATGGCTGACTCAGTGTGTGTGGGCCCAGTGGCTCTCAGGCTTCTCTAAGCAGTGGGGACTGACCTGGACTGGAGGCACCGTGGTGCCTGCCTTTTCTGGCATGGCTGACTAGGGGTGTGTGGGCCCGGCGGCTCTCAGGCCTCTCTAAGAGAGGATAAATTGCTTTAGCTCACACATCTGTGTGTGTTGGGGATGGACTCCAGTCCTGGTTTACCTCACTCCAGTGTCCAGTGGCAACCATGCCAGGCCACATGGACTCTCTTGCAGTAGGCACGTGTTTACCTCACAGGGCTGTGTTAAAATGTAACATGAAAACATTGTGTCAACTGCAGCATCTCCAAACAATTCGTTGAACTCATCTATATGTCCTATGTTTACCTCTTTCCAGCCTTGGTCATCCTCCCAGTCATCCTGAGGTAAACAGATTATGTAAGGGGAGATGGGGACAAGTTATTCCCTGAACTATTTTTCTTTATCCCTACAAATATGTTTTGAAAGTTTTTCTACAACTCTGCAGGATTTTAAGAACAATATAAAACACTTTTAAAAAGTATTCACTCTGGGCAAACAAAGTGCTGGGAGGACTCTGCAAGTGGTGGTGGAAAGTCTAGAATTCAGAGTGGATAGGTCTGGGTTCCAGACAGCCTCTGGCTATTGCTGGCCCTGCTGTGTGACTTGGAGCATGGCCAAGTGTCCTTGCTGGCCTCAATATACCCATTGGTTCAACAAGAAGTTTGGATAAAGACATTTCCCATCCTAATGTTTTCATCTGTAGAATAAATATGGGGTGGGGGAGATTAGGAGGTGATGGTAACCCCAGGCTAACCAGGTGTCATTCCTGAGGGGCTCAGGAAGAAAAGAAAGTATCTTCCACTGACTTCAGAGCAACCCCCTCCTGGGCTGAGGAGGAGCTGAGGAATGGGACCCTAGGGGCTTTCCTGCCTCTGGAAATACTTGGCTTTGGTTATTGCCCAGCCATAAGCTTCTAGACTCCTGCAAGGAGTGGCTTGGAGTACATGGCCAAGTTCCAGTTGGGATGTGAGGAATATAGGCCATTAGTAAGAGACTTTAATGTCCCGTAAACTGGCTTCCTGGAGGGAAGCGCTCACCCCAGCATAATCGAGCTGTTAGTGAGAAACTCAGCCTGTTTCCAGCCGAGTGCATGCAGAGTTTGGGGAAGGAGACTCGAGGAGGTGCAGTGTCAGGAGGTGGGATGAGCACTGGACTGGGAGTCACGGATTCTAATCCAGGCTCTGTTGCTGACCAGGGACAACTCACTCCCCCTCCCTGGGCCTCATTTTCTTCATTTTCAACATGAGGGGTAGTGTTGGATGTGCTTTGGGGCTTCCCAACTCAGACAAAAAGCATTTGAGGAGGTTAAGCCAACAGATGCTGGAGCCGCTCTGCCTGAGTTCTGATTCAGTCCTGCTGCTCACTGTCTTTGTGTCCTTAAGTGATTAATTTAAACTCTCTGTGCTTCAGTTCTCTTACTTTTAAAATGGGAATACTAATAGTACTCCCACATGCGGTTTTGTGACAACTAGATGTAAAGCACTTAGCAGTAGTGCGGGACATAAGGTAATGGCCCTGCAAGTAATGACCAGCATTGCGATCACATGGTGATGAAGCGTTGTGAAGCCTCACCCAATCCAGAGCAGGCTGTGCCCGCTGCACAGGAGCATGAGGAGCAGACCTCCCCCTGCGGGCTCCAGCCTTGTGCCAGGCTTCCTATGGCAGTGGGAACATGGCTTTATGCCCAACTTTGTCTGTTGAGGACCCCACAGTGGGGAGGTTGCCTCTAGCCAAGGAAACTTCTCTGGGGTCAAAGTCTAAGACTCAGAGGTCTCATGGCAGGGAAGAGGAAAAGAAGGGAGGGAAAGAGGAGGTGATCTACTCTATGTTCAGCCAGAGCAGGATGAGCTCTGGGTCAGACAGGGCCAGGCACACACGGGTTCAAGTCCTGGCTATGGTGCTTCCTTATTGTGGGAGCCTTGGATGAGTCTTTGGATTCATCTGAACTTCATGTTTCTCACTGGCAAGATGAGACGTAGCACCCAGACCACAGACCTGTGGAGCTTATGAATGAAATAACACAGTAAGAACACCTGGTACAGTGTCAGCCGCACGGAGGATGCTCAGCAAGTGTGAGGCAAATCTGAATCAGAAGAAAGGAAGATGCAGCCTGGGACAGCACCAGGGCAAACCTAAGGGTGGGATTGTTGGTGTTGAGGGGTGTGTGTGTGTGCATGTGTGTGTTACAGTGAGGGCAGGGGATGAGAAAGCAGAAAGGTCTGCAACTTCTTGAGGCTGGGGAAGACCTTACCTCATGCCCCGTCTAGGTCTCTTTGTCCTAAATACCACTGCCACAGTTCAGACCCGCATCCCCTCCCACCTGGACACCTGTCACAGCCTCATCACTGGCCTTCCTGCCTCTGGTCTCACATGCTTTCGTTTTGCTCCACATTGTGATCAGAGCCATCCTTCTAAAAACGGAGATGTGATAGCATCACTGCAGTGGCTGCCAGTGTCCTCAGAATAAATAATAAGCCCCTGGACAAGGGTGTCTTCTGGCTGCCCCCGTGGGCCCACCATCTTCCCTTCTCTACCCTGCTGTATGCCCCGAGACCCTGACCCATAACGACTGCTTCCCTGGGCCCACGTACATGGGCGTTTCCAGTTGGGTCCAGCCAGTGAAGCCCCCCAAGTGGTGGGAGGAGGGAAAGTGGTCAGAGCATTTGCCGCCCACTTCCCTCCTGCAGGGTCCTCCCTCTGCTGGAGGCCACAGCCCCTGCCATATACGTCCTTCCATTCTCTGTCCTCTTGCCCCTTCAGGCTTCAGGGTGGGGATGGTTACTAGCGGGGCTACTGCTGTGTCAGTTATACTTTCCCTCCCCACCCACACTTGGGGCAAAGTGACTTGACTAGCATTTCCTGAGCCACTCAGGAGAGCTGGCGTGTCTTGGCTGCTGGGGCCCTGAAAGACACAGCCTGCAGGGGCCTGCACCACCTTCCCTTCCTCTCTCTCCCTTGCACCTGTGTCCAACTGCTCTCCATCGCTCACATGCTCCAGCCTCTTTCCCACCCCAGAGCTTTCCCACAACTGGTGCTTTGCCCAGGATGACTTCTTTTCCCTGTACCCACTTCCTCCAAGAAGCCTTCCTTGATATCCCCAGGCTCAGTCAGAGTCCCTCCTCTGCTCCTAGGTCCCCTTGTCCTTCCCCCACTACAGCATGCATCGTATGCACTGGGATTGTCTGCTCACTGTCTGTCTTTCCTACCGGACTGTAAACCCCGTGAGGGCAGGAACCCTGTCTTGCCTTTGAAGATAGAGAGGCTAAGAGCCCAGACCCTGGAGCTAGTCTGCCTGCCTTGTCTCTCATCAGCTGTGGCTGTGTCACCATTAACAAGTCCTTTCACCTCTATACCTGTAAAATGGGGATACAGATAATATCTACCTATAGTGGTGTTGTGAGTATTAAATTCGTTAATATATGTAAAACACTTAGCTTTACAAATGGAATTAGTACACAGTAAGTGATAGGTGTAATGGTCAGTTTGTGACACAATGTGTGTGCTCCGTCAATAGAGAATAAATGAATTGTATCTTATAGGCATATCACTGCATAATACTGTACTTTCCCATTTAGTTTTTACAGCAGCCATGGCAGGGGAGGGGAGTGGGGGCTGGAAATTCTATCCACACTTTATAGATGAGGACACCAAGGCTTGCAGGGACTTGCCCAGAGGTCCACAACTAACACAGAGCCGAGGGGCACATGGCACCTGGTGGTGAGACCCTTAGCTGGGCACCTTCTGCTGCAGCTGCTGCGGGGAATGAGGAGCCTCTGGGATTCAGCTCCAGTCCATTCTCCTGCTCTGGGGTAGGAGAGGCTGCAGAGTGTAGAATTCAGGGACCTCAAAGGTCTCAACTTGGTCACTTTCCCTGAAAGTCTCTGAGTCACCTTTGGGATTTTCCAGGCCATAAGTTCCTGGAGAATTAAAGAAAAGTCCAGTGTGTTGCAAGTTCTGAGACCAGCTGCATGAACAAGTTCTGTTGGCCCAGCATCCCTCTGAGAAATGTGGGATCTAGACGGAGAGCCCCAGGAAGTGAGACTCGGAAGAGGACAAGCCTTTAATGTGGCAGCGAACGGCAATAATAATAACTTATTTAAGGTGTGTAATAACTGTAAACATTTATTCAGTGCTTCCGGGTGTGCAAACCTGCTCCGTAGCACTCAGCATGCTGCATTTGGATTGGGTATATCTGTGCCTATTGTCATTGTCACTGGAGATTCTCATTAAGCTACTGAACCCAGAACCCAGCTCAGCACCTGATACATCACAGGAGCCCCAGGTGGTTGTAGAATGACTGCCCAAATACATGAGTGAATCTAGCGTCGCCTTTGTTCCCCATGCAACTTTATTTTACAGATAAGGAAACTGAGGTTTAGAGAGGTTAAATGCCTTGACCAGGGTGACATGTGTGGATTTGGTTCCCCTAGGAGGATTCATGGTTTAATAAAGAGGAGCCAAAGTTTTCAGGTCAAACAGGCCTAGGTTCATATTCCCATTCTGCCAGTTACCTGGGTGTGATTTTGTATGTTACTCAATCTCTCTGAGCCTCAAAGGGCTGTATTGGTGAAATGGGCACAGTTATAGTAAATATTTTATCTATCTGTTGTAAGGATCAACATAATGCACGTAAAGGGACAAGAAAGCACTCCCCAAATATTGGTTACTATTACCACTATTCTTATTATCCTTATTTCCTTTTTATTGTTATTTTTTCTTGCTATTATGTGAAAAACATACTGTACTATGGATTACTTTTATTATCGAATATGCGCCTGGCATATAGTTGGACAGCAACATACTAGTTAGTTCCTTTGTTTTCTGGGTTAGTCTAGCATAGCCTCTACTGCGACTGGTAGCCCCAGGATGGAATGTTTGCAAGGGGTTGTGAAGCCTTGACTCTTGCAGATATGACCTGGGGGTGGGGGTGTGGGGGGTTGGAGAAGGATGGAATAGGATGAAGAAATTGTGGGTCATGACCTGGAGTACATTTGCTACAGGCAAGTGGGCCGAAAATATCACCCTGCTTCTAAACAAGCTCAGAAGCCCTCCACACCAGCCCTATATTGCTGACATGTTTTCTGATCTGCTTGAGTGAGATGGACACATGAGCTATTTCAGGGACTTTCCAAGGGTTTCTTGAAGCTTCTTACCTCTTTCCACATTGTCCCTCCCAGTCCCCCTCCCCACCTCTCCTTAGGGAATGACGTTAACTCTTTTAGTGTCTTTTGAGACACTACAAAGACAGCAAAGGGGCTAGCAATGTTATTAATATTTCATAATTTAATGCAGAGCCAGGTTCTGATGGGCCTCTGTTGTATCACATTTGTAAACCTGGGAGACACTTGAGACCTTTTCATGATACAGAAGGGGAAAGTGAGGTTGAATGGCAGGATTAGGAAGAAACCCAGCCTTTGGGACTTATTATCAAAGAGGCAGCATGAAGGAGTGAGAAATGAGAACCAGCCTGGGCTGTCTCCTGGATCTGCTATTTATTACCCACATGACCTTGGGCAAACACACCAATACCCTGGACCTCGGTTTTCTTACCTGTGAAATGGGCATAATGATTCCTTCCTCATGGGAGTGGTAGAAGGAATAAGAAAGATAATAGAGAGGAAGACACCTAGCACAATGCTTGGCATAAATTAAGTCCCCTTTCCCTTCTGCCTCTCCTTCCTTCCTAAAATGAAGAGGGGCTTTGGAATCAGACAAGCCTAGGTTCAAATTCTGTGTGAACTTGGAAAAAGTACTATCTTCTCTGGGTCTTTTATAAAATAAAAATTATAAATTTATAAATGATATAATTTATAAAATAGCAACAAGAATGAGTGTATTGAGAGGTCTTAGAGGAATTCAAAGAGAAGATAGATGAATGTAGGAGGCCTCCTAGACAGTGTTCCATTTCTTCCCTCTACCTGCTCCAGGATTCCTTCCACAGCTTCACAGGCTGGGGTCCCCCACCTCCAAGCTAAGGTGGCAGGGGAATGTGTGTCTGAAGTCTCTGGCCTCCTCCTCTGGGCATGGCCAGCTTGGGGTTCAGTCTGCAGAGCTGATCCCAGCCCTCAGGCCACTTCAGGACACGGATCCCTTGAGGGGGAGGGAGGCATTAAACCCAAAGAGGGTCACTACAACAGCTTCCAAAGTGGGTTGGAGACCTGGACACGTGAATAACCCCGAGGAGACAGCCCCTTGGCACCCCTCCCTGATTAGGAGCAAACGTCACGTTACCCGGAGAGACACTTAGGTTTCAAGCCACTTCATATTTAATCAGCACTCATGCTCCCTTCCAAAAGCCATTCCAGGAAAAACATCAGTTTAGTTTTTGACAAGAAACAAAGCTTTCTGAAAACCCACGCACACAGCCCAGGCCTCAAGGGACAAACTCATGGCTCCGATTTGAGCCAGAGGTGGCGCCCAAACTAGGACACTGTGACTGAAACAGTGCCCATGTGTCTGGTGTTTTAGCTGTCCTGAGGAACAGCGGCAAATGTTCGGGAACAGAGGGAGGAATGAGGGCTGTGGAGTCAGACAGGCCTGAATTCAAATCCCACCTGTGTGGTGTGTCCTTCAGCAAGTGGCGTAGCTCCTTGGAGCCTCATGTCGACTTGGAAAGTGTGGTGAGGTTTAAATCAAATAAGCCAATGGATTAGGTTGAACCATATGAAATTGCCATTTTTGAAGGTCAAAAATGGTAGAATATTGGCAATTTCATATGTTCCCAGCTGCTATATGGCTATAAGGTGCCTGGCATATTTGAACAGTTCCCAAACTGTGCTAAACATTTGCACAGTGAGTCTCAAAACTTAGTAAGCATAAGGGGGGGGGGGGAGTCAGGAATATGTGAAAAAAGATCTGATTTAGAAGTTCTGCCTGGGAGCCTAGAAATCTGCATTTTAACGAATTTGTAATCACCGCTGCAGGTGATTTTGATGAAGTGGTGCTTAGTGCTCAGTTGGTCAAGGCTTTGAACAAAGAAAAATCTGGAGAGTAGGAAGTAGGTAGAATAGAAAAATGGCAAATTCCTTTCCCAACACACTGTCCGCTTTTTTCTTTTTTTCTTTTTTTGGTCGAGATGAGTAGCAGGATTAGCTTGGGGTGTGTGTGTGTGTGTGTGTGTGTGTGTGTGTGTGTGTGTGTGTGTGTGTGTGTGTGTGTGTGTGTGTGTGTGTGTGTGTGTGTGTGTGTGTGTGTGTGTGTGTGTGTGTGTGTGTGTGTGTGTGTGTGTGTGAGAGAGAGAGAGAGAGAGAGCGTACTTGAGAATCCCTTCTGAGAGCATTAAAAACCTAACTCTAGTAACGTTTAGGGCCTCTCTTCCCTTTTGAATTACCTAAGTCTTTGCACCATTCTGAGGTAGGAGCTGGTCAACATGTATTATACTCTCAGTAGATGTCTCCAATATTCTAATATTTATACTAGAATTTCAGCTATTTCAAAATGTCCTTAAAAGTTGGAGTAGACACACAACCAGGCAAGCAAAAGAGTCAGCTGCCCAGGGTCCTGAGTTGGGGGCCATTGGCTTATCCCCCGCCCCCACCCACACAACCAGGCCAGCAAGGGAGAGCATCCCAGGGTCCTGAGACAAGAGCCGAGGGCCAGCTGTGCCTCTCTCCCACCACCCCATAACAACATCTTAGAATGTTAAAAATAAAATAAAGTAAAATAAAATAAAATAAAACTGTTGTTAAAAGAAATATGTTGGAGCAAGAGTAATCAGCCAGTGCAGAAACGAGAATAGCAGATTTGGAAGCATGTGGCGAGCTCTCCTAATCTCCTGTGCACACATCTCAGGCAAGGAAGACATGAGCCAGAAAGGAGATGGCACCTCCCAAGCTCATGCAAGGTGAGCTGGGGCAGAGGTGGAACTTGAACTCAGGTCCTTTGCTCTCCCCAGAGTGCGTAACTACTGCTCTTACCTTAGTCCTATCGCTGTTCTGAGTTAAACCCTGGCCAGCAGGTTCTGAGCTTCAGCACTGTGTTCTTAGCTGGCTTCTCTCAACTGCTCCTTCACACTGCAATCACACTGCTGCCATGTGAAACAGACCTATTCATCCTATTCGTTCGATAAATACAAATCAGCCCCACTGAGGATACAGTGATGAGCAAATGAGACATAATTCTTGCCCTCATGAATTCTACAGCCTTCATATTCCTAATATGTATAGTTATAAGAGCTCTATGACAAATGCAGTGGGACTCTGAGAATGTATAATGGGGAAGCCTGCTCTAGTTGAAGCTGGTGGGAGCTTGCCTGTCCCTTACTTTGTGATGGGAACCTGGTGATGAGTCCAGGCTCAAAAAAAATCTGTAAATTTTTATTGACACCAGACTTGTTCCAGACACCATTCCGGTCTCTATAGCTTAGCTATAGATCTAGAAGAAAAGAAGATGAGGCTAGAAATAGTACCAACACTCAAGCCAAGTTAATGTTGGCAGAAGCCTTGTACCTTACCCACAATGTTTGGGGACGTCCTCATGCTTCCCGTGGGACGCATTCTGAGGATCCCTATTTGACACACAAAGAAATGAGCTCAGAGAGTCATCTATGTGGCTTGATCTTGAGCTTGTCTCCATGTCTGTAAAACAGAGACTATAATATGTTCCTCATAGGGTTGTTGTAAGAATTAGCTGAAGTAACATGTGCAGGTGCACATGTCTCATCTCCTAGTGCCTTCTAGGAAATTTGTTCCACACAACTTAGGCACTACATGGCATGGGCCAGGCTTGAGCTAGACGTCCTTGACCTCTAGTCTGGAGACCCCGCTCCTACTATTCCAAGAGCTCTCCTCAAGATAACTCATGGAAAATTCTAGAAGACCTTAACTTTATGCTTTCAATTTGAACTTTATTTGGGAGATATTAGGGATCCATTGTGCTCTTCGAGCAGGGAGTCATGTGACATAGCTGCTTTCAGGTGATGAAAGACCAGGGAAAATGTGGAGTGGAGGAAGGGGTGAAAACTACAGGCTGAGAATCCATTTTACTTTGTCTATTCTGTGAGCTCTGTTCTAAAGGAATACCCATCTCCTAAGCCAGGGCAGGCAGCGGCTGGAAGGATAGATGGGAGAGTGTTCATCTCTCCCACAAAAGCACTTTGTGGCTGTCTGTATAATTTGAGCCTGGTTTGATTTAATTTACATGGCTCATCAGCGGCATCCATAGTGTCTGTCTCAATGCCTGCCGATTGCAATGCTGGCTGGAGATTACCATCTTCCACACTTTGAGGAAAGCAATGGCTTCAGACACCAGATTTGAATGGCTGCCATTCAAAATTATTGCAGTCACTCTGCCAGTCACCCATGACAAATGATCATAGTTGCTCTTTATGCTAGATACTTTCCAAATATTACCTCTAATTCTCCCAGCAACCTTGAAAAATGGGTATTATTCTTTGTATTTTACAGATAAGGAATCTGAAGCTCAGAGCCACTGAACCATTAAACAACGTGCCCAGGAAACACTCTTTACTAAGTGAAAGAAGTAGAAAATGAACCCAGCCTGCTCTGAGTGTGAAACCTCTAGCTTCCTTCTCAAACACCTTTTACAGATGCCCCCCTTTTCCAAATAAGGAAATGAAGGCTCAGAAAAACAAAGCAAGCTACCTAAGATCAGGCAGCTAGTGCAATAGCTAAGTAACAGATAACTCTAGTAGAATGTTCACTATGTCCAGGGCAGTGGGCTAAGGCCCTAACCTACATGATGTCATTTAATCAACATAACAGTTTGCTTTATGTCTCATAATAAATGCCAGCACCAGTATTTATGATCAGGTCTACCTGGCTTTCAGCTGCCCAGTTCTGAATTTCAAGTCTTCAGTGAAGGAAAGGTAAAATTGTCTAAAAAGGTACCTAATTAGAATTTATGGGATGAAGCTGCTACAAGCCACCCCTTCCCCCGAATGCCTTTCCTGTCCATTCTTTAGAGATGGATGGAAGTCTGTGCAGTGAGGACCAGGAATGTCTGGCCTCATGTAATGGGCATTTGAGTGAAGGGCACCAGTCAGTTGCTGCAATCAGTGAAGAGATAAAACCCCAAAGACACCAGGATAGCTGAGATCAGACGGATGAGTGCAGGCTGCTTCTCTGGGATCTTTCCTTGCCCAAGGAAAATGATGGAAGATATGTCAGGCCAAGCTTACTGCATTCCAGCCCAGAGGGTCAGCTGTCCAAAACCTGTGAGTGCCCTACACCCAGAGGTGGGGGGACTGGGGAAGGGTCTTCACAGACCCTGACCCAGTCCTGGAGATGAGCCACTGTCTGCTTGTAAATACCACAGACATTCCTGGGAGATGAAAGACAGTTCCACAGGCAGCGTCCTAAGCCCCTCCAAACTCCAGGCGTGTGCTGGTCATCCTGGCTGGCTCTCTTTAAACAGCTATAAAATACAGTGACTGCTTTGAAAGGCAGTGGAGGCTGGATGACAGCAGTTTTATCAGAAGCACAATTTATTTTCTACTACATACAACCCCAGGAGAGTCATCTCATCAGAGTTGGAATGATAATCATAAAATTAATGATGGAAAGTTTTGCAGTTATATTGAGAGTTTATGTATCCAAAATCTCTTTTCTCCCTCCCAATAGTCCAGTGAGGAGTGCATTGTTAGTATCTCTATTTCACAAAGTAGGCACTGAGGCTCAGCAAGAGTAAGTCATCTCTCCTTATGCCTCAGCTACTAAGCAATGGAGCAAGGTCTTTTGTCCAGGACTTCGAATTCTGTCTCACCTTTTCCCTATACTGTGACTTCTAGATCACCTGGTTCAACCGCTGTTTGCCTCCACCACATATTGGACAGATGGGTATCCCACCTCTGTTTGAATATCCAACATGGCTCTTTAACACTAGATTATGGACAGCCATAATCTAGTGTTAAAAATAATAGTGAACATTTTTTTCGCCCTTACTATGTACCAACCCGTATACTAAATGCACATTACCTCTAATCCTCAGATTAACCTTACATGGTTTAAATTTGTGGGACATGAGTTTTATAGAGCTCAGGTGACTTGCCCAAGTTCACATGGCAGTGAGTAATGGAGTCAAACTCAAGTCCGTCTTGAATGTCAAACACCCTGTACTTATCCATGGCATCATACTTTCTCCTTATACTGAATAGGAATCATCTCGAATTTCCATGTAGAGGTCACAGTTCCACCCTCTGTGGCTGCACAAGATAAGCCTCCTTGCTTTTTCACCAGTTTGCCTGGCAGATACTAGATGAGATCTTTGCCTTCTAAGTCTTCTCTCCTCCAGCTGCAGAATTTCTGGTTCCTCCAAGCTGCTCCCATCTTCATGATGGGACCTGGCTGTTGGGTAGTTCATGCATGGGCCCATCACTCACCTTTTAACATGAAGCATAGGGTGGTAGGAAGAGCATGGGGCTCAAGGACTAAAGAAGAGGGCTCTGTTTCAGTTCTGGATTTACTAGCTGTGTTTCACCTCTTGGCTTCTGTGATCCTCATTTATTAGATGTGACTACTACTTAATTCTCAGGGTTGTTTTAAGAATATAGCACATAAAATTAAGGATGTGATATTTCCTTAGAAAAAGGTAGATAAAGTAGATGGATGTTCAAGGTAGCATTATTTATAATATCCCAACAAATAAAAAGTTATATACAATAAAAGAGAAAACAGAATCAACCTGAATGTCCACAGCAGGAGAATGGCTAAGACTCAGTGGTATATCAATTGAATGGTATACTATACAGGCATTAAAGTTTTTCTTGAAAAAAATGTCTGTGATATAATGCTAATTAAAACAACAAAGATATAAAACTTTATGTCTAGTATGGCCTCAACTTTACAAGAAGTGAGACTGGAGTAAAACATACCCCAACACTAATAACAATTATCTCAACAATTGTCTTAAGACAATTATGAATTGTGTGTGCATTTATATATGTGTATATATGCATACATACATTGTGTTTCTTTGCGTTTTTCTGTTTTCCAAATTTTCTGCAAAGAGCATGGGTCATTTAAAAAATCAATGGAAAGTATGGGGCTCAGAAGGGAGACCAAAGAGTTCCCCCCAAATAAGGCCTCACTGGCCTAAAGATCTGTTAGTGTCTTTTCAAAATGCATTTGTTTTTTTGTAGTGCCAAAGTGCCATTTCAGCATCTCTCCTGTGTCCACTCATCTCTTTTGGCTTCACTATCTTGATTTGACTGGGTTCAAAGAGGAAGCAAATACAATAGACTAAAGCCAGTCTTTAGGAACTGCCCCAGCCCACGTTGCAAATAGGATGTGCTGATATAGTCTTTAAAAAAAATAAAAATAAAACCAACAATCTCTTTAACATCTCACCAAAAAAGCAGCACAAAGAGAAAGTTACCTCAAAGGTGATATTTTGGCCTTGTCACCTGCTCCTGGAGGGTTAGCTGTCCAGGCATGCCAGGGTAGGGCAGGTCGCCAGATGAATGGATCTGGCCTAAGATACCGGCGGGTGATCTGGGGACAATGGGCCTTATCAGGACTGCTTCCTAAGTTATGTCTTCTGTGCCTGATAATATTATAACTGATTGCCTCTAGGAAAAATGCTGGCTCACGCTTTCTGGGGAGGGCAGTAGGGGAAAGGCAAGGTAAGAGAATGTTTTCTGAAGTTGCTTCTTCTCACATGTTCAGCCACAGGAAGCTGAGCCCTCTGTGAGCAAATGGTTCTGAAAACCGTAGGACCTTCGCCTCCTTTTTGTCCTGCTCTTGGACTGGCAAGTGTTGGGGACTTACAGTGGAACTCTGTGAGAAGGAAAGGAATATAGATATTACACGGTCACTTTGTTGTTACTGAAGAGAAGGCACCAAGATCATGCCAAGGTCATCTAGGCAGCAAGGCAGGATTAGGACCGAGGGCACCTCACTGACCCCGGATGTCCACTATAGCACATGAGGGAGAATGGCGGTCATGGATTCCACACTCCCCCCTTGAGATGCCAGTGCCAGTGATACCCACCATCTATGCAGTGTTTGCTGTGTGCCAGGTACCATGCAGAAATCTGGAAACATTATTACATCTGTTGTGGGCTGAATTGTGACCCCCAGTTCATATGGTAACGTCCTAACTCTTAGTACCTCAGAATGTGACTGTATTTGGAGGTAGGGTCTTTAGAGAGGTAATAAATTAAAATAAGGTTATTAGGGTGGGCCTTCATCCAATATGACAGGATGACTGGTGTCCTTATAAGAAGAGGAGATCTGGACATAGAGGAAAGAGCCCGTGAAGACGGGGTGGGTGGGGGGAGATGACCATCTATAAGGAGAGAGGCCAACCTTGCCAATATCTTGATCTCAGACTTCCAGCCTCCAGAACTGTGAGAAAATAAATTGTTGTCTAAGCCTGTGGTACTTTGCTATGTGGTACTTTGCCTGTCTGTGGTACTTTGCTATGGTGGCCCTAGCAAACTAATACACCCTTCCAACCATAGCCCTCCCAGTTGGGAGCACTGGACCCAAGTGACAGATAAGGAAACTCAGGCTCAGAGTGGTGAAATAATTTGCCCAGGTCACAGTAAACACTTGATTAGAACCCAGTTTCATTCACTGCAGAATCTGGGGCTTGACTATTGCTCTTAGGAGAAATGGGACCATTTACATGAAGTGCACTGTAAACCCTAAGTGGTTACTGAATGAACACGGCATTGTAAGGCATCACTTCTTATATTTGCTATGCTAAGTAGCAGTCCCTTAGTAGGAACTTCCAGGCCAAGCCTGGTCCTCCAGAGGTAATGTTGACTGGGAATACTTTGCCCTTTAATTGCAGGGGCCTATCTTTAGGCTGGAGAAGCATCCTTCCAAACCATCTAACAGGTGCTGGGCATTGCGGGGTAGTGACTTGGGTGGAGCCAGGGCTCTGTGGGTCTGTTTCTCTCCATCTGCCAGGCATGTGGTGGTGGTGACATGGGATTTGAAGGATGAGTAGATGTTCCTCAGAAAGAAATGGAGCAAAGAGATGAACCAGCAAAGCTCTCTGGGCCTTTGACTCTGACCATCACACATTCTGGATTGCTCTGTCAGCTTCTACTATCAAGTTCTTTGTGGGCACTTTAGTGAGCTACTGTATTTTCCTGTAGGCAACCCCATCCCATTTACAGCCATAACATACTTTTAGTCTTCCCACCCTCTGCCTTTTGCCTCCTTAATGGTGACTCATCCCTTAGATCTTGGCTCAGCTGTCACTTCCAGTGGGAAGCCTTCTGAGCCTAGGCCCTATTCCCCTGTTATAGGCTAGGTTAGCTCCATAAAGGATGCATCCCTCCCAGAGCCTAGAACACTGCCTGGCACATAGTGGGCTCTCAACAAATATTGGTGCACAAATTAATCTGGTCTTTTGTTGTTCTACCATGTGCTTTCCCTTTACAGTACTTATCATAGTCTTTAATTATGCAGTCTTGGATAATGTCTGTCTCCCTGTCCCCGACCACTGGATTGTAACGTCACGAGCATGGGAACTTTGTTTTGCTCCTCATTCCATTCTCAGCACCTAGCCATGCCCTGAATATAGGAGGCACTTTAAAAATAGTAGTTGAATAAAATTAAATGAAGGAGATGGAGAGGCCAGAGAGGTTCTGATTCCTCCAAAAGATATGGTACCCAAGGGAATAAAGGTATGGTACCCAAGTGAATATCCAGGCCTTAGGAGAGCTCACTCTACACCATTCAGTGCTTTATTCATTCAACAAACATTTACCATCAGACTTCTCTTGAGCTAGGCGGTGCATTTACAAAATTGTTAAGAAATTGTCCTGGCCTCCATGTGGTCACAGTCTGGTGCAGGAGGCAGGCATTGCAAATGGTAGTAATAATTCAGTGTCCAGTGCTGTAACTAGAGGCAGGAGCCCTGTTCTGTGCAAGTGCACAGCAGGTTGCAATCGATCCAGGCCTCAAAGGGCCAGGGAGGGCAACTTTAATTGAAATGCTGAAGGCTGAGTGTACTTAAGGGGAAAAGAGGAAAAAGGCAGGTTAGGCAGAGGACACATTTGAGCGAAAGCCTAGGAAGGAAAAGAACAAGGCTCACGGGGGAGGAGCGATGAGGCTGCTTTCCTGGAGCACTGCTGTGTGGGGAGGGGAGAGGAGTTAGAGGTGAGGCTGGGAAGGTGGGGTGGGCTTGGAAGGGCCTACATGCTCTCTGGAGACCTTTGAAAAAGGAGAGGGAGAGCAGGTTGTCACTCTTATCAAGCTGGGACTCAGCTTTTGTCCCCAGTCTGGGCTTTTGTCCCCAGTCTGGGCTTTTGTCCCCAGTCTGGGCCTAGCTCCTCTGATCCCCAGCAAGGCTATTGTTTACCCAGCAGTGGCCTCTCCGCTTCACAGGGGAAAATGTGGTCTTTGTTCTTCTTAGACTTTTTATCCCTGTCCTGCCCTAGTGGGGACAGGCTGGGAGGGGCTCCGTGCGAGGATCCATCCCTGGTAGCTGAGGGACAAGGGCAGCTCCTGTATCCTTCCTTCTGCCTTGTGTGGGTTGCACAAAGCTTTCAGGATCCTCTTGCTCAATACAAACCATGCTGTGTTGAAGTGGAGAGAGAATTATGGGCAAACAGTTTCAGCTTCCTTATTTTAAAAAATTGCCTTTGTTAATGTTTCCAGCCTGATCATAATATAAATCAAATGCAGCAAGTCTCCGTGAAAACCTAAGTTTGAATCTTGGCTCAACCACTTACAGGCTGTGTCACCATGGACATTATACCTCATGGAGTCTCAGTTGTCTAATCTGCAAAATCCAGAAAATGATATTAACCCAACAGCATTGCCATGAGGTTGATTGATTGATTCATCTGTTCATTCATTCATTCAATAATTATCTGTTAAGCACTTATTCTATGTCAGGCACTGTGGTAGGTGCTAAAGAAACACTGGAAAATGAGATAGACTTGACTGTGTCCCATGAAGCTTACCAGAAAAGAAAGATATTTAAACACATACTTGCATATGTAAGTATTGCAGGAAGAAATGCAGATTGTTAAGGGAGCATAAACTGGAACTTCACTGAGTCTTGGGGGGTCAGGGAAGGGGCCCCCAGAAAAGTGATGCTTATGCTGAGATTTGAAAGACATACATGAAAGGAGCCTGGTCCCTGGGAGATGGTCTGAAAATGTTAGTTCCTGCCCCATCTGCCTTGGATCAGATCCCTCACCAACACCTGCTGGGTTTGAGCAGGTTTAAGAAGCTCCCCCCTCTTCCAGGGAAGTTACTCAGCTGAAAAGAAGTGCATGCTGGGAACTACTTCCAGGTGCCTGGAAATTGATGGAGACACATACAAGAGAACGAACATGGGGCCAGCTGTGACATTTTCTGTGTGCCTTAATAAGAAGTGCTGGGGCTGTGCTGCCTGGAGCTGAACTCTTGGTCTAGGTCACCAGGCTGGAGGAGAAAGGGGAAGTCGCCTCGCAGACTGCAGCGCTTTGTAAGGTGAAAACAAATGGGACTGTAACTTGATCGAGGTGGTAGCGAGGGGAGTCTGCCAGAGCTGTAAGGATGAAGAATGGCTTTCAAAGGAGTGTCAGGGGAGGAGGCAGCCTCTTCCCCTGCTGAGGGGATGTGCAGAGAAGAGCCAGCTCTTGGAGTGTCCCCAAACCTGGGTGGGTGGGTGGTGCTGCTCTGTGCATCCTTGGGCTGCAGTTGCTCACCTGAATTGAACACCTGCTATGGGCCAGGGACATTTGTAGAGGGTATCAGAGTTAGTCTTTGCAGCAGCCCTATTGGGTGGGGGGTATTTTACCCCCATCTTGCAGATGAGCAAGCTGAGGCTCAGAGAAGTGAAGTAACTTGCCTGAGTCCACACAGCCAGTAGGTGGTGAAGGTGGGGTCTATATCCAGTTCTGTATGCCTTTAAACCCATATTCTTCCCACTATATCATGCTGCCAGACAGTATTTCCCTCTGTATATTCTCTATATACTAATGATAATAAGAATTCCTTTTATGTAATATGTTTTACAAAGCACTTTTGTAAATACCATTTCACGGGGTCTTCAAAGTGCCTGCACCATGAGGTGAAGTGGTAATTATCCTGGGATTAGAGATGAGGAAATGGGAGCCTAGTGAAGAGGTTGGATTCCTTAATGTCACACAGCAAGCAAGTCAAGGTGCTGGGGTGGATGCCAAATCCTGTGCCCTTCCCACCATTGTCTTGAGACCCAGGTGGGCTCCTCAGGTATCTGCTGATATCCCGACCATCTCCTGATCCTTTAACGCAGTTTGTTTTTCTAACAAGCTCAGAGCCTTCTCTTGTTTCTTGATAAAGCCTGCAGCCAAAATCCCCTTTCTGGGGCCCCTCCTTCTGCAAAAGGGATGGTTGGCCATGTGTATTTTTCACTGGGGCTCCCACAAAGAATGTTGCATATAATATGAAACATATGTCATTGGTGTTTGCTGGAGTGCCCTGTGCCCTTCCCTGCACAGCTGGAAGGAGAAGCCCTTTCTTCTGCAGGAGCTGTGGGCAGGGGGATGGGGGATGGAGAAACACACACCTAGAGAGATTCCCCCAGACCTGCCCACCTCCTGCAGGCAGAGCTGGGTATTGAGCTCCCATCTCCCTTCTCCATTGGAGTCCCAGGCCCACTGTGCTTGCATTCTTGGCGAGGAATGGTGGAGCTGGGACTCAAACGCAGGTGTGCTTGAGGTCAAGCCTGAAACACACATAGCATGTGCTCCATGCCTATCAGTGTGATACATTAAAGAATGAATCAGGAGAGGAACCACTCTGCCCCGTTTCTACAGGGTAGGCGCAGTGTAATGTTTGTTGAGTAAAGAATAAGTACACTATGATGGGGGAGCTTCAAGTTGGGTGTGTTTCTGCAGAACTCTGGAGCTAAAGGAAGTATATTGCTATTTTGTTCTTTCCCTTCTTAGGATACAGAGTCTGGCTCTGCTGTCCCCTCAAGCCTTGTAGCTTCCCCTCCCCCTTGGACTTCATACCCCCATGACACTGAGCTTCTCATCCTTCCCCTAGTGCCCTTTTCCTCCTTCCCTGTTTTGCATAGGATGCCTCCTCCACTCTGGCCATCCCCATCCTATTTCCTAAACTTGGAAAACTCCTCCTTGTCTGAAAGTACCCATCATCTGCCGTCTCCTTTGAGAAGCCTTCCCTGACGCTCCCAGGTGGAAGTTTTGGCTTCCTTCCCCGCACTTCTGCAGCTGTGGGGCTGTGTCTCTACTCATGGTGTCATCCACCTACAGTGCCACCGTCTCTTGGCTCCTCTAGCCAGGGATCTTCTTCTTTAGTCTTATTTATCATTCAATCCCAGGACCTAGCCCGGTGCCTGACACATAGCAGGCACTGGATAAATGGTGGGTGGACTGAATGGATTGCTGATGACATCTGTTGTGCATCTGTTATGAGTTCAGTGCAGCATGAAGCAGTGGAGAGTGGGATAATCCATGGTAGGTCATTTGTGCACCTGCCCTGGGTAGGCACTGTGCAAGGTGCTGGGGATCTGACTGAAGAATGGGAGAGACAAGCCCTGCTTCTCATACAATTTGTTGTTAGATGGAAAGAAAGGCATGGGTTGGTTAATTTCAGCAGAGATATGAGCGGGAATGGGGGACACACAGGGTGTTAAGGGAACTCGTAGTAGCTGTACCTCATCTGGGCAAGGTTGGAGGCAAGGACCAAGGAGGTGACATCTAAACTGAGGCCTGAAAGATAAAGACGGGGAAGGTAAGACAGAGCACGGCACTTCTGGGGAACTGAAATTGTCATGGCAGAGCACACAAAGAGGTTTTGACTGCAGCGTGAAAGTGAGGCTAGATCTGGAAGGAGTGAGGGTGGGGGCAGAGGGAGTGCCCTCTGAGAATGCTGATACCTGGGAAGTGGGAGACCAGATGGCCCTTGCTGAGTGAGGTGAGAAAGCAACAGAACAGGAAACAAAACAAAACAAAACAAAAACACCAAAAAACAGAAGAAAGTGACTGTCTCATAGAGCGGTTCAGTCTGAAGACATCTGAGGGCACGAGATCAGTGTAGACTAGTGTCATCAGGAAAGGCTTCTTGGAAACACAACTGTCAAGGACGCAGAGGATGTGGGAGGTGAAGGGAAGATGGGTGGGCTCTGGGTGAAGGGGCAACTGCAGGGAGGCACGGAGGCAGCACTGAGCAAACAGTCTGGAAGGGAGGAGGCCAGGCTGGCAGAGCTACACACTCACAAACCACTGTCCTCATCAGGTAGCCTGTGCTTTAGAATTCACAAAACCCTTGCAAGCCCATGCCATGGCCCAAACATCCCTGACGGGGCAGGGGTCCCCTTCCCATTTTACAGAGGAGGAAACCAGCACAGGGAGTCATGGTTTTATAGGAAGGAGGTCACAAGGCAACGAGGTTTGGCTGTTTGTTTTCTTGCAAGGGGTTGACCTTTTTCCTGCTTTATAAGCTGTTTGCCAGCTGCTTTTCCAGGGATGAACAATGCAGTCTACTCCTTGGCAGGCATCGTGGTTTCTCTCTCACCTGATTTTTTTTTCCTGTTCCAGTTAGCTCTTAAAAATGCCATAACACAGAAACCACTCTTGCCCTCCTTAAGCCATTTGCCTGTGGCTGTCTCCTCTTCCTGGTTTCCTGAAATGGATTAGGTTCTCCCAGCAGACGTGGGGAAAGGAAAGGAGGACTGAAAGCTGCCAGTGAGTTAGGACCAAGCTAGGCATGTTTATGGAGGGTATCTCATTTAGTCCTTACCACCAATGGCTGAGGGCATGTATGGACGATGACGTTGAAGCTCAGCAAGACAAAGCCCCTTGCCTGAGTTCACACTGTTAGGTGGTGGAGCCAGGAACCATTTCCAGATCTATTTGGTTTCAAACGAGCAGAATAAACAATACCAGCTGGCAGAAAAAGCTTAGAAACCAGAGCCTCTACCTGAGGGTCAGTGTTCAGTGGGAAACTGTTTCCAGAACACAATATACTCTTTCATGGGTTCATACCTCTTCACACGCTGGTCTCCCTGTACTTTTCAACTCTACCCACAAGTTCACGTTCATCTTTTAAATATCCTAATGACTTTGAGGACCCCTGCCTGTGTGAGGTGCTCCTCTTCCAACCTCCCGTTTCTTTGTATTTATCCTTCTTGCAGAATTTGGTACAATCTCATGTAATGGATATTTTCCTGGGCTTTTTCAATTGACAATAAACACAGAGAAGCAAGGTTTTCATGACTCTCTGAATCCTTGATGCCTAGCACAGCACTTGGCATACAAAAAATGCCTCAGTAGATTGTTGTTGAATCAATGAACAAATAAAAGAATGAATCCTGTCCTCAGATTCATTTTACTACAGATGGTCTGGTAGTTCCCCCCCCCCCGCCCCCATTTTGGCCCTGAGGAGATTCAGAGAGGTGAAGTCTCATAAATAGCCAGATGAAAGTCAGCCAAAACAAAACAAAACAAGCAACGACAGCAACAAACCCCAGATCTTTGATCCAGAACTCACGTGCTCTTCAGTGATCAGCCCTGTAAGTGTAGCAGACATTGCCAGCTGCCTGTCAATATCCATTCTCTTCTTCTTAGTAATTTAAATGAATTGGGGGCTGCAGCGTACCCATTTGAAAAAGTATATTTCTCAGTCTTTTTTGCAGTAAGGCGTGGCACTATTACCAAGCTCTGGCCAATTAGATATAAGAAGTTTTGGGGTGGGATGTTAGGGAAAGTTCTTAATAACTTGTCTTTCTTCCTTTTAGACATGTTGATAGCGTTGCAAAAGTGATCTTTGACCATGAGGTAACCTTGAGGGTAGACATGTGCTGAGGATTAGAAAGGAACTTGGGTTCCTACACACCATGGAGCCCTGGATTGCTCACTTCTAGACTTCTTACATGAGGGGGGAAAAAAGACTTGTTTTGTTTAAGTCACTGTTACTGGTTTCTGTTTGTTTATCAGAAGATACAGGAAAGAAAGTAAGTGATCATCAGCTTGGGGCTTGGTGGGCTAAGCTAGTTTTAGAAATACAGTCCAGGAAGCTGTCAGAGGTGAGGCCTGGCTGAGTGGGTGTCCTGCAGGTTGGACAAAGATCCATA
This sequence comes from Cynocephalus volans, assembly GCF_027409185.1. Classification (NCBI taxonomy): domain Eukaryota; kingdom Metazoa; phylum Chordata; class Mammalia; order Dermoptera; family Cynocephalidae; genus Cynocephalus; species Cynocephalus volans. Next base: position 47,630,329 of record NC_084467.1, on the reverse strand, counting down.
GCTGTGGGGTTCCTTATTCATTCATCATCACCACATTACACCCAGGTCCATCCAGTAGGAACAGTGTAGGGCTTAGAGACTGGGGGTGGGGTGGGGGTGAGTGTCTCAGTTCCTCCTGGGTCAGTCTGTGACCTTGGGCAGGTCTCAGGTCATTGCACTTTGGGGCTTCAATGAACCCGGACTCTCAGTGGCCATTTTCATGTACGTTATTATCAGGACACTGATTTTGTTGCTTATGGTGCTGATTCCCCTTCTCCTTCCCTGATTTGTTTAGGGAAGAGGCATGTGGTCACTCTCTTCCCTCTGCCCCCCACCACGAAATACAAGGGGCACATCTGGGAAAGTTTTCCTTATACTTTCTTAAGAAGAGGCCCAAGACAAACACCTTCTCTTGCCTTTGGGTATTATTGAGTGAGGGTGTAAAGTTCAAAGCTGTGGGAGCTGTCTTTACACCAACAAAAATCACATAGAAACTGCCTTGTGGCCCTGACACCTTTGAGAAACTGTCCAAGTAACACCCAACCTGGGCCTTATATATCTGGACTACTTGCTATGAGAAATAATAGATATTCTTCTTGATTATCCTTTTTTAGTTGTTTTTTCTTGCAGCCATAAGCCCCCTAACTTAAATGGAATCTAACCTCCTGTTAGGCTGGGAAAGCAACTTGCCATAGCTGTAGGTGATATTGGCTTATGCCCCCTCTCATCATATATTCCAAAAAAGGAATAATATTTCTTTCCTTCTCTCTTGGAAATATGCCCATCTTATCCACTGCTGTACCCCATTACCTGGAACAATGTCTGGTTCAATACATATTTGTTGTATAAATTAATGCATCCATGCATTCCAACCAGATATTTATTGGTGGTCAATCACCTGGTAGGCCTTGAGAGGGGGTGAGAGGGGCAAGCTCAGCGATAACAAAAATCCACCTTTTAGCTCACTGTCCCCACTGCTCTGTGTCCTTGTGGGCCCAGTATGACATCCTAGGAGTATTTCAGACCCAAGCCCCTCTGGGCAACCCCATCTCCAGCCCTAGTGGGGCTTAGAATAGGCATTGCTGTCAGTGTAGCCTAAAGGTGTATTCATTCACTCTATTTATTCATGCATTCATTCATGCCACTAATTCATTCACTCATGCAACAAACAACCCTAGTATTGGACCATGGGGATAGCAAGACAGAAAGAGTTCCTGGCCACAAATTGCCCATAGTGTTGTAAGTCCACAAGTAATAGCAGATATTAAAACAGTGAGATAAATGGTGACTGTAGGAGTAAACACAGGGTGCTCTAGGAGTAGAGAGGAGGGGTATCTAATCCAGTTTGGGGGTCAAAGAATACTTCATGCACTGCTACAGCTGCCATTCATTCGGAGCTTTTCCCATGCCGAGTGCTGTGCCAATATCTTTAATTCATTAACCAATTTACTTCTCATAACAATCCTATGAAGAAGGTGTTATTTCCATTTTACAAATGAGCTAACTGAGGCTCCGAGATGGGAGGTGACTTTCCCAAGGTCACAGAGCTCATATGTGCTAGTGTTGAGGTTTGACTCTAATGCCTGGGCTCCTAACAGCTGTTCTGCCTGCCTGTGGTACAGGCTGTCTCTGTCGCTCGTGAGGTTACACTTGAGTTGCATTTTGAAGGGTAAGTACGAGTCAGCCAGGCAAAGTGGCTATTGTCAGTGTGGTGGTGGTAGGGATCGCCAAGTGAGAGGCTGCGGTTTGGAGGTTGAGGAAAGGCGTCCCGGTTAAAAGGGAACCTCATGGGCAAAGATACAGGGGTTAAAAACAACAGGTTGTATCTAGGGGCAAATGGGTGGAAGGTGGGTCCTGCATATCCATCTTTATGAAGGGATTATACTAGAGATCTTCCTCTCGTAACCCTGACAACCCCACAGCAGCCATAACTTTTGGGTGACTGATTGAGTCACTAAACATCACACAGGAAAAGTCCTGGTGGAAAGAAAAATCATAGCGGGGCTTTGTGAATTTTGTTGTTTTTGGCAGGAGGACTAAGAAAATGTCTGGACCCTGCTCTCAAAGAGAGGAATGAGAGTGAGCGTCTTCCCAGTGGCTGAGGAGGTAGGAGAACTGGCTGGATTAGCTTCTGCTGCTGGAGGGGGGTGGGGGCCGGTTGGGTGGCCTTCTAGTTCTTTCTCTCCTCTTCCCATCTTTCTTCTTGCTTTCCACATATACTCACTGAGCACCCACTCTGTGTGTAGTTTGTTGCCATGTTAGATACGTGGATGAAGCAGACCTGGTGCCTGTCCTCATGTGTCTGCAGTCTAGGAGGGAACACAGGACATATTGACAGATACACTAATGAATGATCACAGAGGGGTGCATCAGTTCCAAAGTGCTTTTGGTTTGATATACATTTCTAGGAACCCATGTATGGCCAAGTGTGGGAAAGCAAAGATAAACACTACAGAACCCCTGTTTCTGAGAAGCCGCAGTTGAGTTTAGAGGAGAAGGGTGTGTGAGATGGAGTGTTGGGGTGGAAGTGCATGCAAGGTGCCAAGGAGCACCAAGGAAGGAGGGAGAGTCAAGAGAGCCAGAGCCAGGCTTTGCCATTTGAGCCAGGCCCTTATCCCAGCCAGCACTGGCCGCATTCATACTTCCTGCACAGGCTCTTTGAGGAAATGAATTTTTGATCTATCATCTCAGAATCCTTCATGACTCTGAAATCCATTGAACTACATTTTTCTGTTGAGGAAACAGGCCCAGAGAAGTGAAGTGACTCGTCCAAGGTCACACAGCTGGCACGTGGCAGAGCTGAGGGCAAACCGAGGTCTTTTGGCTCGTGTTCTTTTCCACACAGCTTGCTGCCCTCTGCACATGACACAAGGGAGGGAGTGACAAGTGCCATGTGCCCATGCACTGTCTACTTTTAGCTCCTGCATTGGATCACGGCCCAGAAAGTGTCCCGTCGTGTCACATCTGTTCAAGCCTGCGGGTGATCTGTGGGCTTGGGCCTAATCCTGTAGGAGGATTAAGTAACACAGGTTGCCTGGCCTCTTGGTGGGAGAGCTGGTTAATCCCCCAAACTCCCTCTCGTTCCAACTCCATCCCTTAGTCATGCTGATCTGAGTGGGGCTCAGAGCCCCATTTTGAGGTCTTTGAAAGGTGAATGGCAGCAGTCACCCTGAAGCTTTCCCTGAAGATCCATTGAGGTTCAGGGCTTAAGTAGGGCTGGGGCAAAGCTGCCTTGTCCCAGGCAGTGAGGCATGCAAAAGTGGGTGGAGATCTTTGAAGCGGTTGCAAAAAAAAAGGGGGAAGGAAAGGACATTGACATTCACTGAGTTAGCACACTGTGCTGAATGTTTTACATACATTTGAGAGGAAGCTTAGCCACCAGAAGGACCTAAAGGTTTTGCAGCAAGTATGGAAGAACAGTCTTGATGATATAGTCACCTCCTTGTCATTCCTTCTAGAACAGCAGGCTCCTTCAAAGGACATAGGTGGAGGCACCTTGCCCAGCCCCACGTAGTGTCCTATTACTCTTGTATTACAGATGAGAGGAAAGTGCCCAGAGAGGTCAAACAAGGTCAGAGAGTTAGTTTTTGGTACAGCAGAGACTTAAATTCAGGTCTTGGGGTCCAGGACAGCATGTGGGAAAAGGAGAGGGAGAGGCACTTCGAAGGCCACTAAATCCTTAAGAGGAGGTTGGAGTTGGGGAGTTACATGCATAACACATGGTTATGTTTGCTGAACACGTAGAATCCAGATGAGAGGGGTGGGAAGCAAACAGGCTCCTTTGCCCAGCACAGGGCTCTGAAAGCAGGCTCCCACAGCAAACTGCCGGCGGCTCCCACTTTCCAGAGGAGCCAGTGCTATCCCAGCTCTGGAGGGCAAAGGCCATTCCTCTGAGAGAATGCCCTCTTTCTTTCATGAAGCTACTTCTTTCAGAACTGTGGCTACCCAAGCCCCAGCCATCGAACACAACTGCAGCAAGAAATAAATGGTTCTCACGGCCAGGGAGATGCTTCTTTGCAGTTTAATTTGGCATAATTATAAGTTCCTTCAATGTGTTTTATTATGTGCATTGTTGTTTCAGCAAAAATTGTTTGGGCATAGAAAGTTTGTTATTATTTTAGAAAATGGCAATTTTTTTCAAGTTCTTTACCATCTCCTTAAGGCTCATTCTTTCCCACATTCACACGCTTTGGTGACAGGCTCTCATCCTGGGGTTGTTTTTCCTTTTTTTTCCTCATTCATGCTTTGGTGGGAGAGGGAAGCCTAAATTATATGGTGTGATTCTAGAGGATGTGAATGCCAGAGAAAGGCCAGGTCAATGGGGAAGGAGGAAGGGGTGCCTCCTTCAAATTGAGATGCCATAAGCCTCCCTGAGCCGAGCTGTCTCTGGCCAGGGACCCTGGCACACATACTGTATCCCAAAGGCTCCCTTGGAGCACTGGCTTTGGAGTCTGCTTGTTCAGGTCTCAAATCCTGGGTCTGCCACTTGCTAGTTGTATGACATTGGACAAGTTACTAAACTTTGCCCTTTCCTTCAAGTCAGTTTGCTTCTCAAACTGAGACACAGATACTCCTGGGAGGAGACTCTCACTGTGCTAGGAGATATAAAGTCACTCAATCAGTAAATATGGCATTTGCTGATAAAGCACAAATTTTATTAAAATACTGGTGGTGGTGGTGGTGTGTGTACTCCAGCAACAATAGCATAATATTTATATTAAAACAAATACATTTATGTAGTGGAAGAGAGAGTCAGATCCACATGAATTTTAAAGCTGAGCAGGGAACTTCAAAGACATTTAATATTTGTCTTGGCCAGCTTTTGTCTGCACACTCTCTCTTGGTGCTTACCCATTCTCTCTTTTTGCCCGTTTAAAGGTACTTCACAGGAAAATGTGACAGGCAACTGTTTCTCCTGTAAAATGAAGATAACACCCCCTGCCTAAGAGCAGTGGTGTAATGATTACATGAGGGAACATATTTAAAATCACTTAAGGTTTGGTGATGAGTTATTAGATACTACACCAAAGTCATGACCCATGTGGGGGTGGGGGGGGGAAGCCAACTGGTAACTTGGACTTCACTAAAATTAAAAACTTCTGCTCTGTGAAAGACACTATTAAGATGGTTGAAAGACAAGGCATAGAGTGGGAAAAAATATTTGCAAAAGACATGTCTGATGAAGGACTTATATCCAAAATATTCAAAGAACAAATAAAATCCAACAATAAGAAAACAACCAATTAAAAAATGAAGAAAAGATCTAAATACCTCATCAGATAAGATATACAGAAGGCAAATAATCATATGAAAAGATGATTAACATCTTAAAAAGTGAAAACAACAAACAGTACCACTACACACTGATTAGAATGGCCCAGATTAAAACACTGTCAGCACTGAATGCTGATAAGAATGTGGAGCAACAGGAACTCCCATTCACTGCTGGTGAGAATGCAAAATGGTACAGCCACTTAAGAAAACCGTGTTTCGGTTTCTTGTAAAACTAAGTATAATTTTACCATATGATCCAGCAATTGCACTCTGCTGTAGATTTGATCCCCCCTCCCACCTCACTGAAGCTTAAATCCCCACTGTGACTGTTGCGGGTGGGAAATTCTATTATGGTCATTGAAAGGTGGGGCCTTGAAGAGGTGATTAGGTTGTAGGACCACACCGCAGTGAAAAGTGGTGATAAGAGGTGTGTTTCTGAGGGCATTAAAAAGAGAACGATGAGGTTAATCTCTCTCTGCCCCACCATTTTCTGCCATGTGAGACCCCTGGATCACTGTCACCACCAACAAAGCCTTCACCAGCTGTATTTCCTGGACTTTGGACTTTCCAGCCTCTGAAACTGTAAGCAATAAATCTCATTTTCTTATAAACCACCCAGTTCCAGGTATTTTTGTTATAAGCAACAGAAACAGACTAATACACAGTCACATATTTCTCCAACTCATTTGAAAACTAATGTCCAAACAAAAACCTGCACATTAGTGTTTATGGCAGCTGTATTTTCAAAATTGTCAAAAACTAAAAAAACAAAACAAAAAACCCACACATGATGTCCTTCAATAAGTAAATGGACAAATTGTAGTACATATATACACAGTGAAATACTATTTCATAATTTAAAAAATTATGAGCTGTCAAGCTATGAAAATATATGGATGAATCTTAAATGCTTATTGCTAAAGTGAAGAAAGGCAGTCTGAAAAGGCTGTTTACTATATGATTCCAACTATATGCCATTCCAGAAAAGGCAAGGCTATAGTAGCAGTAAAAAGATCAGTGGTTGCCAGGGATTCAGGGGAGGTTTGAATAGATAAAGGATAAGGGATTTTTTTAAGTGGTGAAACTATTCTGTATGATACTTTAATTGTGGATACATGACAGTATGCATTTATCAAAACATGTAGAATTTTATAGCACGGAGTGAACCTTAATGTATTCATATAAAAAAAATTTTTAGGAGGTCAAGGGATCCCAGAATGGGATGCGTACTGTGACAAAACAATGTATTATTTTACAAATGTATGAAACAACCACAGTAAAGGGGGTAGAGGAAAATGTTCCTGATAAGTAACTTTGAAGATGAATAGAGTCTATAAAATTAAAGGCAGAAGAAACTGTGTATAAGTACTGTACTCTAGTTGAAAAGTTTCTCATGGGGATATGGGTTAACTGTTCTGATGTTGATATACAAGTATGTTGGAATTGAGCAATTAAATAAATGGACGGTTGATGATAGGAGCCAGGTTTCTTACTATTAGAGTGGGCATACATAGGTAAGCAAGAGGATGAGATTAGAATGATCCATGCGGTCATAGATTAGAGTTAGAGACATCAGTAGGAAGTGGTTCATACTGATGTCTCTATACACATATTTCCTATATGTGTCTATACACATATTTCTTATGTGTGTCTATACACATATTTCCTTGCCCTGTCAGCTGAGAGAGCCTAAAAACAATGACATCCCACCAGCTATCAGCACACCTAGTATTTAGATTTTGGTTCTAATGCCATTCTGCAGTTAAAGGAACCATCAATTATTGGAGAAATGGCTGGATCTATGACTGGGGCAAAAAATTTATAAGATGAGCCTAGAACATCTCATAGTACCAGAAAGTAAGTAATTTTTCAAAAACAAACAGAAAAACCAAGAGCAATCAAAGTGATGCAGGAACCAATTGAAAGAGCTCCCAATGGCCAAAGCTAGAACAATTTGAATAATAAAATAAAAAAAGATAGTATTGGATTATAGCACAAAGTATAAAATAAATATCCCCAAGTTTATACTGATATAAATAAATAATTGAAGAAATAAACCAATGGAGGAGAATATACACATTTCTCATGCAGCAAAATTGCAAATAATCTATGCTGACATTCTGTCCTCAAAGAGGTGGAGTATATCTCCCTACTCCTTAAGTGTGAGCTGTGCATAGTGACCTCCTTCCAAAGAATACACTATGGAAAGAGAGAAAAAAAGAGTATCTTTACGGTGGAGAAATCTGACAAATACTACGTCAACCAGGAGATCAAGGTTAACATTAACAGTGGTAAGTCATGCTGATGGTATATGCTCTTGATACGATGTGATCAAAATAGCACCTCTGTGGTGTTCCTCCCTCAAATCCCAAATCCCAGTCTACCTAATTATGAGAAAAACATCAGACAAAGCCTGACTGAGAGACATCCTACAGAATACTTGATCAGTACTCTGCAAAACCGTCAAGGTCATAAAAACAAGGACAGCCTGAGACTGTCCAAGGACTATCATAGGCCAGAGGAGCCCGAAGAGACCTGACAGCTGAAAGTAACATCGTATCCTGGGTGGGATCTGAGAACAGAAAAAAGCACATTAGGTAAAAACTAAGGATGTCTGAAGAAAGTATGGACTTTAGTTAATAATAATATATCAATACTGATTCATTAGTTATAACAGGGGCTGGCTGGTTAGCTCAGTTATTTAGAGCGGGGCCTTGTAGCACCAAGGTCAAGGGTTCAATTTCCCGTACCAGGCAGCTGCCAAAAAAACAAAAACAAAAAAACCCAATAATTATAATTAATATACCTCATTCATGAGCAATGTTAATATTTGGAGAAAACTGGTGGGAAGTTACTGGGAACTCTGTACTATCTTTGTGATTTTTCTGTGAGTCTAAAACTATTCTAAAATATGAAGTTCATTTTTAAAAATGAGTTATCCATAAAAAAATCATTTGGTGAGTGGTTGATATGAAATGGTAATAAATAGTAATGAGACTGAGAACTTTTTATTCATTCAAATCCCCCCCCCCCCCCACAAGGAGCGCACTCAGAGGCATGTCTTCATAAGGCCTGTTCCTACAGTAGCTAAAATTCCAAGGGCATGGACACTGGCTGGTGCCAGGGTCTCAGAGAAGGGGTACTATTATTCTTCAAGACACAAGGAAATTGTTTTGTTTTATTTTGTTCTGTATTTTTCCTTCTTTTTTCCCTTCTGAAAGGGAGGAGGAAGCAGAGTAAAATAATAATGAACATTTCTGGAATACAGAACTATGTGCCAAGTGCTTTGTCTGTTCTAAGTGCTTTATCTCACTGAATCTTTCAACAACCCTAAAGGGGTAGTTACCCCTATTCCCATAGGTAGAGAGAAGTAGAGGGGAAACCAAGGCCCAGAGAAGTTAAATGGCCTGCCCAACAAGGGATTGTTAATAGGGGGACAGAGAGCACAAGCCAGATTTGAAGCCAGGAAGCTTGGCTCCAGTGCTGTCTCCATGAGGCTACTTACCAGGAAATCTGATGGTACCCTATGACCATTCAGTGCTCAGCAATGTTTCTAAACTCCTGGAATGTATGGTGTGAGCACATTTTCTGTAGAAATCAAAAAAGAACTGAGATTTTTGTCTGGGATGATGTAGTACAGAAGAGAGAAGGTAAACAGAAGAGCCAAAGTTTCTGAGAATCAGAAGAGATCAGGGAGGGCTTTGGACTATGAGGACCAGTGAGAGCTGGGCAAGTGTACCTAGCTCCTGAGGGTCAGGACCAAGAGGCGGGGTTCTTAGGAGACTGGGTGACACTTTCATGACTGCTTGTCAGTCCTTCCTGCCCCACCACCTACTCACTCCCCACCGAAATTCCCTAGGGATTGTTCAATTTGGGCCACTTCCTTAGGAGAAACAGGATGTCTTCTTCTACTGGGCCAGCCAGGTCTTTGGGGTGTGGGGTGGGGAGAGGCTGTTTGATTAGTTAACATGGAGCTAGGCACCAGCAAGGAAGGCAGGCTTCCGAGTCGAGGACACTGACATTTCCTCCTTGGCTGTTCCCAGCCCCCCGCAGCCGCGTGAGCAATGGAAATCACAGCCTGGCCGAGTCTCTGGTTTGCCTCCTGCAGTTTAACAATCTCCCAGTCAAAATAAACTGGCTCCTTAGGTCTCTGGGGCTTGCTTAAGGTAATAATTGAGAGAGAGAGAGAGAGCGAGCAGCCAGAGGCCTGGCTGCAGCACAAAGGCACGAAGAAACTTTTAAAATATCAGGCTGTATTGGCTGCTGGTGCCTCTTGAAAGCGGTATCATTGAAGCGTTGTGAAGACAAAACAACCAGGAGATTCAGTGAAGGTTTCTCAAACAGCCTGGCTCCACCGTGCAAGAATATGGACCGATTTGATAGGGGAGATTGTTGATACATTAAGCATATATGTAGATCAGTTTCCAACAGGAAAGTTGCATGGTTTACTAGAAAGGGCCCTGAAAAGGAATCAGAGAGACCCCAGTTCAAATGTGGACTTCACCAAACAAGCTATTTTGAGGATATTGTAACATTGTAAGCTTTTCATCTCTCAACTGCCATGGTAGCAAAAACCACCCTGTTTACCTCACAGGGTTACCCTGAAATCAACTTTGATTGCTTCCTTTCCTTTATCTTCTCGTGTTTACAGCTTCCAGAGCCCCAGAGATCTATTCCCTCCCTCTCTGTTCCTTCATTCCATCTATAAAATTTATTGAGCACCTGCCTAATGTCCAGAACTGATCCTTCCTGGAGATCCAACAAGGATACAGTTTACATTCTCTCCAGAAAGCAGACAAAAAACAAGTAAACACAAACACACAAGATAGTTTTATATTGTGAGAAGGGCTATGAAGCAAATAAGCATACACGAAAGTGGTTGGAGGGACAAAGGATTGCTCTAGATGCAGTGGCGGGTGGAGGCTGCCCTGAGGAAGTCACATTGAATGGTACCTAGCTGGTGACAGTCAGCCATTTAAGGGGGTGGGCCTCGGAACAGGAGGGGGCAGAGCAACTGTCCATATATTTAATGTGTGTTTATTGGGAGATTCTTGATATGAAAGGTGTGATAAATGAAACAGTCAAGGTCCCTGCTCTCCTGGAGCTTATATTTTGGAGGGAGGAACAGAGAAAAATAAACACACAAATAAATAAAAACAGTCTGAAGAGAACTAAGACAAAGGTTGGTCACGGGATGGAGTAACTGGGTGATCAGGCAGAAGAAAGGGCAGTGCAAATGGCCCAAGGCAGGAGGGAGGATGCAGGTTCAGTAAACAACAGGAATGGAATGTTCTTCTGACCCATGCCTGTATGTTCCCCATGCCCCACTGGTTGCCTCACTGGCCACATTCATCACTGCCCAAATTGCAGTGGCTCTGAGGCCCCTCTCCATTCACATGTGAGAATTCCAGCCTGTTTCAGAGGTTCCCCTTCCCAGGAGTGCTTGTCCAGCCCTGCACCTTGGGCATCACTGAGCCCGCTCCCTTCTGGGTGCCTGGAGGTCAGACACACTGCAAGACACAGCCTCTCCTTCAGACCTGCCGACCCCTCCCTGATGGTGATCTCCCTGAGGACACTGATGGGAAAGCTGGACAACAAGATCCATGCCTAGCAAAACGTACCTGCTGTACAGAGAGGTGGCAGGAACCACCAGCGGGATTCCTGCCTTTGGGAGGCAGATAACACACTGGAGAGAGACCTGGGTTCACTGGTTCAGAAAACAAAAAACAAAACCAAAAACCAAAAAACATTAACAGAGAGCCTACTGGGTGCTGGACTGATGTCTAGCAGAGGCTTGCAATACCAGGGTCAATGAAAATCTAGCCCTTGCTCTCGCCACTCATTGATCTTAGAGTTTATTGGGGCTTTAATACCAAGGTAGTGCATCTGGATGCAGTTCCAAATGCACCGGGAGGCATTTGACTCACCCAGGAGGCTTTCTGTGACAAGTTATAGCAAACCTAGCCCACACTGACTTGAATAATAAAGAAGGTTTCTTGGTTCACCGTAACTGAGAGGTTGAAAGGTGGTGAGGCTTCAGATGTGGAGCAGTCAGGAATCAGTCTGGGGATCTCTGTGATTTCCATGGCTCCATCCTCCTTCTGGAGGCTGGCACCTCCCTCACGCTGGTGTTCCTCAGGGTCACAAGTTGGCTGCCAGCAGGCACTGAGGCTGTACTTTCTCATTCATAGACGGGGGGCAGAGAGCTAGAGCATGACCTCCACAACCTCAAAATTCAATCTTGAGCTTCTAGCTGATGGCCTTTCCTAATATCCACCCAACCTCAGTGGCCAAGAGAATGCGAAACTCTGATTACCAATTCCAGTAACAGGGCCAGTGGTACTCCAGGGCTTGGCTAGTGCAGTTCACCTCCTGAGCAGGGGTGGATCCTACCCAAATCACCAGACAGTGGGTGGGAGGATTGATGTTGGGAAGTAGCAGTAATGCCCATTATGATTGAAAGACTGATTTACAGTTTTAAAGATCACTCTGGCTGGAGAATAGATTAGATGAGGGTACAAGAGGAAGGAGGGAGAACCATTAAGAGCTATCCCAGAGGAGATGAAAGCTGGCCCGGGGGGAGGCAGGGGCAACAGAGCAAAGGGACAGATTTGAATCCTGTTCCTGACCCTTGGCAGCTGACTGGCAATGACAGTCCCTTAACTGCTCTGTGTATCATCTTCCAAATTCATAGTATGGCTGTGTAAATTCTTAGCTTTCAAGGTTAGAGAAGATAAATTCAACGTGTTTATCACAACGTAGGGCCTCAATAAGTGGCATTGTTGTTGTTGTTATTATTATTATTATTATTATCCAAACTCTTTAGTATGATATATAAGCCCCTTCGTGTTCTGCAGCTACATGATTCTAGGGAGGAGACCGCCTGTGTCCAGCTGACAGAGTGCTCTTCCCATCACAAGACAAAACCTTCCAAAATGAAAAACTTATTCTGTAGCCAGTTATGAAACTTCTTTTTTTCCCCAGGGGATTTTGTCCCTGGTCCCATCAGTCAATGTCTACACTTTAAACAGCACAGGGAACAGTTTGTCATATTTTTGGTCCACAAATATTGACCTAAAAAATAAGGGTTGGATTAATGCACTTAATGAGTAAGAAACAAACCAGTTTTCTCAAATTTCCAGGAACTTCTCCTGAACTGAGTTGTAGTGTGGTTCTTGCCACTCCCCCAGCCAGAGTCTTGATCCCAGGAAAGCCCCTGCTTATCCCTGTTACTCCAAAATGATTTCACCAAAATCAGTGGGTTGAGGTTTCCTCTGAGAACATAATTTTGTACAGTATAAACAGTGCTTCAGCCTGCAAGAGAGATATAAGTTCGTGGCAGAAAGGGAGTCCACACCAAATAGAGGGGCGGGCAGTAGAACACGGCAGGGCGTGGGTGGCAGGTGCTGGAGGTGCTGGTGGTCAGGGCAATGGGCTGCACTACTTTAGTTTTTAGTTAGGTTTCAGCTGGGGTGGTGGGATCTTGTGTTTAGGGATTAGATTGACTTGGGTTTTAACCTCATCTCTGCTACTCATTCGCTGTGAGATTGTTCATTCATTCAAAATAGGACAGCTATGGGATAAAAACTACAAAACCTACTCCTAAGAAATTACTATCGAGTGATTGATACAGGAAAGCAGATTGCAATAGGGTGTGATAAATGGGGAAAAAAACAAAAGTGGAGGTTATGAGAGCACAGAGAGGGGGCACTGAATCAAGTCTTGGGTGTGGTGTGGGGTAATCAGGGACTGCTTCCTGGAAGAAGCAGAGAGGCATAGAGCGTCTTCCAGGAAGCACTGGGAAGGAAGAAGCAGTGAATAGCCTGCAGGAGGAGAAGGGCAGGGGCAGCAGGGAGGGTGTTGTCCCAGGCAGAAGGAAGTACCAGGGAAGTCCTGGAGGCAAAATTGGGGGACGTCCTGAAAGCCTCTTTACAGTTCCAGCTTTCTCAGAGGACAAGGCACAATCATGGAAGGGGTCGAAGCAGAGGAGAGACGTGAGCCCCTAGGCATTTAAAAACATTTTTGTTTGCTCTGTGAAGAATGGACTGAAGGGTTCCAAGATGAGAGGCAGGGACAAAAGTCCAGAGGCTGTAACATAATGCAGGTGACAGATGCTGGCAGCCTGGATGAAGGGTTGGGGGGTTGTCGAGAAATATTCATACATGCAATTGAGGCATATTTGGGATGTGGCTACTTGATCCAGAGAAGGAACAGAACATTAAGTGCCAGATGCTCATACCGTCCCTGTGAGGTAGGTATGGGTCTGAGAACTTAAACAACCCGTCCATAGCTAGTAAGTGGCAGTAGCAGAATTCAAACCCAGGCTGTCCGCCCCCAGACCTGTAGTTTTTCACCACTAGATCATGCTGCTTTCCTAAGTCAAACATAATGAGTTATTGCTTATTTAAGTGAAAAAAAAAAAAAAGCATATTTAAGTGAAGGACCATAGGAGTTTTATCAGTTCTGAAGAATTTAAGTGGACTGATCAGTGCAGACTGAAGGAAGTTGTCAGTTGATATGTGTGTCTTTGGGATTACCATCAATATCCACCTGCATCTGGCACACCCCAGCCACTATCCTCTGGGATTAGTTTTAATGAGGTCCATTGTCATGTCACTTGGAAGTCTCCCTGGTCACCTCCTTCCCCATCAGAATTTATGGCACTTTGTACCTTTTTCATTGCTTCTTTACAAGTCTCTGACCCCACTGGCCTGGACACCCCTTGATGGCACAGGCCATATTTTTACCACTGGGGTATTCCCAGTGCTTAGTGGGGTATAATATACACATTAAGTACTGGATGAATGAATCAATGAATGAATGAATGCAAGATCACATTAGTCACAATGATAGAGTCTGTTTGTTTTGATAGAATGTGTAAGTGGGGATAAGGCTTTTTTGGTGCCCATTATCCCAAACACTTTGCCTTTTTTTATGCCAAGTGACACTCCTTCTCTTCTGTAAAATCAGAAGGACTTTCTGTGTGTGTCTCTCCTTCCCCACTATGGAACCAAGGCTGCAGGCAGTGTCTCCTCTGTATGTAGTCAATGTAGTTCTTCCCTAGCCGCTATTCTCTGGGTTCTTTTGCATGAATTACATGTTTCTCCTAGCTTGGCTTTAATCATTACAACCTTGAGTCCTCATCAAACTCTTTGCCCTATCTCCAACCAGTGCTTAAAGGACACTCTTACCCTCAGAAGAAATGGTATAATTTTCATAAACATGGGTCATTTCCCCCTTGCATAAATGTCAGATACTAAACCACCATTTAACAAGATGCACCAGAAATACAGACTGTCTGAACAAAGGCTGTTTGACAATAGACTCTTTTTTCCTTTTTTGTAATTCTGTGAAATTGTTCTCCCAAAATATTTCTAATGCTTTATTTACTTCAGCTCTCGGTTTATTTTGGGACGAACTTTCCTGAAGCTGAGTCTTAGGATGTGATCCTTATCCTGGTCACTTCCTGGGGAGTTGTTTTGTGACTTGTTTGAATGAGCTCTGGCTCTTCCAGGGAGCCTCTGGCGCTGAGGAAGAGGCAGGGGCCAGAGGATGTCAACTCCCATGTGAGGACAGAGACAGAGATGACAAACTGTCAGCTTGAGTGGAAATACTCCCCAAAGGGGAAAGCCTGTGTGTCCTGGTCTCCAACAGTACATACAGTGGTGGAAGTGAATCCATTTCAGACCTTATCAATTATCTATTCCAGGGACTGATGTGTTTCATAGTTTCCAACATCTGAGTGATTTGGAATTCAGACACTGGATGATTAAATCCGCCAGTGCTGGGAATTTTCTCATTTCAGGAAATTTTGGTTGTGAGGCATACTGGAACCTCACCAGCAGGCAGACACGAAGGGAAGTCCAGACAGGGGGCAGGAATGAGACTGTGGGAACGAACCCGAAGGCTACACAGGGAGTTAGCTTTCATGCCAGGCAGATCTGTGTTGGAATTCTGCTTCTTTGAGCCTCAGTTTCTTCTCTAGCAATATGGAGATGGTGGGATTTGAATTAGATAACATCACGCCTGGCACACAGTAAGAGCTCCAGACATGAGTTCCACTCCCTTTTCCCTTTTCCTGAATAGCCAGAAATCCATTCAATGTCTATAGGGGGAGGTGAACTGTGGTTTTGTCCAGCCTAAGGTTGGTCTGATTTGGTGGGTATGTGTTTGTCAGTGTTCCATCTAAGCCAGAACCTGGAGACCAAGGGTCTGGGCCCGACTCTTAGAGATGGGAAACATGGTCTGGCCCAGGTCAGGCAGGTCGTCCCAAGCATTTGGGCTCAGGGCTGGGCTTTAATCTGAACTTTGATCAGTGAGGAAGCTCATATAACCCCAGGCTTATTATCCCAGATAGTATCTTATAGAGCCAAGGCGTGGTCTGAGGATCCCGGAGGAACCTGAGACACTTTCAGGGATCCATGAGATCAAAATTAATTTTATCATACTACTAAGATGTTATTTGCCCTTTTTATTGGGTTGATGTTTGAACTAGTGGTGTAAAAGCAACAGTGGGTAAACTGCAGGTGCTTGAGTTTGAATCAAGGCAGTGGTAGCAAACCGTAGTAGTTATTGTATTATTCACCACCACAAGTGCACAGGTTAAAAAAAAAGCTGCTTGCGCTTAAGAATGTCCTTGATGAAGCAGTAAAAATGATTACAATGATTAAATTTCAGCCCTTGAGTACCTGTCTTTTTAATGAGTTGGACGATGACATGAGATGTATGCATAAATCATTTCTGCTGCCATCCAAAATACAATGGTAGCCTCAAAGGAAAGCCCTGGAATACGTGTTTGAGTTGGGAGCTGAAGTAGCCATTTTTTTTCATGAAACACCATTTTTCTTGTAAAGAATGGTGGACAAACACACTGTAGTTATTCCGACCTGGGTAGTTGATGTATATATACATATAGGTAAATGATGAAGGCAGGGCTACCATTTCAAGGAAAACAAATGACAGTATTTGCTGTCAATGATAACATTTCAGAGTTCAAATGAAAAATTAGGATTTTGGAAAACTCATATCCTCCACCGTGAGCTGGTTTCAGATTCCGCATTGCAGCAAGCTTTAAGAACGCACCACTTGTCAAGTTTTGGTGTACTATCAAAGAAAAATATCCACAATGATCTGAATAGGCTATTAAAATACTTCTCCCTTTTCTACCTTCATGATGGTGTGAGGCCAGATTTCTTTATCTATTTCAATCATATAATACATGAAAGTAGATTGAATGTAAAAGAAGATATGAGAATCCACTTTGTCCCGGCCTGCGGGACAGGTAAGAACGTGGGCTCGAGGAGGACTAGCTGTAGCTGGTGAAAAGGGGGAGAGACAGGAGACACGCAGAATGGAGGCAAGACAAGATTCTGATCAAGCCTCAAAATTTTATTGTTAGGCAATTGCTTATATACATAGTGAAGAAGGGGCGGGCTGTCACAGAGTGTGGCAGCTTATGATAGGCGGAAAGGCAGGGGGGTGATAGTGGCGTGGTATGAGAAGAGGAGGTGGGAGGGGTGTTGGCTTGGCGAGCGCGGGCTTTTCTGAGGAGGAAGAGAAAGGCTTACATAAAATGGCTGTTATTTGTTAAAAATGGCGGCTATTGTTAAATATGGCTCCCGACACCACTTCGTATGCTAGTCAGACCCTAAAGAGATTTGCAAACCCGTGAAACAATGCCATTCTGCTCACTAATTTTTATATAGCTTTTTATCATTTAAAAATGTTATTTAGATTAATATGTAATGGGTTTATTATAGTTATTTAATAATAAGTAAATGGTTTAAAAAGTTCTACAATTTAATTTCTAATATGGTAAATATCACTAGATATAACTCACATAAACAAACACTCTTTAGTGTCCTCGGTCATTCTTAAGAATGTAACAGAGCCTCAGTTCAAATCTTGATTCATCTGTTATCAACTGTGCTATGCTGGGCAAGTTATTTAACTTCTCTGTGCCTCACTCTTTTCACTATAAAACAAAGATCATTTTTAACCTACCTCACAGAAGTAGGTTGTGAGGATTAAATGAGGCCGAACATATATAATATGCTTAGAACGCCTTCTGGCATGTAAGTGCTATATAAAGATTATAATAATAATAGATTAATAGTAGTGACTATAACATAGCACTATAATGCTATTAGCTATGGTCTGTGTCCCTGTCTGTTTTCCCACCAGGCTGTGAGGACTCCTGGAGCAGGCTCTGTCTCTGATCCATCTTGGTATCCTGGTGCAAAGCTTAGTATCCACTAGGCAGTCATAAAATTTGGTGAATGAATGACTGAGTAGCTGGGAGAAGGCAGGACAAATTGCAGCCTAGTAGCAACATTCACCTACAAGAGGCAAAAATTCAGTGTTAAGAGTGAGACTGCAGATAGGGGAAGGAGACACGAACAGGAACTGGGATCGAGGTGGGGGAAGGTAGAGGTGAGAGAGAAGGGTCGCCGATGTTTGCAGTAAATCCCAATGGGTAGCCTTCCATGAGGTGCTGTCCTCTGCCTGGTGAGGAGCTGTTCCGGGCTGCGTGGAGGCACAGGGTGGAGACCGGCCCCACCTGCTGATGGGGCTGGGTAGCACAGCCTGCCCGTGTCCTGGCAGGACTCCTAGCCTTGGCTAATGACGGGGACCTCCATGTCTGCCACTGTGCTGCATGGGATTGGAGAGAGCGGAGCTGAAAGAATGAAGTCTGGAGCATTAAATATACAAGTCTCTTCTATTTTTTCAAATCTACAGTTTACAGGATTAGGTGTGTGTTTGACCATTTTGTCCTCGTGAATTGTTATTCTGAGGTATTTTTGAACATCCAGGAAGGAAGGGAAAATGTCACTCAGTGTCTACTCTGTGCCAGGCACTTTATTTATGCCTTCCCATGTAAACCTCACAGCGCCTCCTGAGGAAAAGTGCTGTTATCCTCATTTTGGATGTGAGGAAACTGAGGCTCAGGGAGCGTAAGTGATGGCTCTGTGGTCACACTGCTAGCTAGTGGCCTAGCTGGGATTTGAACCCAAGTGTCTGTGATACCAATTCTATACCCTTTCAAAAAGCAAATTTTATTTTATTTTTTACTACATAAGTCATGCACATTTATTGTCTAAAAATGGGAAAATACTGGCAAACAAGTGAAAAATAAAAATTACCTATAATTTCCACTGTTCAGATATAAAAACCATGATCACACGGGTATATCTTTTCAGACTTTTTTCCATGTATATATTTGTAACCAGCTTTTTTGCTTAACAATATATTTTAAACATATTTCTGTATCTGTATATGTACTTCTGTATCATTTAAAAGACTGCATAGTATTTTATTATATGAATGTACTGTTTATTTAACCAATCTTCTGTTGTAAAATATTTAACTTATACCTAGATTTTCGCCAAAATAAAAAACGCTGCAATAATATCCTTGTAGCTTAATCTTTGTGTATATTTTTACGTCCTTAGGATAAATTCCTACAAGTGGGATTGGTGATTTAAAGTGCATTTTTGTTTTAAAGATATTTCAATATATTCTGTTTTTTAATATATACCAAATTGTCCCTCAGGAAACTTGTAAAAACTTAATTCCCACCAGCAGTATGTGAATATTTCTGTTTCCTTGTACCCTCAACAACACGTGAGTACAAAAAGATCTTTGCTAATTGGATAGTCAAACATAAAACATATTTGTTTTAGTAAATCCATATTCTTTCAATTCTACCTTTTGCCTTTTGATCCAGTTTGAGTAATGCTCTGTGCCAGGATATGAAATGTTGTAATACATTGGTTACCCAAGGAGCAACTCTCCCTTTCCTGTCTGAATTGGGTGGTGTGGAAGTGGCCAGGGAACCATGTGGGAGGGAAGGAATGGCTGTGAGTTTGGTTAGGTGGTGCAACAGGTTGGATAGAGAGAGGTTGGGTGCTGGTAATTATCCTCACCCATAGCGTGCTGCTTAGAGAGTGGCCCAACTGCCCAGGATCCACCTGCCAAGGTCTGCTTGCTCCCCGGGGACTATGGTGGGTAGTCCAGACAGAGAGCTGGTGCCAAGAAATCTACCAGGGCTAGCGAGGTCTATGGTGGGAGGGAGGTGGGCAGGCATCCCAGCAGGGGACAGACTGTAGGGGAGCGGACATCCACTCTTGTAAGCGGAGCTTCAAGAGGGATGGGGGAAAAATGGAATTACAAATATAGGGAACAGTGCTCTTCTTGGAAGCTGTATGTCCTACCCAAGGACCCAAATGGTTCAACTGCCAAATTGACATTCACTACCTTGGTGAATTTTTTATAATCCTGCAGACTTTAAGACTTAGACATCTACTTTGTTAGTAGATATAAGTGTGACTCAGGGGTAGACTACGCTCATGAGTTTGAATGAAGTCTCAGAACACAAATTGTTAACTTGCTAAATCAAGGTTGCACGGATGGAATTCTCCAATTGACATGTAAGCTCATGCTCTCCCTGAAATCAGATTTACCGGGAAAACTAAATCCTATGCAAGGTTGTGTGGTAAGCATGAAATGGGAACAAGGAGAAATGGATACAGCAGTCCCCCTTATCTGCCGGGATATGTTCCAAGATTCCCAGTGGATGCCTGAACCCTCCATATACTATATTTTTTGATCTGATAACCTAGATGGCTACTAAGTGACTAATGGGAGAGTGGTGTTTATAGCATGGATTTGCTGGACAAAAAGATGATTCACGTTCCCAGGAGGACAGAGCAGAATGGCACTAGATTTTGTCATGCTACTCAGAAATGTATGCAATTTAAAACTTATGAGTTGTTTATTTATGGAATTTTCCATTTAATATTTCTGGACTTCAGTTGACTGTAGGTAACTGCTGGTAATTGAAACCACAGAAAGCAAACCCATGGATAATGGGGGACTACTGTTTATGAAATAGTTAATGATATCTGAATAAGATAATTTCAATTATTGTGTAGTCCTATCAGTGAGGCTGTAAATACTACAAGTTGTTTATTTAAATCTTTTCCATAGGCAGTGCTCCTTGGTTTGCCTTAGTGATCCTCCGTTTTTTTCAGTAAAAGTGGTTGGCTAACTCCCCTGCAGCCTGACCCTCTTTTTTCAGAAATGCTGACAGTCTTGGAGGTTATTCATGCCTGGGAGCCCTTCTATGTTTTTCAGGTGATTTTGCATATCTCTGTTCTGATCCACTGATTTAAAAGGTCACCTGAGTGCAGCCTCACAGCTCCTTTACTTTCAAGTTTGTGCCTAATTTCTCCTGCTTGTTACTTTGTGCTCACATTCTGCCCCAGCTAAAGGCCTTTGGGTTGGTACTAGAACTCCAGGGTCTAGGACAGGGTCTGAAAAGAGCAGAAGCCTAAACCAGGAGAGACTTGGGGACTGGGCAGGAAATCTCAGCAGAGGCTAGACATAGGGACAAATGGGGACCCAGTGCCTCTGGCAGAGCTGAGCCATGGCTTGAGAGCAGCACCATGAGAACCTTCACTGAAACTGAGACCACCATGGACTGGGCCTAGCAGAGCAACTTACATGTTCCCCCAAACCCCAACTGCCCACATCAGGGCTCCTCAACACCCCTAACTAGTGAACTATAGGTAGAGCGGGAGAGGACAGGTGGCCCCATCTGCAGGATGAGAGGGCTTTGAAGGCAGGGGGCTGACAAAGCAAGGACTGAAGCTAGTCATTGGCCAAGCAGTGTCTACACTTGCCTGTCTACACTTAGGTATGAGTGGAGTAGAGACCTACTCTCATCCTGTGAATTATTTATTTTCTTATCCTCTACCCGGTTTACAAGATATTTGAAAATAGCTTACTTTCAAGGATGTGCTCAAATAAGATAAAGTACATTCCAAGTAAAACTGTGGAGCAAAGAGAAGATAAGGGGAGGACAAAAGGAAAACAGCTATGGGCAGGTGAGGTAAGCATATACACCTGAGATGTTAACAAGGTCTTTACACTTGCTGTTGGGGAGCCACAAATTTGGATCCAGTTTTTCTAGCAGTCAAGAAAAAAAGGAGTGTATTAAGCCTATTCCTCAAAGCCCAGTCCATATGTCTCATGTCTTCCAGAGAGGACTATTCTAACTATATAAGGGCACAAAACACATACTTTTAGATGTAAGAATAACTTCTCTCCTCCAAAACTTGAGCTCATTAAAGGCAGAGGCTACAAATATGTCTTATTATACTTTGGAAATATGAGACTTGGGAGACATGATTTGGGAATTAGATAGAACTGGGTTCCATCCAGTTCTATATAGTAGCTGTATGACCGGGAAAGTTGTTAAAACTCTCTAAACCTCAGTAAGTTGCTGAGAAGATTGGATGGAGAATTGCTCTGGTTTTTATGGATAAAGAACCCGGTGGTAAGGGGAGACATGACTTATTTGGTCCCCTACTTGCCTATATGTGGCAGATTTATATCTGCTAACTTCATAGACCCTTGGCAACGGAGGCTCAGAAAGGTCCACTAACTTGTCAAAGATCCCATAGCCAGCTGCAAGGACCTAAACCTGGCCCTTCTGGTTTTGTAGTCCTTGCTCTTTCTCTTACACATATTGCCAACACCCCCATTCTAGCTGCTTGCCAGGGAAATTTCCCTTTATCAAGTTAGCAGAAGTGTCATCAGGTCAACATGACAAGTGCCTGTTGTCCTTGGAGCAGCTCTGACCTTAACTCTGTGCATCCTTTTCTGGGCTGTTGTGATCCTTGGACAAGTAAGGAGGGTCTTGGTAGGAAGGCACCTACCACTGCTGCCTTACACAGCAGCGAACTGTCGAGGGAATTCTTGAGTCGAGGCCTGCTGAGTGCGGTCAAGGGTCCTGGCTTTGCTGGACAGCAGAGGATTCTCTCATTCCTGGGAGAAAACTTACAAGCAGAAGGCTTTCTATGAGGCATTCTGGAATGAAGGCAAGTGGGAACAGAAACTAGACTGGACTCCAGGAGATCTCATTGTTGTGGAACGTGGAAGAGGAAGTGGGTGTCAGACTACCCGGTGTTGGGCAGAAAGACAGGGGTGAGCTTGGTGCTAGGGTGGCCTCCATGGGTAGTCAAGTTCCTCTGCAAGCGGACATTCACTTGGCCTCAAGATCTCTTGGGACTGTCTGGATGTGTGGGTTCAGACTAGAAAAACACCTCCTTGGCTGCAGGCTCTCAGTGGTTACTAGCTGTTTTTCACTTCCACAGCAAGGGCAGGCTGAGTTTTTGAGGACCTCAGCCTTGTGGGAGGGAGTCCTAGCAGAGAACCCGTTAGGCCCATGGACTGCTTTGGCAAGGTCCAGGGCCACTGAGGGGGCTTGAAACAGTAAAGCACTTAATTTTTTTTCTCACAGAAAGATGGGAAATTAAATAAATGGGATTAGATTACAATTAGGGGCACTTTCTGCATGATATTAATTAATTAATCAATTGATACAATCACCATTTGGAGAGTCCATTATGTGTCTGGTGTGGTGCTCAGTGATAGGACAGAGAAATGAAGATGACATAGTCCCTGCTTTGGAGACAGATATCTAATAAGATAAGTAGGCTGGCCTGGGTCCTGCAGGGCCTGTGTGCAGACCAGGGAGCTGGTGCTTCACCAAGTAGGTGATGGGAAACCAGTGGAAGGTTCACGGCAGGTGAATGGTAAAGTCTCTGTCCACTTTCAAGGATGAATTTAAGTGGAACAAACCTGGAAGCAGGGAAAATCCCAGATTTCAGAAACATTGAGGAATTTAAGAAAGGTATGCAAGGTTAAACTGATATAGGCAGCATAATCCAGGAATCGTTAACTGAAAATCAACTTTAATGAAAATCTATATTGATTTTTCACTTAACTCTATATGAAACATATTTACTTTTCTCTCAAGCCTCCTAAAACTCATCTTTCAAGGCCACTGAGGTCTCCTCACTAGTCTACTCTGAGTATGGGGTTCAGGCTCTATTCCCAGGAGGTTCATGATGTATTTCTTCCAAAGTAGGATGGGTGTGGGTTCTTCCCTCATGAAGAAGGTACCTTTCTGTTCCTTCCAAATTTCACTGATATTTCCCCCTCAGCGCTACTCATACTTTTCTTGTTCTCAAAGTAAGATGGCTTCATGGGTATAATAACTCATGGGGGGTGGGGTTGATGAATATATGATGCTTCCAGGGCACAGCTACACCAGGAGAGGTGTTTACCCACAAAGGTTCAGGTTGGAAGGAGAGAACCAGAATGTTGTTAGCTGAGAGGTGACCTCACATCTATAGCTGGTGGGAAGGTATGGAAGTTCATTAGGCAAGGTGAAAATGTTAATGAAAAATGGGCGATGAGGTCAGAATCTAGGATCATCAAAAGCAAGGTGGAGTAAGGTTGGAGGAAGAGATAAGGACTAATAGTTCAGGACTAAGTGCATAAAGAACTAGGTTGTGCTCTGTGCCCCTTTGCTGTGTTTCTGGGTACTAGGCGCAGGCATGGTGGCTTAATAGAACCATGCAGAGCATTGGAGTAATACATAAATTTGAATAGGGAGATAGCTTTACTTGTGTTTTAGACAAAGACAGAAGCAAAAGAAAGAAATGAAAGAAAAAGAGGTGTCTTGCAAAAGTCAGGAAAGAAAGGACAAGTAGGTTTAACACCCACTGGTATTAGTGGACTCTAGTGTCTGGGAATACATAGCTGTTACATAATTTTATACACCAAACTCCTACTGTAGACACGGTAATGGAATTGTAAGTACAGGTCTAATATAGTAAGATCCAGGAAGGAGATGTTAGAGGGGGTTTTGTGAAAATATGTAAATTCATGCCAGCCAGATTGAAAATTCTAAAAGACTGTTTTTTCTTGATGGTGCAGAAGTTTCCAGCTAAGTGTTTCAGTGTGAGCACGTTTATGATTCTCTCCTCTGCCTTTCTCTATTGATCCAAGAGTGGTTTTCTAGATTGGGAGAGCTCATTCTGGCCAATTGTTTTTCACCTGGATTTGGGATGGTCATGGTCCTGGCTGCCTTGACTGCTCTCCTTGCTTCTTGCTATCACTGAGACTGATTGAGACCACCCTGAGGCCTCTATAATTGGGCAGATTCATCTTATTTTTAAAAGGGGAAAACCATGATCCAGTGGGGCCACCATGAAGACTGTGGAGGTGTTCCCTGTTGTTAAAATAATTAAATAGAGGCCGTTAGACTTAGCTGGCTCTGAAGCCCTAGGTTCCTGTATAAGCAAAACGAAACCTAACTCAGAATTTAAATTTTTTTTTTTTTTTTTGTCGTTTTCGTGACCGGCACTCAGCCAGTGAGTGCACCGGTCATTCCTATATAGGATCCGAACCCGCGGCGGGAGCGTCGCCGCGCTCCCAGCGCAGCACTCTACCAAGTGCGCCACGGGCTCGGCCCTAACTCAGAATTTAAAAGAAAATGAAACTTAAGCTTAGCCAATCACAGGTGGCCAGCTGGGCATTAGTTATAACGGTATGAACTTCCTACCTGGGTAGTTCAAATAAGGCAGTTGCTCAAACTTTAATCAATCAAAAAATTTCTTTGCTCTGTTTCCACATTCGCCCTATAAAATCCTTCCCCTCCTGCCTCTTCTGTGGAGTCCCCAAACTACTTGTGGTCTGGAGCTGCCCTATTCATAAATCCCTGTTTGCTCAAATAAAATCTTTAATATTTTAATGTGCCTCAGTTTATCTTTTAACACTATGCAAGGATGTCCAGCTGAGGGGTGACATGCAGCCTACACTCAGCTTGCTAAACTGTAGGAAGGGGCGCCTTTTACTAACTCACATAAAAACACCATTCATGCCAGTGGTGGTCTAAACCTCATGTATGATATTCTTAGTCAATGACATTTGCTATTCATAGCAACCTAGTGAATCAGAGGAACGTTAATGATTATGTTCTCCAGTTTCATTGGAGGAGGTGGACAGGCAGAGAGTTTAACTGACTTGGGGTAATTATAAGAATAAAATATAACTTTAACATGCACAATTTGCTTCTGACGAGAAAACATAACTAATGCCATTTTAAGTAAGGCAGCTTCTAAGGGGATATGCAGAGGCCACGCAAGTCAAGGCAGGCCCAGGCACACTAAATTCCAGGAAGGGAGTAATCACCACCCGGTTCCAGGAACTGACCAGTTCCTTATCTAGAGGCCATCTGGCCACAAGGAAGATAAATGATTGGGAAATACACTATTCCTTATTGGTGTGCCAGCCCGCTAAAGCCCACCAATAAATCCAAAGGTCACCTCCGATAACCTGTAAACAATAAACACCTCATCCTGTTGCCAAAGTCTGTCTTAAAAAACTGTATAAAAAGTGCTTGTGTTAAGAGCTTGGGGTCGCTCCTGTCCAGGAGACTGAGTGACCCCAGCATGCTGGAATAAACTCCTCTTGCTTGATTGCAGCGGTCTCTGTCTCGTGGTCTTTGTGAGATGAGCCATCCCAACATGTGGGATTTGTGCACAGTGCACAAGTCTTACATTTTTGGTGCATTGGCCGGGAAATGGCTCTCTCTCTCCGGGACCAGAGACTAGAGAATGGAGGATTGCTCGAGCAGGTACCGCGGTTGTCTCTGTGTGTCTGCTGTGTCTGTCTTTGAGTCTTCTTTGTTGTTTACTGTAATCTGGTTTTGGCTTTTCGGTGGCTCCGGGATGGAGTCATTGGTCAGGTGTCGGCTTCTTGGTGGCTCCGGGATGGAGTCATCGGTCTGGTTTCAGTTTTACGGAGGCTCCGAGATGGAGTCACCGGTCTGTAGTGGTCATAGCGGCGGGTAGACATACCGGCACATCGCGGCCACAGGAATCCTGGAGGACGCTCCAGATTCCTCTGTTGGAGACGAACAGGTTCGGCTCCATGGGAGATCTCTAGGAAAGAGACGCCTCCCTAGTTCTCTGATAATCAGGTTGTGGCACCCATGGCAGGGGTGCGTCAGTGTTCTGGTTTTTGTTTGTCTGGTTGCATGTGTGTGTGGACTGACGATTTTCTGGGGCGACATGGGGCAGACTGTCTCAACCCCTTTAAGTCTGACTCTGAAATACTGTACTGACGTGAAGGACAGAGCTAATAATTTGTCTGTGCAGGTCAGAAGGAATAAGTGGGCAGCACTTTGTTCCTCGGAGTGGCCGGCTTTCCAACTCGGGTGGCCCGCTAAAGGTTCCTTCTCTCCGCCGCTGATCACAGCGGTAAGAAGAAAGATTTTTAGTTCTAAAAGTCACCCAGACCAGATACCTTATATCATAGTCTGGGAAGATTTAGTCATGGATCCTCCTCCGTGGGTCCGTCCCTTTGTTCCCCTAACAGGTCCTTCGGCTATATATGCCCTGCAAGAAATGGAAAAGAAACCGGAGGTCCTGCCATCCACTGACCTGCACTGGCTTCTTTCTGATCCTCCTCCTCCTCCCTGTCCCCCTTCCCTTCTCCCACAGGCAGCCCGTCCTTCAGCCTTGCCAGAGCCTTCGGCCCCGCCAGAGGATCCACAAAGAGCACAAGAAGGTCCTGCACAGGGGACGCGCAGTAGGCGGGCAGCTTCTCCGGAGGCGATACCTATCTTCCCCCTGCGGGCTTATGGCCCTCCTGATGAAGAGGGCAACCAGCCCTTACAGTACTGGCCTTTCTCCTCTTCTGATCTTTACAACTGGAAATCTCAAAATCCCCCTTTCTCTGAAAACCCCCAGAGTCTCACTAACCTTGTAGAATCCCTTCTCTTTACTCATCAGCCCACCTGGGATGACTGCCAGCAGCTCCTCCAGGTCCTGTTCACCACCAAGGAGAAACAACGGATCCTCCTGGAGGCTCGAAAGAATGTTACAGGAGCCGATGGGCGACCTACCCTCCTCCCTGATGTCATAGATGCAGGGTTCCCGTTGACCAGAACTAACTGGGATTTTAACTAGGCAGAAAGTAGGGAGCACCTGAAGGTCTATCACCAGGCTCTAATGGCAGGTCTCCGAGGGGCAGCAAAATGCCCCACCAATTTGACTAAGGTAAGAGAGGTGATCCAGGGGCCTAATGAGTCTCTGTCAGCATTTTTGGAGAGACTCATGGAGGCATTCCATCAGTTTACCCCGTATGATCCTAGTAGTGAGGAGCACAAGGCTACACTGACAGTCGCTTTTATTGACCAGTCTAGCAGAGACATCAGGAAGAAACTGCAGAAGCTTGAAGGGTTACAAGATAAGTCGTTGAGGGAATTAGTGCAGGTGGCTGAAAAGGTTTATCGTAATAGAGAGACAGAGGAAGAAAAAGAAGAAAGAAAGCAGAAAGAGCAGGAAGCTAAAGAAATAAAGAGAGAAAAGCGCCAAGAAAGAAATTTTCACAAAATTCTGGCCACTGTAGTCAGGGATAAGACAGTACCGAGCAACAGGAAGGGACCCCTAGCAAAGGATCAATGTGCGTACTGCAAGGAAAAAGGACATTGGGCTCAAGAATGCTCCAAGAAAAAGAAAAAGCCTCAGGCCCCCAAAGTCGTGGCCCTGCAGGTGGACAGTGATTAGAGGGGACGGGGTTCAGACCCCCTCTCCAAACCCAGGGTAACCCTCACAGTGGAGGGGAAGCCTACTCAGTTCGTAGTAGATACTGGAGCCGAGAATTCAGTATTACAACAAGCAAATGGACCCCTTCTCAAAAAGAAGTCGCGGGTACAAGGGGCTACAGGGAACAGACAGTACTCATGGACTACCTGAAGAACGGTGGAGCTAGGCGTGGGCTGGGTATCCCACTCGTTCATTGTCATCCCTGATTGCCCCTACCCACTACTGGGAAGAGACCTCCTCACCAAAATGGGTGCTCAAATTCATTTTGACCCCGAGGGACCTCGGATGTTAGATTGACAAGGAAAGCCTCTCCAGGTACTAACTCTCAGGTTGGAAGATGAATACCAATTATTTGAAAAACAAGGGCAGGAGACAGGGCAGATGGACTGGTGGTTAGAAAACTACCCCCAGGCATGGGCAGAAACTGCAGGGATAGGGAAGGCTAAAAACCGGCCCCCTGTCCATGTGGAGCTGAAGGCTCAGGCCAGTCCTATAGCTGTCTGACAATACCCAATGTCTCGAGAGGCACACGAAGGCATCTGACCCCACATCACCCATTTGCTCCAGCTGGGGATCCTACGAAGTGCCAATCAGCCTGGAACATGCCCTTGCTGCCCGTCCGAAAACCTGGGACTAATGACTACCGGCCGGTCCAAGATCTCCGAGAGGTAAACAAATGTGTGGCCGACCTCCATGCCACCGTCCCTAATCCCTATAATCTTTTAAGTTCTTTACTTCCAGACAGGACCTGGTACTCAGTACTGGACCTCAAAGATGCATTTTTCTGCTTACTGTTGGCTGTAAAAAGTCAAGATTACTTTGCCTTCGAGTGGAAAGATCCAGAGACTGGCCTAGCAGGACAACTCACATGGACCCACCTGCCTCATGGGTTCAAAAATTCACCCACCATCTTCGACGAGGCCCTCCACCAAGACTTGGCTATGTTCCGGGCCTCTAACCTCCAGGTAACTCTGTTACAGTATGTAGATGACCTCCTCCTGGCAGCAGCCAATGAGGAACTGTGTCTAGAAGGAACAAAGCGTCTCCTCACAGAGTTGGGAGAACTGGGCTATCGAGTCTCCACCAAAAAGGCTCAGATTTGCAAGCGACAGGTCAGTTACCTGGGGTACCTTCTTAAAGACATGAAAAGATGGTTATCTGAGGCCAGAAAAGAGACAGTGTTTCATATTCTGCCACCCGCTAACCCAAGACAAGTCAGGGAATTTTTAGGTACTGCCGGGTTCTGCCGCCTATGGATACCTGGTTTTGCTGAGATGGCAGCCCCATTATATCCCCTCACTAAGAACAGTCAGCCCTTCAAGTGGGGAAAGGAAGAACAACAGGCTTTTAACAACATCAAGACGGCCTTAATGTCCGCACCAGCTCTGGGGCTCCCTGACGTAACCAAGCCCTTCCACCTGTATGTGGCAGAAAATAAGGGAGTTGCAAAGACTGGCTCAAAGACTGGGGTGCTGGAAAAGGCCTGTAGCATATCTGTCAAAAAGAAAAACTAGACCCAGTAGCCTCAGGGTGGCCAGCTTGTCTAAGAATCATAGTGGCAGTCGCAGTTCTGGTAAAAGATGCTGAGAAGTTGACTATGGGACAGAGTTTGGTAATTTCGGCACCTCATGCCTTAGAGAGTATTGTACACCAGCCCCCCAACTGCTGGCTCACAAATGCTTGCATGACTCACTATCAGACTCTGTTACTGAATTCAGATCGGGTTACTTTTGCTCCCCCGGCGAGCTTAAATCCAGCCACGTTGCTCCCAGACCCTGACCTTGACCCTCCTATCCATGACTGCCAGCAAGTGCTTGTAGAGGCACATGGATGGCGGAAAGACTTGTCAGATCAGCCTCTGATGGACACCGAAGCCACCTGGTTTACTGACGGCAGCAGTTTCCTGGAGGAAGGAGTACGAAAGGCAGGAGCCGCTATAGTAGATGGCCAGAACCTGATATGGGCACAGGCCTTACCTGCAGGAACGTCCGCTCAGAAGGCAGAACTCATCGCCCTCACAAAAGCCCTTGAACTAGGAGAGGGCAAAAGAATCAACATCTATATGGACAGCAGGTATGCCTTTGCCACTGCCCATGTGCACGGTGCCATCTATCAACAGCAGGACCTGCTAACCTCTGGAGGAAAAGAAATCAAAAACAAGGCAGAGATCGTAGCCCTGCTAGAGGCCCTTCACCGACCGCTAAAAATGAGTATTATACACTGCCCGGGCCACCAGAAAGGGGATTCCCCCATCGCCAGGGGAAACAACTTGGCCGATTCTGAGGCAAGGGCGGCAGCCCATGGGTCCACGTCTATTCTATTAGTTAACGTCCCTGAGCTAGAAAAGCCCAAGTTTAAATACTCTGCTGAGGACGTAGCAGTGATCTCAAGGGACTCTAATAACTATTATAATCAGGAAAAAGGGCGCTGGCATGCAGCGTCAGGCAAGCCTATCTTGCCACAAGAACAAGCATGCGCCATGATCAAACAAATGCACCAATGGACTCATCTGGGAGTAAACAAATTGGTCCAAACTGCCCTAAGAACAAAATATCATATCATAGGGCTAAAACAATTAGTAGAGCAGATAGTTAAAAGCTGTGTACCTTGTCAAAAAGTAAATGTCTGCAAAAATACTGGGGGACCTGGCAAGAGACTTAGGGGAGACAGACCAGGAGTGTATTGGGAAGTAGAATTTATAGAAATCAAGCCAGGCAGATATGGTTACAAGTATCTCCTAGTTTTTATCGACACCTTCTCCGGATGGGCAGAAGCATTTCCAACGAAACAAGAGACAGCCACAGTCGTGGTCAAGAAAATCCTGAAAGAAATCTTCCCACGTTTCGGGGTGCCCAAGGTAATTGGGTCTGACAATGGACCCGCCTTCGTTGCCAAGGTAAGCTAGGGAGTGGCCAGATACCTAGGGGTCAATTGGAAATTACATTGTGTCTATAGACCCCAGAGTTCAGGACAGGTAGAAAGGATGAACAGGACTCTAAAAGAGACCCTGACTAAATTAACCATGCAGACTGGCGTAGACTGGGTGGTGCTCCTTCCCTTAGCTTTGTTCAGAGTTAGGAACACCCCCTCCCAGTTCAACCTGACTCCCTTTGAAATTCTCTATGGTACCCCTGCCCTGCCCCCTTGACTTTATTGGGGGATGCCTTTGAACCCGTTTGCCACAGTAACAGTGACTTATATGCCAGGTTAAAAGGACTGCAAGCAGTGCAGAAGGAAGTCTGGACGCAGTTGGCGGCCGCCTATAAGCCTGGGACCCCCAAAGTTTCTCACCAGTTCCAGGTTGGGGACACAGTCTATGTAAGGCGACACTGCTCCCAATCTCTGGAACCCCGCTGGAAGGGACCTTACTTGGTGCTCCTGACGATACCAACGGCTGTAAAGATAGACGGGATCTCCGCTTGGATCCACGCCTCGCATGTAAAACCTGCGCCGCCAGAGGACCAAGGACCGGGAGACGCCGCCTGGAGAGTCCAGAGTTCCAAGGAACACCCCTTAAGACTGAAATTGTTCGGATACCCTAAATGCTGTAAGATGAAAACTCTCTTGCTCCTCTTATGCCTAACAATTCTCTTCCAGGGCCCAAGAGCTAGCAGCCCACATATCCCCAGAAATTTCACTTGGTATGTTGTAAATGGGGTGGGAGATACAATCTGGAGTCAATCCAAGGTGACTACAGGAGGGTGGTGGCCTGACTTATTTCCAGATATGTGTAAACTAGCTTTAGGAGCCCCAGGCAACTGGGATTTAGAAGAATACTTTGATAGCCATCAGATGGGAAAAGGGATTTACATGGGGACTATGGTTTTACAAAACAGAATATGAGGATGGGCTGTTGTTTACCATCAAACTCAAAATAGAAACCCAGAATACTGCCATAGCCCCAAATAAATACTTAGTTCCAGGGGTCAAAGACTACCCCAGCACCCCTGGGTACCCAACCAGAGCCCTCAGTCCCCACTGCAGGGTCAGAGGCTGCAGCACCAAAGGAAATAACTCAGCCCCCTGAGCCTAAGCCTCAAAAACAACCTGGGTTATTCCACTTAATTTCTGAAGCCTTCAAGGTCTTAAATAGTACCAACCCCAATGCTACCTGCTCCTGCTGGCTTTGTTATAATGTTGCTCCCCCATATTATGAAGGAATAGCCTTCAGAAATAAAATTAATACTACAACTGATGTCTCCAACTGTCGTTGGCAGCAACGACAGGCCAAACTCACTCTGTCAGCTGTTACGGGGCAAGGAACATGTGTGGGAAAAATACCTTCCTCACACAGCCAGCTGTGCAACCAGACTCTTAACTTAACCAAGTGGTCTGGTGACACATATCTGTTGCCCTCTCCAGAAGGATGGTGGGCCTGCGCTACTGGGGTTGCGCCCTGTGTTAGCTTATAGGTCCTAAAAGGGACCCAAGATTTCTGTGTCTTGGTTTGGTTGTTGCCTCGGCTCATTTATCATCCCTATGAAGAATTATTATAATCTCTCAGTTTGTCGGGACCAGAAATTGAATCCACTAAGGCTTATCATAAGGCCAACGTTTTTTCCACTGTACTTCCTACCAGCACTTTTTTTCTCTCCAGACTCCCATTACAGAAATTCCCAGAAAGCAAATCTGCGACTCAGAGGGGCTGCCCAGCTCATATTCTACAGTAGCCCAAGGAAAGGGCTCCTAGCTCAGCAGCACACACAGCAGCATCTAGTGGAAATGCCTTCCTCTTGGAAACAATACCGGGCCTTTGCCGGTGCTTGGATGGGGAGTCCTTGTAGGACATCCAACCCAAGCTGCCTCAAGTTCAGTATCAACCTTTCTTTAGCAACTTTACATTTTTCCCTTGCAGGGTGGAATGAAGATTGGCAAGAAGGTGGGGGTGGGGATTGGGTGGGTTTGCAAAACATTAATGAATGTAATCTGTGCCTTTTCCCTGACCCAGCTCGGCCAGCTGCACTGGGCTGAAATTCCACATTCCATTGTTCTCCTTCTACGAAAACAGAACTGGCTCTATTTAGCCCTAGGAATTGTCTGTGTAGACTTGTTTAAGAGAATTTGCAAACCAGATGGATTCATTGTTTACTGTGC
This sequence comes from Cynocephalus volans, assembly GCF_027409185.1. Lineage (NCBI taxonomy): Eukaryota > Metazoa > Chordata > Mammalia > Dermoptera > Cynocephalidae > Cynocephalus > Cynocephalus volans. Next base: position 47,597,516 of record NC_084467.1, on the reverse strand, counting down.
CTCCTCTAGTCCCAGGGAAAAATATTCTGAAGGCCATTGGCACCGTGTTCCTGAAAGGTTCCTCAGCCCTTGTTCACTTGTAATCTGGCCAGTATGCTGGCTCAGTAGAACTTTCTCATGTCTTACTTATCTGTATGCACATTTTATACACCCCAGCCACAGTGGTCAGCTACTGGGTTTACCACCCAGTTTCTTTCTCTACCAACTACCCTTCTTCGTCAACCTCTGTACCACAGTGATGAGGCTCTAAAAGCCACTTTGCACAATCCATCCCTGCCACTGTCCTGGATACAGATGATTAGATCAGGAATGTGCACACAATCAAGTCAGTCTCTAGCAATTTGGAATTGGGACAGTGAAAGAGACTTAATCTTTCTTTGGGCCATTGGCTCTAAATGGTGTGACCTTAGAAGATGCTGTTAGTCATATTGTCTATCATTGGACAGGTGGGCAGATTTGGAGGCAAGTATAAGTAGAGGGAGAAGAATGAAACAAACTTCAGAGTGAAACAGAGATGAAAGATGGAGTTAGAGACTTGTCTCTGCTTCCAGAACCTATTTGAGACCCAATTACGTTCCTTCCTTTGGGTTTCAGGACATGCCCCTATATCCTTGTGATAAAACGCTCCTTTGTGCTCAAATTACTTCCAGTTGGTTTCTATTAAATGCAGTTAAGAGTCCTCTCTGATACATCAGCCAACTGGTTCTCAAAGTGTTATTATCTTTACCGGGGAACTTGTTAGAAATACAAATTCTCATCCCCATCCCAGACCTCCTGAATCAGACAATGTGGAAGGAAGGCCCAGAAATCTGTGTTTTAAAAATCCCTCCAGGGAATGGCCTAGCCATCTCTAGCAGTGGGAGAGAAGAACAAGGACAGGTCTGGGTTTGAACACGGACCCACGAACTAGTGATGTGACTCTGGACAAGTCACGTCACCTCTTGGAGGCTTATCTTTCTCAGTGGTAAAATGCAAGATAATGATGTTCACATTATATAGCTGCTATAAGAGAAGCACACACATCTGGGCCCTTGAAAAATATTAGTTTTGTTTTTGTCTCTGTGGACTTTGTTCTGACTTAAGAAGAGAAGTGGCATTGACCTAAGCCATTCATTATGGAAACACTGCCTGAGCTTTTAAAGAACAACTGATCACCTTTACAGAACAGGTTACTGTTCAGAGCTCATGCCTAATCAGTGCACCTAGACGTTAGCCCTAGGGCCAGGTTCCCCTAGGCTATCACTGGGCAGTTGCGAGTTAAACGCAGTAAATCTGAAACTCATTTTGATTCCTCAGGTTTCACTGACCTGTTTTCTGACTATGTGGTGAAAACAATGCAGTCTGGAGCATCCTGGGATAAAACAAGGAAATCACTAGTTTATCTTTGAGGAAGGAAAATACAGACTTCCAATTATGAATTTATTCACTCACTAACTCATTCATTTATTTGCCGACATACCATTTATTCATTCGTGGACTCCACTCATTCATTCATTCATTCATCCACCCCACACTCATTGAGCTACTTTTTGTCAAGATACCATGCTAGCTGCTAGGGGTTTATAGATAAGGCCCTTGCTTTCCTTCCCTCCCCTGCCAATTCGGAAATGGTCTGGGCATGAGGGGATTACAGTCAGGAGATATATCTTGCAAAAGCAAAAGTGGGTGTTAGGAAGTATGAGGCATGAGAGTCAAAACCGGTGATAGAATGAAGAAGCTGAGAGACAACACGTGCTTTGGTTTCAACAGCATACCGTTCTGTAATTAAACAGCAGCGGATGTTTTGCAAGGACCTCCCAGTTCTTTGGGCCACATTTGAGCCGGCTCCGGATGAATGACCCTCCAGCAGGTAGATTTGTTTGCCAAATACTGTTCATGCTATTCATACTCTATGAGGGGTGGGCTGGTTAACTCTCATTAAAAAAGAATCCTTGTGTCTGCTACCACTAGACAGCTGAATCAATGCAACCCCAAGTGAACTCCTTCTGGTATACAGAAAGCCTGGCTATTTTCTGGATGGATCTCCACCCAGTTCTTGGCTTTCTATCACTAGAACTCCCAGTTATATGCAAGATGGGGCAAAAGCATTGAACCTCTCCCCAGATGCCTCTTCAGGAAATTCATCCAATTGGAAGCTTCCTAAGACATGTCCTTTACGGAAGTCTGGGGCCAGTATTTCAGATACAAAAGTGATGTGGATGGTCTGGGAGAGAAGACAGCTACTCACTGGTTGAATGTTAAATCCCACCTCATATTCAAAGGGTGGTTTTTCTTTTCGTCAATTACCAACTGCCTTAATGAGAGTCAAATTGTGTCTTTCTTACTAGCAGACCTTATGCAAGAAGAATAAAAATAATGACTAGCATGTTGTATGGGGTAGATAACATCCTTGACCTCATATGACCCTTGCCACTACCCTGGAGGAATGGTTATTAGCATTTTATTCCTGTTTAACAGATGGCAAGATGAGATTCATTTCACCAAAGCGTCCGAGCTTGTTCTTAACCTGTTTCTGGACTGTAGATTTTATGCTCATTCTACTCAGGCTGTTTTCAAGAAAAACCATTGTTACCAGTACACAGGATTACAGGGAACTTCCTGGGAGAACTTGGAAATATGGAGACAAGATTATCCCCCGAGAGTTAAAGTTTAAGCTGGGCATAAGAGGATTAGTGAGGAGACAGGATGGCTCCCAGAACAGAGTCAGCTGATCTTAATCTAGCCATAGATCTTAAATCTGAAGAAGAAAGGAAAGTGGGGTCCTAAAGGGAAAATTTGGCCCTAGGAGTCACACCAGGCTGTCTTAATTGGGTGCTAGTCGACAGTTTATTCATCTACTTCCTTTTGTGTTGATACCTAGCTCACCTGGCAGCCTTCAGAGTGTGGCGTGGTATCCACGCAGTTCAGCCCACAGGGTGAGAAAGTACTGGCTGAGCCAACATGAGGATTTCACTTCCATGTGATGGTAGCTTCTTAATCTCACGATACAGTAACATGAGTAATACCCAGGAGATTAGCTCTCGGTGTGTAGGAGAGAAGGCTCAGTTCTTGGGGACTGACAAAACCAGGTTTATGAGCCCGTGGAACCACAGGATAAATCCAAAACTTGGCCAAATTTAGTAACGAAGTGAATAAAATGCTCTTCTAGGAGGCCTCTGGGAAGACTGAATCATCCCTTGCTTTTCCCTGGCAGTGTGTTTTCTTTGCCTCGCAGATGCAAGCCTGAATCAGGGCCCGCTACTTTCCTACAGCCTTGGCCCTGTTCTTGCCAGAGGCCAGTGGTGCCAGTACACCCAGGCCTTATGTCAATTTCTATCCAAAATTATTTGCCAAACACCCAATCAATTCAAGACCAGCACCTAGAAAGCTGATGAGCAAGGCGGGATGAGGGAGATACGATCCCTCTGACCCAAGAGCCTAATCTCACAGGACAGAGAGACCTGTGCATAAGTCACTTTAGTATTTTCAACCGTTTTCTGTGCTCCTCAAATGCATCAGCCAATATATGAAACATTTTATATCTAACATTTCATTTGTTTTCACAACTTACCTATGAACAGATGAAAACATGGAGTCACGGGAAGTTAAGTAATTTGCTGCATGTCACAAGCTAGTAAGCGGCAGAATGTAGATTTGGCCCTCAAGACATAAGCTGCTGGAAGGACTATCATTGGAGTTCCAAACAGATGGGAGTGTAGAACATGTGGCTGAAATTTCTCCTGGTAATTTCCATTCATTACCTGGTTCTGTTCTGGGTGCTATCACAATGAGGACCCCGAGACAATTTAAAGAGTAAAAGTTCTACCTTCATAGGTAGAACAGTGAGTTGGACAAATTAATGGATTCCAAATTGGAGTTTTAGTCTAATACAAGCTGACAAAGAGGGTCTAAGAACCATTTTCAATATCAAAAAGTATAATAGAAATTGTACCTTTATCTCAGATAATGCCACCCACACACACTGACTAAACAGTTTGGCTAGAATTTTATCAATCCAGTCAAGTTGCACTGGGTATCTCATTACTCTTCATGAGCTCTAATTAACTGTTATCAGTTCATTGAACTTCAGTAAACACGTCTTGAATACTTACCTTCTATGTGTCGGGTACTGAACTGTGTTCTAGGGATATACAGATAACAAAGACACTCTTTGACTTAAGGAAACTTGCAGTCCAGGGAGGGAGACATATCTAAATACGTATTTTAAAAAGTTTTCTTTCAAATTATACAATAATACATTCTCATTGCCAACAATTCAAACAGTAGAGAAGTCTTTAGTTTTCAGGTGCTGGAGAGCCATTGAAGGATTTTATGCTGGTTCCTCATGTAATGGGATTGGCATTTGGAAAGATCGTCCCAGCCAGTGAGAAGGCTGGCCTGGAGCTGAGCCCCTCCAGAGGTGCAAAGCCCAAGAGACCAGCAGGGAGGCCATGGTGTGATTTCAGCCTGAGATAGGGAAGGCCTGAACCAGGACAGAGGCTGTCGAGGTGGATTTGAGAGATCACTGGAAGGAAAACTATGTGTTGGGTTACTGAAGAATAGAGAAAATAAGCAACGTTGACTTAAGAAATGGGCCTTGCTAGACAAATCTTTTCACAAAGTGGTCTCCTGGAAAGGGCCCTGAAGGCACAGCTAACCAAACAACCATCTCTCCTGGGCAAGGGCGCCTCACCAGGTGAATGGTTTGCCATATTTCCGATTCCAGGAACTGGCTGGAATAACACTTATGCAATAAGAATGCACGAGGCCCACCTCCAGGAGCCTGGCTGGTAGAGAACTTGGCAAGGAGTGGAGCGGTGTGTGGAGTGGAAAGTCCTGCTGTTCTGCTTCAAGTGAACTTCCCTTGGACGACTGACTCGGGGAAGTCAGAGCAGGCTGCGTGGAAGGCAGCATGGGCTGGGCCTGGAGCCATGGGCAGAGGAACTAGGGACGTGCAGGGAGGGGTGCGATCACACTCACAGCCACTTCTCTGGTAAGACAAACAGAAGACACAGTGTTTGTCTTAGGAAGCTCTGCTGTCCTTCCCAGGCACTGGATAGAGTAAGGGCTTGGGAGCCAGGATAGCCTGCTCAGTCACTTCAGCACTGTGTGACCCTGGGCAAGTCACTTGACCTCTCTGAGCCTCAGTGTACTTCTGTGTAAAATGGGAAAATGCCTGGTGCTCACCTCCTGGCGTTGTTGCAAGAATAAGTCATAATTAATGAAAAGCGCTAGTGTTTTGCTCAGTACCTCCTAGAAAGTCAGAAAGTGGTGGTTACTGGTTTAAGAGTCATAACTCAACAAATATACAGCTCCTAGGAGGTTGGGGCAGTGGAGGGGAGGCAGAAGACCATCTGTCAAATCAAAGGACAAGTAAAGAATAAATTTACAATGATAATGATCTAGGGTGAGTATGGCTCCTGAATGTTTGCAAACATGCAAATAAAATAATTCTCAAAACCTCAAGGAGACTTATTTACAGGTATTCCAGTGAGGGTCTTTGGTAGAACTGATGCTGCTACTGATTATAATACAGTGCTGCTGTCTCATCAGGAGTTCTTAGAGGAAAGAGACAATTTGTTTATGTATCTTCAGTAACACTTTGATACTCTTCCTTCTTTAAGCCTAATTGCTTGAGTGTTGAATTTCATATTTGTGTAGTGCTTTATAAATTACTGGACTTTCAAATACATTATCTCATTTGTTCCTTGAGCAATACAGAATTGTAGAATGAGGTTGGATTTAAGTCCCTGTTTTACAGGTGAAGAAACAGAAGCTCAGAGGGCTAATGCGGTTTGCCTAAGTCACTCAGCTAGAAAGGAGTGGATTTAGAATCCAAACCCAGGTCTTCTGACTTGCCGTCCAGTGTTTATTCTTCTGCTCAGATGCTAGCCCTTCCTCTCTCTGAACACCTATAGTCTAAAAGGCATGGCACAGAAGACCCCTGGGGGTGGGCAGGAGGTGGGATCTCACCGTTGAGCACGGAAGTTTGGTGACTGAGTGTGGATGTTTGTGACTGAGTACAAGTGTGTGGGATAAATACTCAGACAAAGAGAGTCCCTGCCACTCCACCCTGTCTGTGGGGGGGGGAACTCTGGGGCACACCGCCACCAACAGCATATTAATAACATGTTTTCAGAGAACAGCCTAAAAGTCCTCCCACCCAACTCATCACCAAGTTCTTGGTCTTAGACCAAGGGTTGTAGCAAGAATTAGTCAGAACATTCCTCACAAGCCTCCTTCTTGTGCCCCTCCCAGTCTGCAAGCCTCTTTATCAGTGCCCTGTGCTGTTGGGAAGGAGCATCCAGGGACCCAACCCCACTGCCCTGCTCCATTCGGAAGTGGACTTGCTTTACCATCCAAGTAGCACCCAGTGCTAATTTAGGTCATCAGAGGTGATGGGTTTTCAAGTTTTTGTGACAGCGTGGCTGGAAAATTCACTCATATCTTATTTTGCAAGACTAAAAAGGACTAAAAAGCAGTTTTCCTATCGTTCTCACAAGAGGGATGGTCTAGCATTGAATTCTGGTGCTTCTGTCTCAGGGAATTGGGACTACTTGATTGAGTTGGACACGGAAGGCTCTCTGAGACGATGTTTGAGCTGAGACCTGAGTGAGGAAGAGCTAACTTTAAAGAGCACAGGGGAGCGCATTCCAGAAGGAGAAAATGGTGGCACCAAGGCTTTGAGATGAGAGTGAGTTTGGAGGGTTCAAGGAAGAGAAGGAAAGTTAGTGTGGCTAAGCCTAGTGTGCACCAGCGCGTGAGGGTGGGGTGGACCTCATGAGGCTGGAGAGGTAGGCGGACAGACGTGGAAGGGCTTTCGTTTCCTCATTCTCCAAGGACTAGTGGGATACCCAGACACAAGGATGACTGTGGGCTGCATGATTTTCCTGATTTCCCTATAGGATGACAGGCAAGTGAGCAAAGAGCAAGACATAGAGCTTTTGGTTTAGCCAGTGCGCCTTTCTTGTGGCCATCAGATAATTAGGACTCAGGGTTTCAGTGAGTAGCAGTCATGGCCATCTCTCAGCACCGTTGTCTTAGAAGTGGAGGAGCCAGAGGAAGGGCTGAGTCTCCACTTGACACAAGCCCCTTTTCTGAGCACCCCTGCCTCCCATCCTATCTGCAAAGAGTTACGGCCATCACTTTTCCAGCATTTCAAGGAGCAACATGTCCTCTGACCAGTGCACAGCTCACCCAGCTCTGTCCAATTTTTTCTTTCTTTTTTTTTTTCCTGACCGGTAAGGGGAGCACAACCCTCGGCACGGTGTGGTCTGCACCACGCTCAGCCAGTGAGCGCACCGGCCATCCGTATATAGGATCTGAACCCGCGGCCTCAGTGCTACCAGCGCCGCACTCTCCCGAGTGAGCCACGGGGCCAGCCCAACTCTGTCCAATTTTTAAAAAACTCATAAGACTGCTTTTCCAGCACACCTTACTTCCCTTGCAGTTAAGGCTCACTAGGGGCTGAATTCTCTAAGATGAAAAATATCCCTGGCTTGCTTTGTCCTTATCCTCGGAGCTTACAGTTAGGCAGTCGCTTCTGACCTCTGGATCATACCCAGAGCTCACGCACATATCTCACTTAATACTTAAAGGTACACTTCAGAAACATGCTAAGTGTCTTCCCTGCAGTCCCTTGAAGCCCACTCATGCCCCAAGCATGGTTTTAAAGGGAATAACTCACTGTTTGCCTCCTAGTCATAGGCTGGTCCTGAGCCACATGGCATGACCCATTCTGCTTTCAAATCCATTGCTTCTGCTCCAGTTTCTGGACTTGCTTAGCCCTTGAACCCAGATAATCAGCTTTATTTTGTCTGCCCCCATTGGGGCTCCCTCTCAACCCTGAATTCTGGTCTCTTTGGGTTTGAACTGTGCCTGGGACCCCATCAACCTTGCACTCTCCCCCAGCGGCAGTCTCACTGGGGCCCCACCAGCTAGAGCTAACATGAAGATTAATACACTTAGCATAGTGTCCTCTAGATTCATCCATGTTGTCACAAATGATGAAATTTCCTTTTTGGTAAAGGGTCAATTGTTTTCCATTGTGTATATACACCACATTTTCTTTATCCATTCATCTGTTGGTGATGGGCACTTAGGTTATTTCCATGTCTTGGCTATGTGAATATGCTGTGTGCTAAAAAGTAAATTTTAAATGTTCTTACCACAAAGAAAGGATAAGAATGTGAGGAGATGAATATGTTAATTAGCCTGATTTAATCATTCTACAATGTATGCCTGTATCATGCTGTACCCCATAAATATTTAGTTATTATTTGTCAATAAAAATGATTAACACAATTGGCCACTCAGTCTGCCCCATTCAATTCACACCCCAGGATGTGGTGTCTTCCTCTAGCTCTAAGGAAATGTATTCATCCAGCCTCCACACATACTTTCCAGAACTTACAGGGTACTCTGCCCTGTAAGGATCATAAGGAAGGGCAAGGATCATAAGGAAAAGGGGGTGGATTTGTCATAGCAGAGAGGAATGGGCTTTGGAATTAGAGAAATCTAAGTTCAAAATAAAGCTGCTTTAACTAGTCATGTGACTTTGGGTAGTATTAGAGTTTGGGTATGTTGTCCCCCCAAAGCTCATGTTGAAATCTGATCCCCGATGTGGCAGTGTTGGGAGCTGTTTGGGTCATAGGGGGTGGATCCCTTACGAGTAGATTAATGCCCTCCTGGGAGAGGTGGGTAGTGAGTGAGTTCTCACCCTATCAGGTCCTATGAGAGCTAGTTGTTTAGAAGGAGCCTGGCACCTCCCCTCTCACTCTTGCTTCTTCTTGCCATGTGAGGTTGCACCCACCAGCTGCCTGCCACCTTCTGCTAGGAGTAGAAGCAGCCTGAGACCTGCACCAGATGCAGCTGTCCCAGAATTGTGAGCCAAACAAAACTCTTTTCTTTATAAATTATCCAGTCTCCATTATTCTCTTATAGCAACACAAAAACAGACTAATACAGGTAGGTTATGGCTATTTCAACCTCAATAGTCTCATCTGTATAATGGAGATAATAATTATTACCTTATGTGGCTATGGGTGATTTGGGACATTCAGAGGGATAGACTATTTAAAATACCTGGAGTTCAGGAGGTGCTGAATGAACGGTAGCTATGTACAAACACAAGGCATACTCACAGACACACTGGTGTATTTTAAAAAGAAAAAGAAAAAAGCACTGTCTTCAAGTCCTGAGAAATTACTTGATGTCCCTCCTCCCCTTTCCCCTCCTTTCCCTCCTCCTCCATCCTGTGCTATCTTCTCCCTTTTCTCTTCCTACTGGCACACAACTTGTTCTGTTTATCAAATGAGCTAGCCAAGGTGGGATTATTAATTTATTGTAAATAAGCTTCCTAATATAAGGTTCCAGTGTGCTGCTTTTTGAGTACTAGTAGTACCTTTGGGTGTCTGTGCTCCTGTGTGTATAATAAAATTAGACAATTAGTATGCCTGCAGCACTATGCAGGACCCTTTTGTGTGGATTTTTCTGTTTCACCATCAAACCACACTGTGAAATATGCTTTATTATTCCCACCTGATGGATGATAAAATGAAATCTCAGGGAGATTAAGGGATTTGCCCAATGCCGCACAGATAGTGCAGTAGACAGGATTCAAACTCAGGTCTTATGGCTTCGCGTTGGAGTCTACGGGCACATATACATAAGTACATACTGAAAAATTGTGCAGAAAGATAGACCAGCATGCATTTAATGCACACCTATAAATCTCACACTCTATACACATTTACTTATTTATGATGTGCAACTATATGTGACATTATCTTAAAGAGGAAAGAATGTTTGGCTCCACATTGGTCTTGTGTGGTTGTTGTGAGAATCAGAAATAAGGAATATAAAAATGTACCTAGTGTCCACCACATTTTGGAAGTTTATTTGGGGAAACCTGCATAGTTAATGGAAAGAGCTTAGGCTCAGGAATGAGTAGGATGGACTTCAAGGTTCAGTAGCTGGGGAGCTGGGTCTCAGATCTCCCTGTCACTGCTTTTTCTGTTTCCCACTGATGTCACACAGATGCTAACACAGGCTCCTAGGGTGGCGCAGAGGGGCCAGGGCACGGAGCGTGTGAGGGTCTGGCTCTGGCTCTACCCATCCCCCTCTCCACACCACACCCCGTCTGCTTCATCTCTGTGTCCTGGGTTCGAACAAAGGCTCATTTTCCTCCCTCCCTTCCCTCTTTCCTTCTTCCCTTCCTTTCTCCTCTTCCCCCCTCCTTTCCTTCCTTTCTTCCTTTCTTCCTTCCTTCCAATAACATAAATCATCCCACCTCTAAAGGCTTGTGCCCATGGAGGAATTCACTAAGAAACTGAATTCCACTTTCGGGTGCCTGCGCAACTCCCACTGCTGTCAGGGAGATTTCTGGGCCTTTAATGAGGGGAGAATTTGATCCTAAGTCCCTTTGTTAAGATAAAGACCTGGCTGGTTTATTAACTCTATCCAGCTGGGGTACAGACACGCAGAGAAATAATTAAACACTCCCAGCCTAAGAATGGCCAGGGTCTCAGAGAAAACCTGGCCTGGATGTTGTGGGAGAGAGGAGATGGGTGATTCCTCACCTCTCTACCAAAAATCATTTCTTGAGAGCCTAAAGCTGGTGGGTCTCTTCCTCTCCGGAAGAATTCTCTTCCTGTCCCCTCCACACATCTGGACCTTATCTTAAAGTGAATCTTAGAATATCAGAGTTCATTTATTCATTCCACAAATATTTATTGAATACCTACTATGTGCCAGACACTTTGCTAGGTTTGGGGTGGAGTTGAGGGTACTTAGAGGACATCCAGCTTATTAATAAACACCATGTTATATAGGAAGAGACTGAGCCCAGAGAGAAGTAACATATCATGTTTGGTGGAGATTTGGTCCCACTCTTGCTCCCGTAAAATGTGTTCTCAAGCCAACCAGTTCTGACCCCTTTCCTGCCCCCTCTGCCCTCCCTGATCCTCTAGGAGGTGGACTGTCCCTCTGGTAGGCACCTCAGGGTTTCAGCTGATACACTGTAGGCACCCTGAAGGTGGAACCATACCTGTCACCCCTCAGCCAGCCCTTTAGCCAATGAGGTATCTCAGGACCTGATTTTCTGCCTGCATTGATTTATTCAAAAATATTTGACTATATATTCAAAGACAAATTTTAATTCAAAGGCCCAATGCCTTGAAATTTGTTGTAATTTAATGTTTGATGTATTCATAGTAATTGATATTTAACAACAATAGCAATAGCCTTTACTCAGGCTTCTAGTTTGAGGCATATTTTCACACGTACGTGTGTGTTCATTTGCGCTCACGATTGCCCTGGCATTAGGTATTATTATTTCCACTTTTTTTTTGTAAGTGAAGAATTTGAGACTCAGAAAGGACTTCCTTAGGTTCTTTCAGCCAGTAGTAGAATGGGGACTTGAATACTGAGTGTCAATCTTGTGACCATCCTACTGTATTGCGCTGTTGTGCACCAATAAATACGAAAACATGTGATACAAACTGCAGGTATGCATCTATTGCAATAGACAGGATTTGATGAACACGACAGGTTAAGGGAAGACTTTGTGCAAGAGGAAGGATTTAAATTGTCTTGGAAGGAGCAATAGTGTTCAGGAGAGAGGTTAAGAACTATATAGGGGTGTGTGTGTGTGTGCATATGCATACGCACATGCATGCAGAAGGAAGGAATATGTGCTTGTTTAGGTCAATCCAGAAGCAGCAGTAATCCATGTAGGTCTTGGACAAAGCATGGCACGTCTGAGGAATGGTGGGCTTGAAGGCCTAGACTGGGAGGTGTATTTATGAGGCAGGTGAGTGGGTAGGAAGGTGGAAGGAGACAGGCCCTAGGGCTGCTGTGGGGAGGGTAGATTTCAAATCCCCATTCCCTAATTTACTAGCTGTGTGACTTTGGGCAAGTCACTTATCTCAGCTTGTTTCCTCTTCTGTAAAATGGTCTCAATGCTAACTACTGCAAGGTGGTTGCGCCGATTAAGTGTAACTATGCATGTCAACAGCTCGTGTCTCATTCGCAGATTACTTTAGGTGTTCAGGATAAATTAGTACTTGCCCTTCAACTGTGGAAAGAGCTATCTTGTGGGTTTGTGATGCAAGGTCTATGAGGAAAATTACAGACTGAAGAGTGTAAATAGCATCCCTTAGCTGGAAAATGTTGGTGGTTTGTGAGAGGTGAACTAACAAATTTTTTATTTGCTTTTGTTTGTTCATTTGTTTTTAGGAAATTGTGGTCAGGTAATAAATTGGAGTCTGGAGGTAGACTGGGTAGGGTGTTGCTTAAAGGACTAGAGAGAAGAGAAATGCAGTAGAATAAAGGAGAGGAAAGGTAGGGATGGAGCAGAAAACAGCAACAAAAACAATTAACGATAGTACCGAGTCCCTGCTGTGTACCAGGCTTTGCTCTAAACACCAAAGCCTTCGCTTATTTCATGCATAGTCAGGTACTCACAACACACCTGACATGAAAACTGTTCTTATCCATATTTGGAGGTAGAGAAACTGAGGTTACAGGCGGGTAAGGGTGCACAGAATGCATGCTTTCACCCCAATTGATGCATAAAATGGATTTTTTTAATTCTGAAAGAAGCATGCCCACAGTATAGAAAATTCAACAGAGATATTCATCTCCACTACTGTTCCATATGCAATGTGAGTATGTCAGTATGTTTCCTTTTAGAATGTTTTAGACTTATCTACTGCTTATACGCAATTGTAATCATGGTGGGTGTGTGTTTATATATCATGAGCATATTGCTGCTTGTCTTCACGAATATAGTTTTAAACAGTGGTTTAATATTTGAGTGAATATAACAGTACTGTTTTTCCTGCTAGTGTGAACATCTTGGAACATAAATCTTTGATAGTAACCCTTATTATGGTTTCAAGACACATTTCCTGAAGTTGAATTACTGAATGAAAAAGCATGGGCAGTTTTATGACTATTCATCCATATTGCCAATTTGCTTTCCTCACAGGGTTGAGCATATTTACAACGTCCTGGACAATGTAGGAAGCTATTGATTTAACTGCACCATTGTCAGCATTGTGTATCATTATTATTTTTGGTAAATTTACCGGGGAAATACGTAGACCACTTTAATTTTAATTTGCATCTCTTTACTTATTAGTGATATTGACCATTTTTCTCTCACCTAGGATTGATACTTGGGCTTCCTCTTTAGTGATGTTTTTCTTTGTGAATATAATTTTTTCAAAGCAAAACTTTGCAAGTTAAGATGACTGAAGTATACGATTGGGTGGGAAAAGGGTAAAGTTGAGGAACCAAGAGCTTTTGAGCATAGAAAACTGGGAGGAAGGCCACCTGTCAGCCCCAACAAACATAGGGGAGGCTGGAGTCGCTGGTGGAGTGTGTGGAGCTCTTTTCGATGCTGTCTGGAAAGTGGTGAGGCTTCTATCTTCTGGTTAGTATCTTCCTTTTCTCCTAATGCAAATAAAATATTTTCATTGTAGAAAAAAAAATAAAGATAAGACATATTCCCCCACCACTCAAAGATGAATCCTTTAACGTTTTATTATATATTCTCCCTCTCTTTGTATACATTATATAACATGTATACACATGCACACACCCCTCTGTATAACATTATATAACATGTACACTCATGCACACACACACCCCTCTGTATAACATTATATAACATGTACACTCATGCACACACACACCCCTGTGTATAACATTATATAACATGTATACTCATGCACACACTCACCCTCTGTATAATTGTATCTACTTTGAGTTTTTTTCTCCTAACAGTGTATTTCTTGCTCTTCCTCCCTTCCCTTCCTCCTTCATCCTCTCTCATCTTTTCAATGCCTTTGATCTTGCGGTTGTTTGCAGAATTGCTTAAGAGGCTTGAGACCTTGAGTCACATCTTCACCGTCCTAGGGGAATCTGTGTCCTGTCTGAACCAAGCTACACAGCTGGCTGCAGTCACTTTGGTGTCTTTTTCACCTGATTCTCTTTGTTGCCATGTGCCTTCCACTGATAGAGGGCAACATGGCTCGATCTGGAAGTACACATGGGATAAATCTCAGGTGTGTGCACATAGTCATAATCACTTCAAGAAAAATCTACACAATTTAGTAGTTTTCTGCAAAGAAGTGGTGAAAAAGTTCACATTGGCTGACTTCTGTGATTGAAGAATTAAAGTGTCAAGGGAAGATTTCTTCAGAGGCCCAACTTATGGAAGAGGTGTCCTTCTGTTCTTGTCCCTTCCTGTCTTAACCTTTTAGAATTTGCTCTGCAGGGATGGTTGGGTTCTAATGAGGCCCATCAGGCCACCATCCCCTAAATTCCATCAGAGGCAGAATTTTGGGTGGAACATTTATGTTCTATGTACTATGTGATAAGCTCTTTCATACAAATTTAACCTATCTGACTTCTCTAACCTCTCCAAACCTCAGTTACTGCACCTGTACTATTAGGAATAATAATACCTACTTTGTAGGTTTGCCTTGAGATTAAATGGTATAAAAAAGGTAGAAGCTTAGTAAAAGAACTGGCATACAGAAGGCATCCCATAAATGTAAGCTATTATTATATAAGAGGTTGGTATGGTGTTTTCACCCCATCACTTATCATGACCCATGGTCATGTTGGAAGCTCCCCTAGGAGAAGAATAGCTTTGGACAGTAAGCAAGATGATTTACACAGTCCACCCCATTCAATCCCTCCACCATCCTATGAGGTAAACCTCCATTTTATGTATTCATTCATTCATTCATTCACTCATTCATTCATTCATTCAACAAATATTTATAAAGCACCTTCTATGTGCCAGGCACTATTCTAGATGTTGGAGACAATGGTGAAGAGAGCAAAGTCCCTGCTCTCATAGAGCTTACAATCAAGTTGAAGGAGGCAGGCAAGAAGTGAATGAATTCTGCCAGTCGTAGCAAGATTATGAAGAAGAACAAAGCAGGATATGGAGGATAATGGTACAGGACAGGAGGAGGTTGCTGTTATACAAGGGAATCAGGGAAGGCCATTCTGATAGTGTGACATTTGAGCAGAGACCTGAAAAAAGTGAGAGTGATCCTCGTGGGTTATCATAGGGACCAGCACCTGCAAGGGCTTGCAGGTGGGAAGGTGCTTGTTGGAGGCACAGCCAGGAGGGCCGTGTGGTTGGGAGGGTGTGTGTGAGAGGGAGTGTGGCAGAAGACGAAGTGATGGAAGCTGGCTGTAGGAGGAAATACTTTGTAGAGCCCCAAAGGACACTGTAGGGACTTGAGCTTTTACTCAGTGAACTAGGAAATCACTGAAGGATTTTGAGTAGTGACGTGATCTAATTTTATAAAGTATCACTATGGCTTCTGGGTGAGAGAAGCCTATAAGGGAGCAAGGGTGGAAGCAGGAAGACCAGCCAAGTGATTGTGGCAGTAATCCAAGCAAGGGACAATGGGGGCTTGGATCTCAGTGGCAGTGGGGGTGGGCAGGGAGGAGGTGGTAAGCAGAGGTTGCGCTGTGGAAGGTAGAGGCAGCAGGCTTTGCAGATGGGGTGGGGGTGGGGGTGAAGGATAATATGATGGTTTTAGACTGGAGTCACTGTTAGAATGGAGTTGCCATTTACTAAGACGAGCATGGGTCAGAGCAGGAATCGAGAAGTTGGTTTGGGGCATGCTAAATTCGAGTTGTCTATCAGACGGTCCAGTTGAGGTATTAGGTATGTGGGTAGATATTTGAGCCTACAGTTTTGGGGAGAGGTCTAGGCTAGACAGACATTTGGGAGTCTGGCATATAAATAGTATTTAAAGCCATGGGTAAGATCAACAAAGGAATGAGTATAGACAGAAAAGAGAAGCAGCCTGAGGGCTAAGCCTGGAAGAATTTCAGACGGGTATGAGTGAGGGGAACCTGTTACAGGTAAGGAAATCAAGGCTTGGGGAGTCAAGAAATTTGCTCCACAGTGAGTGGCAGAGATGGAAATCCAAGCTCTTTGGGTCTGACTCTGAAGTCTGTGTTAGTCTTAGCAACACTCCAAATGCTGGAGCAAAGGGGTCTTTTCCTGGAGACATAAACATGGGTGGTTTGCCAGGGTCTCACCTCTGAATACACTGGGATAGCAAGCTAGGCCCTCAGGTTTGAGCAGAGAAGACACTTCACTTGTTTGTGGAACCAGACTACACATCCATCAGCTCCACCTGGCGCAGTACTCCAGGATCTCCAGGGAGCAAGAAAGGTCTGGTAATTAAGAAAGATTCCTTTCCTGAGCTGCAGTGGGTCACAGTGACTGTCAGGGTTAAAAGACTGATGGCTTAATAAAGACCACCTGAAAAGGCAATTGACCAGCAAGGGAAAAACAATCATCGCCACCCACCCACTACCGGCAGAGTCTCCATTCGGAGACCCACCGTGAAGGCAGAGCTGCTTGGAACTATCTGCACTGGATATCAGTGGGCCTCATTTTACAGCTATAAACAATCCTCAGACAACCATAGGATGCATTCCTTCATTCCTTGATAGTTAGTCTCTGCCCAGGTCCTTGACTGGATATGTAGAGATGAACAAGACCCAGTACCCCTGCTCTCAGGAGTTCAGAATATCACAGAGACCATGACTGGAATCAAGATTCTGAACAGGCCATGCCTTCCATTTTATTATACTGCATATATGCATGTTTTGATCTTTTAAAAATTTATTTCTATAATGATGTGGTGATTTAGAGCCCAGCAGATAGTAAATGTTCAGTGAGTTATCCACTGATTTGAAGCAAGTGTGGAGTCATAAAGGGCCCAGAATCAAGAATTCGGAGACCAGTATTACAGCTACATCTTTGCCAAAAATGGCTTTTAACTTTAGACAGGTCACCCTTTCTTCCCTGGATCTTAAGGGGAGGGTTGGGTTAAATTATCCTTAGAGATATTTTAGATCAAAGACTAGAATATATTAAAAGACTGAAATGCCCCAGTTAAAAAAAAAAAATACACCCTTCCTAGAATGCTGCTAAATATCGAGATGTACTTTTCACAGGGCAGGTATTCTTGAGGGTTTAAGAAAAGGAAGCAGATGCATGTGAAACCTGCCATCTTCTCTGAGGAGCCACCTACTCCTCTAGTATTCCTCCAGTCCCAATTTCTCAGGAGTTCAGCTTAATAGGAGACTTGGCTGAGCAGTTTCCTGGAAACTCAGCCCAGGTCATTCCCTATGGCAGTACCCACCTCAGTGCCAAGCACATAGTAGGTGCTCAATAAATGTTTGCTAAGTGACTGATCTAGTTCTGCTCAACTCCCTAACATCAACCCCCATCCAACCTACACACAGTCGTTCTATGGTATCTTTGGGGAATTGGTCCCGGGACCTCCTGAGGATATCAAAATCCATGGATGGTCAAGTTTCTATTATAAAATGAGGTAGTATTTGCATATAATCTATGTTCATCCTCCTGTATACTTTCCATCATCTCTAGATTACTTATAATACCTAATACAATGTAAATGCTATGAAAATAGTATGTTATACTGTATTGTTTAGGGAACAATGACAAGACAAAATTCTGATATGTTCAGTACAGACTCAATTTTTTTCCCTAATATTTTTGACCTGAGGTTGGATGAATCCATGATGCAGAACCCACAGAAACAGAGTGCTGATTTTATGACCAACTATATCAATCTTGAAGTTCCCCCAAAGTGCAGCATTCTTCTTACTCTCTGCTCCGTTGCCTGTAATATCCTTCTCACCTGAAATATCATTCTTCTCTATTTTCCTCCTGTAAAATTAACTCATCCTTCAAGACTTAGTTTCAGTATCATCTCCTCTTGGATGCTTGTTCCTGTTCTTCCTGGCAGAATGAAAAGCATCTGCTCCATGATCTGTGCAGACCCGAATCACAGCCTTTGTCCTCTGCATCATCCTGATCGGATTCCATATCCATTTCCCTCACTAGACTGACCTCCTGCGAGCAAGGAAGATACCCAGTTCTTCTTATGTCCCCACTTCTTAACAGCGACTTCTCACATAGCATCCGATAAATGCTTGTGAAGGGAATACATACATTAATAAAGTCTCTTCGTTTGTGAAATTTCAGTGTGTGAAGTCTTATCTGAGAATACTTATTTGCATACCTGCTGTTTGGATGTTCCATCTTGGAAGTTTTCTCTGGGGTTCCTGGCACACAGAGACCATCTCTCTGCTTTGTGTCTTCTAGGATTAAGCAGTCTGTTTGATTTAGAGTTTGCTGTGGCCTACTTTAAAAGCAACCTAGCAGTTAATGAAGGTCCCGTGAGAGAAGGCAGGATGTTGGCGAGGGCACAGCTCCACTCCCAAATACTTTGTTTACTGTTCTACCCACACGCAGAGCAGGTTGTTAAGGATTCTTTCATTCGTTCACTGACTCATTCATTTATTCACTCACTATCTGTTGTTCTGCTATGTGCCAGGCACTATGTTGGTGCTGTGGCTACAGAGATGCAAGAGGTAGAGTCATAGTCCTATTCCTTATAGAATGAGGAGGCACACAGACAGACAGTGTAGTGTGGTCAGTGCTCTGATGGGGAGGGGTGTGCAAAGTCACATGGCAGCTGAGGGAAAGAAGGGCTTTCATTTACCTGAGGGGGTTAGGCAGGCCTTCTGAGTGCAGGGGCTCTGTATGTTGACTTCTGATAGATGCATGGAATTGTTTGATGGATAAGGGAGGTGAGAAAGGGGGGATAGAAAACTAGGGGAGGTGGAGAGAAAAGCATTCACAAAGGCACAAAGCAAGGAGCAGTAGGTATGCTTGAGAAATGACAAAAAATTTGTCATTCAGTGTTGTTCACAGCTTTACTGCTCAAGATTTGGTATGTAGACCAGGAGCATTGACCTTGCCTGGAAACGTGCCAGAGCAGCAGAATCTTGAACCCTACCCTGGACCAACTGAATCAGAATCTGTATTTTAATAATATCCCCTGGTGGTTCCTGCACACATTAAAGTTTAAGAAAAACAAGACAAAGATGTGCTTTTTCAATTGTAATATGCATCAAATCAGCTGAAGGATTTGTTAAATAACACCCCCCAGGAGATTCTGAATCAGTAGAGCTGAGTGGGGCCTGAGAATTCGCATTTTTCAAAAGCTCCCAGGTAATGCTGAGGCTGCTGGTCCAAGCCCGACACTTTGAAAAGCACTGGGAAGTAGCACAGTAGGACGGGT
Source organism: Cynocephalus volans (assembly GCF_027409185.1). Lineage (NCBI taxonomy): Eukaryota > Metazoa > Chordata > Mammalia > Dermoptera > Cynocephalidae > Cynocephalus > Cynocephalus volans. The sequence continues at coordinate 47,578,371 of NC_084467.1, read as the reverse complement.
CATTTCTGGGAAATGAGCTTGGGCAGGTAGCAGGACTCAAATCCTGAAGGGCTTTTACTGGGGAGGAATTGGGACTTTGTCCTGGAGTGTTGCAGACCACTGTGGAGTATTTATACAGGAGAGTGACATGTCAAACTTTTATGCTGGGAAGATATCTCTGGCAGCATGTGGACAAGAAAGACTATCTCTACATTCCAGGTAAGACCGATGGATTCTGGCCCAAGTCAGCGGCGATAGATAGAGATGGGGGTCAGAATCTATAGAAGTCAGTGACTGACAGATTGAATGTGAGGGGGAATTGCAATCCTGCCTCCTGCCTGGGGACATGGTGCTAGAAGCGGCCTGTTGCTGTTCCCTTCTTGCCAGGAAAGCTGACCCACTTGATCTGCCTTCTCTTCAAATGTCTGCCCGGCCCCATCTGACAGGTTTCAGCCTGCAGTGTTTGAAGAAAGGGGTGCAGTAAACCATTCAGAAATAGGATTTATTAATGGGAGGCCTGTAATTACTGCCAGACACAGCAGTCTGAAGAGTTTATGGCCTAAGTGTTTGGTGTCATTCATTAAAACAAAGTGGGCTCTTGGCATGGACACCGTCACCCTGTGACCAGACCCGTCTGTTTCTGTAGAAGCCCCTCCCCCCGGGTCTGCAAGTTGAGTGCAGCTGAAGAGGCAAAGGCAGATACATTACCACGGCAGGGTGTCTGGCTCTGGGGAAAGACCTTGCTGGGAGCCCTTGGGGGAGCAGGTCCTGGTTCCAGAGCAGGGTTTCTGGAGGTGATCGTGGCCTGTCTGCTTTTGTCTCCTGGGCCTCTGATTCCACAGCCACATGTTGGCAGACACTTGGGAAATAGGTAATCTCCTTTACAGGGAGTTGTGAGTGTTAAATGGCGTTGTCGGGTCTGGTGCTGGTCATTTCTTTCCCTTGACTTGTGACCCTCTTTGGGCCTCAGAGAAATCCCTGCACTACCCAGAACAGGGATGTTGATCTTCAAATGAGATAATGGAGGAAATATGCTTTGGAAAATCTTTGCACACTATTCAAATGTGAGGTAATAATAGGAAAATGGATCTGCCATGACCCTGCCAAGAAACTAGCAACTTTTGAGACAAAAAGCAGACCTGAATTCTAGAATCCTCATCATTGTGATTGGTTTTGGACAGAGGAACTTTTCTGCCCTTTTAAACATCTAAAAGATTATTTTATTTTGAGGACTAGGGAGAATGTCTATAAAGAACAATATAGAATCCATAGTAGGCTATGAATATTTGGCAGGTATTCGTATACTAATTAGGATACGGCTTCATTCAACCATAGACTTTTCCAGGAGGACTGACATCTTCCTTACCTTAGCATTCCCTAGTGCCCAGCACAGGGGCTGGCAGATGGTAGGTACACAGCAATTACTTAAACTGAACCAAATTGGATTCTGTCATATTCCATGGGTTCTTTGAAAGCAGAGCCCATGTTTTACTCATTTCTGTCTTTTCAGAGCCAAATCTAGTGTCTGGCACAGAGTAGGTGCTTAATGAATTCAAGTTGAATTGCGGTTGAGCACTGTGAAATAAAAGGCAGACTTATCTAACATCTGCACTGAACCCTGGGGAGAACCCAGGGCTCCAGGTAGGGAAGGAATCTGGAATTTGTAGCCAGAGTAGGTACCAGCAAAATGACAGGCTCACTTCAAAGGCAAGTGGAGGAGAAGGGATGGGATGTAGTTTCTCAAATGCTTTTTGGCTGGGTGGGAGCCTCAGTTGGCCGCACAGGTGGGGAAGAGGGAAGTTGGCAGAATAGCAGAGGCCTCAGCCAGGGCTACAGAGACAGGAACAAATAGGCCAGAGGAGAGGAAGCAACTTGGATGGAGACGAAGCGTGCTTGGAATCTCCTTCCCATCTCAGCATCTGCAGCCACGGACATGGCAGCCGTGTGTGAGTTGGAAGGAAAACAGGCTTTACAGTCAAATAAATCTGCATGCAGGTCCTCTCACTGCAAGCCAGGGCTGGCTGTGGGATCTTGAATGTGATGTTTTTATTTTTCTGAATCTCCATTTCCTCATCTGAATTAAAAAAATGGGATCTGTGATTCTTACCTTACAGGGTTGTTGTGGATGTCAAAAGAGTGTTTTGTAAGTAATAAAACAGCCATTTATTAAGTACCTGCTCTCTACTAGGCACAGAGCCTAGTAGCTATATGGATTTAATTTGTAATCCCCTAATCATCCTGCAAGGTAGTTATTATCATCTCTAGTCTCCACTTCAGAGCCGAGGAAACTGAAGTTCAGAGGCGTTAAGCAATTTGCTCAAGTGATAGAGCCAGAATTCCAACTGGGTTCTTTCTGTAAAGACTATACTGTGACTATGTACGTAACAATTATATTTCATGAATCTCAGTGAAGCCTAAAACTCTCCGACAGTTTTTCTTTATTGTCAGCACTATTTTTTCCCCCACCTCTTTTTTTTTTTTCTTTTTACAAAAAGCTAAACCTTTGGCTAACCTGGCAACCTGGCAATATATGGAAGAGGGGTAAGTTACACTAAGTGATTTAAACATGATTTGATTCTTTTTGTCCAGGTGCTCTTTGGCTTCCATGGGATGTGAATCAGGAAGTTATTTCTAGGTGTTTCTATGAGTGAAGAGATAAAGCTGCTGAGAGTCAAACTTTTGGACATCCAACAACATCTGAAATATCAAAAACTATCCTTCCAAAAGAAAACTATCAACTCTTTTGGCATTTTTAAAATCTTTCTTTGAAGCTTTAGCCAAATATGAGATAAATGTGAAAGGTAAGGAAAGCAAATTAACTTTTATTGAAATCTGCCATGTGCCTGTGTCCTGATGTATTGTCTTCTCGTTTCCTCACAGTAACCCTGTATAATAGGTATCATTAGATCTGTTTTCCACATAAGGGTGCTCAAAAAGGTAAACATTTGTCTGAGATTACACAATGATTAGGCATCAAAGCCAAGATCCAGAGCTTTACCTGCTTGTCCTGAAGCCGAGACTCTTTTTTTCCACTATTTTCTGACTCTGCACATCTACTGAGGTGAGCTATTCCCTCCTCTAACCTCTTCTCTTTAAGGAGCTCATCTTCTTGTCATATAGCCCCAAAGAAATCCTGCAGTTTCAGAAGAAAAAGGATTGTTAGCTTTAAGACTGCGTGGGACTACCAAAGGTCCACAGTGGAAAATACAGGTGAGCACACTTTAGGAAGTGCATTTCGTGAAATAGACACTGGCTGGATAGATCTAGTTTTGGATGTTGGCTCAGGCATCAAGAGCAAGCTGTATCTTTTTTTTTTTTTGGAGGGTGGGTTGGACTTGGAGGAGGAGGAAGCAATAGTCAAGCAGAGAAGGGGAGCTCCTTTCAGTTATCCAGCTCAAAGTGAGTGTTAGAGATTTAAGTAACCCATGTTCAGTTCTCATTATTTAGTGGTTTTACTTGGATCCAGGCTGCTACAGGTGGACGATGTCCTATCTGTCCTGCCTTGTCTAATTTTTAATGTGCTCTTGAATTGTAGTTGCAGAAAAATCAAAAAAAGCTACTAAACACATGATTTGCCTTCCATCCTGAGTTCTCCTTCTGGGGTAGAGGAAAGCTCTCACAGGCTTTGGGGTTCATGAAGTATGGGTTTGACTTTGAGCCATGCCACTTATCTGTGTGGCTTTGGGTAAGCCACCTAACATTTCAGACCTCAGGTCCCTCATCTGTAAAATGAATATCATAATTCCTGCTTTTTGAGGTTGTCCTGGCTGTAAAGTGCTTGATACTTGACAGACACTCATAAAACGTTAGTTACTTTTTCTCCTTGTATCTCAAAGTGCACATTCTTTATCTATATTCTCTTAGGTAGAGAGGTAGGTGTAAGTGATGATATATTTTTTTAGGACAGCTTGGATCCACCCAGATCGCTGGCAGCCATGGTTTAAGACTTAAGCCCGTGCCCATTATGTCATTATGGAGCCTGCAAAAGTGATTACTAATGTTACTTTTCCAGTTCACTGCAGAGCAGAGAGGAGAGTTTTTCACACTGCTGGCGTTTTGTTGGAGCACGACGATACAAATCACAGATGGCTTCCTCGGCAGATGTGGCCCTGTAGCACTGCAGTGCTGGTTTACAAGGGCTTTAATGAAAACCTGGCACCCTTCCAGACTTGAATCAATCCTCTGGGGTTCGCAGCTTATGCACGTACAGACCAACCTGCAAACGTCCACCCTGTTGATGGCGTGGGGAATGCTGGGGTGAAAAGTTTTTACCCGGGAAACAAAGCCAAACCTAGCTGGCTGAGTTCACAGGCTTGGGGCCTGGGAGATGGAACAGTGATGTGGAAGGGAAGTTGGTAGGAGGAGAGTGGTTACATCTGGAGGATGTCCAGATGGCTGCTGCCCAGCTGGGGGTGATCTGGGCTCAGGGTAGAACGATGGCTTTCCCAGCTGCTTGGGGCTTATGGTATTTTCTTCCTTGCCATGGGTTAGGCTAAAAGGAGTGAGCAGGAGCCACAAGTGGGGGATGTGGAATAAAAAAATAATAGTTTCAATTTATTTCATGATGAAGACTGGAAATGGACTTGCCTATTATTGCCTCTGCTTGAAATGCTCTTCAAATGGTCAGCTGCTAGTTCTCATCTATTTTATTTTGGCTTTAAGGTCATCTCCTTGGAGAAGGCTTTCTTGGTCACCTCTTTAAAAGAGCCTCCAAGCTCTTGGTCATATTCTATCATAGCTGTGCATTTGTTGTATACCATATCACAATTTATTTGACTGTTTGCTCTCTTTTTTGGTTCTTTAGTAGAATATAAGCTTCCTGAGGGTAGGAATTCTATTTATCTTATTGACCAATATAGCCCACTGCCTAGTGGAGTACCTGGAACCACAGTAAACATTCAGTAAATATTACTAGATGAATGAATAAATTTTAGGGTAAGAATAAAATAGATCAGTGTTTGCAGCTTCATGCTGCCATTTACAAGATGTATAACTGTCCAAATTATTTAATCTTTCTTAGTCTCAGATTTTTCATCTGTAAAAATGGGACAAAAATACAATAGAGGGCAACTGTTTATATAGAGTAGCATCTAGCACATAAGAAATGGTCAATAAATCAAAACTATTATGCAGTCATTGAAGAATTAAGTTAACCACCAACAGATGTTTGTCAATAATTCTGTTTAGCTAATATCTATAGAGTATATAGTACGTGCCATGCCCCATACCAAGCACTTTTATATGTATTATCTTATGTGATTCTTCACAACAGCCTTGTGAGGTGTTCTTCCCATTTTAAAACAAAAGAAATGGAGACTTATTAACTCCATTTCTATTTTTGAAGCCATAATTTCCCCCCATAATTCTAGGCTGCTTTCTATTAACACTCACTCTGGATAAATAAACATAAGGAAGCCACATTCTCTGTCCTCTGGGGGCTCTGGTTTGGGTGATAAGACATATGTAAGAGTAAAATGAACACTAATAAAAACCAAAGGTTTTTTGTGTTGCTTTGAAGTTTACAAAGCTTATCCCAATATTTACAAGACATTCAAGTTTTAAAAGATTATTATTCAGGATATATAAATAATTCAAACAAGTCAATAAGAAAAAGACAAACAACTCAATCAGAAAATTGACAGATTAAGAACAGGCAATTCGAATGGCCAGTAATCACATGAAAAAAATGTTTGGCATTACTAGCCATTGGGGAAATTCAAATGAAAACAATAAGATACCATTTCCCACCCATCAGATTGGCAAAAATAACAGTGAGAGAAACCATGTTGTTGATGAGGATAAGGAGAAATGTCAACTATCATAACATGCCAGTGGGACTACAAATTGGTAGAATCGGTTTGGGGAGCAATTGACAATAAACTAATTGGGGTATGTTGATATTTACTGCTATGAGGTAGAATCTTAGAAAAACTCTTGCACATGTGCAGAAGGAGACATACAAAAATGTTCGGTTTCAGCATTTTCTATTACAGTGAAAAATTGGAAACCATCTAAAAGTACATTAATAGAGGAATGCATAAATAAACGGGTCTTTTGTAGATGGAATATAAAGTAGCAGCTGAAAGAATAAATTAGAGCTACACTTAGCAATGTGGATAAATCACAGAAACAGATTATTGAATAAAAAAGAGCAAGTTGCAGAAAGGCACAGACAGGCTATCATTTATGTACATTTAAAATATGTAAAACATTGCCACATGTTTAAACTTATCTCTATTTATGTACCATAAAGATCTGGTGAGGAAGAATGCATACTGCTAAATGGTAATAATGACTGCTGGGGAGGAGGTGGGGGACTGAGATCAGGGAAGCTTGCAAGGAGGACTTCTACTGAATCCTCAACTGAATGTTATTAATTTAAAAAAATCTGAAGCAAATATGGCAAAATACAGACATCGTTAGATCTAGGTGGTGGGTTTGATGCGTTTGTTATACTTGTCTTTGAACTTTTCTGTGTGTATGGCATATTTTATAAAGCAAACAAACACCTAACCCAGAGCTTCTTCCCCAAACCTTACCTAATTTGATCCTTATTAAGGCCCTGGAGGGGAGGCAGCAATGAAAGAGAAGATCCTGAGACGGTGGCTGGGCCAGCCGCGCCCCTGCCTGCAACCAGATCCTAGAAAGTACTTATCAAGCACGGTGTTTCTGTTGGTGTGTGTGATTTATCTGCTCATGTCCTTCACCAAATTTCTGCTTAGATTTTTCTAATTTATTTTTGAGTTCCTTTTGCAATAAGGATGTTAATCTTCGTGTGTTTTGTTTTGTTTTGTTTTTTGAAGTACAGAGTAGAATAATGGTTACCAGAGGCTGGGAGGGATAGGGGTGGGGGGAAGATTAGGGGTGAACTAATGGGGATAAAACTATGCTGTCTACCCTAAGTGAATCATTGTGCAAGATATGTATGTATTGAAACAACACACTGTACCCCACCAAAATTAATAATAAAACCCAAGAAATTAAAAAAAAAAAATAAATAAGAGAATATAGTAAACTCTACGGTTTCAGTTTTGCCCTTTCCTGGCATCTGCCTTTTGTTGTGCTGATTGAGGCTGCTGAGCAGGTGAAGAGACTAATTGATTTTCACTAGAAAGGGCTGCAGCTATGGTGGAATGAGGATAGGGGTCAGGGAAAAGGTGGTGGGGGCGGGGGAGACCCAGGAAAACAGGGGTGCTGAGGTTTTGAGAAAAGGCTGAAGAAACTGAGGATCAGAGTAGAGTAATTTATCTAACGTCCTGTAGAAGCAGAGATGAAATCTGCCCCGGTTACCTAACCCCACATTTAGATCAAAAGGAAGTTTGTGCTGGGGCAGGAGCATGGACACTGGATTTGGACAGATCTAGGTCAGATCCCAGCTCTGCTCTTTCGTATCTGTGTGACCTTAGGCACCCCACCTAACTCTCTGAGCTTGGGTCACTATTACCTCTCTTAGAGTGTCCTGGGGAGGAACAAATAACATGTATGAAGGGGCTTTTGGGATTGGCACTGTGTCTAACTCTTGGTGTTTACTCCATAGGCAATGCTTATGATCATTGTCAGCAGCATAATTCCTGTTCGTTTCAACCATTCTTCAATAACTTGTCATGTTACCTTTTCTTCTCTCCTTCCCCTCCCCACAACCCAAATTGCGACTGTTTCCTATGGGCAAACATCCGGTTCATCTGTGTCCAAAAATTGTTCTCAGTATTCCAACAAAGTATGTGAAGCCCACAGACAAGCAGAAAGTTCGCTTCTGTTCTCTGGAGTACTTACTTACTCTTCCGAGTGCAGTCTGAGGTCTCATCAATTTTGGAAGCACTCAAGTCACATGTCCCTACCGAACAATCAGCTGAAACCCCTGAGTCTTTTTATGTAACTATAATTAAAATATGCCTTTGCCTCCTCTATACAGTTGGATTTTCTGATTCGAATGAAGGATCTTGAATAGAGAATGGAGGAAAGACCTAGTTAACAGAAAAGATCTTAGTGCTGTGGAGGTAATAAAACTGCTGTTGGTTGTGAGTATTAGAGACGGGCCTTTTTTTTAAATTAATTAATTTTTTTTTTCATTGTATATGTTTATGGGGTAGAATTTGTTGTTTCAATACATGCGTATGTTGTGCAATGATTTAATCAGAATAGTTAACATATTTTCACTCCTTTTGGTAGGTTTGTCGAGAGGGAGACGTGAGCCAGGCGCTATTTCAGCCAAGAAGCTTTATTCTACCAGCGTGGAGGGGAGACTGAGTCAGATCAGCTGCCACACTCATACAGACTAAAAAGGTTTTATAAGGTTTGAATTAGAGGAAGGGTGTTGGGTGGTTGTTTTGCACAAGGATCGGTTTTGCACAAATTCCGGTTTTTCTTGGAAAGCAAACGGATAGGGGGTGGCAAGTTGATTAACGTGAGATAGGGAGGAGTATTAGTCCGTTTAGGTTACTTATAACAACATACTCAGAACAAGGTAGTTCATAAAGAACAATAAAATTTATTGCATATAGTTTCTGAGGCTGGGAAGTTCAAAGTCCATCTGATGGTGGCAACAGTGACCCAGGGGTCTCACATTGCAAGATGGTGGAAGCAGAGAGAGTAGCAGAGACAGTGAAAAAACAGCCTCTCCTCTTCTTTTAAAGCCATGCCCCTGACCATTATTTTTAATCCATTCACTACTGCAGGGTCCTACAATCCAATCACCTCTTTAAGGCTCCACCTTTCAATTACCATAATAGGATTTCCCACCCTCTTTACAGTCACAGTGGGGGCCAAGTTTCTAGTACATAAAACTTGGGAACACAATTCAAGCTTCATTGAGTTTTGGGGGGACATAATTCAGTCCACTGCAGGAGAGGCAAGGGGGGAAGAGGGTGGAAAGTTGATTATCATGGCTATGCTGATGTTAAGCCAGCCATGCGGCCTAACACCTTTCAAAGAGCTCTGTGACATTAAAACTGGAAGGTCATAGAGTTGAACCCCACAGTCCTCTTTCTTCTCTTTCCAGTAGCATCTATTCCAAAGAATAGCTTCCTCCTCCCCAACCATGCAACTTTTCACTTTATTTTGTGAGTATTATCATGGTGTTCTGAGTTCTTCTTTTTTATTATTGTTCAATGTGCTATAAATCATTATCATCATTATTCTTTATGGTTTCCCAACTGATTTGACCAGTGAGAATTCCTTCAAACCAGTTTTTATGTCCTTTTGATAAATCTCCATCCGTCTTTGAATACTTCCTTGTTCTCTGACACAAGAGACTCCAGACTTCTCTTGTGCTTTCTTTGCCCCAGAGTCAGAATCAACTATTTCTCCTAGGAGCACTGGTTCTTTTCTGTGGAGGATGGTATTTGGAAACCAAGATTTGGGCACTACATGTGCTCTCTACTACCGGGGTATCATTGCTTCTGGGCTCTTTCATTACAGAGCTAAAACAAATAACCCGTGTGTGTGTGTGTGTGTGTGTGTGTGTGTGTGTGTGTGTGTGTGTGTGTGTGTGTGTGTGTGTGTGTGTGTGTGTGTGTGTGTGTGTGTCTTATCATCTCTATCTATTAGAGTCTCTGCTGGTTAATTTATGTGTCAACTTGGCTGGATCACAGTGCCCAGATATTTGGTCCAATATTATTCTGGATGTTTCTGTGAGGGTGTTTATTGATAAGATTTACATTTAAATCAATGAACTTTGACTGAGGCAGATTGCTCTCCCTATTGTGGATGGGCCTCATCCAGTAAATTGAAGGCCTAAATAGAACAAAAGACTGGCCTCCTTCAAGCAAGAGGGAATTTTCCAGCAGACAGGATTTGGACTTGAATTGCAACTTTGGCTCTTCTCTGGGTCTCCAGGCTGCTGGCCTATCCTGCAGATTTTGGATTTGGGAGCCTTCATAATCCTGTGAGCCAATTCTGTAAATAAGTCTCTCTGTCTTTCTCTCTCTCTATATATATACACTCACATCCTATTGGTTCTGTTTCTCTGAAGAACCCTGATTAATACAGAGTGATATCTCCAATTCAAATTCAATACCATAGTGTTCTTGCTCACCTTATTCACTCAGATTTGTATGTCCCAGTGAGAATCATGACTTCCAGAAAAAAAAAAAATCAATACATTTACTCATTTGTTCTAGCCCAAATAACAAGACAACTATTCTGCACTCTTAAAAAATGTCAATGTCACGAAAGAGAAACAGTAGGAAGGCAGGAGAAATGCTCTTTATTATATACAAATAAAGAGACCTGACCACAAAATGCAGTACATGACACTTGTCTGGATTCTGGACACTATTGGGGGAACTTTAAATATGGACTGTATCTTTGATAATATTTTATAAAATAAAATTTTGGCGGGTCTGATAATGATATCATGTGGGAAAATGTAATTGTAAGAGTTAGGAGATGCGTGTTGAATTATTTAGAAATGTAGTGTTGTGCTGTTGGCAAATTACTTTAAATGGTTTACAAAGAATACATGTAAATACATATAAATATATGTCTCTATGTATAGTTAGATAAATTGATAGGGATAGAGAAAGAGTCTGTGAAAGAGAGAGAGAAAATACATGCAAATGTGGCAGAATACTAACAGTTGGTAAATCTAAATTTAGAAAAAATCGGAGCTAATTGTATTATTCTTTCAACTTTTCTGCTGAAATTTTTATGTTTAAAACTTTTCAAAATAAGAAAATGAGGGAAATAGGAGCAAGTATTATATGTCAAGTATTATATATCTACAAGCAAGTATTATCTATTGAGCACCGACTTGGTGCTAGGCATGTGGTGCATGCCCTCCACACATCATTAACCTGTTTAATCCTCACAGAACCCTCTGAGGTAGGTGCCATTGTTATGCTACTTTACAGCTGAGGAATCTGAGGCTCGGAGAGGTGCCAAAACTTGCCTAGGTTCACACAGCTAGCAGGATAGGAAATTGAGGCCCAGAGAGAGGATTGACCCGCCAAGGCCATCAGCTAGATAGTGGCCACAGCAGGACTAGGCTCAATCCTGGGGCTCCATTTAGAGAAAAAGATTTCTGCCAGCTCTGCTAGGCTCATTCCAAAGAGAAAAGATTCCATTTTTCCATTTCCCTTTTAAAAAGATAAGCATCCAGCTTCCTGTCCTCTGGCTCTTACCCAGACCTTTTATACTCATTATTCTCAGTAATGCATGTTCTCTCTGGTTATTGGGTCACAACTTTATCAGATTCCAGAGATGCAAAAACCCAAGCAGGCAGCAGAGCCTTCAGACTAAGGGCAAGCATTCCCATTCATTAATAGAGGGACAGTGATTCTTTGTCTGCTTCTGGCTATTTGCACGCTATTCACTTTAAACCAAGCATAGAGTTAGCCCAGTACGGTGTTCTACACGCTGGGGGTTATGACCCATTAGTGGGTCTTGAAATCAATTTAGATGGTGACTGTCAACATTTAAAAAGTGATTTAGAATCCAATTGGGTAGAATAGAAAATATGGGCATGTATGCTCATTATAAAGGTAGGTATTGTTTTGTGAGTGCACATACAGACACACGTATATACGTTTGCTCTAGGAGATGCTGTAAAATTCATTTTTTATTATGAGTCACAGTTAAAATGATTCCATCTACTGGTCTAAGTCAGGGGTCACAAATGCCTGCTTTTGTGAACAAAGTTAATTGGAACACAACCACACCCACCTGTGCATGTATTGTCTTTGGCTGCTTGCATACTACGATGACAGAGTTCACGATGACAGAGTTGAGTAGTTGTGACATACTGTATAGCCTGCCAAACCCAAAATATTTACTACGTGGCTTTTTACAGAAAACTTTGCTGTCCCCTCATGGCCTACGATGTTGAGGCAAAAACTTCTAATTCAAAGTCAAATAAAGCTCCCATTGTATATAATCTCCAGAATTTCTATCTCTAGTATTTCTCCCCTAATAATCATCTAAGTTGTCGTACTCACATATAGATTGATGTAAATGCATATATAACTTCAGAAATGTAGGTATAATGAAAGCAATTATTGCTTAGGAAACTAGGAGTATTGAGATGCAATGTCCTTTTAACACATAGCAAACAAGATGACCTTTCCATCTTAGGAAAATATTTTGATATTTAACCACATTGCACTCAACCAGACGTTTCCTTGCACAAATTTTCAAGTGAAATATTTCAATCCTGCATTCATCTTGGGGGCCACATGTCTTATCCAAGTTAAATATTTCCAGAAAATAAATGTCTAGACACCGTCTCATATACGTTAAGTACCCGGGTTTTAAAAGATTCCTAGCAGACCTCCTTTTTGGTATGTGGGTGAGTATAAATTTACTCCTGTGAAAAATGCTGGGTATAACCTTATGTGCCTAAGTCAGTGCACCTGCAGGTGGCTAATGAGTGCTACTCATTCATTAGTGGATAATGTGCACGTGCCCATGTGCGTTTGTGCATATGTATGTGAGCATGTGTGCATATGTGTGCGCAGGTGTATGTTAGGGAGGAGGAGGTGGGATGTGGAAGATGAGACTCAAGAGATAGAAGGGCTACCTTTTCATAGAAGGGCTACCTTTTCTTTGAGATTATCATTTATGAGAATCTTGGATGAAAAATCACGTGTGCAAGTATGTTGACCTCTACATCAGGGATGCTGCCATATTTGTTGAATCTTCTCTTCAAAGAATAAGGAACATGAGTGAAGTACATAAAAATAAAATTCTGTTGTATTTTTGACTTATTTTATTTGTGTTTGGGGTTTTTTAAGCTGATGGGCTTTATTTAATTCAAGTGAGCCATTTTTAGTACCTTTGGTATTTATATTTTCTTTGATATACACTTCTGTATCACTGTGATGTAAATTACCGTTTTTTTAATAAAAAGTAAAATCATTAGGAAAGCTCAAATACTTAAAAAAAGATCAAATGTTTTCAGCTACTCTTCTATTTCATTATATATTTATATTTTCTATTCTCTATTAGTGTTATAAATATATATTCTCTTATGTATTTTTAGCTAAACTTATTATGATAAAGAAAAAAATTCCATATGAGGGAATTCAATGTCCTTATCTGTACAATGGGGATGGTAATAATAGTATATATTTTACGGCAATATTGTGAGAATTAAATGAGTTAGTTTGTAAAGACATTTTAAATAACACTTGGCTCTTAGTAAGCACTATAGTAAATATATACATATGAAATATATATGTAATATATAGGAAACATATGATATACATAGAATAGTTATACATAGGATTATATAGTATATGTATATATATGTATTTTTCCTTAAAGCCCTCGCTACTCTCAATATCGTATTAATTTTATCATAGCCATGTGGTTATACATATTCTTACCTACCTACCCTGCAAACTCACTGATGTGAGTGAAGAAGGTTGTAGTCATAGTAGTTCTATCTTGAAACCAGTGTAATATTCTGCTTCCTCCCAGGGCACATGTCTTCCTCACCTCTGTGACCTCAGAATCCAGCACAGGCTCGTGCATTGTAAGAGCTCTAAAAATGTTGCTCCAATTAATGAGTGGCTAAGTGATCCATCCAGGATGTGTCAGTAGCATGTGCAGCCTAATGCTATGATGTTGCAAAATCAATTTCTCCTTCTGTGAGCTCTCTGGCCGACCATTGTCTCAAGTGGCAGAAGGTCTGAGACAAGCCCCATGATCTGACATGCCAGCCTCCAAGAGGGAGCCAAGGTTACAGAAATTTGAGTCAGCCATTAAACACGAAAGGAGAACTAAAGCAACAAGAGCTTTTACTGAGCTGTGACATCATCTCCCATCCATTTATATGGGTGAAAACAGTTTACCAGTGGTCCAGGGAATTTAAAAAAAAACAAAACAAAACACTTCAACCTCTCCATACATTTAAGAATGTAAACGGCCCCAGGAAATGACTTGGGTGCTGAGGTAATTTCCTAGATGGGCTTGCAAATTTGTCATCAATTTCAAGGCAAGTACAAAGAAATGGGAAACTCAGATGTAGATAGTTCTGGGAAATCAGGGGGACATGGACACCATACTTACCACCCATAGTCTGAGTAGGAACTTTTGAAACATGACATCATAAGCCTCGGACCAGGTCAGGCTGCAGTGATAAGGCACTCAGATGTGGAACATGCAAAGAGAAATCTCTTCCAGTGGAGTGGAGACCAGCTGCGGTGGTGTACGGTAGTATAGATTCACGTTCATTTGAACGTATTTTGAATACACACTCTCTACCAGGCAATGCTGAGGACACAGAGATAAATACAATCTCTGTCCTCAAGACACTCATAATCAAATCCGAGAGACCAGCACATAGGCAGATACTCACCAGAATGTGTACTAAGCATGGTGAGAGAGGAAGCTGAGGTGCTGAGGAGCAGAGGTGGAGCCAGATCTAACCTGCCAACATGTGTGGTTACTGCCAGTGGGGGGAGGGGCTCTTCACTTTGGGTGTCCCACGTGCATGCCAGGGTGATCTTTCTAAATTGCAAATGTGGCTATATTATATCCTTCTTATAAAGCCTTTTTACAATGATAATTTCTATGAACTGAATGTTTGTGTCTCCCTCCCCCCAAATTCATGTCGAAGCCCGTAATCTCTAGTGGGATGGTATTTGCAAGTGGGGCCTTTGGGAGGTAATTAGGTTTAGATGAGGTCAGGAGGGTGGAGCCTCTATGATGGGATTAGTATCCTTATAAGAAGAGACACCAGAGAGCTTGCGTACCTCCCTCCCACTCCCCATGAGGACAGAGTGAGAAGGCAGCTGTCTGTAAACCAGAAAGTGAGCCCTCACCAGAAACCATGCTGGCACCTTGATCTTGGGCATCAAGCCTCCAGAATTGTGAGAAATAATTTTTTGTTGTTTAAAAGCCACACAGTCTATGGTATTTGCTATAGCAGCCCAATCTGACTAAGACAATAATTTTAAATAATAGCTAATGTTGATCGAGGGCTTACCATGTCCCAAGCACTGTTTTAAGTGTTGTTTTTTTTTTTTTAATATGTTCTGACATTACACCCACAGTTGTCTACTGCTTATAAGAGGTATCTCAGTTTTCTTCACAGACTATTCAAGGCTCTCCATGGTGCGTCTATGACCTTTGTAGTCCAGGTTCCTTTTCTGCCACCTCCCATGTGAACCTTGCACGACAGGCATGCTCAACTGCCTGTAATTTTCTCTGAAGAAGTCTCCATGCTTTGGCATCTGCTGTCTTGCCTTCTGTGGCTTGCCTTTCTGCATCTTGTAAGCTGGGTCTGTGGCTAGTCATCCTTTAAGACTGAGTTAACAGGTCGCTTCCTCCAGGAAGCTTCCCCCTGCTCTCCAGGGCACAATTCATAGCCCTGGTCTCTAGGCCTTTGCTTATGCTGCTCTAGTGGCCTGAAATACTCTTTCTATGTTTGTCATCAACTTATCCTTCAAAATCCATCTCCAGAATCACCCCAGGTATGAAGTCTATGCTGACTCACCTGAGAGAACTGTCCATGACCTCTTTGATGGTCCCACTCAATAGACTTCTGTTGTTCTACTTGTGACACTGAACTATGAGCTCCTTGAAGGCAGGGACTGTGATTCTGTCTCTAAATCCCCGGCCCTTAGTAAATTAGGAAATGAATGGATGGTTGCATTTATCAAATGACATTATAATTAATCTGCCTGAAAATTATTGTATACCACTATATATCATGAGCCCCTTCAGAGCAGGGATTTATTCTTCTCATCTGTTTTGTCTTGTCATTTTCCATGTTTTCTTTCTCCAGCACTGCTATTCACACTGAGTAAGCAGGAGGCAGTATTTGTTAGTTGGGTTAGTCAAAACTCGAAAACCCATCTGCCTACATTTGGGTTATTTTTTAACCTTAAGTTGGCTAATATGACACAATTAAGAGAGTCCATGATGGAGTCAAAAAAACACTTTACAAGACATCCTAAGCTCTGGGCTTTAGACCCAGAATCTTTACCCTGACTTTGGCCAGTCACTTGCTCACTTTGAATCTATTTTTTTTGGAATGACTTGTTAGCTAGACTAATAATATCTAACACATAGTAGGATTTTGAAGATTAAACAAGACAGTATACATAAAATGCTTGGCACTTGGAGGTGCTCAATCAGTGCTAATTTGCTTTCACTTGGTTAGTGTCATAATATGGTTTCAATTTGATTATTTCCTTAAAAGCAAAATTCTGTAGGTCTTTGAGCATTACAGACAGTCTAGATTATGTCCCTCAGTTAGCTGGATGTTAAACGGTGCCTTTGAAACCTGACACTGTACTTTGCCAGGAAGATATTAGCCTACAACCAACATATGTTATTTTGGGATTTGATGGCTTTAGAAAGAAGATAGCAGCTGACTTTTATACAGATAGAGGATGGCGGTGCTCTGGAAGAAAGTGCCAAAACCTCAGCTAATGCCACTTGGAAAGAACTCGGCATGGTCTGAGGTTGGGCATTCAAAGGCTATTATTTTTATGCCAACATAAGAGTTTATTCAGGAATTTGCAAAAAATAAAATAAAATCTCATAGCAGTGAACTCTAAGGGAACTGGAAAATTTTCTAGCTCTGCTGCTAGTATGTGTTCGACAGTCATGAAGAAGGAAAGAAGGATATATTTATCAGAATAGTCTAGTAAATGCTGTAGTTACAAGTAACTTCAAATTTTCAGTGCCTTGAAACAGCAAAGATTTATTTTTTGTTTATGCTGCTTGTTGGTTATTTGTAAACAGGGTTCTGCTCCATGTTGTTCTCAGTCAGGACTCAAGGCTGATCAAGCCTCTACCAGGTGTAAAGATGCCAGTCATTGTGGCAAGGGATATAGGTCATGGTGAATTATGCGCTCAGTCTTACAACTTCTGCCTCATAGTGACATATGTCATATCTGCACATATTTAATTGTCCAAACAAGTCACAGGGTCTTACCAACTTCATGGAATGAGGAAGTGAAATATTGCTGTCAGCTCTGAAATAGGAGCAGCAGGTATTTCAGTGAACAACAATGGAACAGATCCAGGAGGTATTTGGGAAGTAGAAACAACAGAATTTGTATACTGATGGAATATAGAATAAAATGGAAGGGAAAAAGTCCAGGGTGATGCCTTCGTTTCTCATTAGGATCACAGGGTAAAGATGGTGCAATTCACTGAAAAAGATAAGCTTAGTTTGGGGCATGTTATATACTCTGTCTGAAGAAAACCAGGAGGAGATATTAAATAGGCATTTGGATATATGGATCTGGAGCTTAGGAAAAAGATAAAAGCTGGAGATAAATAATTGGGGGTCATCAGCTCAAAAGTGTTTGAAGCTAAGGGAGAATGAGTAGAGTAAGAAATAAATCAGAAAAGTATGACAATATCAAGTGTTGGTAAGGTTGTCAAACAACTGGAATACTTATGCAATGATGATGAAGTGTAAATTGATACAACTATTTTGAAAAACAATTTTTAATTACCTAGTAAAGATGTGCCAATCTTTCACCAGTCCTGAATATGTATCCTAGAAATTTTTGGAGAAGATATATAAAAGGAGTTTATAGCAGCATTGCAGTACTAGTAAAAAAATGGAAACAACCCAAATATCCATCAACAATATTTTACTTTATCAATATACAATGTAGTTGATTTTTGTGTCCCTTTACCAATTCCTCCTTTCCCCCCCTTCGTCTCCACCCCCCCAACATCATATCTGTTCACTTGTGTTAAAAATTCAAGGAATTGTTGCGATTGTTCTGTCTTCTTCTCCCCCAATTTATTTGTTTGTATATTTATAAAATATACAAAATATATATATATATATATGTTCATTCCTTTCAAAAAACATCCATCAACAATAGAAAAACTCAATAAATTGTGAAGTATTCATAGAATGGAATGATGCAGCAATAAAAAATAATAGAACAGAACTTCAGAAACAACATGGGTGAACCTCAAGAACATAATGTTACATGGAAAGAGTTGCAGAAGAGAACGTCCAATGTGATTCTTTTTATATAAAGTTCAAATGCTTGCAAAACTGAACACATGTGGTGAAACTTAAAAAATAAGTGAGGAAATGATAAACAAAAAAATCGAGATAGGGTTTGTCTCTTCAGGGAAAGGATACAAGATTGTATCCCAACAGTGTACATAGGAGGTTTCAAAGATGATTATGATTTCTATTTCTTCTCAAGAGTGATAGGAACAGGGGTATAAGTTGTTCTTGTTTCCTTTTTATTCTACATCCATTTCACAAAGTTCTTTTGCTTCTACTCAATACTTTTTAAAACTTTGTTTTTTAAAGTAATAATCTAAATGTAAAAATTAAAAAAAAATAAAGAAGGCTTGAACCATGAGGCACAATCCATTTTAAAAGATAGTTAGAGGACAAGGAACCTTTAAAGGAGACTCATCTAAAGCAAGAGACAGCCGGGAGGGAATAATGCTATGGAAATTAGAAGAAAGGTAATAATCATGGCTATCATTTATGAAGTACCTTCTGTGTACCAGGCACTTACCTAAGCACATGATGAATATATTTTATTTAATCTTTCAACAATATGATGAGGTAGATATTATCTTGTTCTTTTAACATAGAGGAAATTGGGACTCAAGGAAGTCAAGTAATTAGTCCAAGGTCTAGATCTGTAGATATGGCAGAACTTGGATTGCAACAAGATCTCTTTGACTGCAAGTCTCTTTAAAAAAGTGCTCTTAAGCACGATGTTCTGGTTTCTCTCCTCCAAGGAAATGAGGATTTTGAGAAGGAGGAAGGAGTCAGCAGTTTCAAATGTTGCAGAGAAGTCAAATAAAATGGGGCGGAAGTTCTTCTACTGGATTTGAGAAAGAGGAGATTATTGATTTGTTTGCAGGGTCAGCAGTGACAGTGGAGTGATGTTAGTGAAATTCAAATTGTGTTACATCAACGCATGTATTGAAAGTGAGGAAGTAAAAACAGAGAGCATAGAATATTCCTTAAAGGAGAAAAATAGCCGTAGGCAAAAATCATCTTACATTGATGATAACAAGAAATTTGAATAAGGAGGAGACTTGAAAGTGGGTTGCAGAGTCAGGGACCTGATTTGAGTCAGGAAAGTGAGGTCAGGGAATATGTGAGCAAGAGCACCAGGTGGTACAAGATCAAGGTGAGGATTTCTACTTTCAACTATGATGAAGTAATAAGGAATGAATTTAACCTCCTCATAAACAACAAGCAACAGGACAAATTATTTAAAAGAACTGTTTTCCAACACTGAACAACTGGCAGTGCAGGGCTGTGATCCCTGAAAAAAAGAAATAAAGTTCCAGCTTTCTGCCTGAAAGCAATTTCTGGACTTTACACTTAGGAAAGGAAAGTCTGAAAGGAGCCTGGAGACCTCACTGACTAGAGGACAAGATCAGAGATGAGATAGTTAAGTTATCAGAAATTTTCAGGACAGAGCTATAGAAAGAAAGGAGCTATGCAGAAAAAGATCTCCAGAAATCTGCAAAGGAGTTACCTCTAAGCCTCTACTGAGTAAAAAAAACCTCATATGTATAGAGTGAAACTACACAACGCCAGGCAAAGGATGACCGGGAGAGGTAATCAGAACAATTCCCAGAGCTCACAGAAGGCAGAGAGACATTCAAGCTCCAAATAGTCAAGTTGGAAAAAACTTCATGACCAGTTGGGATTCAATGAAAACTGCAGAGGGATTATAATCATGGCATGAACAATTTCTGCAATAAACCCTATTCTAGAATTTCCTTAGAAAAACTTAAAAACAGTTCTCTGAGGAATCAAACTGATCAACAAATAATTTAACTATCTGCCAAAATAAGGCCCAACATAAACGCAGAAACTCAATGACATAACAGCCAAATGTCCAGAACCCAATGAAATATCAAAAGACATAACAAGAAGGAAGAAAATATGATTTTGATGCAGGAGAAAGCAAACAAATAAATACTAATCCATCAGTAGAAATAAACCCAGGAATGACAGAGAAGATTGTGAACTTCTAAGACTGTGAATATCCTAATAGATAAGGATATTGAAGTAACTATGGTTTATAGTACTTAAAACATGGTGTAAGGAGAGAAATGGAAGGTATAAAACTAGGTTCGAATAAAACTAAAGGTTAAAATTTTTTAAAAATCTGAAATGTAAATTTCAGTAGATGAGATTAATTGCAGACTAAATGTGATAGAAGAAAAGATGTGAACTTGAAAAGAAATGAACTTGAGGACATAGCAATAGAATCTAAGTTGAAGCACAGAGAGAAAAATGTCTGGAGAGCGAAAAACAGAGTGTTCATGAACTATGGAATAATATCAAGCAGTATGATAAATATATAATTTTCGTTCTGAAAAAAAAACTGGTCAGGGGAGTGACGGAAAAAATATTTGAAGAATAATAGCCAAAATTATACAAATCTGATAAAAAATCTAAATGTCTAAATCTAAGAAGGCCACAAAACCCCAGCGTGCACACACATTCACAGGCACAAACACAAACAAACCCCATCACACCAAGGTATATCATAATAAAATGGCTGAAAACAAGGGGTAAAGGAAAAGAATTCTTAAGAACACTGAGAAAAAAAAAAGATTCTATGTATACAGGCAAAGATAAGAATAGCAACATACTTGTTTTCTACACTATGAAATATAGTGCTATTTTTCTTTTAAGTGCTAAACAGCATCTTTTAAGTGCTAAAAGTAAGAAAACTTGAAATTCTATATTAAAAGTGAAAATAACTTTCAAAAATGAAGGTACCTGTACAATTCAATCAGATTTATTATCAATTCAATAAAAAAAGGTGAGCAGAAAATTAGAGCAAACTTTTTATGAAAGAAGGTATACAAATGAGTAATAAGCTCCCGAAAGGATGCTCAGAATGACTTTGTATCATCCTCCACGCGTTATTCTAAAATTTCCTGACAAGTCATCCCAAATTTTCTAGTCTATACCACAGTGCTTTGCAAAAACACCACACGAACAAAGGAATAAAATCTGATTACTGAGCTACAGAAGTGGACCGTACTTATACAGTCAGTATAGAATAAGGTTTGTTTGTTTGTTTTTGTCCCCATGTGGTGGTGAAAAGAATGAAAATCATTAATAAGTAGGGAAACATAAAACCACAATTAGAAGCCCCTGCGCACCAATTAAAATGATTAAAATTAGAATGATTGACACTATCAAATGGTATGGGAGCAGAGCACTGGAACTGTTGTGTGTTGCTGGTGGGACTATAAAATGGAACATCCATGTTGGAAAGCAGTGTCACAGTTTCTTATAAAGTTAAACATATTTTTACCATACAACCAGGCAATCTCACTCCTGGACACTTCCCTAAAAGAAATGAAGTCATAAGTTCACACGAAGACTTTATAAATGTTCGTAACATCTTTATTCATAATATCCCAAACCTAGAAACAACCTAAATATCCATCAACAGGTGAATGGATAAACAAATTGTTGTATGTTCCTATAACACTAATCAACAGTAAAAAGTTATGAACTATTGAGGTATTCAACTCCATGGAAGAATCTACAAAAATTATGCTGAGCAAAGAAGATGCATACAAACAACACCTACCATATCGTTCCATTTATAGTAATGGAAGGACCTTCCCTTCCTTCATTGCTCCTCCCCAGGTCTGTGCTACACAAGCCTTGTCTGCGCTCCCGTATACCCTATGTAGACCTCATTTGCTGCACTTATTTAAACATATGGAGTGATTTCCTTCTAATCTTTCTTCTTCATCTTGAGGGCAGGGATTATTCATCTCTATACTTTTATACCCAGTGCGTTGGTTGGCACCTAGTGGATATAAATATTTGTTGAATGGGCAGACCTGAGAATCACACAAGTCATAATTAGCTTATGAAAGAAAACTCCCCAAACTCTTCCTCAATAGAATGAAATATTTCTCTGTACCCTAACCCTATTTCTAATGCTTAGTGTAGAGCCTTGAACAGAGAAGAAATTTCATTGATGTTGACATCTTTGTTGAAATATGCACTTAAGAGAGGTTGCTTTTAATACTTCTTTTTATTTTAAAGTCAAAAGACTTTAGTTCTAGTTTTGCTTCTGTGACTTGTGAATATGGATAAGCACTTTCACCTTCCTTGGCTTCACTTTCCACATCTAAATAATGGCCATTATAAAACTTATCACAATATATCATCTAGATCAAGAACAGTTGCTTTTGAACTTGTCATGCAGGTCTTTCCCAAGGGGTGATACCCACAATTATCTAGAGGTATTCAAGTCTGGAGAACCTGAGGATGCTGTTTCAGAGCGATTTCATGGGATATATGGTCAGTTTGGGGAACTCTGGCTGATAGGTATTCTTGAAAAAACAAGATGGGAAGTGGCACAGCAGGGAGAGGCCATAATCTTTTCTCCCCTTCTTTCTTTCCTCTGGAGACTTCTATCTACATCTGGCTTAAGTCATCAGGCAAATTAATTTGTTGGTTTTACCCTGTTGACATCTGTCTCTATCAATGCAAGACCTAGGCAGTGTGGGTGCAAATCAGCACAAGTGTCAGCCTTCCCCCCAGGGAGCCCCAGGGAATATGTCTGGATCAGGAAGGGGATTTGGGGTGAATGGAAAGCCATTTCATGGTGCTGTCTGGAAATATTTTGGGTGCACTAAATGGCAAACACTTGGGCAATGGCTACCTCTGGATTTTATGATAGGCCATACCTCTTGCCTTGCAAATAGTAATAAAACAAAACAAAAAGTGTTTGGTTTCTTTCTCTTTTAAAGTAGAAAAAGTTAGATTATCAATGATAATAACTATTGCATTGTCAATGTACACAATCTTTTCCTCTGTGAAAGTAACTATCTATTATCTCATTTGATCTTCATAGCAAGTCTGTGGGGTAGGTAGGGTAGGTATTACTACCCTACTTTACAGCTAAGAAAGGAAATATTCAAGTCCACAAAGATTAAATTACCTGTCCAAGGTCACCAGCTAAGAAGTATGGGTGTGGGACTTGAGTCCTCGTCTCTTGATTTCAAATCCTCATTGAATGACCAAGGCTGATGCTCTCTTCCATGCCTTTGATCATATTGTCCGCTCCACCTAAAACAACTTAAGAGGAACAAAGGGAAAGGAAGCCACATTATCCAAAGAAGGAATGAGGTAACAAACTCCTCTTTGCTGGAGAAAGGTAAGCAGTGGGTAAGCCACTTGGCAGCGATATTGTAGATGAAATCCAAGTATTGAATCGTAGGTTGGACTTGACAGCTAAAGTCCTTTCTAGGTCTGTGATTCAGTATTGTTATCCTGAAAGCACTAAAGCTAGCACGTAATCCTTGGACATGGAAGCCGGGCTGGGAAAGTAGAGTTTGGGAAATGGACTCTGAACCAGAGGAGACTCTTAATTCACAGAATTCTAGAGTATCACAGCCAGAGGGGGCCTTGGCCCAGGTCCCTGAACGAACTGTAAAACTCTTCTCTCCACCTTGATGATCCAAGCTAATTAGGGCAGCTCCCGAAATTTGAAAGAGAAGAGACTTAAGGTCTTTTCTGGCTCTGAAAATCTAGGAAAAGCTTGCACCTTGATGGGTCCTGGGGTGGCCCAGGCCCAGAGTAGGTACTAGGATGGACTGTTACAGAGAACAGCTGGACTGGAGCTCCTCATGACACCAAGGACCAAAGACAGTTAACCTGAAGATTTAGCCTGGAAACTTAGCAGGACTCTGGCTAAAATGCACTGAGAGAAGCAATTCACTTCAAAACTTAACCAGGGAAAAACTTATATGTATTGTCACCAGGTGAGCAATGAGCCTACCTAGTTCCTGTTACAGATTCTTGGAGCAGAGGTAAGGTGGGCAGAGCATGGGCTGACTGCACTTTATTTATTTATTTTATTTATTTATTTATTTTTTTTTTGAAATTTTATTTTATTTTATTTTATTTTATTTTTATTTTTATTTATTTTTTTATTTTATTATTATTTTTTAAATTTTATTTTGTCGATATACATTGTAGCTGATTAATGCTCCCCATCACCAAAACCTCCCTCCCTTCTCCCTCCCCCCCTCCCCCCCAACCATGTCCTTTCTGTTTGTTTGTTGTATCAACTTCAAATAATTGTGGTTGTTATATTTTCTCCCCCCCCCCCCGGTTTGTGTGTGTATGTGTGTGTGAATTTATATATTAATTTTTAGCTCCCTCCAATAAGTGAGAACATGTGGTATTTCTCTTTCTGTGCCTGACTTGTTTCACTTAATATAATTCTCTCGAGGTCCATCCATGTTGTTGCAAATGGCAGTATTTCATTCGTTTTTATAGCTGAGTAGTATTCCATTGTGTAGATGTACCACATTTTCCGTATCCACTCATCCGATGATGGGCATTTGGGCTGGTTCCAACTCTTGGCTATTGTAAAGAGTGCTGCGATGAACATTGGGGAACAGGTATACCTTCGACTTGATGATTTCCATTCCTCTGGGTATATTCCCAACAGTGGGATGGCTGGGTCGTATGGTAGATCTATTTGCAATTGTTTAAGGAACCTCCATACCATTTTCCATAGAGGCTGCACCATTTTGCAGTCCCACCAACAATGTATGAGAGTTCCTTTTTCTCCGCAGCCTCGCCAGCATTTATCGTTCATAGTCTTTTGGATTTTAGCCATCCTAACTGGGGTTAGATGGTATCTCAATGTGGTTTTGATTTGCATTTCCCGGATGCTGAGTGATGTTGAGCATTTTTTCATATGTCTGTTGGCCATTTGTATATCTTCCTTAGAGAAATGCCTACTTAGCTCTTTTGCCCATTTTTTCATTGGGTTGCTTGTTTTCTTCTTGTACAGTTGTTTGAGTTCCTTATATATTCTGGATATTAATCCTTTGTCAGATGTATATTTTGCAAATATTTTCTCCCACTCTGTTGGTTGTCTTTTAACTCTTTTAATTGTTTCTTTTGCTGTGCAGAAGCTTTTTAGTTTGATATAATCCCATTTGTTTATTTTTCCTTTGGTTGCCCGTGCTTTTGGGGTCGTATTCATGAAGTCTGTGCCCAGTCCTATTTCCTGAAGTGTTTCCCCTATGTTTTCTTTAAGAAGTTTTATTGTCTCAGGGTGTATATTTAAATCCTTAATCCATTTTGAGTTGATTTTAGTATACGGTGAGAGGTATGGATCTAGTTTCATTCTCCTGCATATCGATATCCAGTTATCCCAGCACCACTTGCTGAAGAGGCAGTCCCTTCCCCAGTGAATAGGCTTGGTGCCTTTGTCAAAGATCAGATGGCAGTAAGTGTGTGGGTTGATTTCTGGATTCTCTATTCTATTCCCTTGGTCAGTGTGTCTGTTTTTATGCCAGTACCATACTGTTTTGGTTATTATAGCTTTGTAGTATAGCTTAAAGTCAGGTAGTGTTATGCCTCCAGCTTTATTTTTTTTGCTGAGCATTGCTTTGGCTATCCGTGGTCTTTTATTGTTCCATATAAATGTCTGAATAGTTTTTTCCATTTCTGAGAAAAATGTCTTTGGAATTTTGATGGGGATTGCATTGAATTTGTATATCACTTTGGGTAGTATGGACATTTTCACTATGTTGATTCTTCCAATCCAAGAGCATGGAATATCTTTCCATCTTCTTGTATCCTCTCTAATTTCTCTCAGCAGTGGTTTGTAGTTCTCATTATAGAGATTTTTCACCTCCTTGGTTAACTCAATTCCTAAGTATTTTATTTTTTTGGTGGCTATTGTAAATGGGCAGGCTTTCTTGATTTCTCCTTCTGCATGTTCACTATTGGAGAAAAGAAATGCTACTGATTTTTGTGTGTTGATTTTGTATCCTGCTACTGTGCTGAAATCATTTATCAATTCCAACAGTTTTTTTGTAGAGGTTTTAGGCTGTTCGATATATAGGATCATGTCATCTGCAAACAGGGACAGTTTGACTTCATCTTTTCCAATCTGGATGCCCTTTATTTCCTTCTCTTCTCTGATTGCTCTGGCTAGTACTTCCAACACTATGTTGAATAGGAGTGGTGAGAGTGGGCATCCTTGTCTAGTGCCTGTTCTTAAAGGAAAAGCTTTCAGCTTTTCCCCATTCAGGATGATATTGGCAGTGGGTTTGGCATATATGGCTTTAATTATGTTGAGATACTTTCCCTCTATACCTAACTTATAGAGGGTCTTTGTCATGAACGAGTGCTGAACTTTATCAAATGCTTTTTCAGCATCTATAGAGATGATCATATGGTCCTTGTGTTTGAGTTTATTAATATGGTGTATCACATTTATTGATTTGCGTATGTTGAACCAACCTTGCATCCCTGGGATGAATCCCACTTGATCGTGATGAATAATTTTTCGTATGTGTTGCTGTATTCTGTTTGCTAGTATTTTAGTGAGGATTTTTGCATCTATATTCATCAAGGATATCGGCCTGTAGTTTTCTTTTCTGGTTATATCTTTACCTGGTTTTGGTATCAGGATGATGTTTGCTTCATAGAATGAGTTTGGGAGATTTGCGTCCGTTTCAATCTTTTGGAATAGTTTGTAAAGAATCGGTGTCAATTCCTCTTTGAATGTTTGGTAAAATTCTGCTGTGAATCCATCTGGACCTGGGCTTTTCTTTGTTGGGAGCCTTCTGATAACAGCTTCAATCTCCTTTATTGTTATTGGTCTGTTCAAATTTTCTACGTCTTCACGGTTCAGTTTTGGGAGCTTGTGTGTGTCCAGAAATTTATCCATTTCCTCCAGATTTTCAAATTTGTTGGCGTATAGTTGTTTATAGTAGTCTCGAATGATTCCTTGTATTTCAGATGAATCAGTTGTAATATCACCTTTTTCATTTCTAATTTTTGTTATTTGAGTCTTCTCTCTTCTTCTTTTTGTTAGCCATGCTAATGGTTTGTCAATTTTATTTATCTTTTCAAAAAACCAACTTTTTGATTCGTTGATCTTTTGAATTGTTTTTTGGTTTTCAATTTCATTCAGTTCTGCTCTGATCTTAATGATTTCTTTCCGTCTGCTAACTTTAGGATTGGATTGTTCTTGTTTTTCTAGTTCTTTAAGGTGAAGTGTTAGGTTGTTCACTTGCCATCTTTCCATTCTTCTGAAGTGAGCATTTAATGCAATAAATTTTCCCCTCAATACTGCTTTTGCAGTATCCCACAGGTTTTGGTATGATGTATCATTGTTTTCATTAGTTTCAATAAACTTTTTGATTTCCTGCTTGATTTCTTCTTGGACCCATATGTCATTAAGTAGAATGCTGTTTAATTTCCATGTGTTTGTATAGTTTCCAGAGTTTTGTTTGTTATTAATTTCTAGTTTTAATCCATTGTGGTCTGAGAAGATACATGGGATAATTCCAATTTTTTTGAATTTATTGAGACTTGATTTGTGACCTAATATGTGATCTATCCTGGAGAATGATCCATGTGCTGATGAGAAGAATGAATATTCTGAGGTTGTTGGGTGGAATGTTCTGTAGATATCTGCCAATTCCAATTGGTCTAGAGTCTTGTTTAGATCTTGTGTTTCTCTGCTGATTCTTTGCCTAGATGATCTGTCTAATATTGACAGTGGAGTGTTCAGGTCCCCTGCTATTATGGTATTAGTGTCTATTTCCTTCTTTAGGTCTAATAGAGTTTGTTTTATAAATCTGGCTGCTCCAACATTGGGTGCGTACATATTTATGATTGTTATGTCTTCTTGATGGATCAGTCCTTTTATCATTAAGTAGTGTCCCTCATTGTCTCTTTTTATGGTTTTTAGTTTAAAGTCTATTTTGTCAGATATAAGAATAGCCACTCCAGCTCGTTTTTCTTTTCTGTTTGCATGGTAAATCTTTTTCCATCCTTTCACTCTTAGTCTGTGTGAATCTTTATGGGTGAGGTGGGTCTCTTGTAGGCAGCATATAGTTGGGTCCTGCTTTTTGATCCAGTCAGCCAGTCTGTGTCTTTTAATTGGGGAATTTAAGCCTTTAACATTAAGAGTTGTTATTGAAAGGTGTTGATTTATTCCTAGCATTTTATTGGTTGTTTGGTTGTCTTAGGTGTCTTTTGTTCCTTGCTTTCTGATTTACTGTTTGGTTTCTTTGTTTGTTGGTTCCTTAGGTTGTAGATAGTGTTTTTGTTAGCTTGTTTTCTCTTCATGAATGCCATTTTTATTGTACTAGCGGGTTTAGATTTTTCTTAGGTTTTTATGGCAGTGGTAGTTATTTTTCAGGAACCAAACCCAGTACTCCCTTGAGGATTTCTTGTAAGGGTGGTCTTGTGGTAGTGAACTCCCGCAGTTTTTGTTTGTCTGAGAAATATACTATTTGCCCCTCATTTCGGAAGGATAGCCTTGCAGGGTAGAGTATTCTTGGCTGGCAATCTTTGTCTTTTAGTATTTTGAAAATATCATCCCATTCCTTTCTAGCTTTTAGGGTTTGTGATGAAAAGTCTGATGTTAACCTGATTGGGGCTCCCTTATAGGTGATTTGACGCTTCTCTCTTGCAGCTTTTAAGATTCTCTCTTTGTCTCTGAGTTTTGCCAATTTGACTATGACATGTCTTGGAGAAGGCCTTTTTGGGTTGAATACGTTTGGAGATCGTTGAGCTTCCTGGATCTGAAGATCTGTGATTTTTCCTATACCTGGGAAGTTTTCTGCCACTATTTTGTTGAATATGTTTTCAATGGAATCTCCATTTTCCTCCCCTTCTGGAATACCCATGACTCGGATATTTGAGCGCTTGAGGTTGTCTGATATCTCTCTCAGATTTTCTTCCATGTCCTTGATTCTTTTTTCTTTTTTTTTGTCAGCTTGTGTTATTTCAAACAGCCCATCTTCAAGTTCAGAGGTTCTCTCTTCAACTTCGACAAGCCTGCTGGTTAAACTCTCCGTTGTGTTTTTTATTTCGCTGAATAACTTCTTCAGTTCAGCAAGTTCTGCTACATTTTTTTTCAGGACATTGATTTCCTTGTATATTTCCTCTTTCAGATCCTGTATACTTTTCCTCATTTCATCATGATGTCTAGCTGAGTTTTCTTGTATCTCATTCAGTTTCCTTAGAATTATCACTCGAAATTCCTTGTCAGTTATTTCAAGGGCTTCTTGTTCTATAGGATCTAGAGTATGAGATTTATTAACTTTTGGTGGTGTACTTTCTTGATTTTTTGTATTTCTGGTGTCTTTTTTTTGGTGTTTATTCATTGTGGCAGGGGGTTTCACAGTCCACCGGTTTAAGACTAATGACTAACTAGGATGTTGCCGTGGTTGCCAATTTGGTATGGCTCCCGCCGTGACTGCTCAGTTGGCCTCTAGTGTCTTGTGTGTGTGGTTGCCTCGGGTCTTGGGCTTCTCCAGGGATCCACCTTTCTAGTCAGCTTGGACTCTGCTGGGCTGGTGGATCACGTACCACAGGGTGTGTGATCTCTGTTGAGCTTTCACTTTCTGTACAGGACTTCTCCCCGTTCCGTGTGCTCTGGCCCAGGCTGTTAGATCGTGCAGTGGCGACCCCACCGGGTGTGTGGTTTCTGTCGAGTCTCCGCCTCCCTGGCCGCACGTCTCCCCCCTCTGTGCACACTGTGCTGGGCTGGGGCGTGTCTTCTGCACCCCTCGTCTATCAGCTGGGCCTTCAAGACCTTGCTCAGCACCGCCTCGCCCAGGAAGTCTACCAGGTTTCTGCTAGGCACAGACGACCGGTCTCTCTGGGTGCCTTTGTAGCACTGTGTAGATCTTTCTCGGGTCTTGTTCACCTTTGTATCCCTCCGGTATAAACCGCGTCTAGTGCCCGCCTGCAGCCTGCTCTCCGGCAGGTTCAAGTGGACCTGGGAACTCTCCTACCACACTATTCCCAACCAGAAATTCGTTAGGCTTTTTTCCAAACTGGTGGTCGCAGAGATGGTATCTGCCTCCCAGTAACAGGAAGTTTACCGGGGCCGGAGTCCAGGGTGTGGTGGAGTGACAGTCGGCCCGCCCGTACTTCCTAGCCCTCCCAAAACTGGTCGGGACGCCCCACACCCCCAGCCCTGCCAGAGAACCGCGGAGGGAGTGGGAGAGGAGGTCGGCCCACAGGGTCCGGAAAGCCCCGCGCCAGGCCAAGCAAATGGGCTCAGTGATGGCCGTGCAGGGCGGAGCTGCCCGCACCTGGGAAAATGGAGGCAGCACCGTGGCAGTGAGTGGCCTGGTGGTGCAGGCGGGAGCCGCGTGGGCATCCACCCCCCGAACAGAGCTGTGCCAGGGATCACTCACAGTGCTGTGCCAGGTCGGGCGCTCGCTCTGTCTCTGGTTTGTTGCCTTCCGTGTTCTCGGCGCTGCCGCCTCGGGCTGTTCAGTCGCGGCGCCGCTCGGGCGCTCCCAGGAATCTTCTTTAATGCCGGCCTGAAACCTCGAATCCTGAATAGGGCAGCTGGCCGCCTTCAGTGCGGCCCCAGCCTCCGGGATCCTGGCTGCATCCACAGCAGCCCTGGCACCGTGTTCCCTGTTTCAAGACTCACTTTTGCAGCTAAGAATCAGTTCTTTTCCTGCTCCACACTTCAAAGCTGTTGCCTGTAAATGAGGCAGCCTCTCCTGCCGGGGGCAAAGTGGCGTTGAGCCCCCACGACCGGCCAGCAGCAGCAGTCCTCCCTTAAGAGATGGCCAGAGGAAGGTCCACAAGTTTCCCGGCTGCCTGAGGCCCAGTGGCCACCTTTTCCACCTCAGCTACTCTGCGCCAGCCGCCGCAGCCGCCGCCATCTTGGAAATCTGACTGCACTTTAGAGTTGTGTAGTTTTGAGTTGAAATTCTGCTTCCGTCACTGTAGTGGATTGAATTATGTACCTCCAAAACTCCCTGAAGCTTGAATTGTGTCCTCCCAAGTTTTAGTATCAGAAACTTAGCCTGCACTGGGACTGTTAAGAGGGTGGGAAATCCTATTATGGTAACTGAAAGGTGGAGCCTTAAAGAGGTGATTAGATTGCAGGACCGTGCAGTAGTGAATGGATTATAAATGGTGGTCAGGGGCATGGTTCTGAGGGCTTTAAAAGAGGGGGAGAGTCTCTCTCTCTTCTCTCTCTGCTTCCACCATCTTGCAATGTGAGACCCCTGGGTCACTGTCACCACCACCACTTTGGACTTTGGGCTTCCCAGCCTCAGAAATGGTAAGCAATAAATTTTGTTTTTCTTTATAAATTACCCAGTTCCATGTATTTTGTTATAAGCAACAAAAACAGACTAATACAGTCACTATCTGGTGAGGTGATAACCTGTCTTTCCCTGTTTCCTTATCTATAATTTGGGAAATATTCATGCCCACCTCAAACAAATGAATGAAATGACAGATGTACATGTACACATATCACACAAAGTAGGTGCTTAATAAATTCTGATTTCTTGCCCCTTCCCAGACAGTAATGGCATGTCCAATTATTGCAAAGCAAAATGTTGTGTAACATTAAGAATACATAAAAAATACGAAAGAAAAATTTAGAAAATCATCTATAGTTTTTCTTAGATTAACTATTTGAGTGAGGACCAAAGGCTAATGTTTATCATTCATCATTTAGTGCAATTTGAAACCAAAAAATGAGAACCTGTGGGTCATTAATCTGGCTCAAGGAGTCACCCTGCCCAAGGCCAAACCAGTTGTTGTTCATGGCTTTGCCCAACACTGGGTTTCCCCTGCACTCTGGGAGCTCCCTCCCCGACCCCATGCCTTCTGTCAACATGACTGATGAATTTAATATCCCGCTCTCCCCAGCTGACAGCTCATGGAGCTGACTCCAATCAGCAGGACCCCTTGGCTGCCTGACTCAGGCCTCCCCAATCAGAGGCAGAGTCTGCCGTGTACAGACAGACGGGTCTGGAGAGGCTGGTATGTAAGAACTCCCTGAGTGCCCCTGCCAAGAACCGATTTGATGAGGCTGCCATTCATTCATCCTGTCAGGCCGTGTGTGGGATTCATCAGAACCCAGCCTGGCTTTCTTTCACCCCCCTCAATGTGCCCTGAAGGATTTTTCTTGAAATTCGATTGCTCGAAAGGCATTGTAAATCCACTGGTTTGTGATTCATCAATTTATGACAGTCCATTATTCCAGAAAAATTTACACTCTGAACCCAGAGAGTGGGAAGGCTTCTTGATGCCATACTGGGGCAGGGGTTCACTGGTTTACTGATGCACCCCACACATATTTACTCAGCCTGCCGCTTAGCTATGGAGATGAACTGAGGAGGAGGATATTTGCTGGTGGGCCCCACTATAAAGAAATCCCACTCAGTAGAATGGAAACCAGAAATTTTGACTTAAGGACTGTGAATGGTAAATTCATGTCAAACATGAGTCAGGCATTTTACGTACATCATCTGATTGACTCCACGATGTCCCTAAATGTAACACTACTCTCTTCATTTTATAAAGGAGAAAAATGAAGCTACTGGTGGCTCCCTGACTTACTCAACATCCATAGCTAGAAAGTAGCAGAAATGGGATTCAAACCTGTCTGGCTCCAAATCCCATGATCTTAACCATTTTTGCTGCATTACCTGGTCCCACACCTTTGTGTAGTTGTTGATAGTGTAAAAGGAAGACAAAGCTGTGTGTGGAAGCACTTTGAAAAAATATACAGCTCTCAGCTGTAAGAGAATGGTATTCTTATGGAATTTTCTGGAATTGCCTCGGGTGTACCTTTTGGTGGACAATGGAGCCTTTGGTCTGCTGACCTCTCTCCTAAGTTCAGGAAGCCTCTCGAGTTTCTGTCATCAAGGCTGCCTTGGAGCGCAGGGATTCTGAACTCTTGCCTTATGTGTTTCTCTGGGGCCGAGGCTCTGAGCACGGCCTAAGCATGGTGGTACTCTTCTGCCACATGGAGAGATGAGGTCAGCCTGGACACCACCGTGGGGTTTTAATCTAAATAACCACGGGAATAGGCTGCATTCAACCTGATGAAAATGTTTATTTCTTGTATCTACTTGAAGTAAGCTTCCATTCTAAAGTCCCCCGCCCCCGCCACTAAAAAGGGAAGTAAAGGGACTTTTCTATGTTCGGAGAACTTTCTCTTACATTTCTTAGCTATATGGAGCATGACATGGAGTAGCAGAAAACCTACTAAGCTGGGAGTCTTACCCTGGGTCAGAGTCCCATGTACTCAATGATTCACTCACTATACAACTTCGGGCAAGGTGCTTAACTTCTCTGTTTCCATTTCTCCATCTATAAAATGGAGGTGGTAATGTTTTCTCATCTTGCAGAGTTACTGTGCAGGCCCAGTGTGATGATAATTTCATTTATTCACAGACTCATTCATTCAGTAACTGCTAGAAACTTGAGATAGAGTGATGAAGAAGACAGTCGTGGCTTATGCACGTGGAGTTTATAGTCTCGTGGGAGAGACAGACATCAAGCAATCTTGGTAGAGGTAACTGTCTAAAGAAAAGTTATGGGAAGTGTCATGAGAAGGAATATAGGGTGCCGTGAAGCATTCAAGGTGAACACTGAAAGATGGGTAGTAGGTGGTGGCGTGAAGCGGGAGGGGAAGGGCATTTTAAGTTAAGTAAAGCAGCATGCATGAAGTTGCAAAGAAGCCTGGCACAAACCAAGAATGGAGAGAAGGTCAGTGTGTAGGGTGACCACATGCCTCTGTTTGCTGGGGACAGTCCCTGTTTAAGACCAGGATACTTATTAATAGATTTTTCTTGCTGCCCCTAAAGTGTCTCTACTGGATGAGAAATTATACTGTCATCTCATTAATGCAGCTGGTATATAGTGCGCAAAGCGTAGTGTTAGGCTCAGTGGGTAGACAAGGTAGACTCAGCCTTTGTAGACTATATTGAGGAGTCTGATCTTTACCCCCAAGAGCAGTAGGCACCAACTGGAGGGCAAAAAATAGATAATAATACTAGTTAACATTTATTCGGGATTTTTAGGTGCCACCATTGTGCTGTATGCTTTAGAAGAGGTAGGTACTTTTGCTATCCCCCTTTTACATATGTGGAAACTGAGCCTTATACAGATCAAGGGACTTGCCCAGGTCACACAGATGGTTAATGGCAGAGTGCTGATTTAAAGCCAGGCCTCATTCTAGAGACCGGGAACTTAACCATCTGACGCTGCCTCCCAGTGTGAAAGCCTTTTGTGCAAGAGTCTGCTTGAAGGCTACTTCTTTTCTGAACATGTAGCTTACTTTGGTACATGCTTGTTGAAGTGAATCGAAGTCTTCACAGCAACATCTCCCTACTCTACTCTGTGGAACAGTAGAACTGAGTCTCAGAAGGGACATCCAAATAGTAGGAATAATATCCATTGTGGCATCAGGATTCAGGATTTAAGCCCCGGTTCTGCCAGCTGTGACCTGAGCAAAGCCTCTTCACTTCTCAGAGTACAGTTCTCAGCTCTAACAGGAACAAACCTGGTCCTTCAGGCTGCGTCCAAGGATACACCCAATGTGAAAGGGCTGTAAGCTGGAAGATGCAGTAGTGGTAATGACAGCTAAACACATGGCAAACATTTGTTAAGAACATCCCTATTGCCAAAGGACTGTGTTGATTTATGTATTTTTTTTTTCATTTACCATTCCAAATTAACTGAGCAGATACTATCAACATCACCGTTTATCACATGTAAATTGAGGCCAAGAGAATTAAGTAGATTGTTCAAGGTCACAAAGCTGGTACTCGGAGTCACCCTAGAGGCCTCCAAGCCAGGGCTCCTAGCTGTTATATATAAGTTATTAAACAATTTTATCCACTCCAAAGAAGACAACATACCATAAGTGGCTCTGAACCATTTCTCCTAAGAGCTTGAAAGACCCAAAAAGGATTGAAGATGTTCAAGAGGAAAAGAGATGGACAAGTGAGGCACTGGCTTGTGGGGTGTCATCCCCTGGGATTTGAGGGGGTTCAGAGATGGTCAGGCAGTGCTGGAGCGGAATCAATGAGGGGACCCGGATTTGTTAGGACACAAATGATGGGTTCGTTTGGAAGACAGATCTTCTTGCTCCGAGTAGCATGGTAAGTGAGAACATGATGGCAATTCTGGTGAGTTCTCAAGTGGATTATATTAGGGGTGATTCAACAGTACCATATGCTTCCCCTTATCAATCAGCCAACAAACACGGCACAAGCCAAGACTCAACTAACATGATAAACTCATATTTTTGGACTTTATTACCTATCAACCAACATTATATATTCTTTATGCACATTACTCCAATAAAACTTCAAATCAGGCATTGATATTCCTGTTTTACAGATGAAGGAACTGAGCACAGACAGATGAAATCCCAAGCTCAAGGCCCCATAGCTGGCAAGTGGGTTTGGACCCAGGTGACTCTGACTTCAGAGTTTATGCCCTCAATTATGGGGTAAGGTGGCCTCTATCAACAGAGCACCAAGTAGGGTTGTCTCAGCTCATTTTTACAAAATACCTGCTCTGTGCTGGGCCCTATGAGATGCTTTTATACAATCTAATTTATCTCCGTTTAGCTTTACTATACAACCCTGGGCAAGGTATTTCACCCTTCTGGGCTTCTATTTCCTCATCTGTAAAATGGGGATGATAATAGGACTTACTGCAGAGGGCTGCTGTAAGGATTACATGAGATAAGCAATACAAAGCACTTACACAGAGCCTGGCAAGCAGCCAGCACTGAAACAGTGTTTGCAACATGGGTGCTCTCCACAGCTGCCTTGTTATGTAGTTACTTTATTTTATTATTGCTGCTTTAGCTACGTCCCTAAAGAAGGCAGATGACACCCCTTGCTTGCCTCTGGATGGTGTAGAAAAGCTACTTTTTGCGTCATAGCTACTATTTCTTATTTTCCTCCTGTTCCTCTCTCTAGACAATGCACGCTGAAAGTGTACAATTTTGTAAGTGTATATACATGCCTATGAAACCAACCACATAATCATCATAGTGAACATATCTTTGTGCCACTTGGTGACCCTTCTCTCCTGCTTTCCCTATCCCCACGTGATAGCAGAGCTGCTTTCTGTTACCATAGATTAGTTTGCATTTCTAGCATTTTACATAAACAGAATCAAACAGTAAGGGTTTTAAATTTTTAAATTTCACTTCTCTTACTCAGCATAATTATTTTGAGGTTTGCCATGTTACTTCATGTACGAATGGGTCATTCATCTTTATTGCCAAGTACTATTTCATTGTATGGATATACCATATTTATTTATCCATCACTTGCTGATGAACATTTGAGTTGTTTCCAATTTTTGGATATTACAAATAAAGCTGTCAGGATCATTAGCCTTTATATGGGCATATGCTTTCAATTCTTTTGGTTAAATTCCTAGGACTAGAATGGCTGGGTCACATGATAGGTATGTATCTAACTTAAAAAGCTGTTAAACTATTTTCGAAACCGATTAAAACATGTTACATTTCTACCAGCTATGTATGAGACTTCTACTTGCTCCATATCCTCACCAACACTTGGTATGTCGGTCTTTTATAATTTCAGATATTCTAATAGGTGAGTAGCATATCTCATTGTGTTTAATTTGCATTTCTCTAATGATTTATGATGTCGACCACCTTTTTAGGTGCTTATTTGCCATCCAAACATCTTTCTTAGTAAACGTCTGTTCCAATCTGATGTCTATTTTTAAAATTGTGTTGTTTGTTTTCTTATTATTGAGTTTTGAGAATTCTTTATAAATTACGGATACAAGTCCCTTATCAAGTATATGATTTGAAAATATTTTTTTCTCAGTCTGTGATTTGTCTTTTCATTCTCTGGTGTTCTCCCAGAGTTAGTGATGATCTATTCATTGCTATTCCAGTCTTTTTTTCTCTCTGTTTTATTTTGGATAACCTTCACATTCACTATCTTTTGCAATGTTGAACTTGCCATTAATACCATACGGTTCATTTTTCATCTCAGACATTGTAATTCAATTTGGGTCTTTTGGGCATCTTTCCTTTCTCTATGTAACATGTTCAATCTTTGCTCTAGCTTCTTGAACCTATGGGGTAAAATAGCTGTTTTAAAGTCCGTGTCTATTAATTTAACCATCTGGGTTGGTGTTGTTTGATTGATTTTTCTCCACGTAATAGGTTGGCTCTTCCCCGTCTCAGCTAGTTTTCCTACATGCATGCGCTGCTCAGTACTCAGCTGAATGCTTGAGGGGAACCATGTACAGATCTCAGGAGTTCTCTTTCTCTGTAGGTCTCTTCTTTCCAGTACACTATCCCTCAAACTTTAATCACCTTGGTCTCCCAGGACTTTCAGCTTTTTATTCTCAAATAAGGGAATCCACCAGCATCTGGCTTCTCCATCCCATGCTATGGTCTAGAAAGTCATTCAAGGCTGTAAGCTGGGGTGATCAGAAGACTTATCTTGTTTGTTTCCCATCCCATAGGAATCATAGCCCTACATTGCCTAAGTGTCCAATGTCTTGAGAACCATTTTTTGTTTGTTTGTTTGGTTTCTAGTTGTTTCAGGTAAAAGGGTAAATCTGGTCACTGTTACTCCATCTTGGCTGGAAGTAGAAATCTCCATAGTTTCTTTAGGCATATAGAAAACTTTTTTAGGACACTGTCAAACCTCTCATTTTTACAGATTAGGAAACTGAAGAACTGCACATCTATTACCTACAGTAGGTAATTTGGGGTTTAGGGGATATAATGTGCAATATTTGGTTTTGGGGTTGGGGGGATGAATGTCATTAATGCTGAAGGAATATGAAAAAGCCAGATTGTAAGGGATATCGAATGCCATGTAAGAAGAAGGGATTTTACCTGTGGTTGGTGGAAGGAATTGAATTATCATTTTAAGTCTAGGAATGGCAGAGTCATGCTTGATAGCCTAATTAATATTAACACATCCATTTTTTATGCAGTTGAATTGTATTGACCTCTAGTAATAGAAGGGAGTCGATGGAGAATGAGGCGTTGAGCTTGCTGAGCTCTAGGCCACCTTCTAATTCTGTCTCTGTGACTCTGAACAAATTGGTTTATCACTCTTGGGCCTCAGTTTCCACAGCTGTACAATGAGAATCCTAATACCTGTATCCATGCCCACTGACTATAGTGAAGATTAGATGAGAGAATGTTGCTATGTACCCAGTACACTGCCTGTCAGATAGTAAGCCTTCAATAAAAAGGAGAAATTATTAATTGAGAAAACTGAGTTTCGATGAGGCTGTTTCGATTGTGGTAACAGCAAATAACGATCAGCACTGAGCAGCCAGCTCAGCAATCTGAGAACTTCCCACACTATGATCCTTGAAAGCAGGATTTCCTCCAAGAGAGGTAATCATGATTGGTTGAGGCAAATAGCCACAGGGCCACAAAGATATACACAATGGTGGCAGAGGAGTATCCCCTGCCCTCCAGCACTCCCTGATCCAGCAGTTACAGCCCAACCTGACTCGATTTTCTGAGCAGTGAGTGTTGAAAGCTGTTGGATTTCAGCCACACAGAGTTACATTTAACCAGCTGTCTGTCAGAAGAAGAATTGGAGCTAGACTGTGGTGTGCAATGGTTTGTGGTCATATGTTTTAATATAATGTCTTCGGCAAAATTAAACGGTAAGAGGTTTCATCACGAAAGGAAAGCTTTTATTTGTTCCTGCTCTCCCACACTGCTAAGCCTTTGTATAGGCTGTTTTTGTGGCCTAAGATGCTGCGTCCTGTGTACAATATTCCCTGCACGTCTGATTGGAGGACATGTACTCTCCCTTCAATTCTCAGCTCAAATACTATTAAATCTTCCCTGATTTACCCAGGCAATTGATATATTCTTTCCATTTTGATTCCTCTGCCTTTTGCAAATACTGCCAATTTCATAATTGTTTTATCTTTCCATTTGCCTTTGTCTCCCTTTAGACTGTGAACTCCTTTTATTGACTGTAGTATCCCTGGAATCTAGGACAATTCCTGGGACTGTTAGTACCTGATAAATATTTCCGGATAAATGAAAGAAAGAATAGATGTTGGGAATATGAGGTGAAATGATGTACACAAAGAGTCTTGCACATAGTAGGAACTCCCTTGTTCTCATTTTTCTCCCTGCACTAGCCTGGGCTTTTAGGGGCATATATGATGTCTTGCCTATCTCTATATTTATTTTTTCCTCTTAATCATTGCCACAGAACATAGTAGGGGCTCAGCAAATGCTAGCTGAATGAACAAATGAACAAACCCTGAGGCTTAGTTGCTTTATCTGTTGCATGAAATGGTTGGATTAGATTTCATAGTCACTCAGTTATTATTTTCTGAACCTCTACCATGTGCCATCACTGAGCCTGCATCAGTAATGGATGAGGTCTTCAAGAAGTCCACAGACTAGCAGAATTGAGTCAGGGACTATAGTGCAAGGTAGAAAATGAGAGATTGCATCTTGGGATATAGCTTAGACTGACAGGGACTTACAACCAGACTTCTCCTGTAGGATGGGGCAGGTTCTTGGAGGATGGCACAGTTGCAGTTATGAAAAAGAGACTCAAATAGAAACTATACTTTCATGAGTCTGTATATGCCAGAAACTGGGCTAGGTGCTTTGTATCCATTACCTTATTCATTCCACATAACATTTCTTTGAGGGTGGCTATAATTTCTAGGTTGCAGGTGAGAACACTGAGGCTCAGAGAGGTAAACCACCATTCCCAAAGCCATGCAACTAGCAAATGACAAAGGTTAAAACCCCATTTCCTATAGCTCCATAGCCCATGCTATTTCTCCCCTACTCAGCCACAACCTTCTCTGCATATTTTATTTTTCCATTAGACAGTAAGTTCTTTGTGGGGAGAAACCAGGTCTGACTATACTCCCTCTACCTGCCCACCTTTAATTCTGCTGCCTCGCACAGTATCTGACACATGGAAGTGAGCAGGGAGGTGAAGGGGGAGGTGGCCTCAGGAATTATTACGTGATCTACCTGGGTCATGAGACTTCTCTGCAGAAAAGGACTTCAGAGACCAGCTAACCCTACCTACTCCTTCCTTTACCCTTGTTTCTAGTCCAATACCCTTCTTTTACATACTGTTAATTATTATATAGCCATGTATTTCCCCAGAAATTTCAGGGGGTCCTGAAGTTTGCGCTGAAAGGTTGGGGAGCACACATTCTCACGAAACACTTCTACAAGCCCCCATTTGGCACCTTGACTTTCCTGCACCACCTGGGCCTGGAGCCAGATCTGCAGTTGGGCCAGAGCAGGGGGGAGAGAGTGTGAGCTGAAGAAGACAGGAGGACCCTGACAGGCTCATTGAGCTCCCAGTGGTTGAATTCTGGCTATAAATAGAAGGAATATGAAGCAGAATGTCTTTTTAATATGCACATGGAATTCATTTATTTAATGAAGAATTTTCCTGGAAAGGAGAGCTTGCCATCAGAGCTGAGCTATTTTTGAATAGAATGTGAAGGAAAAACTCAAGAGAATTATTTGCTGTTTGGATTTATGCTTTTAAAATAGGTTGCAATAAAAAGTAAAACTATAGGGGCAGAAATAAGACTAGTGTTTGCCAGGGGCTAGGGGTGGAGACAAGGGATTGACTGGAAAGGGACATGAAGGAACTTTTGGGGGTGATGGCCACATTCTGTATTTTATCATAGTACTAATTACATGGCTGCATATGTCTGTCAAAATTTGTAGAACTGTTAACCACAAATGAATGAATTTTGCCTTTTGTAAATTATACCTCAACAACTCTGACTTACAAATATGTCGCAGTGTTCCTTTTGAGGGAGAAAGTGGAGTGGCAAATGAATGCCTTCAAGCACCTACTTTGGGTGGGGTTCTCTCTAGCTTCTTGACATAATTTGTCTTATTTAATACCTGCAAAGCACTGTGAGTTAGAGATTATTATCCATATTTTAAAGACGAAAACCCTGAGGTTCAGAAAGCCCGAATTAAATGCCCAAGGTCACACATCAGCAACTCCTGGGCTTCATGAGAAGGTTTCAGAATTTCATAATAACCTCCCTCTATCTACCTGAATGTTCAGGACTATGGGCCTAGATTTGAAGACTTGGGAATAGACAAAATTGAGTTTTTTGCTCCTTATATAAAATGTTTCAGACAGCTTCATGCTTTCTCTCCAAAACGTTCCTCCATTCTGTATTCTTTGGCTGTTTCTGGCTGCATCTGGGAAAAGGTCTTAATAAGGTGCTAATGGTCTTTAATAGCTTTATTTAGTACCCTTGGATTTCCCCTTTTATCAAGTGTGTTTGGCTTTGGGCAGACTTTGAAATCTTACAGAGGGTTGGGTGTGCTCTGTAAGGCCTGCCATCATGGACCCCATTCCCATGGCTGACATCATTAATCAATCATGAACTCTGACTTGCCCTTGCAATCTTTCATAGCATGCTCTTCTGGACAGTAATTATTAACAGATTTGATTTGGCACTCAAGATCAAAAGCCTATTTGCCATTCTACCTATGGTGCTAGGCCTAGCCTAGGTGCATTTATAAATTGAGAGTGAAATCTTATCCCTTCTACTCACTGAACCTGGAACCCTGAGAAGTGTTAATGTCTGTGTCTAGAGGCAAACATAGAAAGAACATGGATTAGACAATG
Source organism: Cynocephalus volans (assembly GCF_027409185.1). Classification (NCBI taxonomy): domain Eukaryota; kingdom Metazoa; phylum Chordata; class Mammalia; order Dermoptera; family Cynocephalidae; genus Cynocephalus; species Cynocephalus volans. The sequence goes on along the minus strand of NC_084467.1, from coordinate 47,536,992 downwards.
ACGGTTGGGTTTAGATATCATCTCTGTACCACCTTCCTCTGTCTCACCCCCAACACTCATTTTCTTCATCTGTAAAATGGGGATAATAATAACTGCCCACAGGTGTTGAGGTGAAGCTTAAATCAAATGAGATAGCATACAGGAAACAGCAGCTCACTATGTCCCAGGCTCTGTACAAAGAACATTTTCATGCATTATCTCCTTCAACCCTACAACTAAGTTATGTATAAGAAACTTTTAAATCTACATTATGTAGGTAATATGTTCAAGTCACACAGTAAAGGGTAAAGATGAGAATTAAACTCAGGTCTGACTCCAAAGCTCATGTTGTAAATCACAAGGTCTGCTGCCTCTTGTTCCGGGTATGGGACAAACAGTACTTGGGATGGTGCATCCTTTACTGCGGGGCTGAGAGGACCAGCAGGGACTCCAACCTGGGACTAGCTCACACATTGGAAGAAGTCCAGTGCAGCAGGGAAATTCAGCAGTGGTGACAGATTCCAGTACCAGCAGGCACCTGTGTTAAGGAGGGGTCTTATATCTGGAAATGGTCCTTTCAGGATCTTGCTAGTGTATATGGTGCCTTTGTACAAATTAGAAAAAAGTGTGCCCTCTGGGCAAATGAGGTAAAAAGTGTTGCTCCCTCTGGAAGGACACAGCTCAAAAAAGTCAAGGCTACGAGCATTCAAATGAAAAAAATGGGGCCCTTTCTTCTGAGTGGAGGAATTAGTACAATATGGATGGGATCTCAGCAGGCATTCAATCCCTTGGCTGTTGTGTGTGTGCAGTACACAACCTGTACAGCAATACAAAGTGGTCTTGGGTCTCAATGGGAGGGAAGGGTGTAGCCTTAAGGAATCTGGGAACAGGTAAAATATGAATGTCCAGATAGGTGATTTTGTCAGGTAGGTAACACCCTAAGCCTGAGCCAGAATTTGAATCCAGCTCTGAATGATTCCAAAGCCAATGTGACTGATCCTAAGAACCACTTGGGGGAACTCTTGGTAAAAATGCAGGCTACCCAGCCCTTCCCCTGAATAATCTGAGTCATTCTGGGGTGGGTAATTCTAATGATCAGAAAAATTTAAGAAATGTTTCTCTATCCTACGCTTATCACACTGTATCATCACTGTTTCCCATTGCAACCCTGGTTACCATCTGGTCTACTGGACTGTGAGTCTTTCTAGGGCAGAGCTATGTCTGATTCTATTCCACATCTATAGAACGTAAAGAAAATTCTGGCACATAAAATGAAAAAAGAGTCAATCAACAAAGAACTGACGCATTAATTGAATGACTTCATAGTCAATCTGAGAATTCTGGCTTACTTATCATGCTATTATCGTATCTGCCAAGGTAACTAAAACTTTGTGTATTCTTTCCTGCTCTTCACTTCTTCATATTGCCCTAACTACTATCTGTTTCTCAGCCTATTCCGCAAAAGACAGGGCCTGTCATTCTAGAAGATCCCTTCAGACTTAACTCTAGAGCTTGGCATGTTTCCTGATATCCACATCTACACTGGGTCTGGGCTCTGCCTCTAACTCACTGTTTGTGATTGTGCAGATTTGGGCCTCATTTCCCCTTCTATAAAATGAAACAGTTTTACAGTACAATTTCTGAGGTTTCTTCCAACTCTGACATGCTAGAATCCTCTGACTGGAATCAAGAGTTTCTGGTAAATTCCGTAAGATGTGAAGGCCTTCATATTGGCCTCCTTTTGCTTGTTGGTTGGAGCCCAGGCAATGAACAACTGCAGTCTGGGATTTTTCTGAGGTCTGCTTTGCTGGTGGGTCTGCCTTGCTTAATGGGCATGCTCCAGCAGGCTCTGGCACCCCCACGGGCAATGCAATAAATACTGGCTGCCTGACGGATGTGTTGGATGGGAAGCCAGTTGGACAAGGGATGGGTGTGGAGCCCTGGAAAACACAGCAGTTCAAAGGCGGATGGCTGTGCTGAGTAGGTTTCCAAATGCACTTACCCTCCCAAGCTTTGAATTCAAGCTCCACTGGAAAAACACAAGTGTCTGATTCCAAGGGAATGGCTTCTAGTAATAATAATCATAATAAAAAGGGGCTTTGAAGGATTCTTGGAAATCAGTTTCTATAAAATAGTGTTTTGAGAATTTGGGTGCAAGTCAAGCAGAAACATGGATTGTAATTCTCCCTTCTCATACTCATTCTCTTAAAATATTTTATTTTTAAATATGAAAATAATGGATGCATATGGTTAAAGAATGCAAACAGTACAGAAAAGTACAAAATAAAAAGTATGTCTCCCTTTTTCTTTCCCTTCTCATCCCCAGTCCCATGCAGTAACTATTTTGTGTGTGTGTTTTAAAAATTAAAATAAAAATTGTATTGTGTTAAAATCTACATATCATAAAATTTACCATTTTAACCATTTTTTGGTGTACATTCAGTGGCATTGTTCATTCACATCATTGTGAAACCATCACCACCGATCATCTCCACAAGCTTTTCATCTTCCCAGACTGAAACTCCTTACTTTTATTAAACACTAACTCCCTGTTTCCCTGGCAACCCCATTCAACTTTCTGTCTCTGTCAGTTTGACTATTCTAGGTACCTTGTACAAATGGAATCACACAGTATCTGTCCTTTTGTGACTGGCTTACTTCGCTTTGCATAAACAATTTCTTTTTGACGATTTTTTATTTTATGTAGGTTACTACCAGAACTCTACTTTATATGCTTATATGGTGTTACTTAATCTCTCAAATTTAAACAATGTTTATGGATTCCTTGCAATGAAAGATTTAGCATAATTACCCTGCTTCCAGAATCCCTCTGTGCTCTCTCCATCTCTCATGCTATTATCTTCAAGTAGGTGGTTCTCTCTACTTAAATTCAGACTCCTACACACAACTGCCTTCTTGATGTCTGCATTTGGATGTCTAATAAGCATCTCAAACATAAAATGATCCATACTAAATTCATAGTCTTGGCCCTGTCCCCCTTGCCCTCTCCAGTCTGTTCCCCCATAGTCTTCCCCACTCAGTAAATGACATCTTCACATTGTCGTTGTTCAGGTCCCAAATTTTATAATCATCCTCTGCGTCTTTCTGTCCCCACCACACCTCACATCCAAACTTATGGAAACTCCTATTGATTTTACTTTTACATATATCCATACTCTGGCCACTTCATAACTCACTGTAGTCCAAACCATCATCATCTCTCACTTGGATTGTTGAAATATTTTAACTTGTCTCCCTGCGTCCTTCCTTGCCCTCCTGTAGTCTAATTACAAAATAGTAACCCAAGTAATTCTCTTAAATTATGTCAGGTCATGTCAGTTCTCTGCTCAGAATCAGCCTATGGCTTTCCATCACACTTGCAATAAAAGCCAAAATCCTTCTGATGGCCCAGGAGACTCCATACCAAATCTTTTCAAACTCTAATATGCATAAAATTTACCTGGGTCTTGTTAAAGTGCAGGTTGTGATCCCAGGTGATCTAATGCTGTTGGCTGGAGGACCCCCCCTTTTTATAACAAGACTACACAATCTCCTCCCCAGACCTGCATAAGCCTCCCAATTGCCTTTCGGGCCCGTCTTCTATTACTTTCCTCCTCCCTCTCCTTGCTCCAGCTTCACAATCCCTTTGTTGCATGCTCCCATCTCAATCTTTGCACTGCTTAGGATATTCTTTTCCCAAATATAAGACATAACTTTCTCTCTCCCCTTCTTCAGCTCCTTGCTCTCATATCAGTTTCTTCTGAGGTCTTCTGTCATCTGTCTATGTAAAATGCAACCCTTCTCTCTATGGCTCTCCCTAGCCCCCATCCCTGCTTATTAATCTTTTAGCAAGGATATACAAACCATGGCCATGGGTCAAATCTGGTCTGTCTCTTGTTTTTTAAGTAAAGCTTTATTGTAACAAAGTCATATACATTTGCTTATGTATTGTTTATGGCTGCTTTCCTGATATAAGGGCAAAGTTAAGTGTTTGTGACTGAGGCCTTATGGACTGCAAAACCTAAAATATTTGTAATCTATTTGCTATTTACAGTAAAAGCTTTCTCACCCCTCTTCGTAGCATTGATCACCATCTGACTTAGTAGATAAGTCAGTCATGCATTTGTTTATAGTCTGTTTTGCCTCACAAGAATGTAAACCCTGTGATAAAAAGGACTTCGTTTTGTTCACTGTTATATTCCTAGGCACCTAAAAAGGTGCCTAGCATAAAGAGTCAGCCAATGAATATTTGCTAGCACATGATTCACCATCTTCGTAAATTAAGAATATATATGTTTAAACTTTTATCTTGTCAGTCATTTAGACATTATCTACTGGCTTCCCACAATGGAAGAGAGCACTGTTGGACTATACTTTCTTCCCTCTCCTGTCTGCTGATGGCCAGCATAATTTTTGTACTGTCAGTGTTCGTACCAATTACGTTCTAGATGTAATTGTAATTAAATCTTAATTGATTTGTCTATAGGTTGATTCTAAAAGTGGCCAACTAAAAAAAAGCCATCTCAAATATTGTAATCGGGTGAACAATACAGAATCTAGCAGTGTGATTGAACCAATGGAGAAGAAATGGTAATTCTAAGCCATAGAACACGAAGGGGAATGTTCCTTTTAATTAGAGGTAGGTGGATTTTCTTTTCTCACCTCTATCAATTGCTTAAAATCAAACGTATTTGAACCATGCCTTTTGTATACAACTTCTAATTTTCCCCAAAGTTCCTAGTAGTTACCTTTTTTTCTTCAAAGAAGATATAAATGTCTTCACCAAATATTTAAGATCATTACGCTTCTCAATTCTATAAATTTTAAAAGTGTTTACTTTCTCTAAGGTGTTTTTGCGAAAACTTCTGGCTTTCAATTCTAATTTCCATAGAATGCTTGTTAGATATATTGCACAGCTATCGATTTGGTCTTTACATTTTTTACTTCTGGATTATTTTCATTGTATCTTGCATCATATATATTTCTTTTTCTTAGCTTCCATTTTCATTTTGCTAGATTATATCCTCAAGCAATTGTTTTCAGTAGGGGAGTGTGGGAGATGACTGTACAGTTTCCTACTGTTGCTATAACACATTACTACAAACTTAGTGGCTGAAAACAACACAAATTTATTACCTCACATTTCTTAGGTTAGATGTCTGACATCTGTCTTACTAGGTTAAAATCAAGATATCAGCAGGACTGAGTTCCTTTCTGGAGGCTGTCTGGGTAAAACCTGTTTCCTTGCTGTTTCCAGCTTCTAAATGTCACTTGTATGCTATGGTTTGTGGCCCTGGTCCTGAATCTTCAAAACCGACAACATTATATTTCTCTGACCCTTCTTCTGTAATGACATACCCCTCTAACCACAGAGTGAGAGGATTCCTTCTTTAAAAAAAAGAAAAAAATTTATTTATTTTTTTAAATGACAAATAAAAATTGTATATATTTATGGTGTACAATATGATGTTTTGAAATATGTACACATTGTGGAATGACTAAATCAAGGTGAATAACATGTGGATGAAAGTTCCCACTTTTTATTGAAGCATAATTGATTATACATATTTTGGGGGGTACAATGCCAACTATCATTATTTGTATACAATATGTGATGATCAAATCGATATTATTTATTATTACATTATTCATATTCATTATTTCAAATCATAATTATTCTTTTTGTCCCTTACCCAATTTCTCCCTTACCTCTCTCCCCCTCCCCCTTTCATATCTCTAGTAACGATAGATTTGTTCTCTCTTTCTGAAAGTTCAATGTATTATTGTAATCTTTCTTTCCTTCTTTCTTAGCACCCACTTATGAGTGAACACAAATGATATTTCTCTGTCTGTGCCTGGCTTATTTCACTTAACATAATTTTCTCCAAGCTCATCTGTGTTGCTGCAAATGGCAGAATTTCATTCTTTTTTATGGCTAAGTAGTATTACTTTGTGTATATACCACATTTTCCTTATCCAGTCATCCATTGATGGACATTTAGGTTGGTTCCATATCTTGACTATTATAAATAGAGCTGCAATAAGCATGGTAGTGCAAGTATACCTTTGACATGATGATTTCATTCCTTTGGGTATAAACCCACAAGTGGGATTGCTGGATCATATGGTAGTTCGGTCTTTAATTGTTTGAGAAACCTCCATACTGTTTTCCATATTAAATGTACTAATTTACAGTCTCACGAACAGTGTAGAAGGCTTTCCCTTTCTCTGCATCTTTGCCAGCATTTGTTATTGTTAGTCTTTTTAATAATGGCCAATCTAACTGGGGTGAGATGATATCTCAATGCAGTTTTGATTTACATTTCTCTGATGATTAGTGATGTCAAGCATTTTTTCATGTACCTGCTGGCCATTTGCATGTCTTCCTTTGCAAAATGTGTTTTCAGCTCTTTGCCCATTTTTTAATCAGATTATTCGGTTTTTTAATGTGAAGTTGACTGAGTTCCTTGTAAACTCTGGATATTAATCCCTTGTCAGATGTATAGTTTGTAAATATTTTCTCCTATTCAACCTATAGGTTGTCTTTCTGCTCCATTAATTATTTCTTTTGCTGTACAAAAGCTTTTTAGTTTGATACAATCCCATTTGTTTATTTTTTCTTTTGTTGCTTGTGCTTTCAGGGTCATATTCATAAAGTCTTTGTCCAGTCCTACTCCTGGAGTGTTTCCCCTATGTGTACTTTTAGTAGTTTTATGGTTCCAGTCTTATACTTAAGTCTTTAATCCATTTTGAGTTGATTTTGGTATATGGCAAGAGGGACATGTCTAGTTTCATTCTTCTGAATATGGATGTCCAATTATCCCAGCAATATTTATTGAAGAAGCAATCTTTTCCCCAATGTATGTTCTTGTTGCCTTTGTCAAAATCAGTTGGCTGTAAGTATGTGGGTTGATTTTGGGGTTCTCTATTATGTTTCATTGGTCCAAGTGTCTGTGTTTATGCCAGTACCAGGCTGTTTTGGTTACTATAGCCTTGTAGTATAATTTGAAGTTGGGTAGTGTTATGCCTCTGGCTGTATTATTTTTTTGCTCAGGATTGCTTTGTCTATTTGGGGTCTTTTGTTATTCCATATGAATGTTAGGATTGTTTTTTCTATTTCTGTGAAGAATGTCATTGGTATTTTGTTGGGGGTTGCATTGAATCTGTAGATTGTTTGGGGTATATAGTATGGACATTTTCACAATGTTAATTCTTCCAATTTATCATCACAGAATGTGTTTCCATGTCTTTGTGTCCTCTTTAACTTCTTTCAGCAGTGATTTGTAGTTCACGATGTAGAGATCTTTCACCTCCTTGATAAAATTGATTCCTAGGTATTTTATTTTTTTGGTGACTATTGTAAATGGGCTTGTTTCCTTGATTTCTTTTTTGCTAGTTCATTATTGGTTTTTTGGATGTTGATTTTGTATCTGCACATTACTGAAATTGTTTATCATCTCTAAGAGTTTTTTGTTAGAGTCTTTAGGTTTTTCTATATATAGAATCATGTCACCTACAAACAGGGACATTTTGACTCACTCTTTTCCAATCTGGCTGCCTTTTATTTCTTTCTCTTGCCTGATTGCCCTGGCTAGTACTTCCAATACTATGTTAAATAGGAGTGGTGAGAGTGAGCATCCTTGTCTTGTTCCTGTTCTTAAGGGAAAAGCTGAAAGCTTTTCCCCATTCAGGATGATATTGGTGATTGGTTAGTTGTATATGGCTTTTATTGTGTTGAGATTGCTGAGAGCCCTTACCATAAAGGAATGTTGAATTTTGTTAAATGCTTTTCCTGCATCTATTGAGATACTTATTTGGTTTTTGTCCTTTATTTTATTGATGTGGTGTATCACATTTATTAACTTGTGTGTTCTGAACCATCCTTGCATCTCTGGGATGAATACCACTTAATTGTGGTATATAATATTTTTTGGTGTGTTGCTGTGTACTGATTGCTAATATTTTGCTGAAAATTTTTGCATTTGTTTTCATCAGAAAAACTGGCCTGTAGTTTTCTTTTTTTTGTTGTATCTTTCCTGGGTTTGGTATCAGGATGATGCTGGCCTCATACAATGAGTTTGGGAGGATGGCCTCTGTTTTAATTTTTTGGAAGAGTAGGAAGAGAATTGATATTAATTCCTCTTTAAAGCCTTGGTAGAATTCAGTAGTAAAGCCATCCAGTCCTGGGCTTTTCTTTGTGGGAGACTGCCGATTGCTGCTTCAATCTCATTGCTTGTTACTGGTCTGTTCAGGTTTGTTACTTCTTCTTGATTCAGTCTTTGTAATTTGTATGTGTCCATAAATTTATCCATTTCCTCCTGATTTTCGTATTTGTTGGAATATAATTGTTTATAATAGCCTCTAATGATTCTTTGTAATTCTCAGGTATTAGTTGTAATGTCTCCTTTTTCATTTCTGATTTTTGTTATGTAAGTCTTCTCTCTCTCTCTCTCTTTTTTTTTGTTAACCTAGCTAATGGTTTGTTTATTTTTTTTATCTTCTTAAGAAACCATCTTTTTGTTCTATTGATCTTTTTTTCTGTGTCATTTTTGGGTTTCTATTCCAGTTAGTTCTGCTCTGATCTAAATTATTTCTTTCCATCTATTCCTTTTAGGATTGGATTTTAGCATTAGTTCATTTATTTGGAGTCTTTCTATTCTTTTGATGTAAGCATTTATTGCAAGAAATTTCCTTCTTAGTACTCTTTTTGCAGTAGCCTACAGGTCTTGAAATGATGTGTCTTGATTTTCATTGGTTTCAAGAAATTTTTTGATTTCCTGTTTAATTTCTCCTTGAACACATAGGTCATTCAGGAGCCTGTTGTTTAATTTCCAAGTATTTATATGGTGTCCAGAGTTTCGCTTGTTGTTGATTTCCAGTTTTAATCCATTGCAGTCTGAAAAGATAATTGAAATGATTTCTATTTTTTTAAAGAATTTGCTGAGACTTGATTCGTGACTTAACATGTGGTCTATCTGGGAGATTGTTCCATGTGCTGATGAGAAGACTGTATATTTTGTGGTTGTTGGATGAAATGTTCTGTAGATATCTGACAGGTCCAATTGGACTAAGGTATAGTTTAAATTCTGTGTTTTTCTATTGATTTGTTGCCTAGATGATCTGTCTAAAGCTGAGAGAGGGGTGCTCAGGTCCCCCACTATTATCAAATTGGGGTCTATCTCTTTCTTTAGGTCTGATAATGTGTGCTTTATATATCTGGGTGCTCCAGTGTTGGGTGCATACAGATTTGTTATTGTTATGTCTTCTTGCTGGCTAGACTCCTTTATCATTACATAGTGGCCTTCTTTGTCTCTTTTTATGGTTTTTGGTTTGAAATCTATTTTATCCAATATAAGAATAGCTACTCCTGCTTGTTTTTGGTTTCCATTTGCATTGTATTTCTTTTTCCATCCCTTCACTTTTAGTCTGTGCATGTCTTTACAGGTGAGGTGGGTCTCTTGAAGACAGCATATAGTTGTGTCTAGCTTTTTAATCTAATCAGTCAGCCTGTGTCTTTTGAAAGGGGAGTTTAATCCATTTATATTGAGGGTTGTTATTGACAGGTATTGTCTTAACTCCTGATAGTTTATCAATTTTTGTTTGGATATTTTCGATACCTTTTGTTCCTTTCTTACACTTTTATTATTCATCTTCAATGTTTGGCTTTTGGCATGGTAAGATTTAGTTTTTTTTTCTTTCTCATTTTTGTTTTACCAGTGGGTTTTGTTCTTTCTTGTGTATTAGTGATAGTGATTATCATTTTTTGGATTCCAGGACTCCCCTTCCTGCAGGGCTGTTCATGTGGTGGTGAACTCCAACGGTTTTTGTTTGTCTGGGAATTACACTGTTTCTCCATCATTTTGAAGGATAGCCTTCCTGGGTATAGTATTCTTGCTTGGCAATTTTTTTCTTTCAGTATTTTGAATATATCATCCCATTTTTTTCTGGCCTATAGAGTTTCAGTTGAGGAGTCTGCTGTTAGTCTGATGGAGGCTCCCTTATAGGTAAATAGACACTTTTCTCTTGGTGCTTTTAAAATTCTCTCTGTCTTTGAGCTTTGCTTTGCCAGTTTGTCTATAGTATGTCTCAGAGAGGATCTTTTTGAACTGAATCTGTTTGGGCATCTTTAGCTTCCTGGATCTGAAGGTCATATCTCTCCCTATACCTGAAAAGTTCTCCATTATTTCATTGAATAGGTTTTCCATGCCTTTTCCTTTATCCTCTCCTTCTGGAATACCCATGATTCAGTTTTATGCTCTTAAGGTTGTCTGCTAGTTCTCTTAGATTTTCTTCATTTTTTAAAATTCTTTTTTCCTATTTTTTCTCTTTTTTTGGTCCACCTGGGTTATTTTGAAAAAATTGTCTTTGAGATACGAAATTCTTTCTTCTGCTTACTCTAACCTGCTGCTTAAGCTCTCAGTTGTGTTTTTTTATTTCACTGAATGAATCCTTCAGTTCCAGGAGTTCTGCTACATTTTTAAAAAGGTATTAATCTCTTTGTAGAGAATACCCACATCTTGGGTATTTTTTCTCATTTCATTGTGTTCTCTACTTGAGTCTTCTCTTATCTCTTTGAGTTTTCTTAAGATCATTGCTTGGAATTCCTTTTCAGTCATTTCAAAGGTTTTTTGCTCTATGGAGTCTGGTACTTGAGAATTACTTTATTTCTTTGCTAGTATTTTATTTTCTTATTTGTATTTCTAGTATCTCCATGTTGATATTTGGTCATCTGTTAGAGCACTTCTTTTTTATGACTAAGTATATACACATTATTCTTATCCAGCCATCTGTCAATGGATATTTAGGTTGGTTCCAAATCTTAGCTATTGTTAATAGAGCTGTGATAAATATGGGTGCAAGTACCTCTTTAACATGATTTCCATACCTTTGGGTATATATACCCAGTAGTGGGGTGGCTGAATCATATGGCAGTTCTATCTGTAGTAGTTTGAGAAAACTCCATACTGTTTTCTATAATGGCTGCACTAATTTACAGTTCCACCAACAGTGCATAAAGGATGTAGACACTTTGGCAGGAGTGGGGTGTAGGAGGATCATTCTTTTGCTTAACACATAACCTTTTGGAGTCCTCCCAAATCTGGAATTTCTTTAATTAGCTTCACACTGCTTGTAGTATTCTAGGTTAAAAAATATGTTCCCTCATAACTTTGGAGATACTCCTCCACTGTCATCTGGGGTCTAGAATTGTTTACTCAATATCTGAGTACAGTCTGATTTTTGTCCTTTGCAAGTACATTTACTGCCATATCCCTTGGCAATTTTTAGGATTATCTCCCTGAAATTTCACCAGCTTATGCCTAGGAGTGAAATTTTATTTCGTTTGTTTGCTTGCTTTGCTTACATACACCACCCGTCACACTGAAATGGCTCTTTCAACCTGAAGAATTGCATCTCTATTTAGGGCAAGAAATATTTTTTCCCCTATTTTTCTTCAATAATATCCACACCCCATGGCCTTCACTAATGTCTGCATCTCTTTGTCCCATGTCTGAAACTCCTGTTAGAGGAATGCTGAGCTTTCTGGATCTATTCTCTGTTTAGTTGAATTTTTAATTTTCTCATATTTTCCTTCTCCACCTTTTGCTACTTGTTTAATGAGATTTCCTTGACTTCATCTTCCAGATTACTAATTTGGTCTTAGACCATGTCCAATCTATTTTTTAGCTCTTCTACTGAATTTTTTAATGTTGAAAAACATAGTTTATATTTCCAAGAACCCTTGACTGCCTGTTTCTCATAGCAATAATAACTTCAAGTTTCTCAGAGCAACTGATTAAGTTTATTTTGAAAATTCTCTTCTGTATCTTGCTTATTTCTATTTCTCCAGAGTCCATTGCTTGCATTTTTTCAAATTCTTTTTCTTTTTCTATTTTATTGGTTTTACTCAAACATTGACCCAATTGGCTTACTTTTAGTTGTGAATCTTTTGTTCGATAGCACAGGAAGCTGGCATGGGTTCCCTTTGTAATCCAGCAGGTTAGTTACTCAAAAGTCCTTTTCTCCTGATGGGAGAGCTGGTGGGAGCTCTGTGTGGATGAGCAGGGCTTGTTGAGTGGCAGGCCTGTCTTTTCTGTGCATGGCAGTGAGCACACCAGTTTGCTTGAGCCCCCACCATTTCCACAGTGAGTAGACCCTGGGACTGGAGCACTGCAGCATGTTTCCCTTCTAGATGGAAGCATCTTTCTTCTTTTTCTTCAGGTCAAGGTAGGTTTGTGATTTTCCTTGAGCTCTTCCCTGCCTCTGCCTCCGGCCTCCACCCAGACTCCATCTGGGCCTTCACAAGGCTAGTCTTGACTCGCTCACTATGGCCATCCCATGGCCTTCTCTGGCTCCCCATCAGGGCTCCATCAGGCACAATGGCTCACAACTCACTGCAGTCTTCTGTTTATGCCTCACACTGAGCTCTTATGCACTAGCTTATGCCTCAATGATCCCATTTGCTTTTCCCCTTCAGAAATGTTTGTACATCTCTGACATGTGGATAAGACCCTCTTTTTCACAAAAAAAGAAAAAAATCAGAATTGCCAAGGATTGTGTTTTCTATTTTGTGTACAACTTTGTTGCCTGTTCAATGGGTTTTTATCTTTTAACTGAGATGCTCAGTCTGTCATTTTGAAACATAAACCTGAATTCTAAAATTCTAAATGCAATTCAAATGTAAAGGAAATAATTTGTATCTCCTCTGTTTAGACATGTTTCTCTCCCCTTGTTCCTCACCCAGGTGGGTCAAGCTTCTCCTTGAGGACCTAATGGAGTTTCTGTGCTTCCTTTCACCATGCCACATGGCACTGCTATTTGCCTTCCTGTGTATTGGCTGTGTGTCTAGGCTCTGAGGACTTTGAGTGTAGGGTGCATGTTATGTTTGTCTTTAGATCCCCAATGCTGCACACGCAGTAGATGACCAGTGAGTATTTACAGACTCAATGCACGCACACTGACTCTGTGTGAACATGGGAATCCAAGGTGACAATATACAGCTTCAGCTTCCAAGGAACTAAAAGCATAGTGGGGAAAACATACAAGCACGGAGATAATTTTAAGATGGTGTAAGTAGTGTGTGGACACAGCATATGGGGCTATAGACTAGGGAGCTGATAACTGCCTGGGAGTGGACAGAGAGGTCGGGAAAGGCCTAAAGAGATTATATTTATGTCAGTTTTGAGGGGCACTTAGGGGCTCTCAGGGTGTTCCAGGTGTATGAGAGCGCTGGGGTATAAAGTATCATAGGGGTGGTGGCAGGAGAGGAGCACCACGAGATAGGCAGGCACCAGAGCATACCAAGAGTGTCAGCAGCCCAGGTGAGCACTTTGTATTTTATCCTGAGGATAGCTGCTGGAGGGTTTCAAGCAGAGAATAGTAAGATCCAGTTGACCGATTATAAAGATTTTGACATAGATGGCGGACTGGTAGCATCCTGAAGATTTGGGATGTGAATGCAGTAGACCAGGTGAGAAGTGATGAAGGCTTGACCAGGGGACCAAAAGCTGGGATGAAGAGAAAGAGACAGACTTGGGAAGCTGCATGAGGGTAGAATGGATGGGATTTGGCGGCTGATTGATAAGAGTGTGTGACGGAAAAGGAAGAGGCCAGCTTCCTGAACACCCTTCCAGTACTGGGGTTCTGGCATCCAATAATTGCAGAGAACATGAGCTACTTCGTTCTGTAGTAAATCTTAAGTGAAAGGCTCTGCCACGTGTAATTTATGAGATTCAACTGGGCTGTTTCAATCTTTTCTGAAACCAAAATGAGGAAAGGGCTTTTCTTAGTTCTGTGTTAGACAGCTGGGCTGTCCACTTCCTTCCCAGGAAATCGACTGGGAGTGGGATGTTCTGCTAAGATACATGAGATCAGCTTCCTGTCAAGTTTGGACTAATTTTTAAAAATTGGATTAGCAACCAGCTGAAATGGATGTCAACTGCTTGGAATGCATCTTTGGATCTGAGTGATTTTGATATGAACCAAATGTGATCGGCTAGTAAAGTTTTTATCTATGCATGACCATCTTGATGTCTCAACCATGTCCCAAGTTTAACTCTTTTTTTTTTTTTTCTCTTGACTAGTAAGGGGATCACAACCCTCGGCATGGTGTTGCCTGCACCACGCTCAGCCAGTGAGCGCACTGGCCATCCCTATATAGGATCCGAACCCGCGGCCTCGGCGCTACCAGCGCCGCATTCTCCCAAGTGAGCCACGGGGCTGACCCCCAAGTTTAACTCTTAGGAACCCTCCAAAGAAAGGAATACATTTCACCTGTTTTGCTTCTGTGGATTTCTACTTTCCTTTCCTGTTTCTAACCATGACAACATAATAGAAAAGTGTTCAAGTAAAGGGAACAGTTCTTGGCATATACTGAGGGCCTTCTGTGTGTCAGGCATGGCCACTACTATTAAGACATAGACCCTCACAACCACATTAAAGATAAGAATTATCTCCATTTGACAGATGTGGGTATTAGGTCTCAAAGGGGTCTCTAAGTTAGTAAATGGGAGAGGCACTTTAAAATCCAGACCCATGTGACATACCGATCATCTATTATGGTCTGACATCACACCTGCATTACTTCATTTAATCCTTATAGCAATGTAAAATATAAAGGCTTAGAGAGGCTGAATGAAAAGAGGCTTAGCAAGATTAAGTAACTTCCCCCAGGTCACTCACCAGAGATATCCAAAATTTCGTTTTCCTTCTTTATTTGCAGGCCAAAGATAAATATAATATGGCTAAGGGTGTGTTAAGAAATATCTGGGCACTATAATATGACATTACTAGGAAAACTCCCCCGATGCTTTTCAGATAAAGAGAGAAAAACCTTTTAGTTTCAGCAGCCAAAAACCTGTGGTTGCTTGATGCCCATTCACAAAGCCTTTAAAGATGGGCACAACGAAAGGGGAATAAGTTCTCCCAGGCCCTGTATCAGCCTGCTCTGTGTGCCACCTGTCACTCGAACACTCCAGACAACCCTCAGGGCAGGTGTAATTTATTCCTGTTTCCCAGATGAAGAAACTGACATTCAGAGAGGTTATGCAAAGAATAAGCATTTTGCCTGAGGTTCCTACCCAGGTGCGCCTGACCCAAAGCCACAAGTTTCCAGGGTAGTGCTAACCCACTTTGGGGCGGTTGTTTAAGTAGAAACATGTAAAAAGGAAGAAGGTGATCAGAACCTAAACTCTGCCATTGGTATTGCATTTGACCCATGATGTTTCCCTGGGTAAGTGGTGAATAAATGCCCTCTGGTGAAATTTGCAGATGACTCTAAATCGGGCCCTTGGTAAATATGAGCAACACAAAAAAAGTGATAGGAATGATCCCAAATGAGGGAGGTTAGAAGAGCAGGCATGAAAAAACATGATGAGACTGATTACCACGCGGCAAATCCTGAATTAAAACACCCAGGCAGTCCAATGTTATATTCGTCTGTTTCTGTTGCTTATAGCAGAAATACCTGAAACTGGATAATCTGTAAAGAAACAATATTTATTGTTTCCAGTTCAGAAGCCGGGAAGTCCAAAGTCCAGGGAACACTTATGGTGAGGGCCTTCTTTGGTGGAGACTTCAGCTAGGCAGGGTATTACAGGGGGAGAAAGGCAGAAGCAAGAGAGAGAGAGAGCTCCTCTCTTCTCCTTTTAAAGCCCTCGGACCATGCCCATGACCACCATTAAACCATCAATGGATTCATCCATTTACTTGGGCACGGTCCTCACAATCTAATCACATCTTCAAGAACCCATCTTTCAATTACCACAGAAGGATTTCTCACCCTCTTAACACTGTCACAGTGGGGATTAAGTTTTGCGGGGACATTCAATTCACAGCAAATGTGAAATAAGCAACGAACAAAAGCAGCTTTCAGCAGCTTTCAGAGCTCGGAGCTCTGCAGTTGGAAGGCTGTTGAGTGGTCACTGTATCCTATTCCTTCATCTACGGATGAGGATACTCAGACAGGGGAAGGAAATCATACAAGGCCACAGTCAAATTAATGGCAGAGCTGGATAAACTCAATGTCTCCTGTCTCCCAGTTTGCTTTTCCTTCCATTATAACTCCTTTGTTTTGGAGTCAAAGAGACTTAAACCTGACTCTACCATTTAGATGCTGTGTGTCTTCAGGCATGTTACTTAACTTGCATGAAACCTCGTTTTCTTATCTGGTAAAATAATACATATTCCTTAGGGCTATTTTGGAAAATAAGTGAAATAAGGATTGACACCTCGCATGTAGGGAGTCAAGAAAAATTAATTCCCTGATTTATTAACAGCTGAGAAATGCCTTCAGGGCAATAGCTATGGACCAGGGTATGTTGTGTTCATTACACACCGCATGAAAGGATGCTGAAGGTTCTTCAAGGAATGTTGGCAGTGGACACAATGGGCATGATGGGATGGGTAATGTGATAGAGCTGCAGTTGACCGTCTCTTCAAACAAGTGAATCAAAAATCAACCTTAGAGGGCCTATTACATGTGAGGTAGACTCTGTGCCACATGCATGGCTCAGACAGCAAGGGATGCTGGAAGGCAGAGCAGGGTGACATCCCTGTGGGCTGAGGCATCAAGAAGGCATCTGCAGGAGGTCAGAGCTGGAAGAATCATTTTTAGAGAAAAGATTCCACATGAGAGCTAATTTGGGAAATGATTTATGCATTATATACTAGTTATTGTGAAAAGCGGGGCACACTTGTCTATGTGATGGATGTTCAGACGTAAGTGCTGACCATGGCACCACGGTTTCATAGAT
The DNA here is from genome assembly GCF_027409185.1 of Cynocephalus volans. Lineage (NCBI taxonomy): Eukaryota > Metazoa > Chordata > Mammalia > Dermoptera > Cynocephalidae > Cynocephalus > Cynocephalus volans. Next base: position 47,520,262 of record NC_084467.1, on the reverse strand, counting down.
GCCACAGTCACGGTGTATAGAATTTGCAAAGAAGATAGCCTCAAATTGATTCTGTGGCTCTTGGATCCTACAGTCACATTAGATATGTAAGAGATTGGAGGTAAATTAAGAGATCAGAGGTTAAAAGAGGATTTGGGAGGATAGTATCCTTGATGTGAGGTGATGTGCTTTGAATCCCACTCTCCCAGGCAGAGGGGGTCAGGGAATATAACCCTCCTCCAAAACAAGAGCAAGGGCTTCTGTGCGGCCACTGGGAGAGGTTGGTAGGGGTCCCTGAAGCAAGGCACTGGACTGGCTCTGACTCCCGCCTGGCCAGCAGAGGCAGCCTGGCTAGCTGCTGATGGCTGGGGTGAGGGAGGGCAGTGGCATTGCATTAGCCTGCCTCCCAGAGTTTGTCAGGTCAAAGATCTGTGTGTGCATTCCCTGAAGAACAGACATGGACCATGTGGGAGAGAGAGCAGGCCTGGAGCCTCTTGAAGTTCTACCCAAGTGAACTAATGGGAAGGGATGATGCTAACTCAGTGGAGAGCCCATGTGGACTGCACTGCTGGAAAAGGGTGGCTGTGCAGGGAGGGGGCACCTGCTGGAGGGAAACCCTCACTCATCCTTGGACGTGTCATCAAATGCTTCCACAATCCCATCCCCATCCCCCTGATTTATCATTGTTAATCAGGTACTGGGACCAAAGAGCCAACACTGGTTTATGACATTGTCTGTGAAGTTGAAGTTTTCCTGCCCCTCCTTTTACCAGTCTTTCTTCTCTCTTTGCCGTTCTACCAGACGAATCCCAGGACGTGTTCATAAACCAGAGTTAGCAAGTGTGGGAGGAAGAGCTGGGGGATAAAAGAAAGGACTGTCTATAACTTTCCCCTGGACTGAGTAGGCTAGAGAGGGAGGAGGATGTATTCATCTTAAATGAAATTGGAAGCTCTGTTTATTGTGTTGACTTTACAATCTAACTACTGAATTGAGATTGTACTTAAGGATTTTAAATGACCGCCAAACTTTTGATTATCTGAGAGTGATTGAGGAAGTCAAAGGGCCTACCTGAGCTTCCATCTAGAAATAAAGGAAGAACTACTCCCAGTGGGCAAGTTAAATGGACAGTGAGGGACACATAGAAAGTTGCTTTTTTGATTGTAGCCATGAGTCCCACAGATGAGCTGGTCACATTTGCCTATTTGATTCATGGGATTGTATTCTTTATCTTGGCTTGTTTGATTTCTTACTAGATCAAATTCTTTGACACCCATCAGATTTTTGGCTGTAAACTTAGTGCCAAGCACACAGTAGGTCCTCAATGCATGTTGCGGACTGGGATGCATAGAGGAAAAGTTACATGGGTTGGTTAGTAGAGCAGAGACCACCCTTCAGGTGCTAATATTTCTATTTGGTTATCCAGATTTCATCCCAGCCCATTCATTCATTCAATGAGCACTTATGGAGTGCCGATGATTTCATCCCCTAAATCATATCTTCTCTGTGTTGCAAGTGAGTGAGTATGACTCCATTCTAAACAACTCAGCTTTAGGACTCTTGATAAATGCCCTTTTATTTTTTCACCTCGTGTCATTGTTTGGCTCTGTCTAAGGGCCAGCACAGTGTGGTACGTATCTCTGGACCCCTAGTGCAGTATCCAGCACATAGAATCTGCTCCTAACTGTGGAGCATGTGGATGCTAAGAGCAAATCTGAGATCACTCTGCAAAATACTGTACTGCCCTGATAGTTTCTGAATGCAGTTTATGCAGGGGTTAAGATTAGGAGCGATGACTCAGAGGGAGGGGTTTGACTCCCAGATTCTCCAGCTATTTGGGAAGTGTTTAATTTTTTTCTAAGACTGAGTTTTCTGAGGATAATAATAAAGGCTATAATACTCATCAAAAATGATACATGCAAAATTATCTAGTAAAAGCATCTCTTCTTGGGTGACTGTCAAATAACGGGTTCTCTCTCTAATTTTTAAAACCTTCTTCCTCTCTTTTCTCCATACTTGAAATCCAAGCAGCATCTGGGGGTGAGAACTATAGAAAAAGGTTTAATGGCAAAGGTCAAGGTCAAGGATATGATCATGTTGGAGGAGAGTTGAAACAAAATAATATCTACTATTATGGTACCAAGGACATGGGAATTGGAGTGAGAAGATTTGGGTTTGAGCCCTGTCTCTGTCACATACCAGCTGACAATCTTGGCAAGTCAAATTTTTGAGCCCCTTTTTCATTCACCTTTAGATGACATTAATAAGATGCCTACACCCTTCTTGGGAGCAGAATCTATCTTATTCATCTCTATGTCCTTAACCCCTACCAGTGCATTTGGCATGCAGTAATAAAAGCAACATAAATCGTAATAAATGACTCTCTTCTAAACATATGAATGTACTAATTCAGATAATCCTTATAGCAACACTATGAGGTAGGTATCCTCAAGTTTTAATAAGTGCTTGGGGAATGGCATGTCACTAAGATATCAGTAAATCAAATCAAAAGCAATAATGTCAAGCAAAAGTAATTTGTAAACTTCAAGTACCATAAAAATATAAGGTAGCATTTTAGTTCTATTTTTCTACTTTGATCTTGGGGACACACTGCTCGTGCTTCTCATAAAAAAGGAAGGGGAATCATTTACAGAGACTTTACTAACACGGCATTTTGTTTGTGCTATTTTATTTCATCTTCACTGCAGTTCTTTGAGGAAGGTTTAACAATCCCATTTTACAGATGTGGAAACTGGAGCTCAGGTAAATTAAGTAATTTAGTAACTAGCTCAATCGCCACCCAACTATTATGTGGTAAAGTTATGATCCCCTCCCAGGTTGGCTGTCTCTAAAGTCCTGGTGCTTCCAGAGATGGCTAAGGAAGGAGGAGAGGAGGGAAAATGGAGAGGAGAAAAACAGGAGGCTTCTGATGAGTTTGCAGTGCTCCAGGAGGGGGGCTGGATTAGAATAGGGGTTTAAACATCGAAAGAAGAGCTGGAGCCTTGCATCTCCTCTGCTTCCAGCACCTCTCAAATGTTCTTATTCTCAGAGTCAGAAGCCGATGTCCCCAGAGTCTCTTTGTTCCCAGGGAAAAGCCAGTGATAGCTCTTCTGGGACCTGCAGAGGGACTTTGCTATTTCCAGAGAAGCCAGAGAAGGCAAGAGGATGGCCCAGGATTGAGCTGTGTGCCTCTGGGCTCTCTCAGATGTAGTGATTGCTCTGGTTAGCCTACACTCTTTATTCTTGAGTGCTGAGGAGATGGTGCAGTGCAAGGGGAAGAACGTGGCTGGAGCATCACTCTGACTTGCTGTCTTACCTTGGGCCCTGCCAAGACCTCCCTCTACAGGATCATTTTCTCAACTGAGTAAGAGTGGGCTGGGCCAGCTGACATGTAAAGGCCATTCCTGCTCTAATTCTGTGGTCTCAATTTATTATTTTTTGTTCTAAATTCCACACCTTAGGAAAGGTTATTCAGGTCTGACTTTGGGAGAGAAGGCAGCACTTCGGACTGACATTTCTAAAGCATATACTTATTTAAGTCACATCTATACTTAGCCCTGTAGTATGACGCTTTTTTGCAGGTTTCCCACACCACGTGCTTCAGGTGCTGTACTAAGTACTGCAGATGCTTACGTCATTTAATTAGGTGGTATGGGTGGGTGGGGGGTGGGGGAGGGATACCTAAAAGGTAGATCCCCTGTTTGCAATCCCAGGTCCACCCAGTACTAACTGTGAAACCTGGAGCAAGTTTCTAACCTCACAAGTCTTCAGTTTCATCTTCTACAAAAGAAGATAATAATAATAATGGCTACCTGATTGGGTTATTACGAGGGGTAACTGTGTCAGTTTCTGTAAGGCACTTAGAAGAGTGCCTGGCCTATAGTAAACACTTAATGGTATAAGCTATTTTTTATACATTCTTACCAATGCTCTCATTTGACACATGAGAAAATGGATCCTCAGAAAGTTTAAACACCTTTCTAGGTTCTAGGATTAGCATATGCTAGGAAGAGTGTTGAGAGCTTTAGGATATTTTGATTGTATTTCAACCCAGGACCTGGAAATACCTGGACTGTGCCTGGCTGCTCACTGCTCCTTCCTAACCTTGGTTAGTTTCTGCCTGAAATCTGAGGCAGGTGGGTAAGAAAGGAATCAGAGTTCATGTGTGCGAGCCCTTAAGACACAACCCCCAGGCAATTATAGCATGCCCCATGAATAGCTGGGGATGTGACCAAGAGACTAATGATTCTTTATAGGAGCCAGGAAACTGGCAAGCAGAGGATGGAAGCATGGGGAGAGGGTGGTCTTTCCCTAACTGCAGGAATATTTTTAACTACATCTGGGTTAGGTTCATGGCCATTCACAAACTGGCCCCACCCTAACTTTTCAACCTCATCTCTACAGTGTTTGTGTTTCAACCTCATCTAAATATTCCCTTTCTTGGGCCCTCTATCTACCACAGTCTGCCCCAACAAGAAGAAGGGTGGCTTGACTCACCCTGCATTTTAATCCTTTCTCTTGTGACAGATAAAAACTCGATGAAAAAGTTCCATGCTATTATTAATTTGGATGTAAGCCTGAGCAAAGTGTCACAATGTGTTGGTATCATTAGAAATTGCAAAATCCGTCCCAGGGTGTATTGAACTTAGATGAAGCAATTGCCAAAAGATAAAACTGACAGTGGCTCAAACTGCATATACAAATCTTTGTTATTGACCCCCCACCCCGCCCACAAATGTGATCGAATAATCAAAGTTTGTTGTCAAAATTAGATCTGCATTATTTGATGATGTGAGAAATTGGATCTGGTAGGAGTAATGGCTATAAAATAAAATTCACAATGACTGCAGTGGATTTGCCCCTCAAAGTCATTAAAGCTTAATCCTCATTGTAACTGTTGAAGGTGGGAAATCCTATTGTAATTGAAAGGTGGGGACTTGAAGAAATGATTAGATTGTAACTGTTGAGGGTGGGAAATCCTATTATGGTTATTGAAAGGTGGGGCCTTGAAGAGGTGATTAGATTCTGAAGACCATACCCTAATGAGTAATGGTGATCATGGGCATGGTTCTGAGGACTTTAAAAGGAGAGCACGTGACAGGCTCTCTCTCTCTCTCTCTCTCTCTCTTTGCTCTTCCATATTCTGCCATGTGAGACCCCTGCATTGCTGGAAAGGCACCACCAAGAAGACCCTCACCAACTGTGTTCCCTGGACTTTGAACTTTCCAGCCTCTGAAACTGTAAACAATAAATATTGTGTCTTTATAAATTACCCAGTTCCAGGTATTTTGTTATAAGAAACAGAAATGGATTCATACAATGACCAAAGCTACAATGAACAAAGTGGGATAGAAACAATAAACTGACTCAGTGGATCAAATCTATATATGATAAAAATGAAGATTTCATCTCAAAAACAAAAGATGGGGGAAATAAAAGTGAAAATGGAAAATATAAGCATGAATTACCTGTAGTACAATAATAATTTAGGTGTCTGTATCCACAGAGTAATGTATATCTTGAGGGTAGGTGAGGTCACAACATCTGATGAATCAAAGAGACAAGGTCATATTGTCAGGGTTCGAAGTGGCTTACACTTAGCCCAGCATAGTGGTTTATGTGAAATGCTTGAAGAAATATTTCTGTGGACAGTTCTGGATGGATGCACCACTTGACATCTGAACAAGATGGCCATATAGCTCTTAATTAACTCACCCTTTGCTGGGTAAAATTACTTCTATTTTCTGAAATTCTGAAGGTTTTTCTCAGTGCTATTAGCAGCAAGTAAATGAAGTGCAAACACAAAATTAACATAAACTTTGCTACGTGCTCTACCCTCTGTAGAACACCCCAAAGTGTGGGCATTATATACTTGAGGAGTCAAAGTAGGTAGCTTCAACAGCTTGTGCTAAAAAGGCCTAAATTTCATATACATAAAATTGACCCATAAAACTTTCTTCCAGAAAACACCTCCTTTGTATGTCCTTTTGTGACTTTGGTCATTTGGGTAGCCTGTGAGTTGGCAGACTGAGAACAGGGCCCCTGATCACTTTTATCTGCTGCCATGTTTATACACATGAACCTGCTGAAAGCATTGACGAGCAGTCATAGAATAGATATTGATCAGAAACTATGTTCAGCAGTAATTTTTGCCCTGGTTAACATAAAATTGAGAGAAATTAGTTTGTTGAGTCATTGACTAGTTCATTCAACAAACATTTTATTAGACTCTTACTCCATAACAAGTACTGTCCTAGGCTCTGAATTTACAAAGGTATGCAAAACATTCTCTGTGCCCTCAAAAGGCTTGTGGACTAGAAGAACCACTGGTCTCCCTGATCTCCAGGCTGGTAACCTGTTTTCTATGACTCACTGTAGCCAGAGATTTCTAAACCACAAAGCAGACCAAGTCAAAACCCTGCAGTGATTCTTCCTTGTGAAGAGGTAATAAGTCTCAGCTCCTTAGCATGGCTCACAGACCACTTTTTTCCTCTCCAGCCCCATTGTGCAACCCCAGTCCCAACCCACGCTGAGATCTCTGCCTCCAGGCCTTTGCTTAGGACTTTCCCTGTGTTTCCAGTGGTGTTTCTCTTTCCATGCTGGCCAACTTTTTCTTAGCCTTCAATTCTTCACTTAGATGGTAGAGCCCCCAGGAAGTTATTGTCCTAAGTTTCCCTTCCAATGTTGACTTTGAACCTTTTCTCTCATCACCTCCCCTGGTCTCTGTCTTATTTGTCCTCAGAATCTCTTTTTGAGCCCTGTTTGAGTTGATGTCCACACTTCCTCATGGCATCTACCAGTCTCCAACCTGGAACTCTCAGAAAGTGTCTTTCACTTCTCCGTAGGCCATTCCTGCTTATCCAAGGAAGATGATTAGACAATTAGCACATGGTTTGTAATATGAACATGATGAACCAATAAAAACTCCAGCCTAAAATGATGGCAAAAAAAACCAAAATCTTTTTTCAGTTTACTTTGCACAGTGGCTATATTATGGGTACAATATGATTACCTTGAAGCTTTGTGAAAACTTGAGAGTTAGGATCTCTTGAGCTATTCAACTTTGGGGAATTTCCTCTAGGACTCTCTTCACAAGGCTGAACCTCAAGGATCTTAATTATACCACAGGACAGCAGGGAAGCAGTTGAGGGGGAGAAGTCAATGAAAAGGATTCTTATCATAAGCTCCCTCTCTAATTTGGGGAAACAGAAATCTCTGTATGTTTTCTCAATAAGCACTCTATCAGAAGCCTTTTTATCCTGACAGGCTTTGCTCTTTCATAAACACAGCAAGAATAACCTCTGGACGCTGGCCTACCATAGTCAAGTATGAAAATGTGAATTCCACGGGTCACTGTTTTTGCAGCCGCCAGATGTGGATGAAAGAGGAAGGGTGTTTTATTGTGTTTTCTCAAGAAACAGAGAAAGGTCTGTCCTAGGATGGGCCTGCTTCCCTCCCACACAAGTGGCCACCATGTGGCCAGAGGACAGCTAGCTAATTTGCAAGATTAAGCTTTTCCAAATATTTGGAATTGGTCTATTCTGTCTTCAGCTAATAAAATAGATTTTTGCTCCAAAATGGATTTAGGAAGCAGACGCAAGAGCTCCTAAGGGCTTGTTGGCAAGTTACCTGTTAACAGGGTCCATCTGTCAAGTGGATGTACTGTGGGGAGGCTCTGTATGGACCGTCTCCTACTTGGCCTTCAAAGATGCCCATCTTCATGAAGAGATCCTGCCAAGGGCAGATGCAGCCCAATGCCAGCTGGTGCTGGGAGATGCCCAGGATATAAGGTTCTGTCTTCTGTCACTCACTCACACCCTATATGTGCATGAAAAATAAGCATACATTAAAAAACAAAACCACACACAGAATGAGAAATTCACATTAATTTCAAATATCTGATTATATGATTCATTCATTAACGTAATATTGAATGTCTACTATGTGCCAGAGACTCTGGTGGGTACTAGGGAAATAGATGAAGTAAGACACAATTCCTGCCATAGAGGAGTTTATAGTTTATTTGGGGAGACAGAATTATAAACATTTATAATATAAAGTGCTATAAACTATAAGCTGCAAAAGAAGCCTTGGAGAAGGAGGCCTGGAGTCTGATTGGGGGAGGCAGGGAAAGTTTGAGTGAAAGTAGCCCTTGAGTTGAGTCTTAAAGAATGAGTAGGTGGTTTCCAATGGGAGAAGCATGTCCAGGGTGAAAACATAGACCCTTTAGAGAGAAAGCAGTGTTTGGGGAATGACAGGTTGTTTACATGGCTGGACTGTGAACCAGAAGGAGAGGCAGAGGTGATTCGGGGCATTAGTTGTGCTAATGAATTGATATTTGGCTCTGTAGGTGATGGGGGTATAGAGGCCACTGAATCCTGTTGAGTAGAGGAGCAACATGGTCACACTGCAGTGTAGAAGATAATTTGTAGACAAGTGAGACAATAAATATTCAGTCCAGAGAGTGAAGCATTCCTGCCAACAACTAACTATTATACAGGGCAGTGACCTTTAACATGGTGAGACAGGACCCTTCTCTTTGCCCTCAGATCTACTCTGCACCCTTGCCCACCATGCTGTGCCCAGGGGGTGGACATGGATGGACTGCTTCAGTGGGCTTCCTAGACTTCTGGATCTAGTTGTGTTCTGCCAATGGAAGCCCAGGCAGGAGATGGAAAAGACAGAGGACTGTGAAGTCAAGGTATTTATTTTCCTGGGTTCTTCCCTGTGGGGTTACCTTGGGCCAATTTTGTCCCTCAATGGAAGTCATGGCTTCTTTCAAGATGCTCTTCTCCACAAGACCCTTTCTTTTGGGTTCCAGTAACTTTTCCTGTCCTTGCTCCTTTAGGCACAGGGATGTTGAAAGCCTTGCTGGCCTTTGAGTACTGTGCTGTTCCTTGTAGTTTCTTCATGTTCTGCCCACACCTTCCTAAATCACCCTTTATTAAATCCTCCTTGAATGATCCAAATTCGAGTAGGTCATCCATATCACGGTGGGGCCCTGACTGCTACCATACAGGTGGCCCAGGAGTAGTGGCAGAGGGCAGTTAGTTCTGCCTGGGCAGGAAAGGAGGAATCAAGAAGGCTTCAGAGAAGAGGTGGCACTGAGCCCTTTCCTGGAAGAGGAGATTGAGTCTGCCAGGCATCAAGAATGTGAAAGGCATCCTGGACTGCAGGGACAGAATAAACAAATAAATGGCAGGATGAAGGAATGGGGTGTGTGAGGAGCAGCCACTGAGTGGAGGTGGTGGCTGGAAAATGAGGCAAGGAGATGAGGAGGCGAAGATGGTCAGACTGGAGGCGCTCTGAATGCCAGCTTAGGAGTTTGTGCTTTGACCCTAGAGGTAAAGAGGCGAGAATAGCGACCACGCTAGGAATGGAGTTCTGTGAGGAGTGATAGATCTGAAGATGTTCATCTTGCAGAGAAGGCTTGAGAGCATGAACGTCATCTTCAGATATGTGAAGGATCTGGGTAATAGTGTGGCAATATGGATCATGAGTTCATATTTTTTGGCCCAGTAATTCTACGTCTAGGAATTTAGCTGAAGGAAATAATCCAAAATGCAGACAAAACCTTCTGGACAAAAATGTTCATTGCTTAATTCTTTATAATAACCTAAAATTGGAGACAACCTAAATGCCCATGAAAGGAGATTTATTAAATAAATTATGGCAGATCTTAACAATAGAATATTGTGTGGTTGTTAAAGCAAAGTGTATAAAAATTTAAAGGCATAAGAATGTACTTTTGTTGTAATGTACAGTGGAAAAGAAGTATATAAAATGTCTATACAAAATAATCTCAATGAATAAAAATCATATGACCTAAATAAAGATGTCAAAATCTTATTTATAATTATTGCTGTTGATGAGTCTGTGGATGACTGATATTTTCAGGCTGTTCCAAATAATCCAAAGATTATTTGTAAATAGAAGTTAGGAATTGGTAGTGTCATTGATAGAAGTACACAGCTTCCCAAGTAAAAAACACTGAATGGGACCCCTACCATTTAAACATGTATTTCGTGCTGTTTACCACCATCACCACAACCACCATCACTATCTATTTTATTGAACATGCAGCATTGATGCCAGAGGAGAGGGTCTGGGGAGGCCTGATAGCCAGCCTCAACCCACCCCGTCCTCTTACCAGGTTTTTGACTCCACCACAGGAAAGAATTCAAGAGCAGAGTCACAGTGGAAAGTCAGAACAGGTTTAATGTAATGAATAAGAGATGCAGATTTCACCAAAAAAGTGTGCCTAGCTCCAGAGACTGAGCAGGGTCCACTCCAAGTTTAATACAAAAGTAAGAAATACACACTTAAAGTTTAGAACAGAGTGCAGACTGGCTCAAGAGAGTGAGCAGCCCCTTTTTGAAAGTAAGTTTAATACAAAAAGAAAGAAATACACACTCCACAGGCAGAGCGTGGGCTCACCCCAAGAGGGTGGGCAATAGCCCCGCCTACTACCTGGATTCAGCTTTTATAGTTTCACTATCTATTGTGTATTCATGCTCTCTAATGAATATTCAACTAAGGGGGTGGTCCCCAGTTATGTAACATAGTCTTGCATGTGCTCAGTTGATCGTTTTTAGGGCATGTTCATTGGTCAAATTCTATCACATGTAGGAGACATATGCAAGAATATTCTGTGCTCTCTAGTGCCTCCAGTGGAAGGTCATTCAAAGGATAAACTCTTCCATTGAGCATGCTCGGTCACTGGGGTCATATAAGCTGGCATAAATTCCTTTTATTGAGCATGCTCAGCTACTGGATTTGCATAAGTCCTCCCCTTGTGGTCTCAATCTCTCCTTGTTGGTGCAGAAAATAGGTGTAATAGCAACAGTATCTCTTCTCTAGGTGAGAGCCTAGAAGAGGGGCTTGAGACCTTGGGGAGTGGCTTGAAACCCAGAGGTATGTACAGAAACTTGAACCCAGGGAAACTGAGCACCTCCCCATGTATTAGGCATGTACTGCTTTTTGCTATATGTTATGTCTTTTGATCCTCTCAACTTGTAAGAAAGGTTTTATTTTTACTCGTGTTTATCAGATAAGGAAATCAAAGTTCAGTGAGGTCAAACAACTTGTCCAAGATCATACTGTGAGAAACTTTCAGAGTTGGGATTTGAACCCAGGCTATATGTTTCCAAACTGTTATGCTATACTGCTAGACCATTACTTTTGCATAGTTATCTTACTGTCTCCAATCATACATCACTGGCTAGAAGTTTTCCACAGTAATGACTCCAATGGACAAAATGGTACATCTTCATGGTAATGCCTTATAAACGCTTTCTGCATTTTAAGTAGATGACCTAAGTGGGACAAAGTCCTACGAGCAGGAGAAGGGGTCAAAATAAGTGCAATACAAACTTGTTTAGTAAAAACGGATAACTGATATTTATTGAGACCTTATCATGTGTCAAGCAATGTTTCAAGTTTTTTACATATATAAACTAATTTAATTCTTATAACAGTCTATAAACTTAGTACTATTATAATCTTCATTTTACATATGAGACACTGAGTTTAAGTAATTTACCCAAGGGCACACAGCCAAACAAGATATACAGCCCACTCTTCTCCTTACTACTGTGTAATACCGTCTCTGTATATGTGTACAATAAAATTTTTAAAAATTTGTAAAACATCTTAGTGGCTAGCATCAGAATTCCTCCCAGGGAGATAACTATATTTATAAAAATAACTTGGTAAACTATTTGGGAATAAAGGTGTTAGTGAGGGTGTAAGGAATAAAAGAACAGTCAAGCTTCTCTGCCTGAGAAGGTGAGAGGAATTTGGTTTTTTGCTCTGGGAAAGGAGCGGGGAGGGAGAGGTGCAGGGAGTGCAGTAGGGTGGAGAAGCCAGCACGATGGAGCGGAGCAAAGAGATGCAGTGTGGGCAGGCCAGGGGACACGGAGGAGCAGGTTACACCGCAGCTTCACTCTGAGGATATTTGTGTCTTAAATGCACATCTCTCCATCCAGAATGTCAGTAAGTGCTACGATACTCACACACAGTGTATGACTGTTGTTGTTGCTGTTGTGGTCGGAAATTGAAGAAGGGCCTGAATTTCACATCTGACTCAACACTGTGTGAAACAGAATCAGTAAATTAAAAATAGCACACTAGAATCATATATATACAAGCACGGACTGCTCCCGGAATTTGTGGAAATTTGTGCATATTGTGGGGGGGTGGACTTCAGACTTTCACAGAATCTAGAATTGGGGGCTCCAGGATATCCTTTCTAGATCGCTCCAGGAACACCTCATTTACTGACTTATCTGGTTTAATCCTGGTTTAATTATAACTTATCATGTTGTAATCTCTCGCTCTGGCCATTCGCTTTTCAATAGAGAGAAATCGTGCTCAGAGAAGGTAAGCACTTTCTCAGGTCCACTGCAGTAAGAGGAGGAGCTGGGATCAAGGCCAGGCTAGTCTGATTGACCACAGGCCCATGACCTTCCTGGGACTTTTCACTGCTTCCTGTCTTGGTTTTACTTCTCTGTTGAGCCTCTCAGGGAGACCCCCACAGCTTCCCTGGTAGAGATTCTGTATCTCCAGGTATCAGGATAGCCCAGGTCTTGGTCCGCGGGCCAGGCCTGACACTGAAAAACCAGGGGTGGTTGTACAGAACAGCAGTGACTTTAGACCCCTGGGGGGTGAGCCAATGAGCTAATTTAAGGGAGCAACATCTTACTGTCTGGAATCTGGTAAAGATTTTACAAGTTACAGTTTCTCAGACTTAAAAATGTAAAAGTCACATCTTCCCGATTTTACACGTGCAAATTTTTAATAAGATCTGCTCAGCCTTGTAAAAGAATTTATATCATTAAAAAATTTTTTTAAATTAAAATGAATATATGTTAATTGTAGGACATATGGAGAATAGAGAAAAGAGTAAAGGAGACAAAACCTCTAGGAATTTTAGCATGACACTATCACTAAAAAATACCTACGATAATTTGGTCCATAACTATCATCCCTTAGTGTTTTTTTTTTCTTGCATTGCTTTGAATTCTTAGTAAGACACCCACATCTTTCCATATATTAACTTATAATTTGTCTCTTCTTTCATAATTGCCTTTCATTCCTTCAATCACTTTTTTTTGGATAGGATTCTTGTTTAAATTGAAAATACAGTTCTCGGGCCGAGCCCGTGGCGCACTTGGTAGAGTGCTGCGCTGGGAGCGCGGCGACGCTCCCGCCGCGGGTTCGGATCCTATATAGGACTGACTGGTGCACTCACTGGCTGAGTGCCGGTCACGAAAAAATGACAAAAAAAAAAAAAAAAAAAAAAAAAAGAAAAAAAAAAAAGAAAATACAGTTCTCTCACAAGTCATGAAAAAGGTGATTATCCAGATATCCTAGCATTTCTAGGATAATAACTGTATAACAACTGTCTTTCTTTGGTTCCCCATGTAAAAAGACGAGGAGGAAGTGAGTTAGAGCACAGTGATAGAGAACAGGGTTTCCTCAATTGTGTTTTCTGGAACAATTATTCCAGGGAAAGTTCGTAGATGTCATGGGGGAAAGGGCTCAAATGAGTTGGAAGATGCTTTCTTAAATAAAAATAAACTGGTTTCTAAATTGCAGTTAAGCTACAGGACTTTCTATAGTCTTTTGATGTTACTAAGGATTGAGACTTCTCTAGAAATGTGTAGAGGATGATAACATTTCCGAAACACCCAGGACCCCATGCACTTGGACAACCTGGTATGGAGGAAAGAATACAGGAGATGGTGGCTGGAGACCTGTCTTCCTCTTCGTTTGCCACTGATGTGTTTTGTGACCTTAAGCAGATTCCAACCATGGAGCCACTGGCAAAATAAACAAGTATATCTTTGCAAATGGGGCTTGAAGGATGCACAGGGTTATGACAGAAGCAAAGATATTCCAGCCAACTGAATGAGCAAAGTCAGAGGCACTTCCCTACCTGGAGGGCTACCAAATAATTCTGGCCCCCATTTTAGAGCACCTCTACCCTGTGAGTAGAAAAGGCAACAGACGTGTTTACTTCTGAGAGACAGAGTTTCACTGAGTTTGTTTTATTTCTGTTTCAATGCTCAGAAACCCACCTGCCTTTTCCTAAGTGTTCCTGCCCACATAGGTAGACCACATCATAAAAATTCATATTTGAAATAAGAAACCTCACTGCTTCAGTCACTTTGACAACCAGACTTTGGGCTTATGGAGAAATTACAGATGAATGTCTTTAAAACCCAGCGAAGGACTTTTATGATCCGTTACTAGAATTTTTATGCATGGTTTATTTTTACTAATTGTATAATATATCTATGCAAACTCATTAGAAAGGTATTTGTTTTATTAGAAATAAAAAGCATGAACCAGAACATTATTTGGATTGCTAATTGTAAAATAAGTTACTCACTATTTAAAAATACCTTGAACTTGCAGTAGATTGACATTGCAATTCACTCAAGCTTCCCCAACATTTTTTTCTTTCTTTTTTTTTTGTATCTGGCACAGCATTGGAGCTGGAGAAATGAGTAATACAGACATTGTACTATTCAGGAGCTCACAGTTTGTAGAGAGACATACTAGAACACAGCTAAAGATAATAACATAGTGCCCCCCAAGCTATGTTAGTGTCCATAACAAAAAACCCACAAATCCCAGAGGAAGGAGTGATGGTCTTGCTTGCAGAGATGCAGTTGACATCACAGAGGTGATATTTGAGCTGTCCCATAAAGCTGAGTGGGATTTTCTCTTTAAGAGAAGGGACATAAAGGCATTCCTTACTCTAAGAAGCCTTCCCTTATCTCCATAACTAAATCAATTTATTCTCGTATTATTCTGTGAACAAGTTAGCATCTACAACCTTTGAAGTTTCCATTTCTTTGTATGATCTTCTAGTTAATATCTGTCTAGTTAATCTAGTTAATGTTAGACTGCATGTCAAATGAGAGCAGGAGGCATGTCTGTCTTTGTTTCCACTAACCAGAAACCAGATCAGAGAAGGAGCTCAGTAAATGTTGAATGGATGAACAGCATGAACAAAGACAAAGTAATGCAGGATAAGGGCATTTTAGGGCAATGCAGAGTAATTCATTTAACATGGCTGGAGTAGGATGCAGAGTGGGACATGAAACTGAAAAAAAATGAGCAAAAGTGTATTAGCTCTTAGCTACCAATTTCAAACTAAAGTAACCAGATGAAAGTAAAAGTTAGCCAACCAGCATTTCTAAATAGCCAGTTTTACTCTCCCTTCCATACCCCCAGTCAATCTATTGTTTTGTATGTCCTGTGGTTTTAAAGTCCTTGTCTACTCTAAAGCCAGGTTGGCAGGCCTCTGAACAGTTTTTTGTTTTTTAAACTCCTTTTAGCTTAAAGACATTTCATTCTGCCTCCTCTTTCAAAGTGAAGAGGAGCTTTTGGGATAACAACATCCTTCTCAGCCCTCAGAATGAGGTTCATGTACTGCCTCTTGGAATCCCTGAACCTCACATCTAGAAGGGACATTAGAACTGAAGAAACCAGGGCTCAGCCGGAGCTAGGAATGAGCTACGCGGGACTGGAACCCGGGTGTGGCCGGCTGCATGCCATCTCATCATCCACCACTTTTCTGAAGCCACTCGTCTTTCACTTAGCAAACTTCTGCATTTCCAGGCTTCCTGCCTCAGAAGAGTTTCCTATTTCACCTCCAGAGTCATCAGCAGCCCTTAGGCCTCTGCCAAACATCTGGCACTTGACAGGAACGTCCCCTGCTTCCCCCTCTCTGCAGGGTGCTGAAGAGGGCGGGTCATGAATTATGCCTCAGTTCCATACAGCCCAGCAGAGTGCAAATAAACAGGACAAGGACAGCACATGTGGAGAGAGGGTGCACATTCCGTCCTCCTTTCCATGCGCTGCCCACAGGACAGCCTTCGTGCCTCCTGTCCATGTGGCCTCAGACTTTGCCTCTCCTTAGTGGGGGTTCCTAGAGACTCTGCCACTATCTGTGCACTTGATGTCTACCCCTCATAAATCCTCTCTTTCCTCTCCTGTGACGCAGAACTGCTTATGCTTCCCATGACATGCCGTGCTCTGTCACACTGCCACGTTTTCGTTCTTGCTATGTCCCTTCGTTCCTTGCTGGGAATTCTCTCTCCTGATTTGTGGCCTTTAAGGAAGCTTAGCTTCAGAGTTCCTCTGTGAAGCATCCTTGATTTCTCCAAGCCTAAGTAAGGGCTCTTTCACCTGTTTTCATTCTGTACTTGCAACACCTTATACATCTCTTAGAGCATTTATCTTATTGGATTATGCTGTCCGTCTCCCTCACCAAAAATATAATGGCTAACATTAATAACTACAGTTAATTATTAAGCACTGACAGTGTGCTAGGAAATATGTTAAGAATTTCACTCATGTTGCCACAGTTAATCTTTATAATAGCCTTGTGAATTTGGTGACCTACACTGGATTCCCCTCAAATCAAAGCTGAAAACACGAATTTAGGAAAGGGTACAGAGAATCCCAAGAAGCAGAAGTGAGGGAACAGGGAGAGGGAGACAAGGAAGGAGGAAAAGACAAAATAAGTTTATGTTTTTGAGGTCACGGCTCTGGGCAATGGGTGTTCAATTCTGTTTCCTAGAAGAGTGGGAAGCTGGAGCATTTACCCTCTGGCTACCATGCCCTGTTTATTAGGAGCTGTCCTGCAGGTCAGGAGTTAATCCCCTGCAGTTCTTTTTTTTTTTTTTTTGCCTTTTAAAAAATGGTTATGAATATTCATGAGATACAAAGCTGATTGTCACCCCTCATGCTCATGATGTGAGGGCCAGATTCATACTGGCAGCATACCCATTACCACAAATTGCATTTGTACCCTGTGTCCCTCACCCAATTATCCCCAACCTCCCACCCCCTCCCCCTTTCCCCCCACTCCACTTTGTAGCCCAAGGAATGTCCTCTCCCTCTGCAAGTCCAATGCACTACTGTGGTCTTTCTTTTCTTCCTTCTTTCCCTCTTAGCTCCCACATATGAGTGAGCACATGCGGTATTTATCCGTCTGTGCTTTGCTTATTTCACTCAATGTAAGTTTCTCCAGACTCATCCATATTGTTGCAAATGGGAGAATTTCATTCTTTTTTATGGCAGAGTAGTATTCAATGGTGTATATATACCACAGTTTCCTTATCCAATTATCCATCAATGGACATTTAGGTTGTTTCCATATCTTGGCTACTGTAAACAGAGCTGCGATGAACGTGGGAGTGCAGGTATCCCTTCAACATCATGATTTGCATTCCTCTGGATATATACCCAGAAGTGGAATTGCTGGATCGTATGGAAGATCTATCTGTAGTTGTTTGACAAACCTCCATGCTGTTTTCCATAGTGGTTGTACTAATTTACAGTCCTACCAACAGTGTAGTAGTCTTCCCTTCTCTCCACATCCTTGCCAGCATTTTTACTTAACTCTTTTTTGTTTATAGCCAGTCTAACTGGGGTGAGGTGGAATCTCAATGTAGTTTTAATTTGCATTTCCCTGATGACTAGTGATGTTGAGCAATTTTTTCATGTACCTGTTGGTCATTTGTATGTCTCCCTTTGAAAAATGTCTATTCAGCTCTTTTGCCCATTTTTTAATTGGGTTATTTGTTTTTTTTTTTTTTTTACTGTAGAATTGCTTGAGTTCCTTATCTATTATGGATGTTAATCCCTTGTTGGATGCATAGTTCACAAAAATTTTCTCTCACTCTGTAGGTTGTCGTTTCATTTTGTTGATTGTTTAGTTTGCTGTGCGGAAGCATTTTAGTTTGATATAGTCCCATTTTTTAATTTTTTCTTTTATTGCTTGTGCTTTTGGGCTCATGCTCATAAAGTGTGTGCCCAGACCTAGTTGCTGAAGTGTTTCATCTATATTTTTTCTTATTAATGTTACAGTTTCAGGTCTTATACTTAAGTCTTTAATCCATTTTGAGTTGATTTAGTGTATGGTGACAGGTGCATATCTAGTTCCATTCTTCTGCATATGGATATCCAGTTTTCCCAGTGCCACTTGGTGAAGAGGCAGTCTTTTCCCCAATGTAGATTTTTGTTGCCTTTGTCCAATAACAGATGGCTGTAAGCCTGGGGGGTGATTTCTGGTTCTCAATTCTCTCTCTCTCTCTCTCTCTTTTTTTTTTTCTAAGAAGATGACTGGTAAGGAGATCTTAACCCTTGACTTGGTGTTGTCAGCACCATGCTCTCCCAAGTGAGCTAACTGGCCATCCCTATATAGGGATCCTAACCTGTGGCTATCCCTATATAGGGATCCTAACCTTGGAGAGTGTGGTGTTATCAGCACCACACTCTCCAAGTGAGCCATGGGCCGGCCCTTCTGGTTCTCAATTCTACTCCACTCATCTGAATGTCTATTTTTATACCAGTACCATGCTGTTTTGGTTACAATAGCTCTGTAGTATAATTTGAAGTCAGGTATTGTTATGCCTCTGGCTTTATTTTTTTTTTGCTCAGGATTGCTTTGGTTAATGTCCTGCAGTTCTGGTCTGGGCTTACCTACACAGGTCAAGCAAGTTATGGCAACATTGGAGAAAGTCCTGGGGCAGAAGGCTGAAAGATGGGAGCTACTTGCTTGAGGTGGGAAGCTGACAGTACAAGGTGATTCTGAGCTTGCATGGAAATATCCATCCCAGTTGCAGCTGAAATTAGGGGTGAGTCAACAGGATGCCATGAAAAAATCAGAGACATCTACTGTAGCAGATAGTCTCATTTTACAGGCAAGGGATCCAATGCCTCTGACTCTCTAGCTTGGGCTCTTAACTAATATAGTAGACTCTGAATGCCCTGGTTGTAATAACTGAGGCTGAAGTAGATGGGAACACATTATGGAGGACTACTTTGTAAATCAGTTAAGAAAGACCATTCTAGCTATGATAAGGAAAAAGGATTGGAGGAAAGCAGGATTAGAAATGGGAACACCAGTTAGGGAACTGTTTGCTGATGTCCAGAGAAAAGATGATGGCAACTTTGTTTCGTGTCTGCTGGTGGCAGAGATTGGAGATGGGGATGGATTCTGAAGATATGTATAAAGTTGAGTGGTTAGGACTTGGTGATAACTGGAGGGAGGGGCAGAGAGGGTGATGTCAAAGGCGATCCCCAGGATTCTGGCTCATGCAGCCAGATAGGTGGTAGGTGGAGGTGTCATTGCCTTTGATAGGGAGTAGAGGAGGACAAGGTTGCAAGCGGAATGTGATGGGATCCATCTTAGTCATGCTGAACTTGAGAAGCCCATGGAATATCCTGGTGGGTCAGTGGCCAGTACACTGGCCTGAGGGTCAAGGGTCAGGACTAGGGTGAGGCAAGTTGAGCACAGGGGGAGCAAAATTTAAGGAGGTGCTCACTCTAGTGTCTTGTAAGTTCAGGGTCAACACAAGAGGCTTAGTGTCTAGTCCCAGCCCCTTCTGAGGCAGAGGAGAGTGGATCTGGCTGGAGTCAAAAGTCTGCACATAGCCCCAAGGGTGATGGAGTGGATACTTGCCATCGTTTAGCTTCCCGGCATTGATTTCTACTTCCTAACAGCACTCAGTTTCATTCTGGGGAATTAGCTTAGCTCCTTTTATGTGTTGATGAGATATTGTGTAGGAAATAGGTGCCTGTCTCCCACAATGGAAACCTGAGAGGCCATTGGAAGAACACATTCTCAATATTAGAGCTTGAGTCTCATCCATTGTACTCAGTGTAAATCCTGATCCAGCCAGCATCTCTTCCTAAATGATTCAGTAAGACATTCAGAGAACAAAATGAACAACTGTAGGCCAGTTAGGTTTGCTAGCTTGTTATTTTGTCTTTTGGTCTCCCTATTGCCATTTTTCAGTGCTAATAGAAGAAAATATCACTCCTTTCTAAGAGTGTGTCATGTGAGGATTGGAGGACTGTACCTAACTGTAGCAATTTTTGTTACCAGAAGGGGAGCCCCTGAAGCTATTTTTGGGCTGATGTTAGGGTAGTCTGGGGGAGTAGAGATCAGTTGGGGAGAGGGCAAAGTAGAATGTTGGGATAAGATAGACAGTATTGGCTGCAGACCACCAGAGACAATGAAAGAAATCAGATCCTTGGTGACACTGTTGGAAACTGCTGGACTAAGTGTCATCTGAAATGAATTGAGTTAGTTACGAAGAGGCTGTGCTGCTATAACAAAGACTCCTCAGTAAAGGGACTTAAATTAGATAGAAGTTTCTTTCTCTCTCACATAATGGTTCTGAGTATCAGTGTCTCTGCCATCCTCAACATGTGGCTTCGTGCTCCAGGTCCGAAGTGACCACTCCGGATAACCCATTCCTCAGCCAATGTGAAGAGCAAAAGGAGATATGGAGATCCGTCCACTTCTTTTTTTAAGAAAGTGCCTCATCTCCTTCATCTATATCCATTGCTTGGCCACACCTAGATGCAAGGGAGACTGGAGTGGGTGGAAGAGATGAGTACAATCTTCGGGTCACTTGGAGATAGGGAGATCTGTTACTAAGGGGAGGAAAGGGAAATAGATACTGGGGGTATTGATCAACTTTTGCCAAATCAATACATTCTTTTGTTTTTCTTCTCAAGCCAATTTGAGTTGGGGTTTCTGTTCTTTGCAATAAAAATTCACCTTATATGAGACCGGATTTGTCTCTAAGCCTTTTTTGTCTCTTCCCGTCATACTGCCTCTATGATCTTTACGGCACAGTCCAATACTGTGCTTGTTTGGATGCAACTGAATTTGATTTGTTAAGGGGGAAGAAGGAGGGAAGTAACCTGAGATGATACTATGTGCCAGCTGCTGTTCTAGGTTATTTACATACGTTATATTCTTTAATCCTCAACATAACTTTTTTCGTTTTCTTTATATCCGGGTTGCAGTTAATACAGCTGTAACTCAATCCCTCTTTCTTATCTAAAAACCCTTGTTCTTTTCACTCCATCCCCCATGTCACTGTGGTACTGAGGTGCATGATGGTGGAAGAATTCATGGGGACATGGGGGGTTAGGAGAGATTGGCAGTGGGGAGGTAGTGGCAGTGGCACAGGGAACAAGAGGGCCAGGTGTCATGGGTGTGTGTGTGTGTGTGTGTGTGTGTGTGTGTGTGCGAGCACAGGGAACAAGAGGGCTGGGTGTCATGGGTGTGTGTGTGTGTGTGTGTGTGTGTGTCTGTGTGTGTGTGTGTGTGCGAGCACAGGGAACAAGAGGGCTGGGTGTCATGGGTGTGTGTGTGTGTGTGTGTGTGTGTGTGAGCACAGGGAACAAGAGGGCCAGGTGTCATGAGTGTGTGTGTGTGTGTGTGTGTGTGTGTGTGAGAGAGCACAGGGAACAAGAGGGCTGGGTGTCCTGTGTATGTGCACACATGCACGTGTGCCTAGTGCTCATCCACAGAGATGGGGAGGCAGTGAGGAGGGAGATAGGTGCTGGGTGCTGGTAGGACTGGTGAGAGATCATCCCAAACAGCTCTTCTCTCAATATCCCAAGACCCCTCCTCATCAGCCGCCCTCCTGTCTCCCCTTTGCCAAGTGCTTGCTTGTTGACTGGGTGTTTATTTGAATGGACTGGCCTGCAGACCCCGAGCCTTCCTTGCTCTGACAAGCGTGGGGAGGCTGGCTGAAACATGGCTGCATGATCCGACAGTCTGGGATTTAGTGTAGAAAGTCACTTAAGGACCCTCCTGTCTGTGAGGGGGCATTGAGGAAGCCTCTGCAGAGCAGAGGAAGCAGGAGCTGGAAGTGCAGGGCAGTGAGCAGGGGCCGGAGGAGGGTGGGGAGGCCGGTAGTTAGCAAGCTGGACTTCCAGGAAGGAAAGCCCGCCCTCCACCACCCAGGCTGCACTGAGCCTGCCTCATTCCTGAGAAGGCCCTCTCACAAGAATTCTATTGTCTGACCTTCAGGAGTGAGAGGAAACTTGTTCCCTAGGGCGTGCAGGGAAGATATCAGCGGCCAAGGATGCAGGGAGGAAGCGGGGAGTCCTTGAGTTCTCTAAGGACCTGCTGCAGACTGCCTCCTGCCAAGTGTTCAGGGAGTGGTGCTCCAGGAACAGCTCCCGGAGGAGAGGAGCAGCCTGGGCCTGGGATCAGGGGTGAAGTGGAGGAGTCACTAAAATGACTCTGCCCAGCCCAGTCTCCTTGCAGGCTATGAGTACTCTGGCTGTATAAGAGGGGGGTCTCCAGCCTCCCTTCGGCCACACCTCAGTGTGCCCCCTTCTGAGCCAGGCAGGACTGCTCACCACTTCCAGAGTAAATACCCTACTTCCACCATCTCAGGCTCACTTTTGTTTCTTTTTCTTTCCTTCCTATATCTGCTCATTCTTCAAAAGCCTGATCAAATGTCACCTCTTTTGGGAAAACTTCCTTGAATGCCCCAGGCAGTCATGTCTGCTTACTTTCTTCCAAGCTCATGTTATTTTTACCTGCATATCATCTTACATTTTGTAGGTTCCCAGTGACTGTATGTTGGTAAATGACTAGTCCTAAGGTACTTTAATGTTGTTTTTGCTAAAGGCTACACATTAAATAATTAAATAAATATGATCGCACTGTCTATGTTCATGGGTGAAATTCACAAGATCTCTTGTTAAACTCTGAGTTTTAATCTTTCATTTTGGGGTGTGTGGTTACTGCTCCTATCCAAACCTGCATTCCACTGTCATGGTAAATGAGTGAAATGCTGCACCCTCGTTTCTGGCTGTGCACTTCTCAGCACGACATCGCTCCTTCTGATTTCCACCTCTAATTAAGGGTTTGGGAATAGGTGATGCTAAACCTTCTTCTAACTGAAACATGCTATGTTCTAGGCCTGAGATATTTAAAATGTGACTTCCCAAGAATATTTGCATTTTAAAAGGGTCACTAAACTAGAGGCAAGCAGTCTTAGGGTTGGGACTTCACTGGAGGATGAAATAGCAGAGTTCCATGGTGAAGATTCACAGAACTTTCTCGAGTGACAAGGTAAGGACCTTTTTATTCAGCTTCCTTTGAGAATTGTCATTTGACTTGGTATGAATATACCTACCCCTTTTAAAACTTAACCAAGGAAAAGCCATGAAGGAAACGAATGCATACTGCTAAGTAAAGAAGCCAATCTGAAAAGGTTACATACTGTATGATTCTAACTATAGGACATTCTGGTAAAGGGAATACTGCAGGGACAATAGAAAGATCAGTGGTTGCCAAGGATTCAGGGGGAGGGAGGGAGGGAGGGAGGGAGGGATGAACAGGCAGAGTACAGAGGATTCTTAGGGCAGTGAAACTATTTTGTATTATACTATAATCGTGGATACACGTCATTATACATTTACCAAAGCCCACAGAATGTACACCACCAAGAGTGAATCCTAATGTCAACTAAAGACTTTAGTTAATAGTAATGTGTCAATATTTGCTCATCAATTGTAACAAGTGTACCATACTCATGGAAGATACTGATAATAGGGGAAATTACATGTGAAAGGGAGAAGGTTCATGGGAACTCTCTGCAGTTTTTGCTTAATTTTTCGGTAAACCTAAAACTCAAAAAAATAAAGTCTATTAATAAAAAAAAATTAACTACACATCTCCTTAATCATAGCTAACATTTATATAGCACTTACCGCATACCAGCTACTGTTCCAAACACCTTGCATATATTAACTCATTTTTTAATTTCTCAGATAAAGCTTATGAGCTAATTATTATTACTCTCATTTTATACATGAGGAAACAAGTGCAGTGAGATTAAGTGAACTTGCCCAGGGTCATACAGCTAGTAATTGGCAGGGCTCGATTTGACCTGAGACAATCTGGCCCCAGAGTTTGTACCATGCTATATACTGCACTCTTCTATTCTCTTTTCTGTATTCTGTCATATGCCATGTGTGTGCTCTACATGCTCAGGTGTCCCCTCTCCAGAAAGCCTTTGAGACTCGCCGCAGGCAGGGCTAGGTGACCCCTCCTCTGTGCTCTTATAACACCCTGGCCTTCACCTCTGCAGACACCACATTTAGCACATGTTTGGATTGCCAAAGAACTGTTTGCACACGTTCTGTTGAACCCCTGAGAAGCCATGGCCTTCCACTACACGTCAACTCATTACTGTCCACACAAGGCAGGCAGGTGAGTGTGTTTGCCGTGGTGCTCTGTATGCATTTATGCTGGCTCCTGGTCACCACTTCTTCGTTCTCTGATGGCCTCAGGCTTCCTCTTTAATCATCTCATCATATCTCTGCTCAGTCTTAATGTCACTGAAGTTCACTGTATCTACCTTTTTCTTATTTTTGAAAGTAAAAATAACATTAGCCAAACTCTTATCCTTCAACACTGTTCTCACCCTTCATATTTCCTCAAAGCTTGATCTGCAGAAATTCTCATTTTGAGGATGGAGTTTAATCCAAGCCAGGACATGAGAACTCATTTAGGGAAACAAAGGGTCCACCTATAGTGCCCCAATCTCCTGAAGGGAATTTCCCTGCCAGAGAAGAGAAAGGGAAGGGTGGAGCGATTTGGCTTCCCCTTGCCATTTACTAGGCATCATGCTATTGGTCCTAAGCAGTCGGCCACCATTACTGTCTCAATCCACAACGATTCTTCTATTTGCAGCAATCAGACTGTGAGGACATGGTTGAATCAGACTGTGAGGACATGTGATCTGAATTCTTCTCCCTTACAAGTGGGCCTCTGAGAAGCTGTGCCTTGGCTGGGACTCTAGGAGCTGGGTTGGGGCTGGGGTCTCACCAACAACTGTAGGTTGCAAAGCATGGAGCCCAAGGAGGTCTGAAAACCACATGCAGCATAGAAAGGTGGGAGTGAGCAGAGCAGGCGGCTCTCCCCTCCATAGCCTGCTCTGTATCAGCCCCCGTCTTGCCTCTTGCACTCCCTGTTCTCTGTGGCCTAATTACAGTAAACTCCCTGTATGTCCCTTCTTCCCTGTTCCCCCTTCCCTAGACTGACTCTTACCCTTCTGTGCAGTCTCAGCTGAAATGCCAATATCTCCAAAGATCCTTTTCTACTTCTCTTACAGGTTAGGATGCTGGCTATCCATTTTTATGCAGTCCTGATGTTCCCCTAGCGAAGCACTCACTACACAATAGTAGTGAACAAAGTCGTGATTTGACTTTCTCATTAGTTTATGAGCTGCAGAAGGGGAGAGAATGGCTCTGTCTTGTTTGCCTTTTTATCCCTTACTCCAGTGCCTGGAATAGGAGAAGCACTCATTAAATATTTGTTGAATAAATGAATGAACTCTAGAGCACC
Source organism: Cynocephalus volans (assembly GCF_027409185.1). Lineage (NCBI taxonomy): Eukaryota > Metazoa > Chordata > Mammalia > Dermoptera > Cynocephalidae > Cynocephalus > Cynocephalus volans. Next base: position 47,495,091 of record NC_084467.1, on the reverse strand, counting down.
ACTATACACTGGGTGTGAAGAGATGGGCCCTCTACGCAAAGTCATGGGCCAGAAACCACCCTCATCAGGAGTGATCTGTGCATTTATTCTATTCTGTGCCCCATGAATGTGTTTAATAAGTGAAAGAGTACTGATTTCACTGTGCTTGGAGATCAGAACCCCCCCAAAATTAAGTAAGCCTTCAATGGAGCAAAACACCTTTCCCCCCAAGAGTCTGAATGGCCCATGCCAATATATTTTTGGGAGAGCTTTGGACCATAGCTAAAAAATGAGAACTTTCCCCTTCTAAAGCACTTCCTTGAGGATGCGCTGAATCACAGTGAATGGCCAATTGAGCCACCAGCAGGCCCATTAAAAGTGGGTTGTCAGAGACTCATATTACGTGGGATTAATATTAGGCATCTCTGTCTCAGCCCAGTGAAAGGCCTCAAGCGTCCTTGGAATTTCAGTGACCTTTCCCCATCAATGACAGCATTGTTCTCCCAGCCCGATGGCTTAATTCATAGGAAATGCAACACACTCCTCATCCTCACTGCCCACCACATCTGGAATCGGGTCCGAGAGGGCTGGGAGCATGGGCTCCAGGCACCAAAATGTCACATTTCCCTTCCCCGGCTTCAGGAGCTCCTGACTCTTGTTTCCTGAATCTCTCTGCAATCTTTTCAGTGGTCTTAGCTGAGAATGAGGAGGCAACTGCATGGGTCCTAGGAGGCTACCAGGTCCTAAACTTGTTGTCAGCAGAGTTTCTCTGCTCCAATAGGCTGCAGCTGCTGATTACAAAAACCCCTTAGAACATAGGCCATAGTAGTAGAATCTGAAGCCCAGACATACTATTTTCATTTAGGGAAAGCACAATGACAGTACGGGCTGTTGACATGTTTGTTTCTAAATCTTCTCTATAATCTTGAGAGTGTGCTGTTTTGTACAGACAGGTGAAGGTGCCGTGGCTCAGGGCACACAGAAGTTAAATGGATTGCTGGGATTCAGATGTAAGCCTGCCCTGACTTCAGACACTTGGGTAGGTGGTGAAGTTATCTATTGAATCCCTAGTTGTGTTAAACAGTGTACGAAGAGTTTTAGATTCTTTTTCCTGTATATTTCTCATTGCAACCTTGTAATGTAGAAACTGAAGCTAGGGCAGAGTTGGTGGTTTTTTTCTGGTGCTATGCGGCAACATTAGGCAAGTGTGTCTCCGGCAGTTTGGCAGGCAAAACAGAGAAGATGAGTTACTGGGTGGTGGGTGCCATATGAAGGGTCTGCAGGTTGGTGAGAGGATGTCTAGGTTGGGCGGGGCAGGAGGGAAGCCAGTCTGTGAAAACAGGAATGGGTCTTGCTCAAGGTGAGTCTTGCCCACCTGGAGCATGATTGGCACTCAGAACACATCTCCTGAATAGATGCATGAATGCTGGCAGGGGCTGATGAACAGAAAGTCTAGCTCCTGAAGGATCTAGTGAAGCCTGACAAAGGTCTTTTCTCGACCAAACTTTAGTCAGTCTCTTGAAACTACCCCTGGGCCCCTCTGTGCACTTCCTCTTAAATCCAGTTTTAGTAAAGAACCCTGCTTGAGTCAGTTTCGCAAGAACCCTCCGCCTTCCATATCTGATCACCTTCAATATCAGATCTGCTTTCTTATCTCCACCACCCTTAAGGGGATGTGTGACCACCCTGGCCTGTCCATAGCCAGAATCGTGTTAGGCTGGTTTAGCCAGAATCCCCTTTACCCCCGATGGTTTCTTTTCTTCTCTTTCTTTTTTTTTTTTTTTTTGGTGGCTGGCCAGTGCAGCAATCCAAATACTTGACCTTGGTGTTCTAACACTGCACTCTAACCAACTGAGCTACCCCTGATGTTTTCTGTCAGTGATTTTCTATCCTCTGACTCCCACTTTGCTGCTTGGCTATAAATCCCCACTTGCCCTTGCTGTATTTGGAGTGGAGCCCAATCTCTCTCCCCCACTGCAAAATCCCATTGCAATCGTCCCCATACCTTTGGTAACAAAGTCTTCCTTACTATGCTTGACAGGTATCATTGAATATATATATTGTTAACAGGCCTTACAGCAGTAGTGTGAGTGACCTGCTAGAAGTTGGGGCCCTAGAGTGGGATAGCGGACTTTAAGAGTCTCTGAGGAAGAGCCATTTGTTGTGGCGAGGGCCCCTGCAGGGACTGTGAATTGGGCAATCTCAGAAGCATGTGGCAGTGGCCAGTGGCAGGGAGAGCAGAAAGCCAGGAGGACACAGTCTGGGGGATCCCTCCCACTCCTCTCCTGGGTATTTACACTATTCTGGGTGATTGTGGTGAGCAAGGATAGGATAGATGTGACTCTCCAGTCGCTTTGAAGAACCAAGTGTTGGGTTTCCCCAGTCTTTCCAAAAGGGGGAAAATGGTGTAAACATCTTTATATCAAGGTCCACTTTGCTCCTGTGACATTAATGTCCCCTGTGGTGTGTAGCCAGGAAGCTCCTATGCAGGTGGTGGTGCCTGCCACTGAGCTTTCTAAGGATTCAGTGGAAGGTAAAGACAGAGCTGGTCAATGAGTACATTTTCTTTTTTATCCAGGCGCCGCCTTTACCTAATCAGCCCTGGCTTCCTGCAGCACAGATCTGAGCTGTAATAGAGCTGGCCTTATTTTATTTTTTATTAAGTTCATGAACTTTAGAGGAAGGAACTTAGAAAAAACGGTCTCATTACCTCAGGAATGAAGGTTCATGCTTTTAATGCCAGACATTGGCGTGGCCTTGCTTGTTATAGCCACAAATAATCCGGGTAGAAAATTGCAACAGAGTGGCAAGGCACAAACAGGATGGCTTCTTGGAGTGAAGCAGGTGGGGTGGAGGGAGAGGAGGTCAGCGAAGGGTCAGCCTAAAATAGAAAGATATTGAGTCGAGGCTTGCAGACTTCAACCAGGGCTAGCCATTTGTATAGATTGACTTTGGAAGGACAGAATCTACTGTGGACACTTCCAGAAGCCAGGATATGGGATAAGCTTGCTCGGGCTCTGGATTCTGATGGATTTGATTCAAATTCCAACTTGGCTATAAGCTGGGTGACTGTCTACAAGTTTCCCAAACCTCTTGTGTTTCAGTTTTCATACCTGTACCGTATACAAAATATCTACCTTGCAGGATTGTTGAGGGGATTAGATGAGAATGTAGGAAAGGTGTCCGGATCTATTTTTAAAAATGTGGTACAAGTCATATTATTTAATGAAATATCTTCTTGCAAAATCCATGACAGTGATTTCCATGGCAGGTGTAATTGTTAACCAACCACTGTGCTGGAATCTGTCTCCTCTGGAAAGGCTTGTGAGAGATGCATTGGACTTCAGGGCCCCAGCTAGCCCAGTGTTTGCCAGACTTCTCTGCAAATGAGAATTTCTTAGGGGTACTTGTTAGATATTATGAGTTTCTGGCTTCATCCCAGAACCACTGAATAAGAAACTCTAGGGAGCCCGGGAACCTCTGTTTTTAACAAGAGCCCCTGACAATTCTTATTATCAATCAATCAATAAGTCAATCCTTGCTGTCTTACTGAATGACTAGTGATGACAAGCTAGTTTTTCCTCTTTGTAAGGGTAAAATAAAAAATTATTACAAAGGTGATCTCTAAGACCTCGATTTATTTTTGAAAAGCTTTTGATTGATATTTGGAAGAAGACTGTACCATGCTTTTAGGAGAGAGACGCTCTTTCATTCCACTCTGCCTTCAATATTGCTATTTTTTCCTGCTTGAAATCCTCCTCCCATCTTGTCTCCCCAGCACACCTTGCTCCTGCTTCAAGAGTCAGTTTAAGACTCTCTTCTTCAGCAAAGCTTTCATGACTCTCCCAGGCTTCTTCCACTACCGTTCTCTTTGTGCCTTTGCAATACATCCATTATGAGGTGAGTCATATCATATCATGTGTTTATTTTTGTGTTTTTCTCATACTAGTTTATGTGTATAGGGGTCAAAAGGAGTCATAGATTTGAATCTCTCTCTGGGGGATCAGGGCAAGCAAAACACATTGAATAGAAAGTTGGAGGATGAGTAGGAACTGTTGAGATGAAGATAGGAGATTTCCAGTAAATGGCAGGTGCAAAAGAGTGGAAGTCATAGAAAAACACATTTTTTTCCCATCTTGAGCCATTTTCAATGAGAAAATCATTTTTGCAATGATATCTTTTGAAGTCTTGAAAATTTTTCAATATGCCATAATTAGTGTCTATTCATTAGGATTTATTTACGAAGTCCAGAAAAGGGACTACTCTAATTCTGAAAATAATGTTTTTAATCATTAAACTGAAAGGAGCCTGGATTAGTCCTCAGATACGCCATACACTTCACGATTTTGCAAAGTGTGATACTGTCCTGTAAGTGGAAGGCTTCAGAAATACTTAGTCCGAATCATGCCTCTTCCACCTATCATAGGTGGCCTTGAGCATGTTACTTAGATTTTTTTTAAGCTTCAGTTTTTTATGTGTAAAATAGAGAATTAACATTGTTTCCTTTTTTTCTACCCTTACAAAGCTGAAAGGGGAAATTAAAAAATAAGCACAATAAAGGTTTTAAATAATCTTGGTAGACTATAGCAGTGGACTAATACTACTTAGATGAAATTTAAAAGAGATAAATGGTAAGTCCAGAATCCATGTATGTAATGAAAATACTAGCTTGAGGAGAATTAGGTAGGCAGCAACTCATGTCAGAAGCACCCCCCAAAATGGTTAGAAATTAAGTTCAATCAGATCCAGTGGCTAGTGGGACACTAAAAATGCACTTTTTATTTTGGCATCATAATCAGATTGGCAAAAACCAGAAAGCTATGACCCATCAGTCTCACCCTTGGTTTTTGTGGCAAATTCTATAAATTGATTAACTCGACTTTCTTCTGCCTCTCCATAGGACATGGTTTCTTGTACACTAGGAGATAAAAAGGTAAAAATCAGTATTTTCCAGATGTCTTTATTGTTCAGGTTTTATTAATTAGTTTTTACATTTTTATCTACCAGTGTGCAGGAAACCATGTTCTATGGTTGCACAAATGCATGTATGTGATATTTGGAAGGTGGAAGTGATTATCATGAGGCCGAGATCTTGACCTTGCTGCCTCTGCTGTTTATTCTGGTGTGCATAATCACAGTGACTTTTAAAATGCTGCAATTTATTTTCAGAAGATGTAGCAAAGGCCCTAATGTCTGGTCCTAACACAGTGAGTATTAAGAAGGTAGGTACTGGGCATCCCTTTTGCTAGCTGTGGTTGCAGGGGAGGTGGTATTGTTTTCCAGGTCCCCTGGCCCTCTGATGGTGGCAGAGGCCATTGCTCCTTGGTGGGCCAGTTCTGTTGTGTAGTTCTGGAAGTTGTTCTTGGAAGCTCAGCCTAGATTCTGCTTTCTTCCAACCATTTTAAAACAATGAATTCCCTCCATTGGATACATTTTTGGCTAAACTACCTTAAGAGATTCTAACAACTTCTACTGATCCAAGAGAATTTTTCTTAAGGGGATGTGAATGAGGATATTCATCATAATGTTACATGTAGTAGCTGGGAATCAAAAGTCACCTGTTGGCCATCATCGAAGGGATAGATTTATAAAATGAAGTAGATGGACATTCAAAAATATTATGCAGTAATCAGAAGCAGGGAACAAGATATCCACATGGTGATATGGATAGATCTTAAAATAGCATTTAGTTTTTTTAAAAAGGCGTGGGGAGAGGTGAAGTTTACGGTGTACCATTTGATATAGCTCGGATATGTTGTCCCTCCCCACAAAGCTCATGTTGAAATCTGATCCCCAATGTAGCAGTGTTGGGAGGTGTTTGGGTCATGGGGGCGGATCTGTCATGAATAGATCAATGCTTTCCCTGCGGGGCAGGGGTAGCGAGTGACTTCTTGCTCTATTAATGCCCATGAGAGCTGGTTGTTTAAAGGACCCTGGCACCTCCCCTCTCATCTATCATGGTTTCCAGAGTCTTATCTGATGACAGGGATTACCTGTGGTTCTTATTAACAACAATGATTTCTAGGCCTGCCTCTGGAAATTCTGCTTCAAAATCTGTTTACAGATTAATCTTGTATCGTAGTTAGCTACAAAGTAAGTGCTCAATGGTTGTTTGCTGAATGAATGAATGTGTTGGACAGGCTTACCTTATTATGATTATTTTTTAATTGAATCATAATTGATTATACATATTTTTGGGATTCAATATTGACATATGTGGATCAAATCAATATTACTAGTATGTATATTGTTACAAATCGTACTCATTCTTTATGCCCCTTGTCCAATCTCTCCCTATCCTCCTCTCCCTTCCCCCTCCCACCACTGATATCCCTAGATTTCTTCTCTTCCTCTGAAAGAGTAATGGTTACTCTGCTGATTTGCTGCCTAGATGATCTGTCCAATGCTGAGAGGTGTGTTCAGATCCCCCAATATTAACATGGAGCAGCTGCTTCTTCTGTAACTCTGGAGTGGGCTTTGTGGAGAGAGACATCCTCTTCTTTTCTTTGGTCGCTGCTGGTCACTCTCCTTGTGTCAATGCACTCCAGTGGCTGGTGGGCCATCTGTGTGGTGGTTGTGATGTCTAGCCACTTTTGTGGCAGCCGTGGTTACTGTGGTGCTTGTGGTGAGGCACCCACGTGGAGGTGATGTTTTTGGTATGCTCCTTGCTGCTGGTGGTGTGCCTGGTTGTGGGTATGGGGTCCGGTCACTGGATCCAGGTCCCAGACCCCCAGATGGGGTCTGGAGGTGCTGGCAGTGTGCCTGGTTGTGGGCAGGGGGGGTACAGTCCCCACTCCATACCCTAGGCCCCTGGGTGGGGCCCCAAGGCACTGGTGGTGTGTGGACAGGTTTACCTTATAAAGCTTTTACCAAGCAGTTACCTCCAGAATGATCTTGATTCATTCATTAGTATTATTCATTAATACAGAAATTTAATCAACTGCAGATATATCTGTATAGATTATAGATAATGTCTATAGGACATTATCTTCCTGCTAATGTTTTTCTATCTTTTTCATATGAATGTTATGCAAGATTTGTCAAATGCTTTAAATAGGAGAGAGAGTTTGGCAGCATCTGTGATTTGAAAAACTATGAAATCTTAAGATTACTTCTTTATTTTTAAAATGTTCCTAAATTTTGCTAGTAATCAGTTACAAATTAACCTGTCTGTAGTATCTTAAACTCACCTTTAGTTGCTTTTTGAAAAACTAACACTTTTATCCATCTCCTGTCTTGTGATATTTCTCCAGCCCTCTAGTATTTTAGAGATTCCTGAGAAATTCTAATATCTCTACTCAGGAACATGCTTCACTTGAACTAGATTAGTGGAGTAAAATATACTAGTTAGCACTCATTCATTCCGATTACTTCCTTTGATGAGTATCTACAATATATCAGGTTTTGTTCCAGATACCTGGGATATGGCAACGAGTGAGATATGGGCCTCACAGTCTAGGCAGGGATATCAAAATTAAAGTAGATTATATTATGATGGAGGTAAGCTCAGAGTGCTTATAAGAGAACAGAGAAGGGGCCTTCTACCTCAGCCTGACATGAGAAACCTTCCCAGAAGAGCTGATCCTTGGGCTGTGCCTTAATGGATGACTGGGACTTGGTCAGGTACAGACACGGGGAAGGGCATTTTAGACAGGGGCAGAGCCTTTTTCAAGCACGGAGGCAGGGAGGAACAAGAGGGCAACTGCAGAACAGAATTGGCAGAAATCTTGACCCTTTCTCTCCAAGACCCAGTCCAGGATCTCTTAGGCAGCATAGTCATTAAATGATGCTCTGTCTGTCCTCTACTTGAACTCCTCTGATGGTGGCCGATTCTTGGCTCATGAGGCAACTACTCACCACTAACAATATATTGGCATAGGATGAGGAATATTGCCCCAACCAATGAGCTGGCAGATGCAGATTCCTGCTGGGCAGATGGGAGAGAAAGAGAGCGTTTATGAAGTGATTCTGAGAAAGCCTGTATTCGCTTCTCTCATCATAAGCACATGCCTGGTCTAACCATGGTAGTTAGTGCCGGGTGCTCTTCATCCCACTCACAAAGCCTCCTGGAAACCTAGGATTTATATTTATTCATGGTTGTACTGTCTGTAATCAAGAAGCTTTACTTTTGAACCCCCACAGCAGTTTTCATTTAAATAAAAATTAAATTGAAATCAAATACTGCATTTTGAGCCGCTTTGCTCTCCTCACCATTTACTAATCAGTCCTTCTCATTATTTAACCTCAGAAATCAGAGCCTCTAAAACTGATAATTGCAGACATGCCATCCATTTGTTTATTGACTTTACTCCTTCCCTAGCTCCCCTATGAAACTATCCCATGAGACGGTTTATAGTCCAGCTAAATAAGTGTTTCTCAAGGTGTGGACATCACATCATGCACATCAGAATCACTGGAAAATTTACTAAAAATGATGATTCCCAGAACCTACACAGACATTCTGCATGAATATCTGGAATGAATGCCCAGATTTTAAACAATTTTAAACATTTTAAACAATTTCTGGTTGACTTCTATGAATATTCACCTGTTATATGCATCTACTCTAAGCACTACATATCAGTGCTGGGGGTCCAGAGTTGAATAAGACATAGTTAGTTCCTACTCCCAAGCCACCATCTGGAGGGTGACAAACGAACACACTCATTTCATCCAAACTAAGTGTGAGGATGGAGCACACTCATTAGGTTAACACACATAATGTCATGGCTTGGTGGTGGGCAATGGAACAGGAACTTTGTTGCTATTGACAAAACACCAAAGTTCATAAATGATTTTTAACAAAATGTATATTAATTCTGGTTCAAGATTTTTCTATCTTATTTTAAAATATTTTATTATGAAAACTTTTAAACATACACAAAAGTGGTATGAATTTAATAACAATAATAGTTATAGTATAGCAACAGTATAGTACAGTGTAGTGTAATAGTGTAACAACCTCCATATGCCCAGTACATATGTCAGGACTTTGTCTCTCTCGCTTCATCAACCCCTCCACCTCCCAATTCTGCCCGAGTATTTACTTTTTAAATCCCAGCTTTCACACATTTTACTCATGCATGGTTCAGAATACATCTTTTAGGATATGAGCATTGTCTTAGCTAACCACAGGATTATCTTCACACCTAAAGAAATGCACTATAATGCTTTGGTGTCATATTCAAATTCCTCCAATTATCTCAAAAATGTGATTTTCCTGTGGTTTGTTCAAATCAGGCTCTAAATAAGATCCACATATATTGCATTTGGTGGTTGTGTTTCTTAAGTCTCTTGTGATCTAAAACAGCCTTTCCTTCCTGCCCCTTTTCTCCTACCCCTTCCTTTTTATGCCATTTTCTTCTTGAAGAAACTGGGTCTTATAGAAAGTCTGAATTTGTTTGTTTGCTTCTTTGTGGTGTCATTTAACTGATTTCTCTACTTCTCCTTTTTATAGTAACCCAGAAGTTAGTTCTAAAGTCTTGATTAAATTGAAGTCCAAGATTTTTTCCCAAGAATGTGACTTTGTTGGTGCTGTGCACTTCATGCTGCATTATATTAGAAGTCACATTAAGTGTGGTTGTCCCATTTTTAATGATGCTAATTTGATCAAGGGTTCAGATGGTGACAGTCTGATATCTCCACTCTAAAATTTCTCTTTAACCTTTTATCTAATGGTTGCATCTATAGGCAATCTTTGCTTGAATCAATTATTTCACTGGGAGTTGAAAAATGGTAATTTTTCTAATTCTGTCATTCTTTCACATTTATTGGCTAGAATTCTGTAATGAGCCATTATGCTCACAAACTACAAATATCCTGAAACATATTTCATTCAGGAAAAACAGGAAAAATGCATTTTTCCCTTTAATTGCAGATTTTCATGGAGTTGCTGGCTAGTTAAACCTAATGTTGAACACTGAGAACATTGAGGTTATTCTTTTTTTCCTATGGAGTGTCATTGTGAGTGCCTGGGTTCTACACGCAGTGTTTCAGTACATTGCAGCTGTCATCATTTTGGCCCTGACACCTTTTATCACACTGTCAAGTAGTCTTTAATAGCTTTCCTATCTTCTGATGCAAGAAGTTCCTGGAGCTTTCTTCCTCCAGACCTTAATTGTCATCAGTTTCCTGGAGAAGTCCCTGTTTCTTTTGGGGGTAATGGCATTTATAAGCACTTACTTGGGTGCTAGATATACTCACTGCCATGGGGTTGTTTGTAATTGCTTCTAGGTCCTTTTCATGGACAGAACTAGAAAATACCTATGAATATTTTTTTAAAAAATCATGGGTTCAAACTAATCATTTCCAATCCTAATATACCAATTTAGGGTTTAATTTAACTTTATTGCATTTACACTTGTATCTCTTTTCTCCTACACTGAAAATCTTGGTTCCTTATGAAATTAGCATAAGTACTTTATTTGCTATAACCATAATACATTCCTATTGTCTTTTCATTCTCACTTACGTTCCAGTATAATATCTTGAGTGGGAGTCAAGGGGGTGAAGTTTCAGCTGGTATAATGCTTGCTAATATTTGTGGTACTTATTAAGTGGTGGGAAAAATTTTAATGGCTTATGTTTAAGCAGCCAAACTCATCCTGTGAGATAGGTCTTTTTATTATTGCCATGTTACAATTGGGGAAACCAATGAATCGAGAGCTTTAATAATGTGCTCAAGATCACTCAAATACTAAGTGGTAGAGCTAGACTTTGAATAGGCCAGTCAGGCTGCAGAGCCCCTACTCTTACCTACGAAGAAACACCACCTGTATGAGGTCATCTGCTCTAGGTCATAGTAGAAAAAGAGGTTGGGAAATCTAATATCCAAGGTTCTCCAGTCCACACCTACCACTTCTTTCTCTTTCATTACTGATCAACTCCAGTCCATTTTGTTCTCTATGCTTCACTGTTGAAGATAGCCGGCATTTCACAAATGCTTTCAGGCATACTTGTAGTCATTCATTCAACAAACTATTAACTCTGATTCATAGCTGGACAGGAAAGAAGGGGTATTTTAGTTGTGATTTTTAGGAAACCAGAGTATTCCTGTTTAAATATAAGCTTTGTTTTTGGCAACAAGCACACATCACTTCCAGCACAAAAATATTCTAGTACCCTACCAATTCCCTTCAACGTTATTAAATCTTAGGATTGAGGCTGGGTCGCTTAGTTGAAAGTGCATAGAAAATTTGGGCTCTCATTGCTTTAGTTTCCACTTACAAGAAGCTGGGGGAGCCGATTAGAGGCACTGACCACAGGAATGCACTGGGACTGCAGGACTCTGGGCCCAAGTTATAATGGGAGGGTATTTACTCAAAAAATCATAGCTTAGGCAATAATGGGACTGTCCAGAGTACCCAAAATCTTAGCCATGAAAGAAGAGTAAAGCATTAAGCCATGCTGTTAAGCCAAGAACAGCAATGAGAAAATAACAGGCAAAATCAGTAGAAGTTTGGTAGCAGGATAGAGTCAGGTGCAAATGTTGGGTTAGGAGAACAGCTGAACTAAGGTGGTGGATAAAACAAAGAAGTGTGCCAAAATCTTGATTATGTGATGCTTAATGTGATTTCCAAGGTGGCTGTGGCTGTTTAAAGCTTTGCTATACCAAGCTGTTCCACAGACCCCATCTCTGTTTCATCTCAGACCTACTGAATCAGAATCTCCATTTTAGCAAGATCACCAGGTAGACTGAGGAACGCATTAGAATTTGAGGAGCATGATCTAAAGGACTTTGCCAATAGCAGTAATGTGACCTAGGGACATCCATGTCACTCTCTGGGCCTTCAATTCCTCTTTTTGTGAAATGGATGGGTCGTGTGTAAGTTTCCAAAGTATCTCACTAGTGGACTGTGCTGCTGATGCCACCTCCCCCTGGCATGGGGCAGAGCACAGCAGGAAGGGCTGGAGTGTTTGTGTGTGGCTGTGTTGACAGAGCTCCCTGAGCTGTCTGGGGTCCTGACGACCAGGCCTCCCTAGCCCACGCAGAGGCTCCTCTCCACTGAGAAGGACGAAATACTTCCTGATCAATGACCAAGGGGCTGAGTGATCAACCCAGAGGGGTGTGAGGATTTAGCTTCCCATGGGGCGAACCTTGACCAGTGGGAGAAAGGAGGCCAGCAAGAGTAAGGCAGACACATTTTTCTCTCTTTTCCCTTCTGTGGAGAGCCCTGAGCTGCAGGGTCTGTTTGAAAACCTTCTGGAAAGTCATATCCTCTGCAGGAACAAACACACCTTTGCAGCTCCTCATGAAGAGCAGCCTCATAACAATGCACTCATCACACGTATTTTTTCCCCTACCTTCTGTTGGCCTCACTTGGCCTGCACCTCCAAAATGAAGTACCAGCACTTTGACCCTTGACTCAGACCACTTTTTAGAGGATGACATCTAAATTAAATGTCAAATACATTATGTTGCTTAATTTGGGAAAGTACTGTCATCCCACTGTATAGAATGTAGACAAATGTGCATGAGTTGTCCAAGGCCACGTGATTAGAAAGTGCCAGAACTGGATCTTTATCCTAAGTCCTTTGCTCTAAATCCATGTACTTCCTTACTCAGATACAGAACTGAGATTTACAGAGCATCAGTTAATGTGACAATTTCCCACTCAGTCCTCGCAACTGCCCCAGGAAGTAGGGATTATTGCTCTCAATTTAAGATGAGAAAACCAAGGCTCAGAAAATTATTAGATTTGCCCACGATCACACAGCAAGTTAGTGTAGAACTTGGACCCAGTCTGAGGTCTGTGTCATTACACAGCAGTTAACAAATCATCCCTGCTGCGTAGGTGCCTGTGCAAGGGCCCTGCCTCCACACTACGTGGCTTGCTCATGGCCAAGGCCAATTGCGTAATATGAAAATCACTGCAACAGAAAGTGCTCCATACAAAAATCTCAGAGAAAAATCTCAGTGTAGTTTTAAAGAAGCCTCTCTCACGGCTCTCACTCTCATTTCACTGAAATGTTTCTTATAGAGTTCTTCAAGGTAACAGTCTACAGCAGGCTCAAATTGTACCCAGCCTCATCCCCACCCCACTTAAAAAGATAAGCAACTAGAATTCTCAGCATGCAATAGACCAGTTCCGTGGAATGGATTTTGATGTGGTGCCTTTAAAGCAGCACCTGTCTATCCTCACAGCCTTCCCTACCCACCCTAATTCCTCCTCCCCTATCTGTGGATGGCACAGAATTATCCACACAATTACTGGATTTACCTCTTTGTCTCTTCTTTATGCCACATCATCTGTGGGGGAAAATATGTAGGAGGGAAGTGCTTTGAAAAGCTGGAGGTTTTGAAGTCTGCCCTGGGCTTGAAGAAAAACAAGAGGGAAATGACATTAAAATGTGAAAATGACCTTGAAATGGATCCAAAATACTTTGTGAGGGCAAAACCCTCTACTGTGAAGGATCTGTGGAATGATTTCTTGCAGCCAGAGATGCCACAGCAGAGTGGAGGAGGCCAGGCTGGTGGTCTTCTCACTAGTTGGGCTACAAAACTCCCCTTTTGTATGGAGTCAAACAACACTGGCTTCTTATGCAGGTTGATGGAGAACTGTGTGTGCTTTCTATTGGGACTTTTTTCCATCCCTGAGCCAGGCCTCATTGCCTGGATTGGTGTACCAGCCCCCTATTTATTTTCCCTGGCTCCACAATGGTCCCTCAGATCTGACCATGTCATGAAATTCATGACCATTCCTTCAGCATAAAATTCAAATGCCTGAGTATCTCCTAAAAGGCCTTTTATTTACTGACTCTTGCCTCGCTTTCCAGTCTCTTTTGGTTTACTTTATATTGTAGGAGCATGAGGTTTGTACAGGTTGGGAGAAGTTATGCTGCAATAGCAAATAAGACTCAGCAGCTTACGAAAACGATGCCATATGTCTTGCTGATGCTACATGTTTGCTGAGTGTTGGCGGGGGCCCCTGCTCTGTGTCTCTCACTCACAGGCCAAAGGTCGTGGGACCTCTGCCAACTACACTGACACTGTCCAACACAGTAGTTCCAGCCACATGTGGCTACCGAGCACTTGAAATGGGGCTAATCCAAACCGAGATGTTCTGTGAGTGTAAAATACACACTTACAGCACATCTCAAAGACTTAGTACAAAAAAGAATATAAAATATCTCTATTTTTATGTTGATCACATATTGAAATGATATTTTGAATATATTGGGCTAATGTATTTTATATATTATTAAAAGTAATTTCACCTGTCTCTCTTTACCTTTTATTTTAATAAGGATACTAGAAAATTTACTTTTTTTTTTTTTCTAAGGCTGGTCAAGTGAAGCAGTGGAAGTAAAGAAGGAGCAAAGAAATTTGTAACTGGTTGTGATCAGTGAGTTGTAAACATCACTGCATGCGACTGCCAAAAACGTAAAGTCATATGTGTGGCTTGCATTATATTTCTACTGGACAGTGCTAGCATCTCTAGTCATGTGGGGTGGGCATTGACTCTAAAAGTTTTCCTTGCAGAAATGACAGCAGTCACTTCTCACATTGCATTGGCCAAAGCCAGTCACAGTTCTCAGCTAAATTTAAAGAGGCAGGACAGTGCTGTCCTAACGTGTACTTGAAAGGAGAGGAGGAAAGGAACATTTGTGACCATCCCCAATGCTTTCCCCTTAGCTCCTACTGGCTTTCTGGAAAGGACATGGATGGCTTTGACAGGCTGCTCCTTTTGACTCACACACATCTAGCTAAATCCTATTCCTCTTTCAGGAAGTGACTCACATTACTAAGAAGCCCTCTTGGACGCCCACCCACCCACCCACCCAACACAGACACATTGTGCAGGTTGATGACACTATTCTCTTGGCCTCATTTGACCTCGAGCAACATGTCTATTTCCTCAATGATGTGTTTTCGCATCTGTTCCCATGACGGGCTCCCTGTCTCACTTGCTGCGTATCCCCAGCGCCTCTCACGATGCCTGGCACAGGGAAGACTCAGCCTGCGTTTAATGACCGAGCAGAGCGGTGGAGGGCATGGCACTGTTCACTCCTTATCCATCTCCTCCACGGGAGCCTCATGGACCCGGGAGAGGGGGCTGCACTAGGCTTGTCATTTCTGTTTAACAGACAAGAAAACAGGTTCAGAGAAGCGTAGGTCACACAGAAAATAACTTGCAAAAGCAGAAACAGAGCTCAGGCCTCCTGACCCCTGGTCCAGAGCTCTTTGCTCAAGCTGCCTCTTATTTCTCAGACTGTTCTTGAAATGGCAGATTTGGGTTTATTTAATGTGACAAAAGTGACAATTTTTCCTACGTCCTTACCATTTTTACAGGCAGCATTGCTCTCCATCCCTCCATCTAGCCATCCATTTATTTCACAG